>NC_082713.1:142650197-143255666 GCF_030144855.1 Hypanus sabinus
TCCCAGTGGCCACACATTTTAATTCCATGTCCCATTCCCAGTCTGATATGTCTATCCATGGCCTCCTCTATTGTCAAAGTGAATCCAAACTCAGGTTGGAGAAACAACACCTTATATACCGGCTGGGTAGCCTCCAACCTGATGGCATGAACATTGACTTCTCTAACTTCTGTTTATGCCCCTCCTCCCCTTCTTACCCCATCCCTGATATATTTAGTGTTTTCCTCCCCTCCTTTTTTTTTCTCTCTTTCTGCCCATCACTCTGCCTGTTCTCCATCTCCCTCTGGTGCTCCCCTCCCCCTTTCTTTCTCCCTGGGCCTCCCATCCCATGATCCTTTCCCTTCTCCAGCGAGGTATCCCTTTTGCCAATCACCTTTCCTGCTCTCAGCTTCACTCCACCCCCTCTGGTCTTCTCCTATCGTTTCGCATTTCCCCCCTCCTCCTCCTACCTTCAAATCTCTTACTATCTTTCCTTTCAGTTAGTCCTGATGAAGGGTCTCGACCTGAAACGTTGACAGTGCTTCTCCCTATAGATGCTGCCTGGCCTGCTGCGTTCTGCCAGCATTTTGTGTGTGTTGCTTGAATTTCTAGCATCTGCAGATTTCCTCATATTTGCTTAAAAATGAGCTGTTCTATTCACCTTCCATTGTGCAACATGACTGATTTAGTTTTCGGGGCAAGAAGGGCAATAATATGAACAATGCACTTAGCTGACCATACTGATGTTTATCTCATTCCCTCACAGCATTCCGATGGGAGGGGTCACGTCGATACCTTGGTAGGTGATATTATTTTCAACTATGGTGTATGGGTTTATATCTTCTGAAAATGGAGGGGTTTCTATTGAAGCAAAAGCCTTTCAGAAGCAAAACTGGTAAAAGACTCTCTGATAAAAGTTTATGCGAATAGTGACTGATAAACAAGAGGTGATTGATAAGTTCGTGTCCTAAGGTAGAAGGAGTCACACATTTATTTTTCAACATAGTCCCCTCCTACATGTACACACTTAGTCCAGCAGTCATGGAGCATATGGATCTTGGACCTCCAGAAAGTGTCCACAGATGGGTGATTGATAAGTTTGTGGCCTAAGGTAGAAGGAGATGAATTATTAACTTCAGACTTTCTGCATAATCACTTAAAAAGCTGAATAGCATGCACATGTAACGGGAGCTGTATAACTCATCTCCTTCTACCTTAGGCCACAAACATCAATCACCCCTGCTGTGGACACCTTCTGGAGGTCCGATCCGTATGCTCCATGACTGCTGGACTAAGTGTGTAAATGTAGGAGGGAACTATGTTGAAAAATAAATATGCTAGGTTTTCTAAAATTGACTCCTTCTACCTTAAACCACAAACTTATCAATCACCCCTCATATGCTCTAATCTGCACAAAGAATAGCAAGGAAATTACAAACCTAAGAGATCTGGTGCATAGTAGGCTGGCAGAATATCTTTCAGGTTCAAGTTCAAATTTATTATGGTCTGACTATACATATATACAACCAAATGAAACAACATTCGTCCAGCCCTCTGTGCAGCCACACAACATATATCACTCACAGGACATAAACCAAACTATTATACTATAAATAAGTTAAATAAATATAATTCAAAATGCATATAGTAAAGTGCAGCACAGGTTATTAGTAAACAGCTCACTGTCCTAGTGACGAGACCTCGGTGGTGGCAGGGTATTCATTAGTCTCTGAGCCTGAAGGAAGAAGCTGTTACCCAGTCCAGCAGTCCTAGACCTGATGCTTCTGTACCTCCTTCCTAAAAGTAGTGGATCAAAATATATTTTAACTTGTATAGTACCATAACTCAGTTGTACAGCAACCTAAAGCAAAATAGAAATGAGTAGATATATTTCCATGTTATGATGCAGGCCCAGGTAATCCAGTTTGTTTTCCAGCGTTTGAATGTTAGTGAGTAGAATCGATGGGAGTGAAGGCACGCAATCATTAGGATTTGAGGTTTTCCACCAGCAGTCAAACTTCTAAGTGGAACACAGATGGAAAACAGAGAGTGTTCCAGGAGGGTTTATCCAAAGCACATAATTCGAGAAAAATTCTCATTCCAATTTAAAGGGCATGAACAGCTTCAAAAGCAGAATTAAGAACATGGAAATAAGTCTACACATTTGTATTTTTTTAAATTATGATACAGCTGAGCTTTGGTATTATATAAATTAGAATCCATTTTGCTGCATTAAGGCATAAAAGGTTGCATTTATATGCTTTCTGTTGTTAGCTCAAGGTTGCTCTATTTGTATTTAGAACATAGAATGATTACCATATAGGGACAGACTGTTTGGGCTACAATGTCTGTGCTGAACATGATGTTAAGTTAAACTAGCCCTCCTCTGTCTGCACACAATCCATATCCCCCAATTCCCTGCATATTCATGTAAACATCATTATTATATCTCCTTCCACCGCTTTCCCTGGCAGCTACCATTCTCTGTATAAAAGAAACATCCCACACATCAGCCTGTCATCTTAAATGCTCATCCTCCTGTATTTGATATTTTGACATGGGGAAAGGGATTCTGCCTATCTATTCTTTCTATATATACCATAATTTTAAAGATTTCCATCAAGTCTTCCTTCAGCTTCCAATGTTCCAGAGAAAACAACTCAATTTGGTAGCAATGGCATAGGTAGGAAAAATGATGAGGCTCTGAAGAGAGAACATAGGGAGCTAGGTAGGAAACATTAAACAGAATTTCAAAGGTAGTAATCTCTGGATTGCTGTCTATGCCATGTACCAAGGATAAGATGGTTTGGAAGACAAATGCGTGGCTGAAGAATTAGTGCAGGGGACAGGGTTTCAGATTTGTGCATCATTGGGATCTCTTCCGAAGAAAGTATGACCTGTATAAAAGGGATGAGTTACACCTGAACGCAAGGTGACCAATATCTTTGTGGACAGGTTTGTTACATCTGTGGAGTGGATTTAAATAAGTTTTACAAGGCGATGGAACCAGAGTGATAGGTCAGAGGATGGTGCAGTTGGTGTAAAGGCAGATGCAATGTGTAGAGAGACTGTGAGGGAGAGTAGGAAGTGGATAGGGCATAATTTCAGTCAGTTGGGTAAGTTGAAATGTATCTTTTTAATGCAGGAAACATCAGGAACAAGGGTGATAAATTTAGAGCATGGATCAGTATATGGAATTATTACATTTTGGCCATTATAGAGACCTGACCGCTTCTCAATGTCACTACTGGTGGGGCCTACAGATTACTCCAAATAGAGTAATTGCTCCCTTCCTGTTTCCAACCTCCACTGACTCTGTCGACAATCGCTCCATGACATCCCCCTTTCTGCAACTGTGATACTATCTCTGTTTATCAATGCCACTCCCCCACCTCTTCCTTGTCCCTTCTGAAACATCTAAACCCTGGATCATCCAGCAGCCATGCCTGCACTTGTGGTTATTGGTTGTATATGGTGCCATATACATACTTTGATCATAAATTTACCTTGAAGTTTGAACTTTTATGAGTGGAAACATTTATAGTTATTTCCTACCTCTGCACTTAAACAACTTTAGAAAATACATATTTTCAGAGGCAATTTTTAATGGATACTACATTTACGTAAACCTATAAACCTGAAAATGATAAAACTGGAATAGTATTTTGAAACGTACATCGGCAGCATGTATAGGATATAGTACAACCTCAGCCAATGAATATGATTAAAGAAAACATCAAAGAGTAAAACGTAGCAGGTTTGCTTTATTTTCTGCAGTACTGAAGCAGAAATGCCAGTCATCGAGAGTCATAGAGTATTAGAACATTGCAACAGGCCCTTCAGCGCACCACACCTATGCTAATCATTCCTATACCTATACTCATTCCATTTGCATTTATTTCATATCCTTCTATGCCCATATTTAGGGCCATTTCACTGATATTACTTCAAAAGTGTTACAGCTTCTCAATATTTATTTAAAATTGATTCTCAGAAGATTGCTCAAAGCCAGATTTCTTACCCTTATTGTTGCATGCTATCCACTTGACATGGTCAGCAAATGTCACCTCCCGGCCAATCAAATATGTAAACAGGCGCACCTTCAAGAAAAGTTAAAGATAGTGAATGCAAATTGCAAAGATACATTAAGAGACAGCCAAGAAGTTTGGATACTGTTATGACCCTTTATTTGCAGGTTTAAGCATGAAAAATGAAACAAATTAATTCTTATTTCATATTTCATTTTTTTGTCTTTTGATGAGTTCACTTTATTCTGCTGATCTTCCTTCACTTTATATATTCTTCTCCCTTGAGTTAGGATTTATAGTTCAATTGTAATTTATTAGAATATAGAACATAGAACACTACAGCATAGCATAGGTTGTTCAGCCCACAATGTTTCGTCAACCTGTTAACCTACTCTAGGATCAGTCCAACCCTTCCTCACATATTACCCTCCACATTTCTTTCATCCATGCACTAAAAATAATGTTTTGCATTGACTGAATTCAACATGGCAGGCGCGAATTCTATCACTGAACCCCAGCAATGCAATGGATATTCTGGATGGCATAAATAACCTGCCATTGTTCCAATGTATAAAATGCATATTTCAAACACCACACAAACATATCATGTTATCATCCTTTCTTTTAAAGTCTAAATGAACATATCTAAGGCTTGAAATTTTTGACTTTAAGTTACAAGTCGATCAAAAGGTTTTTATTTTCCCCAATTAATTTTATGCTGGTAATAAATTTCAACAAGGCAAAACTTGCATATTTGCAAATTCTGCATTAAGAATTTTGCAAATGATTTTAAGTTCTACAGCACTAAGGCCAATCACACGACATGCAGATCAATGATGTAAAAATAGCATAAAACAGATTGGTGGAGTAAAAGCAGAGCAGAAGCGGAGTAAAAACCACTTTGTGATTACATGAAAGAAAATAGTGAAAGTAAAGCCTAATCTAATCTGTAATTATCATTATTACTGATATTAAATTAGTTAAATATCAGTGAATCTGAAAATTAAAACAAGATGATGACAGCAACCAATGGCGATGTTTTGCAGACAGCTTGCAAAGCTACTGGATACTTTAGTAGACATGCTTGTTTGTCTGAACTGTGATCACTGCAGTCTGAAACCTGTAATTTCCCTTTTAAGGATGTTCTTTTGAACCAACTGAAGGATCTGCGCTTCTGCAGTCCTTGGCGGATTCAATGAACTAGATTCTCGAGAGTACAGGTACTGCCGGGGCAGCCATTATGGGGATGGACACTGTGTCAAGGCATGATGGTGGAAGATGAACCCATTACTCCACACCAATTAAAGTCTCGAGAAAAATTAAAATTGTCGAAGACAAGAGCAGAGGATGAAAAGGTGTTCAGCGCCATTTGTCTACATTGGACCGATCTCCATCTCTTCTCATGTAAGAGGTGCAGGAGTCTTGGGACCCATACTGCCAGGTTTGGGAGCAGTTGTTGCCTTGCAGTTATCAGGGTCCTGGATGTGCTTCTCTCACCACAACACTGAAAGGGGTCCACAGCTATGGGCTCACTTTTGGGCTCCCTACAGTTTATGTTCCGTGTGATTTTGTTTACTACTTTTTACTACTTGCACGATTTGATCAAGGCCGAGGGCAAAGGACGGACCAGTGTTCAGCTCACTCCTCTGTGGGGTTTATTCACTTCAGCACTGAACTAACTCTACAGCTGCAGCCTGCAACCATTGGCACTGGCCTCAGCACAGTAGCTGTGGAGTCACAAGATGGCGCCTGCATACAATGGTCAACATCTTCTGGATAGATCATGAAACCTTATATTTCATTTCTTTTGTGTTTTTTATGTTTGCTTTTTGTCTTGTTTGTGATTTTGGAACTGTAGGAGCCTGCGATTTGCAGCTTGGAGATCTGTTGGATGTTTCTGTGCTCTGCAATCGGCAAAAGGATTCCCGAAGACAGAGGCAGCATGTGTGAACCTCATGTTGAGAAGACTGCGGGATGGGGCGTGGACTGATATTTGACTCTATTACATTGATTAAAGCTACCATTGTTGGCTGATTAAAGCGTCAAGGAAGATTGAGACGGCAAGGTGAATGCACAAGTTTGGAGATTGTTTGGGTGCTTCAGTGCTCTTCAGTCTTTGAGAGGGTTTTTGGGAGGCAGAGACGTATGCTGGAACCTCGTGGTAAGAAGGCTGGGACCTCGACTCCATTTCATTGATTAATGCTTCCATGGTTCGCTGATTAAAGCAAAGAGGGAGATTGAAACATCAAGGTGAACGCTAACTGCCTGCCTTTTGATCCCAAGTGGGATTGCTCTACTATTGGAGAAGGAGACGGCTTTTTGATCGCTGGTGGAGTCACTCTGCTACTGAGAGGGGAGACTGACTTTTGAGCACTGGTGGGATTGCTCTGCTACATAGAAAGAAAGACCTACCTCTGGGCCCGGGAAAAGTTACCCAGGTTTTCTGTGTTTTGGATATGTACTTGGACTATAGACTTTTTTTCACTGTTGCTGCTGTTCTTTTCTTTCCTTTCTTGTTTTTGTGGCTATATGGAGAAGAAGAATTCCAGAGCTGTATATTTTGATAATTAATGAATCTTTGAACCTTTGATTTGGTCTCTTTTTTTTGTCCATTGGGTGTTTAACAGTCTTTGTTGTGTGGGTTTTTTTTAATGGGTTCTATCGTGTTTATTTGTTTACGGTAGCCTGCAATAAAACAAATCTCAAGGTTGTATACAATATACATATGCACTTTGAACTTTGATGTGTCTCTTGACTGAAACTTATTAATAACTTTATATTCTTTAAAACTCATTTTATAGAACCTGTTGCATAGTTCAGAATACTATTGTGAAACAGATAAGAAGAAAACAATGAAGCCAGGACATCCATCCATTCTGAATTTTACATGACAATATCAAATCCAAAACAGTTGCAACATACAAGGAAAGGAACTATGACATCTATAATTTACTGCATTTACTTTCCAAAATAACCTTTACCAAATAATGCCATTAAATGCCAATAACCTACCATTCTTGTGGTTTACGTTTATATTCCACTACTTTTACCAGAGATTCTTGATTCTTATGAGGACGTACGGTGAGAAGAGTTCCTTGGAACTTGATTCAAATTCTACCTCAGTGATACACTTGTTTCTGAAAAACCAGTTTTCAGTTTTTCTGCTACGTTCTCAAGTAGCAATCTTGTTCGGGTAGAGGGCCTCTCTCTGGAGAGGCATTATGCACCAAGATACTTCTGATAGCAAACAGTTCCTGTAACCTTCCTAGCTGCCACTCAAAAGCTATGCTTATTAGCTCTAATCCTGGGGGCACATGGAGGATAACAATCAGGCCATGAAAATATGCTAAGGGCCATCAATAACTCACTTAAGAGAATAAATCTAGCTGTATGCAAACAAGGAATTGAAACAGTCTCAGAATAGCACTTGAATATCCATCTAAAATTCATTTCAGATGCAAATAATTCAAACTCTGCAGTCCCTATTAAATTTCACTGGATTGCCCCAGGCATATGCTTTAACAGGCTGAAAATCAGCTTTTATGGGTACAGTGCAGCCCTGAGTTACAAATAGTTTCAATTTTCAAACATATCCATAAGTCAATGTTTTTCTGATGTTGTAAAATACCCAAGAATCACATGATATGATAACCACAACTTCACAGTATTGTAATGATTGGCATCAAAAGCACATAGGACTGGTAATTACTGAAAGAGGAGAGAGGAAATTGTTCTGCTTTCAAGGGAATGAGTATATAGTATGTATGTACTCAGACCTTTGAACTTAATAACAATATGAGAGCTCATATCATATGTATAAATGAGTGTTCTTAATCCAGGGAAAGTATGTATTTTGATGTTTATCAAAATAATACACAGTAAAGAGAAATGGATTAAAATGTCCCTCAGAAGTTTATTGCAATTCTAGTGTACTTAGGAAGGCAATCATCATCTGCTGAGTTACTGTATCTCATGGGTAAAACACTGAGATCATTGAAAGGTAAGAGATTTCTCCTCCACCACTATGTTTTTCCAATTATCTCAAATTCCTCCCTTCTCAAAAAGAGACATAGCTTTTTATATTCCAGGTGTGGATCATTGATATCAAATGCAAAACCGAAGAGAATACTGGGTCCCTTTATTATTGCCTTTTTCTGTACCCATATCAGAAACAGAGCCTGGTTTTTTGTCACTGTCTTATCTTATTGTCTTGAACAAAGGATTTAATAATTATCCTTTATGCAATCTTAAACACTGTTAAACTCCGGACAGTCTTATCAGCATGTTTAGTATCTATTTACAAAGGGCAACATGATAAAGATAGATATTTTCATCTCAAATGATACACTTTGCATTTTCAAACAAGGGAAAATCTACAGATGCTGGAAATCCAAGTAACACACACACAATGCTGGAGGAACTCAGCAGGCCAGGCAGCATCTATGGAAAAGAGTAAACAGCTGATGTTTCGGGCTGAGACACTTCATCAGGACTGGAGAAAGAAGATGAGAAGTCAGAGTAAAAACCTCCCCCCTCCTTCTTCGTCTGACTTCTCATCTTTTTTCTCCAGTCCTGATGAAGGGTATCAGCCCAAAATGTCAACTGTTTACTCTCTTCTCCAGCATTTTCAGTGTGCCACTTTACATTTTACTTGTTACACAAACCATAAATTATTAAATATGGCACCCACACATCTTCATAGGCTCGAAATTATTGGTTACAAAACCAGAAAGTGCTAAGGAGAACTCAGAGAGAAACAGGGGTGCTCATTCAGAAAGTGGTAAATCTGTCTTCCAGTGGAAGGGGCTACTTTTGGATTATAAATATAGTTTATACCGCTTCCATTAATGCAGGAAATTGTGTTATTTTGCCTCAGTCCTGTGTTTTCATCAGATATCGGTTGATGTTTTTTTAGAAGCTCACTGACTTCTCTGCTTTCTTCATTGGAAATGCCTCCAAGATGAAAATGTAATAACATTCACATTTCATCATATTGTTTCTGCACGCACCTTACAGTCAGGCCAATTGTATTGTTCAAACACTGGTTCATATTCTTCAACTGCACCATCTGTGATCAGCATGATAGCCTGATTACACAGGCTGCCTTGTCCAGTCTCATTGAACTAACAGAAGGAATAGAAATAGTAATAGCAGCACATAGAATTGAGTGGAGAAAATCAAAGAACATCAGTCAACATATAAATTAACATTTAAGTTATGCTTCCACATAAGCTGGACAACTGTGTGATATAAATTAAATTTACATATATCTCAGCATAGATGTTTTATTCAGTGGTGTATTAGCAATGTAGGAAACATGTTGACACCTGCAACCTAAAGCACAGTCAGCTCCTAATTTTAAGAAAATACCACGCTACTGTTGTACACGTTCTACTGGAGAACAGTGTTAAAGGGTGACATTTGAAGAATTTGAAATCTCCCAGTCTTAGATACTGCCTGGACAAAACCTGTGCCAGAAAGAAGTAAATTTTCAGTACATCTTTATCACCAAGAAAAAACAACATAATAAAGTGAATAAGATTGTATTTTCTTTCCTCTTGGACCATAAAACCATAAGACATAGGAATAGAATTGGGCCACACAGCCTACTGGGTCTTTTCCATCATTCCAACGGCTGATTTATTTTCCCTCTCAACTCCATTCTCCTTTGACACTCGGACAAATCAAGAAACTATCAACTTCTGCTTTAACTATACCCAATGACTTGGCCTCCACAGCTGACTGTGTCAATGAATTCCGCAGATTCACTACACTTTGGCTAAAGAACTACCTCTTTACCTCTGTTCTAAAGGAATAGTCTTCTATTCTGAGGCCCCCTGATCCTAATTCTTCCACTATTGGAAACATCCTCTCGACATCCACTCTATCTTGGCCTTTCAATATTTGGTAGATTTTCCGAGATAGCACGCCGCACCCCCCCCCCCCCCCCAATTCTTTTAATTTCTAGTGAGTACAGGTACAGAGCTATCAAAAGCTCCTCATACAATAGCCCTTTCATTCCTGGGATAATTCACGTAAATCTCCTCTGGATCCTCTCCAATCCTGGTACATCCTGTCTTAGACATGTGGCCTAAATCAGCTCACACTGCTCCAAGTGCTGTCTGACCAATATCTTATAAAACCTCAGCATCACGTCCTTGCTTTTATATTCTAGTCCTCTTGAAATGAATGTTAACATTGCATTTGCCTTCCTTACTACCTTATCATCCCTTTTGTGGGATAGTGGGCATTACATTTTAGTGTACACTCTCCCATAAAATAACAAATATCTGGGGATCAAAGGAGCTCACCACAGATTGTGTTGGCATGTCAGGCCATCAAAAATTTAGTTCGTAAGATACTTCTATTGAAGGCGCTGAACTTTCATGTTAATGAGATCTGTTATCATTTATAATTCAAATTACTATTATGTTGTTTATTATATTTCTTGTTCAAATTAGTTTGTTGGTCTTTTCTCTGTTGCTGCTCCTACATTTCCTACAAATCTTACACTTTGAGAATAGCCAATGAACTTTGTCACATTCTATAGCTTCACATTGTTACTTTGCCTAACCTAGCCAGCAGTGGTTGGCTATTTCAGAATAGCAAAAACAGGGCATTTCCATTCTAACTTAATCAGAAGCAAATATAATTTCATTAGTCTCAATAGAAGTTAATAAAAGGCAAAGCACAGAAGACATGACAAAACAATGAACAGACGCACTGAAGCAATAAGAGATCTAAAATATTCCAGGAGGCACTCTAGTGATGGGCCTAAACTTTGCCCCTGCCTTTTTAAGATCCGTCAAAATGCTACTGCATCAAATGACCTGAGTGAGCACAAGCTCCCAAGTATGCCCTATAATGATCAAAATTGCTAGAAATCAAGTCACCAACCCACAGAAAAGGGTTGGAGGTCAAGTTATTTCATTCTATGTTATTTTATTATTCCAATTACTTTTTATTACTCCTATTGTTAATTTTCCTTTTATTAGTTCAGTTTCATTAATTAATATTTCAACCCATCCAACATGTTTTTAGATATTGCTATCACAGACATTAAAAAAAAACAATTAAAACATCTATAACCAAGAATGAACTATAGAGAATTGTCAAGGCATTCCAGCCATTTTATAATGATTCTAAAAACACAAAATGCTGGCAGAACTCAGCAGGCCAGACAGCATCAATGGGAGGAGGTAGTGACGACGTTTCGGGCCAAAACCCTTCATCAGGAGTGAAGTAACATGGGATGGTCGAGGGGCGATGATAATTCTAATTCATTTTATAATGAATGCTTCTTTTATTGCTGTGGAGTTCATTCTGTGCAGAGTCCTAAAGAAAGTGTGGCACATGTTCAGAACCAATAGAAAAGACAAATGACTGGATTACCTGCCTTTTTGTTAAGTGTGACTGTTCGACCAATGCAAAGATCCTTTGTGCAGAACTTGCTTGACACAATATTGGCAATGAGGATTACAGGAATTGAAGACAATGCAACGTGAATGCAAAAAGAAATTCAGGTGTTTGAGTTTTCCCCTTCTCCCAGACATGTAAAAATTGTGCTAATTCTGACTGTTCCCAATATTAACAAATATCAATGATAAAATACTTTCCAATTCTTGTTATATAGCGGTACAAAAAAAGCAGTACCTCCTTTCCCCCAATTAATCCCAGACATTTTTAATATGAATGCTAAAATTATACAAACCTCATTCAAGATTATGAAAGCTTCAATGAGTCCCTTATTTACAATTCCTGTCCCTTTGGCATTAAGATTTTCAACCAGTTGCTTGAAGTGCTGACATGGTATATAAATAAAACAGAAATAGTAGGTATTTGTTTCTGCAATAAGTATCTAATGACAAACCATTAATACGATCATTTTAAAGAGTAAATTAACAGTGAGTATAATTATAAATTTCTCATGATATTGCTCATTGTGTATTTGATTAATTAGTATTATCAAGGGTTCTAACTTCACTACCCAGACTGTGGCAGTGATGAAAAAAGTCTGCAATACCTAGATGAAATGAGAAAGCTAGACTGGTTCCGGGAATATCACAGAAAAATCTGAGAAGGATGGTCCTAATTTATATGTTACATTAGATGTAGGGTATAGTTTATCACTGTTATCAAGAAAAAAACACCAGTCACCCCAACCACCCCTGATGACCCTCCAGGCCTTCTTTCTGCACCTGCTCAACAGAGCAGGACTTTCACATCCACAGATGCGCTGGGCTGTCAGTACCACTGTCTGCAGTGTCCAGCAATCAATGTCCTCCTTGTGCAGCTGGATGCTAGACTTCCTATCGAATTACTGACAGGTAGTAAGAATGGGCTCCCTCTCCTCTGCCCCTCTGATTCTCAACACATCCAGTTCTGAGTCCCCTTCTCTACTCCCTTTACACCCATGACTGTACTGCCACACACAGCGCTAATCTGCTGTCAGGTTTGCAGATAACACAACTTTGATCGGCCTTATTTCTAGCAGTAATGAGACAGCCTACAGAGGAGAGATCATTAGTCAGAGGATTAAATTCAAGAGCCACGAGACATGCTTCAATTCTATAAAACTCTGTTTAGGCCACACTAGGATTGTGTTCTGTCTTGGCTGCCTCATTATAGGAAGGATGAAGTCACAAGATGGATAGGAAAATAAATTGCAAAGAGTATATAAGGAAGTTAGAAAGGGACATTGTGAGGTGAGTTAGCATAGATTGAGCAGCACTGTGTCTCAGGTAATGCCGCAACTCCAGTGCTCTATGTTCAATCATAACCTCTGGTTCTGCCTATGTGGGAGTAGCACATTCTCTCTGTGAATATGTGAGTTCTCCCACATCCTGAAGAAATGCATATTGGTATCTTAATTTACCATTGTAAATGCCCTTCCAATGAAAGTCAGTCAATGGCAGAATTTGTGGAAATTGATGAGATTGTGGGGAAAATAAACTGGGATCAGTGCAAATGAATTTTAGTGCTTGGAAAATATGAATTAGTCCATTTTAGCATGAGGACTGGGAAAAAGAAAGCCAGTTAACATTATGGTGAGAGATTGCAAAGCTCCAAGATGCAGAGGATATAAGTGTCTTTGCAAAAGTATAGTGTGTAGATACAACATGTAATTAAGAAAGCTAAATGATAGTTACTGTTCATTCCTCGGGCAAGTGAAGACAAAATTCAGACATTTATGTGCAATCTGAGGTGTTGGCTTACAATAAAACATTGAATTAACTATGCATGTATCCATTGGATTTTGGAAGAATGAGGAGAACCTGATTGAAACCTAAGATCTTAAATAGTCTTAATAAGGCAGATGTGGGAGAATCTGGAACTAGGGATCATTGTTTAAAAATGGTCATTCGTTCTGACCGGCTCCATCACTGCCTGGTATGGAAACTCCAACATGCAGGATTGACAGAGCCTGCAGAAGGTTGTAGATTCAGCCAGCTCCATCAACAATACCACTCTCTCCACCAACAAGGATATATTGAAAAGGGGGTACCTCAGTAAGGTGCCATCCTTTGTTAAAGACCCTCACCATTCAGAACACGCCCTTTCTACGTTACTCTTCATTTTCCAGGGAGGAAGTGTAGGAGCCTGAAGACTCACACTCAACTTCTTAGAAACAATTTCTTCCCTTCCACCATCAGATTTCCGAACAGTCCATGAACCCAGGAATACTACCCCACAATTCTTGTTTTCCGCGATATATTTATTTACTTTGTACCTTGTAGTAATTTTTATGTTGTGCACTGTACTGCTGCCACAAAACAACAAATTTCATGATGTAAATCAGTGATAATAAACCTAATTCTGATTCTATAGATGAATATGAAAAATATTCTTTCAGAGGGTTCTAAACAACTGGCACACTCATGTGACAGTAAAAGCAGTACCATTTGATTATTTTTAAGGCAGATGTGGATAGATACTTAATAAGTAAGGTGGTTACCATCATGGACAGAGATGTGGATTTGACATTGTAATCAGAACAATCATGTTCTCATCAAATCACACAGATAAATTAAAAGGCTTTCTTATGCTCCTAATTCTTATGTTCATATACTGTATACATTAAAATAAGTCATTATCAGCCACCATTTGGCAACATTCCTAATTACCAGCTCCACTATAACCACTGTAGTTTCAGTGGGCTCTCCAGATTTAACTAAGATCAACAACTGGTAAACACTTAAAGCAGTTAATGGTACAATAATGCATGAAAAATCCATCCAGATGGTGCACAATTCTACAAGTTCCTCTTCTTTAAAAAGTAGTAAGCCCACGTATGGTACTTCATTAACTGTTACATTATGAATGGTTCACAATTTACATGATTGCATTATACGATGCACTGGATATTGACGGATACACACTGTTATACGTTTAACTAATTGCAGCCACTCAGTCTCTGACTTTTCAACTATAAAACTCCTCAGTCTTTGTTGCATTTAATATCACAGAAGTATCCAGTACAAATATATATAATTCTAGTAGATTACTTTTACAGATAGGCTTCATTCACATTCTGTTCTGCAAATGTTATCTCAGTATAATTATATTTATGATTATGCTCCAGTGTGAATACGATATAACCTGTCGTAAACACCAGCTGTTCACATAACAAACACAGGGACAAATAACTCATGTTAGCTATAACAGTAGTTATACATTGCATTTGAAATGTTACTATATGAGAACAAAATTAGAACAATTTCTACTTTTGTTGCATAAGACTCTCTATTTTTGTGCTTCTGCTTTCACAACATCTTGCATCCTGACTCTGATTTCCTGTAGGCATCAAACATCATTTTTTCCAGCTGCCCTTTTTTTAAGGTGAAAAAATTATCTCCCAAGTAATATTCTCTGGGCCACCTTCTAGCCTTTCAACTATTTTACTCTGACTTGTTGCTCTCTGATTATACTATATTAAGATGACATTTGTAAAATTCATGCCCAGTGTTATGTCACGAATTAATCTTTGGAATTTTTGAACTGCATTCAAATGCAATGCTATCTCTTCCTTCCTTAAACATCCAATTCAACCTGCAATTGATACTGACCATTTAGCATTTCTGTAAACAATAAAATTACATACGCACAATGAAGGCCCAGCGTTGACCATAAATTCTAATGTACTAGGTTGTGATGCTGCTTGTATGGATTATGGGATCTCTACACATCCATTTGCCTTGACCCATTGTGGTGAGACTTGATTAACCAATATCAGGAAGGTGAGTCTTCATTGTCCAGTATCAGGGAGGATTTGACAGTACCATCTGTCATCAAACTGGCCTCATTCTGAAAGACATAGCTGGAAAATTGGGCTACTGGGCTTATGCCAAATGGTGGATGAATTAGCACAAGGGAAAGACTTATCTGATGTACTCCAGATTCATCTATCTAAGGTAGCATTTTTGGTACTGATCTCAAGGGCATCTTCCAATGTGTGTATATTGACAATGAGCTCAATGGTACTCACACAGGAATTCAAGGTTAGGAACCCAAAGATGTGCTGTGGCAATTTGCAGCGAACAAATAAATAAATAAATAAACAAACACTCCACCACAAATCCTAGCTTGATTTCACTCGGATGAATGATTATAGTACGAAGGTATTTTAGTTTCCCATATATTAACTGGAATTGCCTTGTGTGAATGACTCACAGGAAGTGGAATTCTTGAGATGTGTCCAAGAGAGCTTTTTGACACAGCATTCAGATAATGAAAGAGCTTTACTGGATCTCATCTTACAGTGTAATGGAAGGAGTGTCAGTGGGAAAGCATTTTGGAGATATTGATCATAATTCTATATATTTCAGAGTTAGGAATACACTACGAACAAAATTAAATTGGGAGAAGGCCTATTCCATTAAATTACATTAGGGATCTACCGCTCAGGTGACAGAGAGCATTTTGGAGATAGAGACCATAACTCCTTCAATTTTAGCATAGCCATGGATAAGGATAGGAACAAATGATATGGAAAAGTATTTAATTTAAACATAACGGTATTAGTCAGGAATTTGAGGGTTGTTGCACTCAGTCTTCTATAACTACTGATGAGACCTGAAACCAGGAGACAGGACAATGGTGGAACTTGAAATGCCCCTTCACTCAGCAAAACAACACAACTACAAAATCTCAAAACTCAAACCCGAACAGTGCATCCCAAAGCATGACTATTTTCCAAAAATATTCAAGATGTTGATTTAAACAATGATCAGCCTGGGATTGGTTGTCAGCTGACCAAGAAGGCTTACTGTAACACCTCCATCTTGAAAATCAATGCCTGCAGGACTTGAGCTGAGGGCTGATTTGGATTGGAACAACTGGTTTATACTGGCTATCAGTTCTAGATGAGACTAATGAGCTGGAGCATGTTGAGGTTAAGTAAGAGGATATGGTAGAGCTTCTGAAAAACAACAGAACAGATAAGACTCCAGGTTGGACAGGATATAACCCAGATTGATACGTAAAGTGAGTGAAGAGATTGCGGGGGCACAGACAATGATCTTTGCATCTTCACTGGCCACATGAGTAGTATTAGAGGATTGGAGGATGGCAAGTGGTGTTCTGTTATTCAAGAAATGTAATAATTCTGTGCAAGGCCACTGAGAAGATTTAAAAAGTGAGGAGTTTCTTTCAGTGGAAGATTTGATTGGTAGAAGGGCAGAGATGTAGTAGCTCGTCATCATGCAAGACTACTGTGAAGATTTAAAATCAAGGAGTTTCTTTCACCGGGAGATTCGACTGGGAGGAGTGCACGGATGCAGTAGCTCATCTTTGCGCCAGGCCGCCGAGAAGTTTCTGGAATAAAGGCAGCCACTGCCTAGTGGAGCAGTTGTCAAAGGAGCTGCATCTCGATGACCTTTGGCTTGTTAGGGAAAGTGAGAAGGTGTTTGATAGGAGCTACAGGCAAATAGTCACATAGGGGCCACAGGAGACATATAAGTGTGTGGGTGAGGGAAGGGAGAGCGTCAGGTAGTGGAGAGCACCCTTGTGGCTGCCCCCTTAACAATAAGTACTTCATTTTGACTACTATTCAGGAGGGACAACCTACCTGGGGGAAGCAACAGTGGCTGTGCCTCTGGCACTGAGTCTGGCCCTGTGGTTCAGAAGGGTAGGGTACAGGTCAGGATGGCAGTAGTGATAGGGGTCTCTATAGTTAGGGGTACATATAGGCAATTTTGTGGACACGAAAAAAAACATGGATGATAGTTTGCCTCCCAAGTACCAGGGTTTGTGATGTTTCTGAATGCATCCACAATATCCTGAAATGAAATGTTCAGCAGCCAGAGGTCATGGTGCATATTGGTACCAACGACATAGGTAGAAAAAGGGAGGAGGTCCTGAAAACAGACTACAAGGAGTTAGGAAGGAAGTTGAGAAGCAGGACCTCAAAGGTAGTAATCTCTCGGGATTACTGTCTGTGCCACATGACAGTGAGTACAGGAATAGAGAGAGGTGGAGGATAACTGTGTGGCTGAGGGATTGGAGCAGGGGTAGGGTTCAGATTTCTGGATCATTGGGACCTCTTTTGGGATAGGCATGACCTGTACATAAAGGATGGGTTGCACTTAAATTTGAGGGGGAACCAATATCCTGGCAGGGGGGTTAGCTAAGGCTATTGGGGAGAGATTAAACTAGAATTGCTCGGGGGTGGGAACCAAACTGAAGAGATGGAAGAAGGGGTAACTGGTTCACAAATAGAGAAAGCTTGGAGACAGTGTGAGAGGGAGGATAGGCAGGTGATAGAGAAGGGATACACTCAGACCAATGGTTTGAGATGTGTCTATTTTAATGTAATGTCATAAGGGCACAGGAGCCTGGACCCAAGTGCAGGACACAGGCTAGGACAGGAACAACTCAATGAGAGACAAGACATGGAGAACATGGTGTGTGTGAGGGAAGTGACATTCAAGGTGATGCTGGGGTTCCAAGAGAATCTTAGAGTTCAGGCAGGGTCTAAGAGTTCACTGGGAGGCAGGGCCCGGAGCTCCCAGGCAGGAACACGGGGGCCTAGGCAGGTCACGGGGCACCTGGGTAGGTTGCAGGGCACAACCCATCAGCAGAGAGGGATGGAAAGGGGCAGAGTCCCCCACCGGGCAACAGCAGTCCGGCCAGGCTTGCCCAACAGAAGCAAGGGATAGGAAGGGAACTAGGTCCAGGGTGACTGCCAGACTTACTCAAAGAACTCGTCTTTAACGAGGGGAACTCCAAACCAGGGCAACCAGAGAAACAGGACAACACCCCTCCCAGTCCCAGAGCCCCCTACATACACCGCCAGCCAATGGGCATCAGGGTCGCCTCCTTGAGCCCCAACAAGCCACGATGATCCACAGGTGTGACTACTTGGGCTCAAGGGCGAAAGAAGGAACGATTACAAGACCCAGAGTCCGGAGACCACTGACTGGATCAAGACCCGGAATGTGGGCTCCGGAACGGACCATAACATGTAAGAAGCATCATGAACAAAGTGGATGAGCTTAGAGCTTGGATCAGTACTTGGAGCTATAATGTTGTGGCTATTACAGAGACTTGGATGGCTCAGGGGCTGGAATGGCTACTTTGAGTGCTAGGTTTTAGATGTTTCAGAAGGGACAGGGAGGGGGACAGGGAGGGAGACAAAAGAGGTGGAGGCGTGGCACTGCTGATCAGAGATGCAGAAAGGAGTAAGTCATGGAGAGATTGTCTACTGTGTTTCTGTGGGTGGAAGTTAGAAACAGGAAGGTGTCAAGAACTCTACTGGGTGTTTTTTATAGACCAGCCAATAGTAACATGGACTGAGGAGCAGATAGGGAGACAGATTCTGGAAAGGTGTAATAATAACAGGGTTGTTGTGGTGGGAGATTTTAATTTCCCAAATATTAATTGGCATCTCCCTAAAGTAAGAAGTTTAGATGAGGTGGAGTTTGTTAGGTGTGTTCAGGAAGGTTTCCTGGCACAATACGTAAATAAACCTACAAGAGGAAGAGGCTGTACTTGATCTGGTGTTGGGAAATGAACCTGGTCAGGTGTCAGGTCTCTCAGTGGGAGAACATTTTGGAGATAGTGATCATAATTCTATCTGCTTTACCATAGCACTGGAGAGAGATAGGAACAGACAAGTTAGGAAAGCATTTAATTGGAGTAAGGGGAAATATGAAGCTATCAGGCAGGAACTAGGAACCTTAAATGGGGAACAGATGTTCTCAGGGAAATGTATGGCAGTAATGTGGCAAATGTTCAGGGGATATTTGCATGGCGTCCTGCATAGGTACCTTCCAATAAGACAGGGAAAGGATGGTAGGTACAGGAACCGTGGTATACAAAGGCTGTTGAAAATCTAGTCAAGAAGAAAAGAAAAGCTTATGAAAGGTTCAAAAAAACTAGGTAATGATAGAGATCTAGAAGATTATAAGGCTAGCAGGAAGCTTAAGAATGAAATTAGGAGAGCCAGAAGGGACCATGAGCAGGATTAAGGAAAACCTCAAGGGGCATTCTACAAGTATGTGAAGAGCAAGAGGTTAAGATGTGAGAGAACAGGACCAATCAAGTGTATGGAACCGGAGGAGATGGCAGAGGTACTTAATGAATACTTTGCTTCAGTATTCACTACAGAAAAGGATCTTGGTGATTGTAGGGATGACACAGCAGATTGGAAAACTTGAGCATATAGACTTTAAGAAAGAGGATGTGGTGGAGCTTTTAGAAAACATCAAGTTGGATAAGTCCCTGTGACTGAACGAGAATGGCTACTGTGGGAGGTGAGGGAGGAGATTGCAGAGCCTCTAGCAAAGATTTTTGCATCATCAATAGGGATGGGAGTGGTTCCAGAGGATTGAAGGGTTGCAGGTATTTTTCTCTTATTCAAGAAAGGGAGTAGAGATAGCCCAGGAAATTATAGACCAGTGAGTCTTACTTCAGTGGTTGGTAAGTTATGGAAAGGATCCTGAGAGGCAGGATTTATGAATATGTGGAGAGGAATAATATGATTAGGAATAGTCAGCATAGCCTTGTGTAAGGCAGGTCATGCCTTATGAGCCTGATTGAATTTTTTGAGGATGTAACTAAACACATTGATGAAGGTAGAGCAGTAGATGTAGTGTATATGAATTTCAGCAAGGCATTTGATAAGGTACCCCATGCAAGGCTTATTGAGAAAGTAAGGAAGCATGGAATCCCGAACTGGCTTGCCCACAGAAGGCAAAGAGTGATTGTAAATGGGTCATATTCTGCATGGAGGTCGGTTACCAGTGGTGTGCCTCAGGGATCTGTTCTGGGACCCCTACTATTCGTGATTTTTATAAATAACTTGGATGAGGAAGTGGATGGATGGGTTAGTAAATTTGCTGATGACACAAAGGTTGGGGGTGTTGTGGATAGTGTGGAGGGCTGTCAGAGGTTACAGTGGGACATTGATAAGATGTAAAACTGGGCTAAGAAGTGGCAATGGAGTTCAACCCAGATAAGTGTGAGGTTCATTTTTGTAGGTCAGATATGATGGCAGAATATAGTATTAACGGTAAGACTCTTGGCAGTGTATAGGTCAGAGGGATCTTGGGGTCTGAGTCCATAGGACACTCAAAGCTGCTGCGCAGGTTGAATATGTGGTTAAGAAGGCATACAGTGCATTGGCCTTCATCAACCATGGGGTTGAGTTTAAGATCCGAGAGGTTATGTTACAGCTATTTAGGACCCTGGTCAGACCCCATTTGGAGCACTGTGCTCAGTTCTGGTTGTCTCACTACAGGAAGGATGTGGAAACCATAGAAAGGGTGCAGAGGAGATTTACAAGGATGTTGCCTGGATTGGGGAGCATACCTTATGAGAATAAGTTGAATGAACTCAGCCTGTTCTGCATGGAGCGACAGAGGATGAAAGGTGACCCGATAGAGGTGTATATGATGAGGAGAGGCATTGGTCGTGTGGATAGTCAGAGGCTTTTTTCCTGGGCTGAAATGGCTAGCACAAGAGGGCATAGTTTTAAGGTGCTTGGAAGCAGGTACAAAGGAGATGCCAGGGGTAAGTTTTTTTTTTACGCAGACAGTGGTGAGTGCATAGAATAAGTAGCCAGTGATGGTGGTGGAGGTGGATACGATGGGGTCTTTTAAGAGACTCCTGGATAGGTACATGGAGCTTAGAAAAATAGAGGGCTAAGGATAATTTCTAAAGTAAGTACATGTTCAGCACAGCATTGTCAGTCAAAGGGCCTGTATTGTGCTGTGGGTTTTCTATGTTTCTATGAAAAGTCTGGAGCTGGGTCCTTAAGGCTGTCCTACGTCGTGTTCAATGCTGACTGGCAACTCCTGCAAAACTGCTGATACCAAACTATCGGTTTCTGCTTCTCCTTGGCATTCATCAGCTGTGTGGAGAGGGGGGATGCTGCTACGTGGCCTCCAGCTTGCTTTCCATATCATACTGCTCTGGCTTGCATATCACATAGACAGCTGGGACACAATATCCATGGTCGACTGCGAACGACAAAGCACCGCAATGCAGTAGAATAATTAATTTTCCAGTGAACTTGCTAAATTTAAAGGAACAGAAGCGAGTAAGTTTTAAGGGAGCACCAGCGTGTGAAAGGCAGCACAGGAAGCATGGCCCCGGAGTGTGCATGGGAACATGGGCTTGTGTGTGAAAGGGAATGTAGGAACAATGGCTCCAGTTCTAAGAGGAAATGCAGTAACCAAGGCCCTGGTGAACCAAATGTCAAACATTGAAGATTTCAAAATAATCATACAACAGCTTTACTGTATATTTTTAATGTTTTAATATTTATTTTTCTGTCTAAGCATGCAGTTGGCAAACTAGTAAGTGGAGGGATGGGCAGATTAGAGATGAAGAAGTTGATTACACAGAGGCATAATCAGCTGGAATATAAAATGAGTGCTGTATATCTGTCTTAACCAAGATTTTGTCCAAAACTTCAAAAGAAGGGTGTCTGTACATTTGTGTGAAAAGTGAAAAGAAGGAAGTACCAGAAAATCTGTATAAATTGTCATTGAATTGCAAAATGGCAAATATAACACTGCTTTTCAAAAGGGTGTACGGGGCAACTAGAGAACAATTATTCAATCTACAGTAGACGCAAAGAAACGTTTAGAAAAAGTAATCAGGGAAAATATTAAGAGGCACTTGGAAAAATTTGAGTGATTAAATAGAATCAGCAGGAATTCATTAAAAGGAAATCATATATGATTAAAATGATGGGATTTTTATCAGTAACATAGAAGGTTGATTTCCAAAAGCTATTTGATAACTTCCCACACAAATGGATGGAATTATAGGAACATTAAAAGCACCTATTGAAAAATTGACTTAAAGAAACAAATGCATAGAACAGCATAAACAATGTTTTTCACATTGTAGGATGGCCTATGATGACATTCCTGAAGGGTCAATGCTGAATCCTGGATGTATGTGCCCTTAAATCCTGAAATATGGTAGGGCATATTGAAGAGCAAACACGAGGAAATCTGCAGATGCTGGAAATTCAAACAACAACACACACAAAATAGTGGTGGAACACCACAGGACAAAGGGTCTTGGCCCGAAACATCGACAGTACTTCTCCTATAGATGCTGCCTGACCTGCTGTGTTCCACCAGCATTTTGTGAGGGCATATTGAAAGCATTTAGTAAGGCATATAGGATTCTATTATTCACAAATAAAGGGAAAGCTCTTTGAGACTGTTTAAGACACAAGTCATTCTACAACTAAAGTTTTTGTCCATTATTAGTCATATAACTTCAGAAAGATTGTAAAGAGACAGTACAGAAGAGATCAACAATCATGGTTCTAGCCATAAACATTTAATTATATGGTTGTTTGAGTCAGGATATAATTTGAATATGGAATGGCATGCTAGCTCAACATAACCATCTGATAGTAATTAGAATCTTATGATACAATAGCGTAGTGTGGTTAGCTTGACGCTATTCCAGCTCAGGGCATCAGAGTTCAGAGTTCAACCCAGAGCCCTCTGTAATGAGTCTCTGTACATCCTCCCTGTGGAATGTGTGGGTTTCTTCTAGGAGCTCCAGTTTCCTCCCATAGTCCAAAGATGTACTGATGGGTTAATTGGTCATTGTAAATTATCCTGTAATTAGGTTTGGGTTAAATTGGGGCTGTTTGGGGTTGCTGGGTGTCTCAAAGGGCTGGAAGATGGAGAGGCCTATTCGATGCTGTATCCTCAAATAAAATAAAAAAAATAAATGAAAACCTGGGGCATCTTGAGATGAATTAGGTTATTTGTAAGTTCAGCTAACAAGTATTGGTCTATATCTTTTCTTCAGCCTGTAACTCACTTCAGAATCTATTACTACATATCCAAATGCCAATATATTTAGGTTAGATGCCAGGTTATATCTTTCATTGGACACTGTTTATTCAATATGTTAGTTTCTTCATGCTTGCTACACCTAAATGAGACAGTAGCCAGCAATTGACTTACAAGCATCCATTATTTCATGTACTCTTTCAATAATTACTGCACAAGTTGATCTGACAAAAAATTCCAACAATTCACACAGTTCTTAATAGAACTAGGTAAAATCCTTAATGCTCACCTCTCGGTTATCCCTGTCAGCCTGCACCAATGTTCCTTTGAAGCAGGGCTCAACATAATGAACGTAGTCATTGTACTGGAAGAAGAGGAAAACAATTTGTACTTTTAGGAAATGCCTCACTGTGGTCTTTCTCTGCAGAGTAGCCTGCAAGGATATGGATGGAATAGAGGTTTAGTGAAAGTATAACATTCATTTGATGGACCAGATGATGTGAATTCAGCTGCTTCTCCTCTCCATTCACCTCTCTCCAGCATGACAACAGCTCCGATAAACTCTCCAGTGTTGTTTCAGCATACAACTAATAAGTGAATCAAACAGTGAAATTTTTAAAAGAGCTTTGTTTAACTGGAAATAAATGTAGATTAATAAATTATACATGCTACAGGACTTCACACTAGCATTTTAGATGCCCTCAAGCTGGCAGACAGCACAGTGAGGATTGTCAGCCACAAATGCATTAGGAATCACCAATGCTAAAGAAAACAAAAGAAACACAGCAAACTCATGTGAGGTTACAGAAATGATACAGCTTTTAACAACTCAAGAAATGAAGCAGAGACAACTTCAGCCAGAGTTTTACTTACAGCAATAATATTGACAAAATCATTTTCACCCAGAGTATCCAGGATTGTATTGATGGTATGTTTGGCAATTGTCATTCTGAGACCTTTCATACTGCCACTGATATCTAACAGTATGATGATATCCTTTGGGGAAGTTGCAGCCTGAATATACCTGCACAGAGAAAAATAAGGAAATTAGAACACAAAAACCATGGAGGAAGTCACGGAAGCTGGGAAATCAGGAATGAGAATACAGATTGGACTATATCCACATTACAAAAGAGGAAAGGCTGGCAGTCTTAAGGCACATACAAATGAACAAATCCCCAGGGCCTGACCAACTGTGTCCTAGAGCATTGTAAGAAACCAGAAAGAAAAAAATTTGGCCCCGGCAGAGATATTTATATCATTGTTAGACACAGGCAAAGACTGGAAGGTGGTTAATGTTCTACCATTATTTAAAAAGGGCTGCAAATACAAGCTAGGGAAAAATGAGCCAATGATTCTTCCATCGGTGGCATACGTTCTGCTGGACTCTTCCTAAATCTGCACTTGGAAAATGCAAGGATTCTTCAGGAAAACTCAACATAGCTTTGTACATGGAAAGTCATGTCTCACAGGTTTGATTAAAGTGTTTTGAAGAAATTATCAAGAGCATTAATGAGGGCAGGGTAGTACACATTGTCTACATGTACTTTAGCAAAGCTATTGACGAGGTCCAGCATGATATGCTGGTCCAGAAGGTTAGATTATTTAAGATCCAAAGTTAGTCAACTGGATATAAAATTATCTTGGTAGAAGGAAACAGAAAGTGGAAGCGGCAGAAAAAAAACTGCTGGAAGAACTCAAAATGTCAGACAGCATGTGTAGAGAAAAGTGGGTAGTCAACATTTTGGGTTGTGACTTTTCATTTAATAATAAAAGGTAATATTTTAAATTGGAAACCTGTGACCAGCAGTATGTTGCAGGGATCGGTGTTCGATTGATCCACTGTTGTTTGTAATCTATACTGACGATTTGGATCAGAATGTTTGCAGATGACACCAAAATTGATAGGATAGTGGACAGTAATAAAGGTTATCTAAGATCACAACAGAAGGATAGGAAAGATTAGGGAGGGTATAGTCTGTGCAAGAGAATGGATCTATCTCAGGAAGGCAACTCGGCCGGCATGACATCAGATCAGACATCTATGTCTCCATGTCTGAGAACTAACTTTAGTTCAGACCCCAACTACTGTGGCTTGGGGAGGAGGAGGGATGATAGGCATAAGGCATAAGAGAAGGCATAAGGAATGGTCCATTCCCACTGCCTGCAGATCCAGCAAATCCATTGTTCCCAATCTCACTGATCTTTATGTGGATGGACTGTCCACAAATCGGGCATTAGTAACCCGGGGAAAACCTGCAAAAGATTTTAGGATTCTCCTTAATCTTGCTTGTACGGCAATTTCATGTCCTCTTTTTGCCTTCCTAATTTATTTCTTTTTCTTTCCTACATCCCTTATAAACCTCAAAGGACTCACTTGAAATCAAATGCCTAACCCTTCTTATTTCAAATATTCAATTTCCTTTGATAACTAAAGTTCCCTAATCTTACCATCTTTGCCTTTTATCTTCACAGGGACAAGCAGCCTCTTAGCTCTTACTAACTTATTGCTTAAAAGCAGCCCCCTCCACCACTTATATTTTCCCTCTAGCAGCTGTTTTCAACATGTCCTCCCTTATATTGTAAAATCATCCCTTTCCTAATTTAAAACATTAACATAGAAACATAGAAAATAGGTGCAGGAGTAGGCCATTTGGCCCTTTGAGCCTGCACCGCCATTCAGTATGATCATGGCTGATCATCCAACTCAGAACCCTGTACCTGCTTTCTCTCCATACCCCCGATCCCTTTAGCCACAAGGGCCATATCTAACTTCCTCTGAAATACAGCCAATGAACCAGCCTCAACTGTTTCCTGTGGCAGAGAATTCCACAGATTCACCACTCTCTGTGTGAAGAAGTTTTTCCTCATCTCGGTCCTAAAAGACTTCCTTTTTATCCTTAAACTGTGACCCCTCATTCTGGTCCTCCCCAACATCAGAAACAATCTTCCTGCATAGCCTGTCCAATCCCTTTAGAATTTTATATGTTTCAATAAGATCCCCCCCCCCCTCAGTCTTCTAAATTCCAGTGAGTATAAGCCTAGTCAATACAGTCTTTCTTCATATGAAAGTCCTGCCATCCCAGGAATCAATCTGGTGAACCTTCTCTGTACTCCCTCTATGGCAAGAATGTCTTTCCTCAGATTAGGGGACCAAAACTGCACACAATATTCTAGGTGCGGTCTCACCAAGACCTTGTACAACTGCAGTAGAACCTCCCTGCTCGTGTACTCAAATCCTTTTGCTATGAATGCCAACATACCATTTGCCTTTTTCACTGCCTGCTGTACCTGCATGCCCACCTTCAATGACTGGTGTACAATGACACCCAGGTCTCATTGCACCTCCCCTTTTCCTAATCGGCCACTGTTCAGATAATAATCTGTTCTCCTGTTCTTGCAACCAAAGTGGATAACCTCACATTTATCCACATTAAATTGCATCTGCCATGAATTTGCCCACTCACCTAACCTATCCAAGTCACCCTGCATCCTCTTAGCATCTTCCTCACAGCTAACACTTGGATCAACTTTATCTTTGTCTTGAAACTTACTGAACTATGGTTACTGTTCTCAAAGGGCTCCCCCATAGTCACTTCCATCAAGCCCTCATTCACTGAGACAAGGGAGAGTACAGCCTCTAGCAAGGCTCCCTACACACTTACTTAAAACCCTACCCCATCTAAACCCTTCAAACTTGAGCAATCCCAGTTAAAATTCCACACTATTACGATCCTATTCAAGTTCAAGTTTAATTGACATTCAACCATTAGTGTGAATACAACCAAATAAAACAGCATTTTTCTGGGGCTGAGGTATAAACCACAGAACCAACAGTCAAATAGTGCACACAGTACATAAAGCATGTATATTCACAATAGCAGAAAAAAATAGTCACAAAAAATATAGCCCAAGTCCCTGAACGTCATGGCCTGTAGATTGATACAGCAGAGGATGTTGTCCTGGAGCCATGTTTCTGCAAGAACAAACACGCAGCAGTTCCTCATCATGTGCCAGTGCAGCCACACAGCCAAGCACAATTCAACTTGCCTTCCACTGAGCGAACACTGGAGAGCAGCACTGATGGGAGGGACCAGGCCCCAAACCAGTACAGATTCCAGCGCTCCTACAGAGGTCTCTGCTCTCTCTCCCACACTGTCTCCTCTCTTAGACAGTTGCCAAAGGTGACATCGCAGCATGAGGACCTGGTCCACACAACAAACCAAGGCGATGCAGCTCCCCTGATGAAAGTCTGGTCAATGAACCAGTGAATCAGACTTGCTGTATTCTACATTACCAGTGTTCAACAGGGTCTTGTGATCACAATGAAGATGTCCAAGATAATCATTTGCACCATTTGTTGGATTGTGCACTGCCTCCGCACAACAACGCTGCACAGAAGTCTGGGTGACAACATAGTCCAGTTCCAAAGCCATCCAGCAACTCACTAGAACTATAGTACGTGACGTTCTTATTATACAGCAGTGTCTTGCAAATGTAAAAGGAAGTAAAGGATGAACAATTAAACCACTGGTTGGACCCAGAGATGCTGCTGCGACTGTGTGCACACCATCTTATAGGAGTTATTGCTTTAACACACTACTTCAATTAACTTAGACAAAATTTCTAATTCCTACTGATTATTTGGTGACTCTATCCTTTTGGACCAGACATCCAACTGAGACCTGGTCATGTGTTTGTATCTTATTCTTGTATCTGTACTCACTGGTACCAGTTGTAATTTTGAATTAAGTACATTTAGGATCCCTTTATTAAATTTCTTTCTGTGCACCGTGCACCTTGCAATCTGCTTGCTATAATTTATTCTTCTTTCTTGCTATTTCACTGATACTATTCTTGCTGCTAGCCCTCTCCCCCAGAATGTTCTGCAGTTGCTCCCATTGCATCTTTGACCCTAGCATCTGGGAATTAAAAAGTCTTTTGTTTGTAGCCAGTCTGTACTCCTAAGTATCAAACTCCATCACTCTGCTGTTTTGTGCTTATCGCTAAATTTATTGTTGTATTTATCATTACAATGTATACTGTTTACTCTGGTAGCTTCATACAAGCAAAAATTTTATTGCATCCTGGTGTATATCACAATAAACTAATCTAATCTAATCCAATGTGTACAATGATCCACAGCCAATATTTTAGGGATCAGCCAGTTTCTTGTCTCATGTATGGCCTCAAGGTATGGAAAAAGTCATAAAGATTAAAGAGAACAACAATAATGTAAGAATTTTAGAGAGATTTGAGGGATACTACAACTTTTGAATCTTTAACACCTTCTCTTGTCACAAAGTGTGCCGGATTGTTTTCAATATTTTCTGCTTTTATTTCAGATTTATATCACTGTAGATTTTTCATTGTTCACTTACTTCTGAATTTTTAATTGCCCACTTCCAGGCATATATTTATCTCAACTATGTCAGTACATATGCAGTCTTAGCCTTCCTTAGATTAGGCATCTTTACGCTTACTAATTATTTGCCAATTCAAGATGACTTCAACTTTGTATGTAGATGTGAAGTGTGGATACAGAAAACTGCAAGACATTTTCAGAACACTCTCTAGGAGAATTCGGGATACCTTGAACAAAATAGATTAGAACTAATACGTCCTTTCCATGGACTACTAGATATTTACAATTACCTTTCAACAAAGGAAGCACTATAATGAATAAAGTTAATGCATAGCTAAATATTAGAAAATAGCAAGCCAGATGACTTAATGCTTAAATTATACAAATACCTATAATATAAACTCTATAGATTGAGTGCTGGTAAATAGGATTAGTGTGCATGGGCATTTAATGGTAGGTAAGTAAGGACAGAATGAGCCTATATGGCATGGTTCTGAGCTGTAAGACTCTATGACTACCAATAAAACATTTCTTACTACAGGTAATTACACATAACACAAAAGGAAAAAGGTTATTTTACACCAAGATTCTCCCACTTTTCATTCATGACCTTGATTAGAAAATCTGCACTGGTGTCTTCAGACAATAGTTTGGTTAATTCAGGTGATGGCACAAAATGAAGCAGAGGACATCTTCACATATATTCATTCAATGAGAACTAGACTAATTTCACTTTTACTTTCAATTGAGACAGACATCCAAACAATCTCAAATGCAACTCACTTTTGAATCTCGCTTATGTATCACTATAAATTACGTATATTTCCTACCAGCCTCTGTTCCTGCAGTCAAAAGAAATGACTCCATTTCCATCTGGCTTCCATTTTATACCTGCAGAAGTGGGTAAAAACATGATTATTGACTGGCATGCAACAACATGGCACGAGTTGTGACTCAGTCAGTAGGACCCAATTAGAGTCTCATTCCAGACTCATGGCCAAGCATAAAATGCAATTCAAAGAGTTTATTATGCTCAAAGACGGTTTGGGGGGCTGATAGACTTACTCCTGCTCCACTTTCTTGTGTTCTTATTAGTCCATTTAGCCTACTATTATATCAAGCATGTTATGTAATGAAAATACATCCTTGATTCACTTTTTTTCCAAATATGTTATGCTTCCTTGGTATATTGGGAGATGCTACCTATCACATGTGATACTAAATCAAAATCCATATCTTTTCTCAAGTAAAAAGCTACTTATTGACTAGGATTATTAAATGCAACAATGGAAACAAGTTTATATACTTCACAAAGTATGATATAATAATATAATCTATGTCAGCTATCAGAAAAAAATTAGCAGATGATTCCACTTTATCAACTTTCAATGATCAGGAGACAGATTAGTAACTACCCAAGTTAACTGATGCAGCACTTGAGGCTGACTTGTGCATACGGGCTACGCCACAGCCTACGCCATAGACCTGATTTTCACTTTGGCGTCGCTCTATGCCGTAGCAAACATGTGTTGGTGTGCGCCAAAATGCTAGATGGCGGTGGGGTTTCAATGCCACTGTGTTGAGTTTCTTTGTGAAAGACATGGACAAGGAAATGCATTTCAAATATTTTCGCATGTCGGCAGGTAGATTTGATGATTTGGTTCATCTATTTCGCATCGGTGTACAGACATGGCAGAGAAGAAGCAACCGGAAATACATAGGAGGAAATTCAATGCTACCAAGCAGACCAATCACAGTTGTTGCAGTCTGCATCACCATGACACGTTAGTTACTTTTTTGGGGAGGTGCATGTCACCCTACAGCATAGGGTACACGATACCTACGGCGTAGATGCGGCACAAAAGTATAAATCAGCCTTTAGAAGTGCTAGCAAGTACAGCAAATAAGGTTGTGCATATTGAAATTTGATACAGCCAACTCAATGAGAATTCTGGGTTAGGTTCATTTCGCTATTACTGGCTGAAGAGTAACAGCAGTCTTTTCCATGGGCAGGAGGAAGGAGGATGAGGAGAACACAAGAAGGAGTAGTAGGAATATCCTACATCACCTCTTCCCCCCTCCCCCCATAAGCCTACTTTGAGCATAATGTTCATGGCTGAATTTGTACAACTTTCTTTTTGTACAATTGTATAACTATCTTCCCTAAATCCATAGGGAAAATGCAAACACAAACACAAAATTGTACTTATACTTTCCCTATGGATTTACTGGTAAATGATTCTTCACAGGCCTAAATGGTTGGCTCTTTATCTCAAGACAATGACACCCAGTTCCAGACTCTCTGGCTACTGCATCATCTTGTCAAAGCACTAAAAAATATAATGTTTCAACAATTTTGCTTCCCATATATTCACTCCATGAATTTACGCTCATTCTACAGTATATGTCCTCATAGTATAACTTTTCTATCTCAGAATTCAATGTAGTGAACGTATATTGTGGTCTATGTGGTGGAACAAATATATCTTTCCTTTCGATTTAAAAGATTCATGGTACTCTAGGCTTGGTGCCATTGGAGTCCAGGTTCTAAAACTGTACCAAAATTCCATTTTTTCTTATCTTCCATTCCCCTTGAAAAAAAGATGTACTGGTTAGAGTTTAAAATGGAAAGATATTTTTAACTTTTCAGAAGCTATTGTAGGGGTAATGCTACCACATGTTACATAGAATTTTGTCATTGGTTCAAATACAAAGGACGTGACAAATACATGAAGCAGGAGAGGTCATGTGGAAGGGTGTGATTGTGGTTCTGAATGGCATATCGATAGAGTTTCACCTCCTTGTAATTTGAAAATAATACTATTAATCACAATAAGTCAGCACAGTTAAGTGCATTTTCAGAAATACATGGATAATTAAGTATTTCTCTGAACACTACTTTGAAACTCAATCATGCAATATACTGTATGTTACTCATAAACTACATACAACTGACGAGTAAAACTGTTCATGAAAGGCAAATGAAACTTCCTAGTATAAAAAGTGCTTTATACATCTTTGAGGTGCATAATTCCAAAAATGTTACATATCTATATATAAAGAACTCTAGGCACATAATAGCGATATCAATGTGCTATTTAAATTGAACATACTGTTGCAACAATAGAGTATAAAAACAGATCTGTGAAATAATGTGATTCGCAAGCAGGAAACCCGGTCCTCATAGAAGAAGGCACATCTGCTTAAGTGCTCTTTAACTATACTAATTTGAGCTTCACCAATATTAGTGGATCTCCCACAGAAGATTGGCATTGGTATTGGTATTAGTTGATTATTGTCACACGTAGCAAATTCAGAGAAAAAGCTTGTTTCCATACTAAGGCAGTGAGAAGTATAGACAAACTCCACAGAGATAATGAAGAATTCAGCTCAAATGCACTAATGACCAGAGCTCTAAGGACTTAGTGAAAGAAACCACTTTCTTTTGGAATGCACATCTCATCTACAATGTCCATTCAAGAGTAAGAGAGCTGGGGTTCTCATTCCCACATCTATCCTAGTAATCTTAGCATTAGATCACTTGAAGCTACTCCATTATTCCCATTTAAAACTACATTTTAAGAACTGCAACCAAAATAGGATATTGCACAGACAGCAAGCCACTACCTGTATGTCATGAGTGTAACAGTGCCAATGAACCTAACAAGATGCTATTTACATAGCTAACATAGCTGTCATGAATGCATAGAAATTTCTATACTGCAGCTCCTAATTAGGCTGATTGAGGTTCACCATTTTCAAGCACCGTAAAATGTTTTAGGCCCACCTTTTGATTTAGAAGTAAAGCATGGATAAGTTTAATAAATAAAAATTCTATTCCTATATAAGAAATTTATAAAGTAGCTGTTCACAATAGAATAGAGCTCAAGTCCATCAAAGTGAATACTACTAATTACAGTAACGTATATTTCTGAATAGCAATCAGTTCTTCTTGAAGTACTGACAAATACTCTCGCTTCTCACCATTAACCCTAGCCCTTGCATTCAGCAGACCTACGGCATCTAATGCAAGGGGTTGCAAATAAATCCATGGGCATTCATAAAGTACTTTTACAACCTCAGAATAAGTGCTTTGCAGCAAATTGTGTACTTTTGAAGTGGTGTCACTATGGCAACTTGAATAATGTGGCAACCAGTATATACGCAAACTCCCAAATGCTGGTGCATTTGTCCTCCCAGTCAGCTGCAGGACTATTATTGTAGAAAAAGGAACATTGAACATCTTGTGGAAGTTCTCAGCTTAATACTAGAGTTCTGTTAAACTATTATTTCATTTTAATGTTCTTTATTATTTGTTTATACTTAGGAGTCTTAATTACATTTTTATTTAAATTATTTAAATCTATTTTAACAGTTTTTAAATATCCCTGACAGAAATATTTAATGACAGTTCAAGCTCTTTTGACAGCAATGAACTGCGTTCAAGAAGAGTACAGATGGGCAGACACCATATTCTTGACTGGTTCTTCATGATTTAGTCCATTATGTAAACAACTAAATAACCAAATCCAAGATGCTGTTTGACTTGACCAGGGATAACTTGTATGCTTTTCTTCAAAATAGCTCAGTCAAGAGTAGATATGGTTTCTGTTTGCCATCTTATACAAGAAAATACTATCACAATTCAGAACTTTTTGTCATTGCATGGCAAAAATAAAGAATTTGTACATGGAAAGCACAGAGGATTGAGAATGGAGATGTAGAAGTTGGAAGGATTGAGGTACATCAGCATTTGGCTATAAGGCAAACAACAAATTATTTCAGCATTCTAGCTACAGATAAAAGTACTTATAAGCATTAGACCTATATTGATTCTTACCACAATGAAGACTGACAGGTGGAATAGTGATAGAGTCTATAGACTGATTGCATATCAACATATGAAATGTGTTAACTCACCGTGATAAACAAAGAACAGATAAATAAATAACTAGCCAGGAAAACTAAAGATATAAATAGACTGATGATATGCTGATAGTGAGAGTACATTAATTTTAATTAGCTGAAATTTCCAAAAATTTCCATTTATGATGGCATGTTGAAAGCATAATTTTCTCTCAGACACTAAACAACTATTGCTCATTAATTTCATTCCAGTTATTTATGGTTTTATTTATCAATTTGTTTGCCAGGAGCAAGCCAGTTATTACAAATGGGTTTCATATTTAATGCATTAAAGTTTTCGTGATTTCTTTAAATGCAGCGATTACGCTTTGGGCAGACAATTCCCGAGGGATACAAATTAACTACGGAGAATCCAGCAGTTTCTACGTACTTGGTAACCCTCTCAGCCATCTGTTCAGGAACACTAATAAAATGTATACATAGATCTGGCATGATAAAACAAGAGCTGGTGCCTTTCCTGGCAGAGGAATACACAGTCAATTGGTCAAAGTAATAAAAGTTAGCCCCAGAATAGATGTTGAGATTTTTCCTTGCCTTTGGATTATGGATCTCCATTGCAGGTCTAACAGCAGGAGCAAGAGAAGCTGCTCTCAGGCTTTGTTACTGAAATGCAATCGATGAAAAAGGAAAGCGCAGACAGTGTGCCCATCAATACATCCTGATGGACAGGTTCTACTCTCATCTGGGGCTATTTGATTAATCTATTTTCTTGCTGCTGCTTTTCTTCATTATATATCACATAACATGAAAATAACCATCAGGGAAACATCATGTTTGAATACAAACTTTCCAGTATTTTGTGGAAATAATTCCATTCAAAAATATTAACACTCTTCTTCTGTAGAAACTTAAATATTTACCTGGGTAAAGTCGAAAGAAACCAGTGGAACTTCCAAAGTATTGCCAGGTGAGAGTTGGGTCTTGCATGAAGTTTTCATAAAAGACTGTATTTAATGCTTCTGACCAATAAACTCCATTCAAAATGTTAGGATCTATTGAAATAAGATAAGTTAAGATTATGATTAATTCTGCACTGTTGTATTATTGCGTCAAGTATTAACCTGGATCATTCTCACTAAAGTTGCTATGATAATTAAATGTTATTATTACTGCTTCCATACAATGTGGGTATGATTATAACAAGTTTTCCCTTTAAAGCCAAGCTTAACAGACTTCAGTAACTCTTCACTTCCACAGAAAATTCCATTACATGACTCAAAAGAACTACAGAAATTCCTCCAGTGAAGTAGGAATGCTGCAATAATGAACAACTAATCTGTGCTATTTTATCTTTCTGTTTAAAATCCAATAACTGTGTTGTATAAAAACTACTACAGGACATTAAGATGGGATGATATAGTTAATCTATATCTTTTTTTTTCCAAAAGTATAGATGAGTTCAAACCCTATATATATATGATGCAGCTCTCAAAGATACTTGTCAAAGGAATTTTTTGTTGTAATCTGATTTTGTATTTTTAGCATTATTTATTATCAGAAACAATCCCTCAATATGATGGTTGCACAATAAAATGTATATGTTTCTTGACAGATACTTGGTTCAAATCTTGCTTTAGATTATACAATGATCAGGATTCTAACTCTAAAGACCTTTAATTAAAAAATAGACCACATTGAACTACAGTAACATGACAAATCAGCTTTTGTTTCACAGAAATAACAGTCCTTGAATACTACAGCAAATATTCATAACCAAGAAACAATGTCAGTTCAAGCACTTGTTGAAATGTACATTTGGCCAATCTGATTAAATAGCATCCAAATCATAACATTTGGAGAGACATCTATTAACCTTTGACAAGTCTATTAACATTCAAAAAGAGCAACAATGTTAATGGCCTGCCACTAGATGCTGCTAACACATTTATAAAATATATCTTTGAAAAGTTATTTAATTGTATACTAAAACTGCACCTTATATAATGTGCAGTTTTTGTGTAGCAAACAAACAACTTCTGCCACAAGTTTCGTGGAATTTTCAAGATGTTCATTTGAAGGTTATATTAATAACTGAAGGTATTGATGATTATTGAGATATTTCCTTTTCTGCATTACTCAGTCAGGAATTGGTTACATTTCGAAAATGGTAAATCCTATGGGGTGTACACTAAAAGCCCAAGGCTCATCTAAAATCAGCTCTCTCGGAATATAATTTCTGAAGATCAACTAGCCTTCCAGAGGCAATTCCAAATTTGATGCCTAAGGTTTTGTGATGGCCACAATACTACTAGAGGCCTTTTCAATAGATCCTAGAAAGATTATAGAGGAAAAGGGATGACAGCAACCCTAAGCAGCAGCAATTTTCAGGAAGAGCAAAAATGATCAAAAATAAGATGACATGAGAAGATAAAAGATAATGAACAAAATAAGGAACAAATTGTTTTTTTACCTTTGTTATATACATTAGTTGGAACTTGTATGTTGCTAAGTGAGGTGTTCACTGGCAAATTATTGAAATGCTCATTTTCTTCCAAAATAAACTGATTTCCTAGTTCCACATAGTTGCCGTTTTCATCTACCTCATTGATCAACACAGAATTGTAATAATCATACTGCAGAATAGAGAAGAAAAATATTAAAACACATTTTGATGATATTATTCCCCATCAAATAAAATATTGCTTTCATTCACAGATCGACAATTAGAATCCATTTTATAAAAAATTTACTGATGATGTTCAATATCCTGGCTACTTTTCTCCTTCTTAATTCAGGGTTCTAAAGAGAGCATCTTATACGTGATCAAGTAACTCAGTACAAATGATAGATTTAATCAAGTCTATATGGAAAATTTTACTTGAAAGTGTCATATACATCGACAATTTGTAAGTATTACTGAAGCTCAAAAAAACTGAAACCATGGTAGATAATCAGTGACATACATGCGGGGACCCTTGACTGAGCTGAGCATCTGGAAGGACATATGCAAATATGCAAATAAAAACAATGTTCTCTCCTTATATGTACAGTAGATTTTGGTTAATTGGTCCATCTATTAATTGGGACAGTCACTTATTTAGGTCAACTCTTAAAGAACAAAAGCTAATCAAGAAAATAGCTAGAATTCCCTTCATTTATTTGGGACACTATGCCACTTAATTGGGACTGGAGATTGTTGCTGAACAGTTTCTAACTAGCATCAGTCATGTAAACTTTTTTACCATTAGACATTAAACTGTGCGTAGAGCGAATAGTTTTTAAATAGTGTCAGTTGTATGTGTTGGGTTCAAAAAGCAGTGACTTTTGTCACTGATAAAAAGTGGTTGATGATAGTGAGACCTGTGCAGGAGAGTTTTTAAAGCGGAAACTGTTCCACTGGGACAGTTCCACTCTCTTTACCTCGGAAGCCCGGATCCAATAGTACGATTAATTGTCACAAATTGGGGTCTTCCTTGGTTGCAGTGGATAACCATGGCTTCTTCTGTGCCTTGTCATGGCCTTCATTCTCCATGAAATATTGCAGAACTGCTTTCTTGGCTGTTGGATCTCACTGTAGATCTCATCCGCCTAGTCTACCAGAGCTGACTTCACATGCTAGGACAGGCATGTCTCTATTTCACCACAGTATGAGGCCTGCCAACTCCCCTCACCTGTTTTAGTCCACCTGTTGATGTAATGTACTGGGGTGTAGCTGCTGTTGCATTAAACAGCTACTTGGAACCAAAGATGAGAGCTGACTGTCCAGTGGGGAACCGATAATGAGTGAGCTGCCCCAGAAAGGACATGATAAGCCTCTCCATCAGAGGTGCTATACTTCAAAGAACACCTCATACATGGCAGTATGCACTGCATGAATTCCTCCATTGATAACCGTTAGGAATTGATACACTGTTTTGTAGAACTGTAGTAGCATTGGTAGTGTTCTAATTTGTTCTGTATTTAATTTAAACACATAATTAGCACTCATAATTAGTAGTTTGCCTTTTTATAGCTTTTTAAATATTTATATGAAACTTATGTTAATAGGGATAGCTGCCTAATTGGGCCAAAATGTATTGGCCCCAATATGTCCCAGTTAACTGAAATCCACTCTTTTGTTTATTATTTCCTTTATTCTACCACTTATCAACAATATATTGTTCAATGTAAGTTGATTATCAAAATACATATACAGTATATCCCCATTTATTACCCTGAGATTCATTTCTTTGTAGGCATTCACAATAGAAAAAGAAGTACAATTGAAACAATGAAAAATACACACACACAAAGACTGACAAACACCAATGGGCCAAAGAAGACAAACCCTGCAAATACAAAAAAAATACATATAACAGATAAATAATACAGACAACCTGAGTTATAGTGACTTGGAAGTGAATCCATAGGTTGTGGAATCAGTTCAGTGCTGAGCTGAATGAAGTTATACCCACTGGTTCAGGAGCATGATGGTTGAAGGGTAATAACTGTTCCTGAACCTGGTTGTGCTGAATCTAATGCTCCAGCATCCCTTCCCAGTGGGAGGTGCGAGAAGAGAGCGTTACCTGGATGGTGGGTATTGATGACGGATGCTGCTTTCTTGTGACAACAGTCCTTGTAGACGTGCTCAGTGGTGGGGAGGACTGTTCCTGTGATGGGCTGGGCTAAATCCACTACACTTTGTGGACTTTTCCATTCTTGGGTTTTGGTGATTTCATAGCATGCCATGATGAAACCAGTCAGGATATCCTTCACTGTGCATCTGTAGAAGATCATCGAAGTTTTAGATGACGTGCCAATCTGCACCAACTTTTTAGAAAGTAGAGGTGCTGCTGTGCCTTCATTGTAATAACACTTACATGCTGATCCCAGGACAGATCTTCTGAAATGATAAGGCCAAGGAATTGAGTTACTGACCCTCTCCACTTCCAGTCCTCTAGTGGAACATGGCTCTCCAGTTTCCTTCTCTTGTAGTCAATAATCATCTCTTTGGTTTTGCTGTTGTTGTGTGAGAGGCTGGTGTGGCACCAATCAGTGAAATATTCAAGCTCCACCGTATGCTGATTCGTCACCACCTTTGATTCGGACAACAACTGTGGTATCATCAGCAAACTTAAATATGGCATTGGAGCTGTACTCAGCCCCTCAGTCTTAAATATAAAGTCAGAAGAGCAGGGGGATAAGCACACAGCCTTACTGATCAGCCTGTACTGATGGTGATCATGAACTGACTGAGATCCGCAAATGAGAAAATCGAAGATCCAGTTGCATAAGGTGGTATCGATGCCAAGGTCTTGAGGGCTATTGATTATTTTCAAGGGATGATGATGTTGAATGCTGAGATATAGCCAATGAAAACCACCCTGACGTATGCATCTTCACTGTCTAGATGTCCCAGGGCTGAGAGAAGAGCCAATGAATGGCATCTGCTGCTGACCTGTTGTGATGGTAGGCAAATTAGAACTGATCTAAGACACTCCTCAGGCAGACATCGATATGTTTCACGACCAATGTAATGTAAGTGCTACTGGACAATAGTTATTGAGATAGATTACCACATTCTTGAAGCAGGTGGGTACCTCAGACTGCCAAAATGAGAGTTTAAAGATGTCAGTACACATTCTAGCCAGTTGATTAGCACAGATCTTCAAAGCTCGGTCTGTTACACTGTCTGGGTCAGATAGTTTCCATTGATTTATACTCTTGACGAATGCTCTAACTTTGGCCTCAGACACAGGGTTGTTGAGGGCTTTGGGAGCTTGTGAAGGTGCTTCCATTTTTTGTTGGTTAAAGCAAACAATTGTGGTAATGATACAGTCATATCTGTGAACCTGGCTATCAGTCAAATACACCTTCTGTTGCTACTTGGACACGTCTTCAGTGATGAACCCAGAGTCGTAGGATGTTTCGGGTCTTTAATCTTCAGACACCCTTGCCTGGGTGACCCTGCTGGGGGTGATCAGCCCCTGACTCGTGCTCAAGTGGCGCACTAATCCACGGATCCCCCCTCCGGATCCACAGCCACTGCGAGGCCTTTTTAGCAGCCTCCAGAATGTTCTTGGTGGCTCTTCTGCACTGCAGTCCTTTTACTCCAAGGAGTTTAAGAGTCCGTTGTAATGAATAGCCAGCAAAGCTCGGCACCCAGCTTCGACTGGCTCACAGTGAGCTCTCCAGCCATTGCTCCAGCATTCTGCACCAACATTTGTGTATCTAGCCCTCTTGTGCTCGTTGGCCTCTTCAATCTGGTCTTCCCAGGAGACAGTAAGTTCCAGCAGGACCACTTGCTTTGTAGACCCGATATTAACACCACGTCCAGGCGGAGCGGAATAGCTGTGATGTTCTCAAGGAACTTCAGCTGCCTCCCTCGGTTGACTTGGAGCTGCCGGTCTCATGCAGTGGCAAGTAGCCCTCCCGAGGAGCTAGGCTGATGTTGAGCCTTCTCCCCCACTCTAATAAAGGTGATGGACTGTTTGGGAGCGTGCTGATTTTTGCTGTCTTGAATCACTGAGCTTATTGCATCCACCATAGACCTTAGGACTTGGTCATGGCGCCAGCAGTATCATCCTTCCCCCAGTGCCTTCGGGCAGCATCTGAGGATGTGCTCCAAAGTGCCCCTCTTCTGGCACGGTTGGCATGCTGGAGTGTTTGCCATGCCCCACCGGTGCAGGTTGGCCGGGCAGTTTCTGCAGACGACACAACTCAGTGTTGTATCTAAAGTCTGAGGTATACAGGGTAAACAGGAACGGAGCCAAAACAGTCCCCATTGGAGCCCCAGTGCTGCTTATAGCCATAGCTCTGAAGCTGCACAAACTGTGGTCCTCCAGCCAGGTAGTCCATTACCCAGGGTACAGTGAAAGTCCCAACCTGCACTGAATAGAGCTTTTCCCCCAGCAATGAGGACTGTACGGTATTGAAGGCACTTAAGAAATCAAAAAGCACGATCCTCCCAATGCTGCCCTGCTCATCCAAATAGGCCTATCTTTAATCAAGGCTCTCCTTGCATATATCTGTGTTATGTGTGTGAGTCATACATACTGTGTTGTGCACCTTCATCCTGAGGAACACTGATTCGTTTGGCAGTATACTTGTGTACAGTTGAATGACAATAAACTTGAACTTGATAAGGAATTAGTTAATTCATACTGAGGTGTACTCCAAAAATGAGGAATAGTGCAACCACCTCATTGGGAAACTGCCCTAAAATGACTTAATAATAGAATGTGATTAATTGTATTATTTTGTTATCATGCCTATCTCTACCCACTGCTATGAAGGAGTTGTGTACTGAAATAAAATTATAATGAGTTATTTTTATCAGTTTTGAACATGAGTGATAAACTGTAGTCACAATATAAAATTGATTTGCAGTCATACTTACAATAAAGTGTCAAAAATCATTGTCTTTTTAATATTTTAAATAACATGTTACAATCTCAGTCCCCATATCAAGTTAGGATTACATATCCAACATGAGTTATGAGATATAACTGCAATACTAACATGTTGGCAAACAATTGCAATAAAGTTGCTGTATTGTGATACAAACAGCCCAGCTGTTGGAACTATGATGAGCAGCTGTATGTTTTGAATGAGATGTGACAACATTGTTAACATTTCATCATGTCAGCTTCCAGCTGTGCACTTGACTGAATACAAATTCAATATACTAAAGTTGATGTCAGGTGATTGGCAGGACCACCTTCATGAGTTAACCATTTTGCACCAGCTTCCAGCTTTGCTTCACTCTGATGAGATAACATGCCTGCCTAACTAACTGGTTAGATAGCACTCCTGGTCAGCACTCTTAATCAGAAAAATTAAGTTTGGATTTCTAAACACCATTGTTCTGACTGGTGAATCATGTTCCTATTCTACAACCAAAGAACCATAAAACATTACAGCACAGAAACAGGCCTTTTGGCCCTTCTTGGCTGTGCCAAACCATTTTTCTGCCTAGTCCCACTGACCTGCACCTGGACCATATCCCTTCATACACCTCTCATCCATGTACCTGTCCAAGTTTTTCTTAAATGTTAAAAGTGAGCCCACATTTACAACTTCATCTGGCAGCTCATTCCACACTCCCACCACTCTCTGTGTGAAGAAGCTCCCCTCCCCAATGTTCACTTTAAACTTTTCCCCCTTCACCCCTAACTCATGTCCTCTGGTTTTTTTCTCCCCTAGTCTCAGTGGAAAAAGCCTGCTTGCATTCACCCTATCTATACTCATCATAATTTTATATACCTCTGTCAAATCTCCCCTCATTCTCCTATGCTCCAGGGAATAAAGTCCTAACCTATTCAACCTTCCTCTGTAATTCAGTTTCTCAAGTCCTGGCAACATCCTTGTAAACCTTCTCTGCACTCTTTCAAGCTTATTAATATCCTTCCTGTAATTCGGTGACCAAATCTGCATGCAATACTCCAAATTCGGCCTCACCAATGCCTTATACAACCTCAACATAACATTCCAACTCTTATACTCAATACATTGATTTATAAAGGCCAATGTACCGAAAGCTCTCTTTACTACCCTATCCACCTGTGACGCCACTCTTAGGAAATTTTGTATCTGTGTACCTAGATCCCTCTGTTCTACTGCACTCCTCAGTGCCCTACCATTTACCTTGTATGTTCTACCTTGGTTTGACCTTCCAAAGTGCAATACCTCACACTTGTCTATATTAAACTCCATATGCCATTTTTCCAGCTGGTCCAGATCCCTCTGCAAGCTTTGAAAACCTTCCTCACTGACCACAACACCTCCAATCTTTGTATCATCAGCAAATTTGCTGATCCAATTTACCATAGTATCATCCAGATCATTGATATAGATGACAAATAACAATGGACCCAGCACTGATCCTTGTGGCACTCCACTAGTCACAGTCCTCCACTCAGAGTAGCAATCCTCCACTACCACTCTCTGGCTTCTTCCACTGAGCAAATGTTTAATCCAATTTACTATCTTATCATGTATACCTAGTGACTGAATCTTCATAACTAACCTCCCATGTGGGACCTTGTCAAAGGCCTTACTAAAGTTCATGTATACAACATCCACTGCCTTCCCTTCATCCACTTTCCTGGTAACCTCCTCAAAAAACTCTAATTGATTTGTTAAACATAACCTACCAGGCATAAAGCTGTGTTGACTCTCCCTAATACTTGTAGATCCTATCTCTTAGTACTCCTTCCAAAAATTTACCTACTACAGATGTCAAATTTACCAGCCTATAATTTCCCGGATTACTTTTTGAGCCTTTTTAAACAACAGAACAACATGAGCTATCCTCTGATCCTCTGGCACCTCACCTGTAGATACCAACATTTTAAATATATCTGCCAGAGCCCCTTCAATTTCAACACTAAGCTCCTGCAAGGTCCGAGGGAATCCCCTGTCAGGTCCTGGGGATTTATCTACTCTGATTTGCCTCAAGATAGCAAGCACCTCCTCCTCTTCAATCTGTATAGGTTCCATGACCTTACTACTTGTTTGCCTCATTTCCATTGACTCCATGCCAGTTTCCTTAGTAAATACAGATGCAAAAAACCCATTTAAGATCTCCCCCATTTCTTTTGGTTCCATACATAGCCAACCGCTCTGATCTTCAAGAGGACCAATTTTATCCCTTACTATCTTTTTGCTCTTAATATACCTGTAGAAGCTCTTTGGATTATCCTTCACCCTGACTGCCAAAGCTACCTCATGCCTTCTTTTAGCCCTCCTGATTTCTTTCTTAAGTGTTTTTTGCACATTTTATACTCCTCAAGTACCTTATTTGCTCCCTGTTTCCTATACATGTCATAAATCTCTCTTCTTCTTTATCAGAGTTCCAATATCCCTAGAGAACCAAGGTTCCTTATTCTTATTCACTTTGCCTTTAATCCTGACATGAACATACAAACTCTGCGCTCTCAAAATTTCTCCTTTGAAGGCCTCCCACTTACCAACAACATCCTTGCCAGAAAACAAAACCTGTCCCAATCCATGCTTTTTAGATCCTTTTTCATTTCTTCAAATTTGGCCTTTTTTCCAGTTTAGAACCTCAACCCGAGGACCAGATCTATCTTTATCCATGATCAAGTTGAAACTAATAGTGTTATGATCACTGGAACCAAAATGTTCCCCTACACACACTTCCGTCACCTGTCCTGACTCGTTTCCTAATTGAAGATCTAATATTGCATCCTCCCTAGTTGGTACATTTATATATTGATTTAGAAAACTTTCCTGAACACATTTTACAAACTCTAACCCATCTAGACCTTTAACAGTATTGGAGCTCCAAACAATATGCAGAAAATTAAAATCCCCTACTATCACATCTTTATGTTTCCTGCAGTTGTCTGCTATCTCTCTGCAGATTTGTTCCTCCAATTCTCGCTTACTATTGGGTGATCTATAATACAACCCCTTTAATGTGGTCATACTTTTCCTGCTTCTCAGCTCCACCCATATGGTCTCGGTGGACAAGCCCTCTAATCTGTCCTGCCTGAGCACTACTGTAACATTTTCCCTGACTAGCAGTGCCACCCCTCCACCCTTCATTCCTCTGCCTCTATCATGCCTGAAACATCCGAACCCTGGAACATTAAGCTGCCAGTCCTGCCCCTCCTGTAGCCAAGTTTCATTAATGGCTACAATATCATAATTCCATGAGTCAATCCACGCCCTCAGCTCATCAGCCTTCCCCACAATACTCCTCGCATTGAAATAGACACACCTCAGAAGATTATTACCACCACACACAACCCTTCTATTTGTGACTTTGCATGAACCTTTAACATCATTTATTTTCACCCCACTCCACTATCTACTCGGTCACTTTGGTTCCCATCCCCTTGCAAATCTAGTTTTAACCCCCCCCACCCCAATGGCACTAACAAACCTCCCTGCAAGGATATTGGTCCCCCTGTAGTTCAGGTGTAACCCGTCTCTCTTGTACAGGTCCCAATAATCCTGAAATCTGAAACCTTGCCCCATACACCAGTTCCTCATTGACATGTTCATCCTATTCTTACCCTCATTGGCACATGACACAGTAGCAATCCTGAGATTACCACCCTCGAGGTCCTGCTTTTTAAATTCCTACCAAGCTCTCTATACTCACTCTTCAGGACCTCCTCACTCTTCCTACATCATTGGTACTGATGTGTACCATGACATCTGCCTGCTCACCCTCCCATTTCAGAAGGTTGTGCATGTGATCAGAGACATCCCTGACCCTGGCACCCGGGAGGCAATAAATCATCCGGGAGTCTCTGTCACGACCACAGAACCTCCTGTCTGTACCTCTAACTATCGAGTCCCCTATCACTATCTCTCTCCTCTTCTTCTCCCCTTCCCTTCTGCACTGCAGAACCAGACCCAGTGCCAGAGACCTGGTTTCTGTAGCTTGTCCAAGGTAAATCATCACCCCAACAGTATCCAAATCGATATACTTGTTGTTGGGGGAAATGGCTACTGCTCTGCCTGTCCTTTCCCCTTCCCTCGCCTGACGGTAACCCAATTACCTGTGCGCTGCTCCTTTGGTGTAACTGCCTCCCTGTAGCTACTATCTATAAACTGCTCATTCTCCTGAATGATCCAGAGGTCATCCAGCTCTTGCTCCAATTCCCCAATGCAGTTTGTTAGGAGTTGCAGCTGGATGCACTTCTTGTAGGTGTCATTGTCAGGGAGACAGGAGGTCTCCCTGACTTCTCACATTCTGCAAGAGGAGCATTCAAACATCCTGCCTGGCATTCTCTCTACTCTAAACGAACAAAACAAAACTTACCGGAACCTACCCTCGCCTCTGCCTGTTCACGCCAAAGCCATCCCACTCTGAATCAGTCCACTCTGACAATGGCCTCTACGACGATGAACGCCATATATGGCGATTTTTTTTTTAAACCTTTGGTGCACTACATCACGCACCTGCGCAGTCTAGCTTCCATGCCCCGATCAGTTAAAAAAAAATGGCTTCTCTCCGAGATGCCTTTACTTCTTCACTTTGCCTCTTGCTTCAACTTGTTGACTATACCTGTTGACTACAAGTTGACTATAATCCAATTGCTTCTTGACTGGTAATTGAGTCAAGGATAGATGTGTGTAAAAGACCAAGAATAAGTAAAACAAATAAAAAGCACACTATCTTTGCTTCCCTTCACACATAGGATGAAGTATACATTGCCCTTTTAAGAAATGCTGTTTCATAAATAAAATTGGACACATGGGATAAAAGGGCAGGCCAAACTTTCATAAGTGTCCATGTATCCTTATTCCAGACATCTGGTACTATTCTAAACAGATTGAGCAGTGTTCTGGAGGGAGAAATATTACCTGGACAGGCTGGACTCTATACCTGCTGTAAATGTTCAATCAGGTCTTATTACTGTCCTCTCACAACAAAGCTGTTTGTCAGAGAGGGAAACAGATTTTGTAGATCTTTCTATATCTCCAACATTATCTGGTGCATGGGATCTCATGTACAATGGTCACCTCGTTTTTTTATACATTCATTTTTGGGACCTACTTATCACCAGCATTAAATTCCCGTTCCTACTGACTAAGAGGATGCAGACCTGCTCAATGGTTAACATTCATATTGGAGAAAATAATATGTTGCTCATGCAATCATTAATGATCTTTCACAGGAATTCATCCGCAGGCCAACACACGCATTTGGGTCCTTCCAACTACTTCCAACTATTAGCGAAACAGGTTGAAGTTCTGCATGATGTCAAAGTATCAGTAATTTAAAACATAAAATAGATTGCAAAAATTTAAACAATTCAGCCACCCAACACTGCCAAGTTTACAATTTCAGCATTTAACCTTTGCAATAGTAATCTTCAGAAAAATAATATTTAATTCTGTGGACAGTCTCTCACCCATAATATGATGTTAAAATCCAGAGGGTCTTACATGATATTACATCAATGTATCAATGATAACTGCAACATACTAGAACAATTTTAACGAGTGAGGAAACGTGCCTAGACATTTATATAAACAGAATCTGACCAGTTGCTGATGAGCTTATTAAAAAAAAAGCAGCTCAAAATACCATTCAAGTAGGAAGGATGTCAAAGCCTTTGATAGGGTGTGGAAGATGGTTTGAGGAAATTTATTAAAAACATACAAACTTAAGCAGGTCTTCTTTTCAGAGCAGAGTGAGTAATTTATTTCCACTAACAGAACAGTTGGCCATCAAAGAAAATAAAAGAGCAGAAAAGTGAGGTGGATTTATTTTAAATAGAAAAGTTTTACAATCTAGAATACAGAAAAAGTTGGAAAAAGATCAGCTGTAACTGTCTCAATTGAATTGCAGATACCCTGTAATTCAAAAAAATATATAGGATTATGGAAAAAGAGAAGGGGAATAAGATTAACTGGGTACTTCCTTCATGCTGTAGAGTCATGGACCCTATCTGTTCTTTTAGTCCTGTCCAATTTATAAAAGTGGTTTACAAAAGTAATTTTTTTAACTTGGGTTAATCATGTTTTTACTACATTTCAACATCATAGGAAGAAGCTTTGACTGCTGCTTTTACAGATTTTAGCACTGATTACTCACCTCAAAATCCATCTTATATTCATGATATAAATCAGCTTCCTCCGCAGCATCTACCAGTCTCTGCACAGAAAAAATAGACAATTCATTGCCCATTTTATACTCCACATGAGAGAAAACAAAAAGGCTAAACTAGAAAATACTGGGAGCAAGTAGAATTTGTGGAGAATGTAGAAAAATAACCAAATAAGTATCTTACACAATATTATTAATATGGAAGAATCTCTCGTCACAAAGGCACCATCAAACAAATATTAGCACCTAAACACATAGATTTTCTTGATCGATGATTTATATGTTAACAGTGACACAAAGGAGTGAGTTAAAATTGTTGAGGAGTTCTGAAATCACTGAAAGCATTTGAAGTCACATCCTTTGAAACAATGCTGGCTACTGACTTCAAATAAGTAGTATTATGTAGTTCTGGGTATTGATTTTATAAAAGAGAATGCCAGGTCCAATAGATGCTCACACCAAACATGTTAAAGTTTTGTTGCAAGCAATTACAGCTATCAATCTTCAAAGACAGAAATTTGGTAGCACAACATATTAGAGAGGCAACAGGCCTCCCTAAAGTGTTGTTCCACCCAAAATATTAATTTTTTTTATCATCTATCAGTTGGATAACCATAAGTGAATAAAAATTAGGAGAAAAACAGAAAACAGAACTAAATGTGAAGATACTCATAATGAGAGAGTATGATCGAAACAGATGAAATTCTATTAGGGCTGGACAGACTGGATATGAGAATGACATTTCCCTTGGTAGGCTGTGAGGTAAGGGATGAGTGGGATGTTCTTTATGCAGGGATCACAGTGAACCTAGGGAATGTTCTATAATGGAAGGACGTGGAGGCCAAGTCACTGAAAATAATTCAGAAAGAGGTAGGGGTAGCATATGGAATCATTGGGGTAGCAGATCATGCGGAGGTGCATGAACATCGATTTCTCCTTACGGCAAATGATGGGCCAAATGGCCTACTTCTGCTCCTATATCTTATGGTCTAAACAAATCCCCCAGCCCTCTTCCTTTACTCCCCACTCTGATCTTTTACTTCTGCTGCTTCATCCAGCATTGAGTGTCTGTTCCTGCTGTTCTTATTTTCTATACTGTATCTCCCTAGTGTTCACAGTTCAAAATACAACATTGAAAATTCCTGTGTATTCAAGGAAGCTTCTTTTAAGTGCTAATGTCCTTAGGCAAGTGCTACAATTTGAAATTTTGAACAGAAACCAGAAATAGCAAAGAATCGGAGCTGAAATATGTATACAAGAAGAATAAAGAAAGCAGCCCATGTGAATCGTATTTTCTTATAGTCCTTTTTTTTTGGTATTTAGGCCGGTTTGTTTCTCCTCAATCTAATATAACAGGGTTGCAGTATTGCTAATGTTCAGGTTTGTCCTGTCTTGAGTTTAGTTGTGTGTGTTGTACTGAAGATGGGCGATCCAGCCCCTCAACAGAGGGTGCATTTGAAGGGAATATACATTTGGTAGTAGGACTGACTCTGCTAATTCTCCACCCCATATTCCATTCAATTGTCTCTCCTTGTTGGAAGCACAGAATTGTTTGCATATACCCAATTAGGCACTGCCTCTTCATACACATCATGGGAACAGCCTGGATTTTTTGATTAGTGGTAAAGCAATGTAGCTGACATCAGAGAAAATACCTTACAAGTATCTAGTGAAACCTCTGTAACCTGGATTTCATGTTTTCCATTTTAACTGTTGTCAAGAGCTAGGGTGGAATCTGGCAATAAAGACAGAAGTATGGAAATAAGTAAGTGTTAGGGTGAGAGGGGCTGCGATGATGGGTATCCTCATCATTATTGAGAATACTAAAATTATACATACTAATGTATTATAAGCATCTGTTTAAATTCCCCTCCAAAAGCTCTTACTAATGTTTTAAATACAGAAAAAATGATGTCTGCTTTGAAAGTAATCAATGTAGGTTCATTTGTGCAACAAGCTCTCTGCACCAGTTTTTTTTTTGTGGCTGTCAAATTTAGTCTTCATGGAGATAAAATATGTTACAAACAGGAGCATGCTCATTAACAGTTCTTAAGAAGCTCAAAAATTAGAGAAGTTGAGAGACTACTTTAACATGGGAATAAGATTTGTTTTGTGCTCAAAGCTTGTCATTGTGAACCACTGAAAGAATAAAATTTAATAGGAAAAGCGAGGAAAATCAGCACATCTGTGTCATTCATGGCAAGGTTGCAGAACACTTTTCTAGCAACACTTTAACTACAAACTATGATATTGTGGCAATTACGGAAACATGGCTGCAGGGTGACCAGGACTGGGAATTAAACATACAAGGGTATTCGACAATTAGGAGAGACAGGCAAGAAGGAAAAGGAGGTGGGGTGGCTATGTCAATAAAGCAAGAAATCACTGCAATAAAGCGAAATGATATTGGCTCAAAGGATCAGGATAACAAAACAATTTGGGTAGAAATAAGAAATAGCAAAGGGAAAAAAGCAGTGGTGGGAGTAGTCTATAGGCCTGCAAACAGCTGTAACTCAGTTAGTCAGAGCATAAATCAGGAAATACTGCAGTTGTACCGGGTATTGGTGAGATCACACCTGGAGTACTGAGTGCAGTTCTGGTGTCCATATTTAAGAAAGGGCATATTGGCTCTCGAGGCAGTGCAGAGAAGGTTCACTAGGTTAATTCCGGGGATGGGTGGGTTGATGTATGATGAGAGGTTAAGTAGATTGGGACTCTATTCATTGGAGTTCCGAAGAATGAGAGGCGATCTTATTGAAACATATAAGATTGTGAAGGGGCTTGATCGGGTGGATGCGGGGAGAACGTTCCCAATGATGGGTGAAACTAGGACTAGGGGGCATAATCTTAAAATAAGGGGATGCCGTTCCAGGACTGAGATGAGGAGGAATTTCTTCACTCAGAGGGTAGTGGGGCTGTGGAATTTACTGCGCCAGAGAGCTGTGGAAGCTACTACACTCAATAAATTCAAAACGGAGATAGACATTTTCCTGGATAAAAATGGCATTAGGGGACACGGTGAGTGAGCAGGTAAGTGGACATGAGGCTAGGTTTAGATCAGCCATGTGATCTCCTGGGCCAATTTTTGATAACCTGGATGGGTCGGAGAGGAATTCTCCAGATTTTTTCTCCTCAATTGGCAAATCGTTTTTTTTTCCCCCTGGTGATCACATGGGTTTGGGCGGGATGAATAATAAAATAAAATGGGCGGCATGGTGCCCTGTTGGTTGGCACTGTTGCCTTGTGGGATTCGGTGAAAACTAGAGTTAAGATTGGATCAGCCATGATCTTGTTGAATGGCGGAGCAGGCTTGAGGGGCCGATTGGCCTACTCCTGCTCCTATCTCTTATGTTATGTTATGTTCTTATGTAAACTCATGGACAAATCTGTCCAATATATTGTTTACTTCCTGTGTCCTGTGTGAGCAGGGCCTCCAAAATGTACCAAAGGGAAGAGTCTCCTAATTCCATCCCCCTTTCTGGCCAATATCTTCAAAGCACAGTCTTTTCTTATGAGGAAAGAACAGAGTCAGATAGTCATCTGGCACTTGAACAGGTTCTTCAGCTCACTCTGTCCATTGTGATCGTCAAATGCCTGCCCATGCAAACCTCTCTTTCCATCAGTTGGTCCACTACCTTCAATACCCTCAACTAAGTACTTCCTAAGTATTGTGAATCCATCACTAATCAGGCTGAGTGCTCCAGCTTCCAACCATATTCTGGGTGAAAATATTCTTCCTTACATCCATTTTAACTCTGCTACCCCTTAGCAGAGTTCTAGTTTTAATCTTAAACTTCTAGTTTTAGAAATAACTGCAACAGGGAAAATAGATACGTTAAAACCACACACATAGGTTAAGGCAAAGGGTAGGAGAAAGGTACCTTCCTATGCCCCTCAACAATGGATCCCTTCAGCATCCTCTGCTCCAAAAGAAACAAATGCACACTATCCACTGATTCCTCATAACTTAAAACTCTCCATGCCAGGCAATATTCTTTTGACTCCCTTCTGTGCCCTCCACAGTATAATCACTTCCTTCTGATAGCCTCATGACCAGGACTGCACACAGTACTCCAGATTTGAGTTCTCACCCCCAAAACAACAACTCAATTTACAACAATCTTACCTACTAGGGCTGCCACTTTTTTGGATTCTTGGGTGTACACCAGTTTCCCAGTCCTCCCTAGGGCACAACTATTTATTATGCCCTTGACTTGTTGCCTTCCCAAAATATATTATCTCACACTTACCCCTCTACCTCATCCCCCCATATTGGCTATTTTCCTTTCACGCTCAGTCTTGATGCAGAGTCCCATATCCAAATGTCAACTATCCCTTTTGCCTCAACAGGTGCTGTCTGATCTGCTGAATTCCTTTAGCACTCTGCTTTTTTTTCCCTCCACATCCAGTATCTACAGTTTCTTATGTCTCCATTCTGCTCCTGAAATTAGTCACTTCTTGATTCATGTTCTCCTAGTTGCCTTCATGTCCTCCCCATATCCAAACACATGCAAATTAATTTATTTACATCTGAATTTACTGATATATTCTGGCTCATGAATTGGCAATGTCATCATTTTAGAATTCCTAATCTAATATTCAAATCTCTCTTCTTTACCTCTTTAATCTCCTCCAGTCTATCATATGCGTTGCATTCACTTTGACCTCTGCTGAATTAGCTAATTCCTCCAACTTCATAATGTCTTAGCTCTGTTAGGGTGTTTTTGGGGTTAGTACATATATCAAATAACTTCAGCAACTAACTTCAGCCACCAATCTTCAAAAAAATGAAGATAAACTGTAAATTAAACTTAAAATGCTGCTCTTAACAATGGGTTCTTAAAAGCCATGAATCACAGTTAATAGGAAGACAAGACAATGCTGAATAAAATACATTTAGTTGTCTGTGATGTGGGTGTGAAGCAGGAGGTGTGAAATTTGTATGTAGTTGAAAGGAAGCATTGTGGATGCATTGTAAATATGGAATTGTCCTTTGACCTTTAGCACATCAAATGTCATAAAGAGTTGGGTCGACCAACCCTCTTCCTTCGAAAAGGTCTTCACATGAAGCCTACTAATGTCTCATTTTGTTGAATAAAGACATTACTTCATATCCACCAGCTAAGTCTCTCCAGTGACTTTGTTCTCGCGACAACAGGCTCCAACTCCAAAATTTGCTAGCTTACATTTCAGCATATTGTGATTTTCTTTTCTTATTTGCACCAATGTCTCCTGCCTCAGCAATTTTTGCCAAATAATGCTCTGGTGGTGACTTTTCATTTGCTGTTGTACTTCATACTTATACAAATTGAGCTATATTGCTAACTTGTTTGATAATTCTACATCAGTCTCAGCAATTACACCTCTCTAAGTCAGTGATCCAAACAAAATTCAATAATTTAACCACCAACAATCCAGATAATGATGAATTACAGCAGAATCACTGAATTATCTTTCATTACCACATAATTAATATTTTTAGATACTTTTAAAATTTTATATTATATTTATATACACGCGATTTTTGCGGGTTGTCTTCATTCTTCATTTTGTGGCTGCCTGTTAGGAGATACATCTCAAGGTTGTATAATGCATACATACTTTGATAATAAATATACTTTGAACTTTAAATATGTAGCTTCAGTAATTATTATTTAAAATGTTATTACTATTAATTTTGTATACTTGGGTCTAGAAATTCAGCAACAATTGCATGTGATTGGAAAGAATTGTAGGGTGCTATTGGTCATGAATGGCAATTAATAACTTCTATTGTGCTATGCACATAATGCAACATTTGGTCACACATTCATCTGGCATCAAACACGTTGAATCATAGAAAGCAAGCAAGCAGGATGCTAATCACTGTGCAACACATGGGAAAACATTCTTGTCAAATGCTCCACATCTCAACAGGCAAGTTTATATCATTCACAGGAAGTCAGTATGAATAGCAAGAAAAAAGCCCTGCACCTGCACTATTTCATGAAATACTCACAGATTTAACCGGGAGTCATATAGAGAAGATCTATTCAGAGAGAATTACTCTGAATTTAGGAACTGCAACAACTTGAGGGTATTCTCTGGTGAAGTCTTCTATTTTTTAACAATACAATGATACTTTTTTAGTGGTTCTCCTGGACTTCTGGACCAGCCAGGACCAGGACCAGGAGCAGATGAGTCAAAAACAAAACCTCCTTCACAGATGAGCACAAATAGGAAGCAAATATACAAGGGGGCAGAACTTACAGTAAAAAAAACCTTTCCTATACATAGGGCAAAGGTCATGCAACTGTACCAGGTGCCTTTGTTTGAAACTGGATCTCAGATTAATTTAAAGACTGCCTTAAAGCAAATGCTGGAGCCCAAATGAGGTTTGGGGCAATTGTCTCAGCAGCAAGACTGGTGAAATTACATTTGTTCTAATTCTGCAGCTCGAATCTGATGCAAGTTCTCTTCATTTCCCCTGAAAATGATACTGGCTTATTTCAAATCAGAATCTGCAAGGGCAGAGGGCAGTCAAATCCACTTGCCTACATGGGCTTCTCACTCCTCTCCATGAGGTCTATGCTCCAGTCACCTATAGTACCTCATGCAAACAAAATCCTCGTGTGCAATGTAAACCGTGAGTGCATCCTAGCTATTTGATAATTTGCCAGACATTTGTCAATGATGGAATGAAGAAAATGGGAATGGTTGAGAAGCTGGAATTGGAAGAACAAAGAGAGCTAAAGAGGCTTCATAGCAAGGATCTGGTAAGAATACGTAACCATGATAAGAAATTTGAATTAAAAATGACAAGGCATTTCTTACCATAGTATTCAATTTAATGATAACCCATTTCTACATAATTAATACTATGTTTAACTCACATTTAATTATGATTCAATGCATGCCAGTGATCTGATTGCTGGAAGCATATGCATCACAACAAGGTGTCTGAGTGAATGTTCTTACAGGAGGAAGTGTAGTGGGGAACATAATTATGGTACGGAAAAGCTAATTGTTGAAGACTGTTGTTAGTTGAGCAATAGGCAAGGTGTGGTGAATGAAATATGACAAGTGTTATGTTGTGTTTGTGCACTGCTACATATCAATTAAATAAAAACATGCACTGGGGAGATGGCTTTAACTGGTGTATTCACATTGCAAGGAGAGAGAGAAAGAGCAATTCACATATGTAGGCATCAGAGCACCTGCAGACAACAGATCAATGTGCTAAGGGGGGGCGGGGGAATTGTTCTAGGAGAAATAGACCCATACGTTACACTTTCTCCCCCTTTAGATTAAGGCAACATAGAACTGTATATGTACAGAACATTCAATTTCCCTTTCATAAACCCATATTCTAAATAAACATGCTTTCACAATAACAGTCGATAACTTCACAGTTCTAAAGGTTCAGTCTTTGAGTGGCGCTCTGTTTCTTTCAGGTGTTTTGTCTAAGGCCATGTTCTCAGTTTTCGGTGTCACGTTGCTGTCATTGACATCATCACTGAGAGGTAAGTCCGGTGATTGTAATGCGTCTGTCGTGTTGGATGATATCGGCTCAGGTGTGTTCTTTAGTTGAGCATTCAGTATCTGGTCCACATGACATCTCCATGTCTGATCTCCAACATCCACTGTGTACATTAGTGGTCCAGTTCTTAAGCTATCTTACTGGGTGCCTATTTGTCTTCTTGGTAATCATGTGCTAGGACTTCCGTCCATTCTTGAAGCTCCTTGCTGTTTCACTTGGCAACTAGCTGAACTGTTTATTCTGTACTTCCCTCCATAGATCTGGTTTCAGGAGGTCTATGTGAGATCTCAGATTCCTGTTCAAGAACAGTGTTGCAGGTGTTTGATTTGTTGTTGCATGAACAGATTTCCGAAACACAAAAAGGAAGTTGTCCACCTTGTGCTGTTGAGGAATGTCCTCCTTGTCCATCACTTTAATGGACTTCTGGAAGGTTTGGATAAACCTCTCAGCTAACCCATTCATTGCTGGGTGCTGAGGAGAGGACAGCAATGAATGGGTGAGCTGAGAGGTTTATCAGATGCCATTTTTCTTCATGAACAGTCTGAATTCTTCTGACCTGTATTGTAATCTGTTGTCACTCACAATTTGTTCTGGCAAGCTGCTTCTGGTGATGATAGTCCTCAGGGCAGAGACAGTCTTTGCTGAGGTGGTTGACTTCATTGGTATAACGTCCGGCTACTTTGAATGAGCATCCACAGCAATCAGGAAAATGGAACCCATGAGTGGTCCAGCAAAGCCAATACATACTCTTTGCCATGGTGAAGATGGCCACTCCCACTGGTTTAACTGTGCCTGTGGGAGTGTATTTTGAACAGCTTTTGGCCAAGCCTACTATCTGTTTACCAATTCCTGGCTACCACATGTAACTACGGGCGAGACTTTTCTCCTTGACTGTACCCAGGTGGCCTTCATGCAGATTCTCTAATACTCTGGTGCACAGTTTAGAGGGAATCACAACACAAGATCCACACATCAGTTTTCTTTGACATACTGACAGTTGGTCTTGTCTCGCTGAGAACTCTGGAAACATAGGGTTACCATGAGCCTATCATCCTTGCATGGAAATTTTATAAACTCTTGACAATGTCGGGTCATTCCTTGTTTTCTTTGTATTTCAGAATTTGTTACTGGCAACTGGCCCACTAGTGTGGTGCGGAACACTTCTGCTGGGTCACGGTATAAAGACTTTTCTTCTTTAGTTGCCAATAGTGGAAGATGTGACAAGCCATCAGTGTTACTGAGTTGTCTGATACCTTTGAACTCTATAAAAGTGGGCTCCTAAATACAGTGCCCAACTTTGTAACAGTCATCACTGGAATTCCCTTCCTGGGATTGAAAATGGACACAAGGGGCTGGTGATCTGTCACTAGCATAAAGCTTTGTCCGTAGAGGTACTGGTGGAACTTCTTTATTCCCCATACTAGACTAAGGGCCTCTTGGTCGATCTGTGCATAGTTGTGTTCTGTGCTCGTCAGTGATCTTGAAAAATTAGCACAGTTCTGCAACGTATTCAGAAAGGCTTTCATTTTTTGACTGGTTCCTTTTGTAAAACCTAAATCTCTTAGCTATTACCAGCAGTTTAGGGCTCAAAGTGATTTTGTAAAATTGTTACAATTTCATCGAACATCTTGCTTGCTGGTTTTGCAGGGTTTACTAATTTACTGTATGTTCTCAGGCCCATTTAAGCTAAGAAGTGTAGGGGCTTTCTTTTGCTCCTCTTCATTGTTCACATTACAATACAGTTCCACCATCCCTCAATATGCAATTCCCAGCTTTCATTAGCACTATCAAATTCATCAACTTTCCCAACTGAAGACATTGCCATGTTATTTTCACTTTAAATTCAGCACGTTTTTCACTGTTGCTATGCACTGTTCTCAGGCGTTTGTTAGCATCTATGATGGCTTTCTCGTGCTGTTTACCTCTCGCTGTTCTGTCCTGTAACTCTTGATGCAGTCCATGATATTTTCTGACATCCAGGTTCATGCTCGGCACCAACTTGTTGTGTCTGTGCACAACTACATACCAATTAAATAAAAGCAAACATGCAGGAGATGGCTTTAACTGGTGCATTCACATCACAACGAGAGAGGGTGAGAGAATAAACGTGTATGTGTCAACAACAGCGCATGCACAGACAACAGATCAATACATAGTGCTAAGGGTGGGGGGAAGTTTATTGTTCTAAAAGAAATAGATCCATACATTACATATTGCTTGATACATTTGTGTGTGGCAGTATCTTGTCAACATATTCTTTGGTTTCTGATCATATGTGTGAGGTCCAGTTCTTCTGGCACTGTGATGAGGTTCCCCATATATAATTACTGGCATTGATCTCCCTGGCCATTTCTTTCCACCATGACTTTGATTCAGTTCTGCAGAACTTACAGGTCTCTGGTATAAATTACCTCAACCCAAAATCCATTTTCTAATCAGAATGTCAGGGTTAGTGTCAAATAAAAAACAGAGTAGCCACTTTTGGGCCTGCATTATTACTCCTGGATATAGTCCTTGCTAAGTAGGGTAACGACTTCCAGCAGCATTTGGAGTCACAACTTTCTTTTTAAAGAATGCAGACATGATGCTGATTAATTTCAGCTGATTCTTGGGATTCTTGAAATTATTCACAGTTGGAGTTCATAAATGGAGAAAAGAATGAAATTGGGGCTTTTGGATCTTTGCACAAAGTGCACACTTGAGAATCCTATGTCAATGGCACTAGAACAAAACAGGGCAGCTTGTGCAGCATTTCTGTAGGTGATGTTAAATCTTAAAGCTTAAGATGCAATAATTATCGTTTTATAAACATATGCCAAGCACCTGGGTTCCATTCTGGCCTCTGTGTGGCCCTCTGGGTTTCCACCAGATTCTCTGATTTGCTGGCTGGTAAGTTGATTAGCCACGGTATGTAGCTGAGTGGAGACTTGATGAGAATGTAGTGAGAATTTAAAAATGGGATTAATGTAGAATTAGTGTCTATGAGTGGATGATGGTTGATGCAAACGGTGGGCTAAAGGGTCTGGTTTCTATACTGTATCTTTCTACAACTCTAATAGAAATGGTGCTTTTGAAGGACATGCCATCTGCCAAAAAATATGAAACCTCTGTGTTTAGCGCTGGGCACAATGCAGAAGCCAACTCTGAAAATGAAAACTATAAAGCTGGAAATGCAAAATTGGAAGAAGGAGATAATTGGGAGGGAGAGACATTTGAAATTGAGAACAAGGAATGTTAAATTTAACATAATTGAAGATAGTGAGAACAAATGTAATAATAAAGGAAAGCACATTGAGGAGATCAGAGGGCAACAGAGATGCTGTGTTGCCTGCTGAACCAAATCCATAAGTGCATTAAACAGGTATGTCACATGTCAATCAGATTTACCAACACTTCCATCTCTTTCCTTTCTGACTGAAGAATTGAATTTACATAGTTACAAGGAGATCACTGAAAGCTGCTTCACTGAAAGCTTATCTTTGGTGACAGAAAATGATTTTATCTATCTGAAAATGACTTGACGAAAATTAAGACCGGAAGAAATATGGCTATGCTACACAGTACAATTAACGTTGTCATTTTTTGCCTAAATCCTTGAAAGTTGCTGACTTTTGCTACATCTACTCTCAAGTTTCCAGGAGACAGTATTAATATTAACTATTAAATAATTATGGAGCCCACTGCTAATCAGAGTTTAACAAACTGCACCCTTACACACTGTAGCAAATCAAGTATATCAGATATCAAGTACATTGGGAGTCACTGATACTTGCCAAACTGCCAAATCCACTTCACAGAAGATGTCATTGGGGATATTGAAGACACCAGCATTGGACTATTGTTTATTAATACAGCTCACCTTTGATACCATAATTCCAAACAAACTCATCTCCAAACTCCTGGACCTGTGACTTAACCCTTCCCTTTGCAATTGGATCCTTGATTTCTTAATGAATAGATTGCATTCAGTTAGGATAGACAGCAGCACTTACACCATAATTATCCTCAACACTGGTGCCCCACAAGGCTATGCCCTCAGTGCCTTATGCTACTCTCTATGCACTCATGACTGCATGGACAGATTCTACTCGAATTCCATTTACAAGTTTGCAGATGGCACCACTGCAGTAGGCCAATTCTCAAATAATGATGAGTCAGAGTACGGGAAGGAGATTAGTGCAAATCTTGACAATAACCTTTCCCTCAAAGTAAGCAAATCAAAAGAGCTTATTATAGACTTCAGGAAGGGTCAGGGGTAAGGAAAAAAGCTCTTATTTAGGTCCAATGACAAAAATGCTACAGCCAAGAATGCACACCAGGGCCTTTACTTCCTCAGCAATTTGGTCTGTCCCCTTTCCCTCACCAATTTTTAGTGCAGAAACACAGAATGCTTCCTAACACATACAGAATGCAGGAGGAACTCAGCAGACCAGGCAGCGTCTATGGAATAGAATAAACAGTTGGTTCGGGCTGAGACCCTTCATCAAGACTGGATAAAAAGAGATGAGAAGTGGGGGGGGGGGAGAGATAGAGTAGGAGAGTGGGTGGAAGGGCGGAAGAAGTATAAGGTAGTAGATGATAGCTGAAATCAGGAGAGGAGGAGGGATGAAGTAAAGAGCTGGAAGGTCAAATGGTGAAAGAGATAAAGGGCTGGAGAAGGGGAAATCTGACAGGAGAGGACAGAAGGCCCAGAAGGCCATGGAAGAAAGAGAAGTTGGAGGATCGATTTTTCGAACTTCCGGTAATTGATTCCCTGCCTCCCCCACCACCTCTCAGTTTCTCCATTCCCCATTCCCATTTCCCTCTCTCACCTTACCTCCTCACCCATCCCCTGGTGCTCCTTCCCCTTTCTGTCTTCTATGGCCTTCTGTACTCACCTACCAGATTTTCTCTTGTTTGTGACAGAAAGCATCCTATCTAGATGCATCACAGCTTTGGATGACAACTGCTCTGCCTGAAACCTCACAAAAAACTGTGGAGAATTGTAGACAGAGCTCAGCACATCACAGAAACCAGCCTCCTCTCCATGGACTCTGTCTACATTTCCCGCTGGCTCAGTAAAACAGCCAGTAAAATGGAACCCCGCCCCCATCATAGATATACTCCCTTTCCCACTCCTCCCATTGGGCTAAATATATAAAAGCTTGGAAACATGTACCACCAGACTCCAGGGACAGCTACTATTCCAATCTTATAAGACTATTGAATGATTTCCTAATATGATAAAATGGACTCTCAATCCTCACCAACAAGAGAGACTTCTTCCCTCACTGCCAACTACCACTACACCTCCTCCCTCACTACCATTCAGGGCCCCAAAGAGTCCTTCCAGGTGAGGTGTCACTTCACCTGTGAGTCTGTGGGGCTCATCTGCTGTATCTGGTGCTCCTGGTGTGGCCTCCTGTTTATTGGTGAGACCCAACATAGATTGGGAGACCACTTCACAGAGCACCTACGTTTTGTCCCAGTGGCCACCCTTTTCAATTCCAATTTCCATTCCCATTCTGACATGTCAGTCCATGGCCTCCTCTAGTGCTGCGATGATGCTACAGTCAGGTTGGAGGAGCAACACCTTATATTCTGTCTGGGTAGCCTCCAGCCTGATGGCATGAACATTGATTTCTTGAACTCTCCACCACCCATTTTCACCATTCCCCTTTCCCATTTCCCTCTCTCACCTTACCCCCTTACCTGCCCATCGCCTCCTTCTGGTTCTCCTCCCTCTTCCCATTCTTCCATCGTCTTCTGCCCTCTCCTATCAGATTCCCCCTTCTCCTGCCCTGGATCTCATTCACCAATCAACCTCCAAGCTCTTTACTTCACCCCACCCCCTCCCTGGTTTCACTTATAAGACCATAAACCACAGGAGCAGAATTAGGCCATTCAACCCATCTGTTCTGCCATTCTATCACAGCTAATCCCTGATCCCAGATCCCACTCAACCACATATGTCTGCCCTTTCACTATATCCCCTGATGCCCTGATCAATCAGGAAACTGTCAACTTCCACCTTAAATATACCCACGGATTTGGCCTCCACCACAGTCTGTGGCAGAGCATTCCACAGAGTCACTACTCTCGGGCTAAAAAAATTCCTCCTTACCTCTGTTCTGAAAGGTCACCCTCAATTTTGAGGCTCTGCCCCCTAGTTCTGGAGACCCACATCATAGGAAGCATCCTCTACGCATCTATCTTATCTAGTCCATTCAACATTCAGTAGGTTTCATTGGGATCTTTTCCCCCAACACACACATACTTCTAAATTCCAGTGAGTACAGGCCCAAAGCCAGTCAAACGCTTCTCATATGTTAACCCCTTAATTCCCGGAAAAATCCTTGTGAACCTTCCCTGGACTCCACTACCTCTATCACCTATTACCTTGTATTTCTTCCTTCCCTCTCCCCTCTTCTTACTCTGACTTCTCATCTTTTTTCTCCAGTCCTGATGAAGGTCTCAGCCGGACACATTGACTGTTTACTCTTTTCCATAGATGCCTCCTGGTCTGCTAAGTTCCTTCAACATTTTGTGTACATTATCTCAACTTCACAATCTATCCTGTTATGATCTTGTACCTTAATGTCTGCCTGCACTACACCTTCTCTGTAATTGTAAGACTTAATTCTGTATTCTGTTATTGTTGCTCCTTGTACTTAATACACGGTTATATTGAAATGATATACATAAATCACATGCAAATCTATGTTTTTTCACCTTAGTACATGTGACAATAATAAACAAATTTATCAATTTACAAATTTATTTAAGGCCTCTGTTTGGGTTTCAGTCCTTCCTGTAAAAGTTTTGTTCTCCTATGCAATTACTTCTTTTTTAATAAATTCATCCCTTTTATTTTCAACAATAATCACTTAAAGACTGCCTACTTGTGTTCCATTGCACACACTCTAAATTTTACAGTAAGTAAAATTAAATGACATTAATCAAGTGACCTCCTTCAGACTCATACAAGAACCTTGTGCATGATAATCAAAGGTACATTGAATCACTCTTGATCAAAGAAAGCACAATTTCAGTGATTTACAAAGTGAATTTATTTTTTTAATCATTTTAGTAGTGGAATAGAATGATAATTGAAAGTAAGGAATTCATTTTAAGGTTGATTTAAAATGTAAGTTTGCTTTCACTTACCATTTTTTAAAAATTGAAGTCCTGGAATTACATTATTTGCAGGGTATCAGAAACTGAGACACTGTTCAATAATTTTGATCTAGGTCATAATTGAAGATTTTATAATAAAACATTTTCAGATTTGCAAAAACTAGATGGTTGATACTACCTTTGTATTATTAGTATGAATTCTTTCACTTTCTGGGTTAGTTTTAAAATTTGAAAAGTAAAAAATAAAACAATGGTTTAGAGCAAGCTTGCTCTCCTAAAATCAGCAGGGTAGTGGTTAAATGAACACCGTTAAATTTTAAGCAAAGTGAATACTATCAATTATTTTGCAGAAACCACAAAAGTCATGAAGCAGCCAAACTGACTGGATGAATAACACTTACTTACCAAATTTTCAGAAACCAAGTTATCCACTAACAATTATTTATTGATTATAAGATCATAATTACTGATTCTTAAATTTAAATGTTGAGACATAAAGGGACCACTTTTCTTTCAGAAAACTGGACCGGGAACTCAAAATTTGCCTTTGATATTCACACTCATCATTATTTCACATTGAAAATACTGTTCCAAGGTCAGAGAGGCACAACTAACTGCAGATGCTGCCATCAGTTGCAGGAGAAAATCTCCTGGGGGAATTCAATGGGTCAAGCATTGCCTCTGGAGGTAAAGGGCAGTTGGCATTTCAAGTTGAGACCCTCTAGATACAGTATCATAACAAGGTCACTTTTCCAATCCAGAGTCAAGTAAAAATGGCAGTATTTTAGAAAATTTTGCTCTTTCCTTTCGTATCAATTCATTGCTTCAATCCATTGCTAACATTAAGTAATTTTATTCTACAATCTTAATAGCTATTAGAATTAAAACAGTAATTTAATCTAATGGTAGTGAAAATAGTGAATAAATACATATTCACAGCACACTGTTAAATCACTTTAAAATGACTGAAATCTCTTTATTGTCAATTACTTCTACAATTTTTTTGCACGGCCACATTTCAACAAACCAACAAAAATAAAATTAAAGACCATTTAATCTACCTTTGATAGTAGATTTTGTAATTTTGATAGTTTCTGGAATCATAGCTCTTCCCTAAATAATAGAAATTAGGCTTTGATATCCAGACCAACCATTGTGGTAAAATTTATCCAATTTATTCTACAGAATGTTAGACTAGAATATCTGCTTATATCCCAGATTGAAGGACAACTACCTAATTTGGGTACACCATTTATTTAGGAGCTTGCTGGTAAATTGCTTGCTTAAACTAAATAGAGCAACATTTGAAAGACACAACATGATGGGTACAGAAAAATAAATTGTACCTTTATTGCCTCAACTTTCCTTCCTAACATTTCTTTCATCTTCGTTCCAAATTCTGTTACCAGTTCCACACCATCCACTTCTTCAATTCTTATGAAGTTTTCTGTATCATTGTATTTCTACAGGAAAAAAACAGGATAGGTTGAAATGAACTGCTGTGAACAAAGAACAGTAATAATCAACATGTCCTAAGCAGTTATTTATCGCATGGAGCCTATGAAATACAAAACATTCAACACTTGAAAGTGGAATAAACATTAAGTCGATTAAAATGCTATATTTTCCATTTGTTGTTAGATCTTTTGTGTGGGTACTCATAGCAAGTTAAAGGATACACTTTTGAAACTGTTTTTACTGTAGAGAGCAGTAAAACAAAATTGACAATATGTCAAATAGGCTGGAGTAGATAAACAAGGCTAAACAAAAATTGGGATTATGGAGCTGCACTTACTCTCAATAACTATTAAAAATCTGGCCATTAAGGTGCTCTCAGTGCTGCTGTACTTGGTGCAGGTGTGGCCCATACCCTAGTTCCTCACTGTGACAGTCACCCGAGCCATCCTCCATTTCACCTGGGGATCTAAGATGGAGCATATCCTACTGGCTGCAACTGCCACATTTCCAGATGTCAGGGGTGTGGTGAACTATGTGCCTGTCTGGACACGCCCCCTGCTGACTGCTCCTGTGGCTCCTCCCACAGGCCCCTGTATAAAGGCGATCTGCGGCCTGACGCTTGGCCTCAGTCTCCAGGACATAGTATGATGGACACTCACTCCTGGTTCCTTCTTCCAGTCAATAAAAGCCGATATCTCGCCTTACGTCTCAGTGTGAGTTATTGATGGTGCATCAATTTTATTGACTGGAAGTTTTAAAACATGGAAACCGTTTTGCATCCGGACCGGTTGGATTTGGACCCTCAAGACCCTGACGCAGCTCTCGCTTTTGAACACTGGCTTGCATGCTTCCAATCGTACTTGGAGGAGGTTCGTGCAACTGAACCCGCCGTTATGCACAGAATTCTACTCTCGAGGGTCACCCCCAAAGTTTACTCCATTATCCGGGACCTGCTGACCTACGATGGGGCACTGGACGCCCTCAAAAGACAGTACCTGCGGCCGGTGAACACCGTCTACGCAAGATCGTTTAGCTACCCGGCAACAGCGGCCTGGCGAATCGTGCGCTGAGTTTCTCCGAGCACTACAGACGCTCGTCCGAGCTTGTGACTGCAAGACGCTCACGGCAGAACAACATGCGGAGCTGCTGATGTGAGACGCCTTTGTGACGGGACTGAGGTCAGTGTACATGCGCCAGCGACTGCTGGAAAATACCGACCTTACCTTACGCTCGGCGATAGAGACGGCCAATGCTCTAGAAGCTGCTTTGCATAATGCTGACGCTGTCCAGTCGCGCGATTCCCTGCCGGTTCCGTGGACACCTCAGACCCTGCCACCGCCGGCTCCCGGGAGCGAATTCGCCAACGCCACTGCCAGTCGCGATTCCACGAGCTCCCCGAACCCGACCACGGCGGTGGCCCGTCAGATGCCTGTGCTTTGTTATTTCTGCGGCCATAAAAAACACCCTCGACAATGCTGTCCAGTGCAAGAAGCGACCTGCTCCTGCTGCAGAAAGCGGGGCCACTTCGCCAAGGTCTGTAAGTCTCAACCTCGAGCGGAGTGCAGCGCTGCGGGTGAAACGTGGGGGCCGCCATCTTGCATGCCCGGATGTGGGCGGCCATCTTTGTTGACGTCAGCACGCCCCGCCCCCGACCCTCCGATGCTGACCGGGTACCCCGGATGTGAGCGGCCATCTTTGTCGACGTCAGCATGCCCCGCCCCCGGCCCTCCGATGCTGACCGGGCACCCTGTCGGCGATTCAACTCTGGCCACTGTGACCCTCGACCAAAGCGCCCCACACCAGCTTGCAAGGTCCATGATGGACATCCGGGTGGAGGGGCACAGGACTAGATGCCTGTTTGACACGGGCAGCACTGGGAGTTTTATTCACCCGGACACAGTGCAACGCTGCGGACTTGCAACGTGGCCGGTAAGTCGGAGGTTCCATTTGGCTTCTGGGTCGCAGTCCACAGACATCCGGGCGGGTTGTGTAGCGACTTTGGTGGTGCAAGGCACAGAATATCGGAACTTTGTGCTACTGGTCATGCCTAATCTGTGCGCACCTGTGCTATTGGGGCTGGACTTCCAGAGCCATCTCGAAAGTGTGACTATGGTATACGACGGGCCCCTCCCACCGCTTACTGTCCGGAATCCTCAGTTTTGTTGGACGTCTTCACATACCCCGCTACTGACCACACACACACACGGGCACACACATCCCATCCAGCACCAGGCCGACAGCTGCGCTACCGACACCACTTGCAGCCTCTCCACTCTCAAGGTCCCTCCCCCACCGCTGTTCGCCAACCTGACCCCCGACTGTAAACCTGTGGCAACCAAAAGCAGGAGGTACAGCGCGGGGGACAGGGCCTTCATTCAGTCGGAGGTGCAGCGGCTGCTCAGGGAGGGGATCATTGAGCCAAGCTCAAGCCCTTGGAGGGCCCAGGTGGTTGTTGTTCGGACTGGGCAGAAAAATAGGATGGTGGTGGACTATAGTTAAACCATCAATAGGTTTACGCAGCTTGATGCGTACCCCCTACCCCGCATCACGGATATGGTCAACCAAATTGCTCAGTACAAGGTGTACTCGACAATAGATCTGAAATCCGCTTATCACCAACTCCCCATCTGCCCAGAGGACCGCCCCTACACCGCCTTCGAGGCGGGCGGCAGGCTCTATCACTTCCTGCGCGTCCCTTTCGGTGTCATGAATGGTGTCTCTGTCTTCCAGAGGGAAATGGACCGGATGGTGGACCAGTACCAACTGAAGGCCACATTTCCCTATCTGGATAACATCACCATCTGTGGTCACGACAGGCCAGATCACGACGCCAACCTCCAACAATTTCTCCAAGTGGCCGCAGCTCTGAACCTTACTTATAACAGGGACAAGTGTTATACTTGGGTATACTTGCTATACTTGGGTATGTCGTGGAAAACGGGGTTATTGGCCCTGATCCCGAACGTATGCGCCCCCTGTTAGAACTCCCTCTTCCCACCACTCTCAAGGCCCTCAGACGGTGCCTGGGTTTTTTTTCCTATTACGCCCAATGGGTCCCCCATTACGCAGACAAGGCACGCCCCCTGGTCAAGTCTACCTCGTTTCCCCTCTCTGCTGAGGCCCGCGCGGCCTTCAGCTGCATTAAAGCGGACATTGCCAAAGCTACGATGCATGCAGTGGACGAGACCGCTCCCTTCCAAGTGGAGTGTGATGCCTCCGATTTCGCTCTGGCTGCTACCCTAAATCAGGAAGGCAGACCAGTAGCATTCTTTTCTCGCACCCTCCAAGGCTCCGAAATTCGGCACTCCGCGGTGGAGAAAGAAGCCCAGGCCATAGTGGAGGCTGTTAGGCACTGGAGGCACTATCTTGCTGGCAAAAGGTTCACCTTGCTGACTGACCAGCGCTCGGTTGCGTTCCTGTTCAGCAACCAACAGCGGGGCAAAATCAAAAATGATAAGATTTTGCGGTGGAGGATAGAACTCTCCACCTACACCTATGATATCCTGTACCGGCCTGGCAGACTCAATGAGCCCCCTGATGCCCTATCCCGGGGAACATGTGCTAGCACACAGCTCGACCAGCTGTACACCCTTCATGCACAACTTTGCCATCCGGGGGTCACCCGATTTTACCATTTTGTGAAAGCTCAGAACCTGCCGTACTCCCTGGAGGACATCAGGACGATGACCAGGGACTGCCAAATTTGCGCTGAGTGCAAACCGCACTTCTACCGTCCTGACACGGCACAACTTGTCAAGGCCACCCGCCCTTTTGAACGACTGAGTGTTGACTTTAAGGGCCCCCTTCCCTCCACTGACCGCAATGTCTATTTTCTCAGTGTTATCGACGAGTACTCATGGTTCCCCTTTGCCATCCCCTGCCCCGACACCACTGCCACGTCCGTCATAAAAGCCCTGCGCCAGCTCTTCACTCTGTTCGGGTATCCCTGCTATATCCACAGTGCGTGAGGGATCACCGGCGCCTAGTGGGCAAGAACAAGTGCAACCTGCATCCTCTGTGCAATCACCAATGTTGCCGGCATCTATGCGATCACAGCCGGTGCTACGTAGATCGCAGCGACAGATTCGACCACCTGATAGACTTGACTTGTAAGAAACTTCGCCACATGGGGACTCTTTCAAACAAAGGGGGGGTGAATGTGGTGAACTATGTGCCTGTCTGGACACGCCCCCTGCTGACTGCTCCTGTGGCTCCTCCCACAGGCCCCTATATAAAGGCGATCTGAGGCCTGACGCTCGGCCTCAGTCTCCAGGACATAGTATGATGGACACTCACTCCTGGTTCCTTCTTCCAGTCAATAAAAGCCGATATCTCGCCTTACGTCTCAGTGTGAGTTATTGATGGTGCATCAAGGGGAAAGGAATATCCAACCCAGTTTTTATCTTGATGATCACTCACAATCACATGTGACTGTAAAGTAAATCTTACTGCAAATGGTCCTGAAGTATTGTGTGCAGTTTTAGTGACCTTACTGTAAAAAATAACAAAGTTATGGGAGGAATGCTGTAAAGGCTCACCAAACAGAATCACTGCTTTATTGTATCCAGTGATGTCAAGGCATGCATTGCTTAACATCAAGAGAAATCACTAGTTAAGTGCAATATTCACCATTGCAGTGATACCTTTTGTATTCATAACTTAGTAATGTTTATCCTGTATTCTGTTGCTAAAAATCATTTGCTGTGAACCAAGGGATGCTTTTATTGTGGTGGGTATCTCCTTATAAAATATCAACATCATTGAGAAGGTATTAGCAATTAAAATGCAAATTAATCAAATTCTGAACAGTTTTTTTTGTGTAAGTCATTAAAGTCGTAGAGGCAGAGAGATGTATAGCTTGGAAATCTGTCTTCGGCATACCTAATCCATGCAGAAACCATATAAATTGCCCACTCCCATTGACCTGCACCAGCACCACAGCCCTCCGTATCCCATGCATCCACGTAGCTAACCAAACTTCTCTTAAACGTTGAAATCAAGCTTGCATGCACTACTTGTGCTGGCAGCCCATCCATCACTCTCACAACCCTCTGAGTGAAGTTTCCTTTCATGTACCCCTTGAACTTCTCACCTTTCACCCTTAACCCATGATCTCTGGTTGTAATCCCACCCAATCTCTGGAAAAAGCCTACTTCATTTACCCTTTCTATAACCCTCATAATTTTGTATACTTCTATCAACCTCTCAATCTTCTACATTCTAAAGAATACAGCCCTAGCCTATTCAATTTTTCCTTATTACCCAAGTTCTCCAAACCCAGCAACATCTTTGTGAATTTTTTCTGTACTTTTTCAACCTTTCTTACATCTTTCCTGTAAGTGGGTGACAAAAACTGCACACAATACCTCAAATTAGGCTTCCCCAACACCTTATTGATGCACCATCAATAACTCACTCTGAGACGTAAAGGCAAGATATCGTCTTCCATTGACTGGAAGAAGGAACAAGCAGTGAGTGACCACCATACTACATCCTGTAGACTGAGGGCCGGGCTCAGGCCTTGATCGTCTTTATACAGGGGTCTGTGGGAGGAGCCACAGGAGCAGTCAGCAGGGGGCGTGTCCAGACAGGTATATGCAGTTCACCACACTTATACAACTTAAACATAACATCCCATCTCTGTACTAAATACCTTGATTTATAAGGGACAACGTGCCAAAAGCTTTCTTTTATGACCCTATCTAGCTGTGATCAAATCACAAACAAGAGAAAAGTTGCAGATGCTAGAAATCCAAACAACACACACAACAGCTGGAGGAACTCAGCAGGCCAGGCAGAATCTATGGAAAAAATTACAATTGATGTTTCAGGCCGAGACTGTTCGGCAGTACCGGAGAAAAAAAAAAGATAAACAAGTAGATTTAAAAGGTGGGGGAGGGGAGAAAGAAACCCAAGGTGATAGGTGAAACCGGGAGAGGGGGAAGGATAAAGTAGAGAAGTTGATTGATGAAAGCGACACAGGGCTGGAGAAGGTGGAATCCAATAGGAGAGAACAGAAAGACATGGAAGAAAGAAAAGTTGGGGGGGGGGGGTAGGAGAAGCACCAGAGGGGGCGATGCCAATTTCAATGAATTATGGACCTGTATTCTGAGATTCCTTTGTTCTACTATGCTCCTCAGTACCCTCCCGTTCATTATGTAAGACCTACCCCGGTTGGTCTTACCGAAGTGCAAAACCTTGCACTTATCTACATTAAGTTCTATCTTCCAAATATCAAAAAGACCCAGCAAAACCCAATCCACTTGAAATGACACTTTCAATGAATTATGGATCTGTATTCCCAGATCATGTAAGACCTCATGAATTAGCGTGTTGATGAAAATGAAGATGAAGTCATGGCTATGATTTCAATTGATTGTGAAATCTATTGGGTTGTATCAGAAACCGCTGAAGGTCTTTTGGTCATGGTTGACAAGATCAGAGCAGAAATGGCTGCAGATTGTCTTCCTCAGCGGATCTCTAGATACCTTATTGATGGATAGCCAGTCAAGATTGAAGAAGATGTCGTACCATTCTACTGACATCATACATGGTTCACAATGGTGGACTCGTGCCTAATGTTTGAAGAAAGAATAGTGATTCCATGAACACTTCAACCAAAAGTACTGAAACAATTCTACCAGGCATCAATAAAATGAATGCCCTGGCAAAGAATCTTTGCGCACTGGCTGGGGATAGATGAAGATAGCACATCCATATGCAAGCCATGCACTCAATGTTTGGTGGCAGCAAGGAGTCCAAGTAGAGCTGATCCACAACCAAGGCCTCAGGCTTCTGGACCTAGGAGTCCAGCAAATATTGACTTAGCTGGTCCAATCAATGGGTGTATCTAACTTGTCCTGGCTGATGCCTGTTCCAAATGGCCAGAAATATAACTGTGAAATCAGCAATAACAGAAGCGACCATTCAACAGCTACTGCAGACCTTCAGCCACTTTGGGATGCCAGAAACGCTTGTGTCTGACAACGGCACTCAATTCACTTCACAGCAGTTTGCTGCATACTACCAGTACAGTGGAATTATCCATATTTTATCACCCCTATCTTATCCACAGTTCAAGGATAGAGGCTTGTGGGTACCTTAAAAGAATTGCTTCTAAATCAAAAGGCAAAGGAGCTTTGGCTGAGGCTCCCAAAACTTTTCTGCTGTCATATCAAATTATACCGCGTCCAGGCCTTAAGGGGAAGTCACCAGTGGAAAGGCTTTTGGGAAGAAGACTGCACACATTGTTGGATGCAGTGTTGCCACGGTGTCCAATATCAGAAACAGCAGATGGTCAAGTGAACAAAGACAGCTTTGCTGACCTTGATTGACAGGTGAAGTCACTCAAGCCCAGAGCTGCAGTGTGGGCCAGACAGTATTGCAACGGGCAAGAACCTTGGGTACCAGAGAAGATTGTCAAATGTCGGGGGTAAGTGCTCTACGAAGTTATCGCAAATGTACATTGCTGGTGTTACATTAACCAATTGCAGTCGTGTGCTCCCAAAGGCATGACATATTCATTGGGCAAATCATCAAGCACAGAGCTGTATCTTCATCTCCGGAAAGGGTCGAATTTATATCGCCCCAACCACCCGCCAGCAGGATCACAACAAGAAAGTGACGGCCTGCATCCTCTAAGAAAAACTGATCATCAGCACAACCCTGTTATTGCAATCCAAAACACCCCGCAGCTCAGGTCCTACGGGTAATCATTTTCAAGGGAGAGGTGTTACGTGAATGGAAACAACTATCACCTATTGGTCAGCTGAAACCAAGCCAGGGTGACTTTCACTGATTGGTCACCGTTCCTATCAATGTCTCAATTCCTATCAACATTTTGGTTCTGACTTTGTTCTACCTCCTGGCTTTGGGTCTCATCAGTAGTAATAGCGAACCTCAAAAACAAGAGAGCATAGATTTAAGGTGAAAGGAAGGAATTTTGAAGCAAATTTGAGGGGAAACGTTTTTTATGTAAAAAGTAGTTAATATCCGAAATGAGCTGCTGGAGGTGCTGATACAATCAGATACAATTAATATGTTTCAAAGATGATCAGAAGGAATTTGATAGGCAACGCACTGAAAGATATAAATCTTATGCAGGTACATGGGAATAATATAGATGGGTTAAAAAAAAAGGTCATAATGGACTTAGTGGCCTGCTTCTGTGCTGTACAACTTCATGACTGATTTTATGAGGGGAATTGTAACTTCACAGTGGGTAGAAAAGTTTAGTCTTGAAGAAAAAGAGTGAGAACAAGCACAGTCACCATGCTAAAGGTGCCATTAAATTTCGTAACTAAATGGTGAGATCGATATTTAATTTCCCAAATGCTTAGAATTCAATCTATTCCAATCATACTCAATCAAATGGAGGAAAACTAGTCCAGAAGTCCATTGTAATATTTTCAATGACAAACGTTGCTTTACACTCTGCATCATAGGGAAATATTGGAGAAGGATTGAGCATGTGATGAGAAGAGAAGCCAACTTCATCATCAAGAACACTTCATTAGACCCTTGAAGGGCAGAGAAAATGCAGGAGAGCAAAGACAACTTGGCGCCATACCATGGAGGCAAAAATGAGGAGCCTGAACCACACCTTGGGGCACAATAGAGGAGATGGCCAAGGACAGGCAGAGATGGAGGACTTTCATTGCTGCTGTAAATGCCAGAAATGTAACAGGCAATAACTAACTACAATCTGCAAGAAGAGCCGTTTTTTCAAAGATTATTACAGAGAATACCAGCAATTCAAGAATATTGTTCTTAAGTATAACCTGACTGTTGAACCCTGCCCCAATCTATAATATCCTCAGCCATGCATCTGCCACAAACTGTGAGGAAGTTGTATTATCTTTAACAACAAACTTACTTCTATTAGGCAGACTATAGCGACAGATACTGGCAACCTCTATAGCCAACCTTATAAAAAGACGGCCAACATGTCAAAATTTACAAGTGTTTCTGAGGCAGAACTTTATAAGATTGTAACAAAGAGTAAGCCCCTACTTGCCATCTCAACCCTGTCCCTGCCACACTTTTTAAGTACTTTTAATAGTGCTTTCAATTTTTTTTAGAAAACATATTAACACATCCCTTGCAACTGGAGGTTTTTCCAGATGCCTTCAAAACCGTGGCTGTCAAATCCCTACTTAAAAAGCCAAACCTTAACAGTGAGGTACTAGCTAACTACAGGGATATATCAAATCTTCTCTTCCAAGACAAGATTCTTGAGAAAGTAATTTTCAACCAACTCAACAATTTTATGAACAGGAACAATATTCTAGTAAAGATTTAGTCAGGCTTTAGAGCAAACACAGCCCCTAAAATTGTCAGCACCATTAGGCTCAGTGCTGATGCCAACAGGATATCCGTTATAATTTTCTCAGATAAAGTGCTGCTTTCGACACAAAAGTCCACAACGTTCTCCTGGAGTACCTTGAGAACTGGGTTAGCCTCTCTGATAGCGCCCTTAATTGGTTTTGCTCATATATCTCAGACAGAAATTTTTTTATCTGTCTAGGAGTCTAATTTTCTAAGAGATATGATGTACCTTTTGGTGTTGCTCAGGGAAGCTGTCTGGGAGCCCTACACTTCTCCCCTTAGAAGTCAGCATGAGAGAGCATAAACTTGATTTCTACAGTTATGAGGTTGACACATAACTGAGATGACTTAGTTGAGCCTGGTGATGATAGCTCCCTACCTTCTCTGTCTTCTAGTTTGGCTACAATAAAGAAATAGATGCACAATATTTTCATAATACTAAATGAAGGTAAAATTAATTTATGTCTAGTTGGTCCTGAAGCCAAAAGAGATAAACTTCTTGATAAACTTGGGAACATGTCTTCCCTTTTAAAATTGGAAGCATCAGACCTGGGTGGTATCCTTGATTCAGATTTTAATTTTAAATCTCACATAAAGTAAGTTGGCTGAGCAGCATTTCTACACTTAAGGAATGTTGCAAAGGTATGCTTGCTTCTGTCACGTAATGATGCTAAGAAACTAACTCGTGCTTTCATATTGAATAGACTGGATTATTGAAATGCACTTTTTATTGGCCTTCCAAAGCAACCCTTTGACAAACTTCAATTCATTCACAACACCGCTGCTAGACTTTTAACTAAAACTAGGATGAGGCAGCATATCATCTCCACCCTAACTACACTGCATTGGCTTCCTGTATCTTTTAGAATTAATTTTAAAGTTCTCTTACTTGCTTTTAAATTTCTTAATGGGCTGGGACCGGGGTATATTACAGAATCGCTTTCGTTTTATAATCTTGCTCAAGCTCTTAGGTCTTCTTCTGCTGGTCTCTTAAATTTAAACAATCTCCCTCAAAAGATAAGTGGCAGGCCAGCGTTATTTAACTATGCTCCTAAACTATAAAACTCAATACCTAAAATTATAAGGGATGCAGACTCAGTTGACACTTAAACACCAGCTCAAAACCTATTTATTTAATCTTGCTTTCAATTAACATAATTTTGACTTTTATTTTTATATTTGCACTTTATTCCATGGGAAAGCACTTTGAACTACTTTCTTTGTATGAAAGTGTTCTATAAATAAGTTATTGTTATTATTACATATTTTTTCTCAACTGAAGCTGGTAAAATCTGAGGAGCGGGCATTAGCAAGCACACTCATTTATCTTTTTTTTAATTGCCATACAGCGTGGAATCGGTCCTTCCAGTGCTTCAAACCACAATACCCAGTAACCACTGACTTAACCCTAGCCTAATCATGGAACAATTTACAATGACCAATTAACCTACCAACTGATATGTCCTTGGACTGTTGAAGGAAACTGGGGGAAGCTCACACAGTACAAACTCCTTACAGGGAGCTGGGAGAATTGAAGCCTGGTCTCTGGAACTGTAAAGCGTTGTGCTAACCACTACACCACCATGCTGCCTGGTAGGAACTTTTGGCCTATTCTAGTGGTGTTTAGTACCATGACTTTCTGAAGACTTACGAAGATACTGCTGTGTCACCCTAAATGTTTAATGCTATTGTGTAGCTCCCTTGGAGAGGACACCAGTTGTAGATATTACTATTGGGAAAATGTATACTCTGTTCCTGTTCGAAAGTCTTTCAATTTCGTCTTTTAATTCAGAGTATTTCTGGTGTTTTTCTCTTATTAATTTCTGCAAGTCATGTGTGTTTGGAATGGCTAAGTCTACTAAGTAAGTTGTTCTTGCTTGTTTATCCTGGATGGTTATTATAGATTGTCCTATCTGTAATAACGGATCAGTTGTAATATAATTTGTGGTATTCTGACTCTAAAACTGGATCAGGCTTGTATTTATAATAAGGTATGGTGTCTTTTATGAGTTTGTATTTTTAAGCGAGATTCTGGCAAATGTTGTTTGCCACTTGATTGTGCCTGTGTAAGTAATCAGATTGAGTTAAACTGCTACAGGATCCTGTTTTACTGTTACTGTTACTGTTTTTTCTTGGCTTTTTCTACATGTATCATCTTGAATTTGTTGGTGTTATGTTATATATTTCTGATCATTTTCTGTGTTAACCACCTGGTCCTACACTGCCACAAGGAACCCTTCTGTTTCTGGGAAAAGGTCTCCAACTCTGAACCAGCCATTCAATGCTTTCTTGTCAACATCTTCCATGGATAATCATATTCTTCCATTGGTTAACTGTTTCCTCAGTAGTGATAATTTCTTCAGTTTCATGGGTTGTTTATTATTATTATTATTATTATAATACTTTTGTATTTATAATCCAAGATAAATAAAGAGAACACTTACTTTCCTTGAAAGAAGGGACCAAAAAGATTAAAAGAGAATTGCACTTCAGAGGAAGCATATTGAACTTAAAATATTTAAGCACTGGCTGTCAAAATAAATAGAAACATAATAAAAGAAAACAAATTACAGTTTTACAGGATCTTTCATGCTTAAGTAATTTTGATACGGCATTGCCTTCGAAGTGAAAAATGAAATGACACTCAACTAGCAACTAAGTACATGGACATACGATCTACAATAAAGATTACTGTGGAATGTCAGCTGTGGAATATTTTAGCTAGTGAGAGAGGTTTTTTAAGTACTTCTGAGTCAGCTTTACACATCATCTGATTGAAACTGTCAAATTGAGACTAAAGTTATTTTATCACCTTCCTGCTACAAATAAACCAAGGGATGAACTATGGTTTAGTATGACATGTAGAGGAGATGCTGGAAGCAATACTAGGCACACCTAAAAATGAGCCATTTGCCTGGGGAATCTGCACTAATGATCACATTTGCTGAACAACAAAAACCTTCAACAAACTAAGTTTAGCCAGCCCTAAATCAACAGATCAGATCAAAGCTCTGCAGTGTTACCATACTGAGTCGTGAATGACAGTGGATGACCTAACAGATAAAAGGAAATGAGGCTCCAGGAGCATTCATATTTTGCATAGGAATCCTAAAGAAAATTCCAAAGAAGATTATGGGTGGGGCAGGCCTGTAACAGTGCTGGATCTCTAAATAAAATGGTTAATATTAATTTAAATGCCAATGCACTTACAACTACACTCAGTGCCTGGGTTATTAGTAGGTACCTCTTGTACCTAATAAAGTGGCTACTGAGTGTAAGTTCATGGTCTTCTGCTGCTGTAGCCTATCTACTTCAAGGTTTAAGGTTTAAAGTTCAAAGTTCAGAGTACATTTATTATCAAAATATGTATACAGAATACAACTCTGAGAATTGTCCTCCTGCAAGCAGCCAAGAAACAAAGAAACACAATGGAACCTGTTCCTTGAAGAGCATCATACACCTAACACGTGTAAAAATGAACAAGTTGCATAAATGTCAAAAAAAGCAAGCGTAGGACACACAGAATATCAACACTGAACCAGGAGTCCAGGAGTATTCAGTTTAGTTCAATGCCACTAGCTAACTGTAGTCCGGAGAGCTAGTATTCACCGAAGCATCCCAGTCCTCACCGATCACCCTGATCAAACTGCTCAAAAACAGCAAGAAAGGAGAGTAACCAGAACCCATTAACACATGCAACATGAACTTCATTGTTCCCCATAATGATTCCACAGCCACGAGCGAGCCTCGCTGATCAATTCTTGCAGCAAGGAACCCAAGATTCCTACACTTTCCTCCAACAGTAGCTAGTGAAAAGGAGAGGAAGATCCCGTCTCCAGGCCTCCAGGGTGCACACTGCACTCCCAACCTTACCAAACTCCCTCAGAGGCAGCAGAGCACCAGATTGCTCAAATGGCAAAAAAAACCCATCAGAATGTAAATCATAGGATCCAATCGCATACAGCTTAGTAATTGAATCATAATTGAAAGAAGAAGTAAAATAAGTAGTTTTGTGGACTGTCTGCTAGATGTTGCCTTTGGTCGTGTTATTTGCTGCTGCCATTTTGCTCCATCAGCAGTTACAAAAGGTTCAAGGTGTTCTGCTTTCAGAGGTGTGCGTACATGTGTGGCCTCCATGCTTTTGGGCTATTGGCATCAATCCTCTCATTGAGGATCGTCACTTGTCATGGTGGAGAGGCTTGTGAGCTCCTGGCATCCTGAGAGCAATGTTGCCTGGAGTTTAGCCATCTGGTGCTTAGCTCCTAGTAGGGTCACAGATAGTGGTAAAGTCAAGGAGGTGGTTCCAGACAAAGAGAGATCCAACTAAGGCCTCAATGGTGGAACTGGCAGAAGATGATGACATGTCACAATAGCAAAGGAGGCAGAGGAAAGCTGCAGCAATAAAGAATCCCCGGTTATCTTGCATTTCATGCCACTAGACCCGAAACCCGATCTGTCAAGGATCATATGGTGGCTGCTTGTGCATAGGCTGAACAAAGCCCCATGTTAAACAAAATCAGTCACACCTCGCTATCGGGTGTGGGTAAATGTGCCCAACGAGGATCACCAGTTGAAAAAATATCAGATGGTAAGCTGCAATAGCACATTAGTGCAAGGGGGTTTATTTAGTGCCGGGTGGGGGGAGAAAAGCAAAAGCTGCCAAAAGGTTGTGAAGATAAAAAGTGTTTACAAATAGACAAATGAAAACAAACAGTTACAAAAATTTACAAATATACAGAGACTTTCTTCACAACACACTTTGTCATTAACTTTCCAATATAACTACTCACTAACCGATAAATCCACCCTCCACACCTCTCAGCCAAGCCAAAGTGAGGGGTTAAGTCTGCCTGAGTAGGGTGGAGTGCACCTGCTTCCAAACTGTCCCTCACGTCTTCTGGGGCTGTCCTGCTGACTACAAACCAATGCAACGATGTGAGTGAAAATAAATGAAACTGTTTGGAATGACTGTGTCTAGGCTCCTTATTTTTTATGAGTTATAAAGCAGTCCAGCACATTAACTGAAGGGATTCCTTTGATTAGCCAAACTAGCGACTATTTTACTGTTGGGGTGTGTAAATGGTGAAATCCCAAGAATTGCAGAACAGGAGGGCAAAGTGTGTGAGCTACTGGGGAAACTAGACCAGGGACAGAACGAGGAGTGACAAACCGGGCAAAGGGGCAAAGTTAGTGGGAGAATTAGCATTGCCAACCTGTTCTATCACAGTCACGTTCTCCTGCACTAGACTATCAGGATCCCAGACTGGCCTCTACAGCCATCTGAAGACCCATCAATAGACCACCCGTTAAATGACCGTCATACTCGACTCAAGTAATCGCACCACTACTACTCTCATTGCAAACACACCATTCGTTTCACTTCAAGATTTACACAGTTTTCACATACACTCTGTGCCCATGTTATTAGGTACAGGAATGGAACTCAATGTAGTCTTCTGCTGCTATAGCCCATCCACTTCAAGGTTCGACATGCATTCAGAGAAGCTCTTCAGCACACCACTGTTATAACATGTGGCTACTGTTGCCTTCCTGTCAGCTCAAACCAGTCTGGCCATTCCCCTCTGACCTTTTTCATTAACAGGACACTTTTGTCCATTGAACAGCAGCTCACTGGTGTCCAGAGATGTCAGAACCACTTCCTGCAGTCCCAGAGTCAACTCTTACAACCACCATGGAGGAGGTTCCAGAACTTGAGATTGTTTCAAAGCCACAAAACTTTTATTGAATATAATGTGTTTAATTGCATTACAGTGCTGACACTTTGCAAAAGTTCAATTAAGCTAAAAATGTTCTGTTGATGATTTTGTTTGTTCTCAATGTCTGAGGCTTCTCACTTAAGTATCCAATAATAATTAGCCAGTACTAATGGATTCCAGTTGCTCTGAAAGCATTTCTCCATGACCACAATGTCCAGGCGAAACCTTTCACCTCGCTCATCACTGACAGTGCCAAGGTTTGCAGGGAAAAAGTTTAAATAGGAATGCAAAAAATGAATCTTTAGCAACATGTTTCACTTCATGGTTTTGTATGCTTGTAGCATGTTGTCAAGCAACTGCACATAATTTGGTGCTCTGTAGTTGCCAAGAAAATTTCAACAACATTCTTGAGTGCCTTCCATGTGATTTTCTCCAGTGCCACTAGAAGTTCTTCGAATTGCCTGTCATCAAACCTGTTTGATTTGTGGGCCAATAAAAATGCCTTCCTTAATCCTTGCATTGGTTATTCTGGGAAACAACTATCTCATATATTGAAATCCTTCATGAACCCAGTAATTTTGCTTCTGTCTTTGACAAACCCAGATTTCTGAATATTTAACTCATATTCAGTTATCAGATAAGGCTCACTTGTCATAAAGGGTTCAAGACCTGTATCAGTATCAGTGTAATTTTCCATTCCTGGCTCATACATCATGGTATCTTCATCTGCCGCCTCTAGGCTCCATGTCCTGTTTTTCTAAAACCTCTCATGCCGTGCAGCACCTGCTCTGCCTAAGCACGCCTGGACAACATAGAAAAGTTTTCAGCTAACATTGTGGCAACATTTTAATTAACTTGAAGTATGAATGGAAATAACAAATATAGGCAATTACATAAAAATGGTGCATGGTAGGGAAATTTTGTGGCGATTTTCATGATCAGCAGCCCAAAATCTATAAGATACACCCAGAAGTATTCTGAAAAAGTATCCAAAATGTATCCAAAAGCAAAATCTTTATGTAATCATTGGCCACTATAAAACTAAAACACCATAGCACTTTAACAGTGAATGAACAAGTGCATTCAGTAGTTCCACAGCATATGTCCTGAAACAAGCTGAACTTTCTGTCAATTGTCGTCTGCTGAACTTCCTGTGTGGCCTTGGTAGACAATCCGTCACAACATTAATATACATCTCAATGCAGCTTACAATATTCACTTATATGTACATTTATCTTGAAATTTTGGTATTTTTGTTATTTTAACTCAATTAGCTTTGATGATAAGCAGACCTTCTCCAGAGAAATCTGACAGGTACACTTAGAGTGGGATCTCTTTGCTGTCTGCCACAGGGAATGTTAGGCTTACAGTGGACTGAGAGTTGCAGCCTGAACCATAAATGTGGATTCTATCTTACCTAGAATGGAGATTCCAACCTTTTTTATGCCATGGACCAATACCAATAAGCTAGGGGTCTGTGGGCCCCATGTTGGGAACTCAGATCTAGAAGCACAATTGACATGACCTTCTCTGCACATCAAGAAGAAAACAATCACGGTGTATGTTTTTTCTGACTTCACAAAATACTTTGACTCCCATTATCTGAGAGGTATACTGGAGCATCCTTCTCAAATTTCACAGTGCATATGTCTCCATCTTACAATACAAAGAAAACCATTATCCACAATAGATCAAAGCTTAGTGCAGACGGCTAATAAGTACATCCTCAACATCACCCCAACAAACACTGCTTTGCACTGGTTTTCTTCCTGACAAGCTTCCTGCTGGAGGAATTAATTTATTGGCAATTGGGAAATTTCTTATTTATGTCAACTCTAATACAGAACCAAGGTCAAATTAATTGCAGTATGGAGACAATACTTGTGAGTACATACATTTAGACATTGAGCTACAATTAATGATCAACTTGTCACTGAAGCAAATGAGTTAAAATTCTATACATTTAACATCTCTAAAACATATGGCTGCAACCAATCTTTGCTTGCTGTACAGTATCACCCAATAACAATATAAGTCCACAAATTTATAATAAATATGAATCCTTTTCCATATATTAAGAGCAAATTCTCAATGAAGACAGTTATTAATGATGAAATCCACCCTCATCTTCAGTGTACCATCAGTTACTGTCACTCTGAGGAAAAGAATGTTTGAACATCTAGATCACCAACTTGGAACAAAGATTATAGAAACACAGAAAACCTAAGCACAATACAGGCCCCTTCGGCCCACAAAGTTATGCCAAACATGTCCCTACCTTAGAAATTACTAGACTTCCCCATAGCTCTGTATTTTCCTAAGCTCCATGTACCTATCCAAAAGTCTCTTAAAAGGCCCTATCGTATCCACCTCCACCACCGTTGCCAGCAGCCTATTCCACGCACTCACCACTCTCTGAGTAAAACATTTACTCCTGACATCTCCACTGTACCTACTCCTCAGCACCATACACCTGTGTCCTCTTGTGGCAACCATTTCAGCCCTGGGAAAAAACCTCTGACAATCCACACGATCAAAGCCTCTCATCGTCTTATACACCTCTATCAGGTCACCTCTCATCCTCCATCTCTCCAAGGAGAAAAGGCCGAGTTCACTCAACCTATGCTCATAAGGCACACTCCCTAATTCAGGCAACATCCTTGTAAATCTCCTCTGCACCCTTTCTCTGGCTTCCACATCCTGCCTGTAGTGAGGTGACCAGAACTGAGCACAGTATCCCAAGTGGGGACTGACCAGGATCCTATATAGCTGCAACATTACCTCTCAGCTCCTGAATTCAATTCCACAATTGATGAAGGTCAATACACCATACACCTTCTTAACCACAGAGTCAACCTGCGCAGTTGCTTTGAGCATCTTATGGACTCGGACCCCAAGATCCCTCTGATCCAAAACACTGCCAAGAGTCTTGCCATTAATGCTATATTCTGCCATCAGATTTGACCTATCAAAATGAACCACTTCACACTTACCTGGGTTGAACTCCATCTGCCACTTTTCAGCCCAGTTTTGCATCCTATCAATGTCCCCCTATAACCTCTGACTGTCCTCCACACTATCCACAACACCTCCAACCTTTGTGTCATCAGCAAACTTACTAACCCATCCCTCCACTTCCTCATTCAGGTTATTTATAAAAATCACGAAGAGTAAGGGTCCCAGAACAGATCCCTGAGGCACTCTACTGGTGACCAGCCTCCATGCAGAATATGACCCGTCTACAACCACACTTGGCCTTCCATGAGCAAGCCAGTTCTAGATCACAAAGCAATGTCCCCTTGGATCCCAAGCCTCCTTACTTTCTCAATAAGCCTTGCATAGGGTACCTTATCAAATGCCTTGCTAAAATCCATATACACGACATCTACTGCTCTTCCTTCATCAATGTGTTTAGTCACATCCTCAAAAAATTCAGTCAGGTTCTTAAGGAATGACCTGCCCTTGACAAAGCCATGCTGACTACTCCTCATCATATTATACCTCTCCAAATGTTCATAAATCCTGCCTCTCAGGACCTTCTCCATCAACATACCAACCACTGAGATAAGACTCACTGGTCTATAATTTCCTGGGCTATCTCTACTTCCTTTCTTGAATAAAGGAACAACATCCGCAACCCTCCAATCCTTTGGAACCTCTCCCATCCCCATTGATGATGGAAAGATCATCACCAGAGGCTCAGCAATCTCCTCACTCACTTCCCACAGTAGCCTGGGTTATATTTCATCTGATCCTGGCGACTTATCCAACTTGATGCTTTCCAAAAGCTCCAGCACATCCTTTTTCTTAATATCTACATGCTCAAGCTTTACAGCCTGCTGCAAGTCATCACTACAATTATTAAGATCCTTTTCCATAGTGAATACTGAAGTAAAGTATTCATTAAGTACCTCTTCTATTTCCTCTGGTTCCATACACACTTTCCCACTGTCACACTTGATAGGTCCTATTCTTTTATGTCTTATCCTCTTGCTCTTCTCATACTTGTAGAATGCCTTGGGGTTTTCCTTAACCCTGCCTGCCAAGGCCTTCTCATGGCCCCTTCTGGCTCTCCGAATTTCCCTCTTAAGTTCCTTCCTAGTAGCCTTATAATCTTCTAGATCTCTAACATTACCCAGCTCTCGGAACCTTTTGTAAGCTTTTCTTTTCTTCTTGACTAGATTTATTACAGCCTTTGTACACCCTTCACTCTGTGGTAGAGTTCCTATACCTTACCATAACTTCCCTGTCTCATTGGAACGTACCTATACAGAACCCTACACAACTATCCCCTGAATATTTGCCATATTTCTTCCATACTTTTCCCTGAGAACATCTGTTTCCAATTCAAGCCTCCAATTTCCTGCCTGATAGCCTCATAATTCCCCTTACTCCAATTAAACATTTTTCTAACTTGTCTGTTCCTATCTCTCTCTAATGCTATTGTAAAGGAGATAGAATTATGATAACTATCTCCAAAATGCTCTCCCACTGAGTGATCTGACACCTGACCAGGTTCATTTCCCAATACCAAATCAAGTACAGTCTCTCCTCTTGTAGGCTTATCTACATATTGTGTCATGAAACCTTCCTGAACACACCTAACAAACTCCACCCCATCTAATCCCCTTGCTCTAGGGAGATGCCAATCGATGTTTGGGAAATTGAAATCTCCCATCATGACAACTGTTACTATTACACCTTTCCAGGATTGTATCCCTATCTGCTCCTCGATATCACTGTTACTATTGGGCGGCCTATAAAAAACACCCAGTAAAGTTTTTGACCTCTTCCTGTTCCTAACCTCCACCCATAGAGACTCTGTAGACAATCCCTCCATGGCGTCCACCTTTTCTGCAGCTGTGACACTATCTCTGACCAACAGTGCCATGCCTCTACCTCTTTTGCCTCTCTTCCTGTCCTTTCTGAAACATCTAAGACCCAGCACTTGAAGTAACCAATCCTGTTTCTGAGCCATCCAAGTCTCTGTAATGGCCACAACATCATACCTCCAAGCTCTAAGCTCATCCCCTTTGTTCACAACACTCCTTGCATTAAATTAGACACATCTCAAGACTTCGGTCTGAACATGTCCCTTCTTTATCACCTGCCTATCCTCCCTCTCACATTGTCTACAAGCTTCCTCTATTTGCGAGCTAACCTCCTCTTCCCCAGTCTCTTTAGTTCAGTTCCCACTCCCCAACAATTCTAGTTTAAAGTCTTCCCGCCTTAGCAAACCTCCCGCCAGGATATTGGTCCCCCTGGGATTCAAGTGCAACCTGTCCTTTTGTATGATCTATATGGAGCACTAATCCCTTACCTTTGTATAATGTCTACCTGCAAAAGGCACCTTAAATGATATCACCAACATTGTTTCCATGAATTCTGCATATTTCATCAGCTGGATAAACAAATCAATGTCAGACAGTTCCACCTCCCAGGCCAGAATCCTGGGCATTTATGCCTTGCTCAGTTCCAATGGACAGTCCACATAATTTATTTCTCTGACACTAGATCCCTAAAATAGGCATTCAGAGCTCCATCACGGAAATAAATTGTCAGAAATATGAAGGAAAAGATAGAAGGAAATTCTCAAGGTCTTTTTGAAAAGTGTAACATTTCTATTGACGTAGTAATCTCTGGCATATGACTATTCATAACAGAGAAGATGCTTTTAGGAGAAGCATTTGTCCTGAACATCCACCCACTTAATCAAGTAAATTTTCTACATATGACAGATTTGGCATCTCAGGAAACATCTTAGTAATTTTTCATTGCACTTCCTCTATAGATAGTATTTCCTTTTTTTAGTATGTACAGTACATGTTCCCTTGAAGATCACCAGAAATAAAACAACAAAAATGTCTTTTTATTAATAATATTGATTTGCCAAAGTTAATTTATATTCTAGAATTTGACCAGGTTAGCATAAAAGTTCTTTCAACACACTGATATCAAGTCTAAAATAGTTAAGAAAATTGATATTACTGGAGCCCATCAAAAATAAACATGGAATTGCAATTGAATAGTTTTGCAGTCTGCATAATTGTGATCCTCTGTTTGCAATTGTATAGATGTTAACGGTGCTGCATTTCTGGGACTAAAGGGTTCATGGCCCTCTGTTGGTCAAAGTTGACATTGGACATGGTGTCCTCCTACCTGTCATATGCAAGCCAGGGTGACATAATAAGCTATTGCCCCTGCAGCACGCTCCCCCTCTCCACATAGTACATAAATCTGAAGGAGCAGCAGAGACTGATAAAGCTTGCCACCAGTGGCATCAAAGGAGTTGTCAGTCAGCTTTTAACTCAATGTTGGACTGCCTTAGGGACTCCATCACCAGATTTTTCCTTGGGGCTTTCCCCCAAAGCCTTCTCCATGAGCAGCTAAACCACAGGGCAGTGGAGGCTTGAGGTCAGGGTTTTCCTTCTTCTAGGTGCGTTGCCAACCATGGCTGATGAGCCCCATGTGCCTGAAGTAACTGGCTTTAAGGCAACAATGGCTCGCCTTTGCCTTCTCCTGTCAGTAGAAATGGTTCCACTAGGCTTAGTAGCTAAGACACACATGAAGGCCAGGAGCTGGACTTGGTTATCGGAGGCTATTTGAGAAGCATGCCAATGGAAGCATTTAACAGGTGGTAGTTTAACTCCAGTACCACACCTGGCTATAACAACCTTAAGGATATGTTGTTGTGATAACTGTATTTAATGATGTGTGCTTCCAATCAATTAGGCTGTGTCTATGAATTACACAATCAATGGTGAGTATGGTAGGTACATCTTTTTTCAAGAAAATAGTTACCCCACGGTGGTGAAATGTCATTGGGTGCCCAATCTGTTGCAAAAGCAAAAATGTTGGTGAGCAGAATATCCTTCTCTTTGAAAAATTGCTCAACAACCTGAAAAATTGACACCCCCTTCGTATCTCCCACATCTGCCCAGAGCAACTGGTCTTAAGATGCCAGTAACCCATCTCTGCCGCTCTTCGATGAGTAGAAATGGTTCAGCTGGATTACATGTGTATACCAGGAGCTGGACTTGGTTGTCAGAGGCTATTTGAGATGCACGCCTTTGGGAGTATTCTATAGGTAGTGGGAGTTTTCCCACTACACCTTCCCACCCCCGATCAACCTGGCTGTGATAACCTTAAGCAACCAAAGGATTTCCATTAAGCATAATCACAAGGACAGATAACAGCATACTATAATTCTGAATGCCTTGCCCAGATCAGGTTGAAAGACCCCTAAGATTGATCCACGCATCAGATCTTAGAAACATAGAAAACCCACAACACAATACAGGCCTTTCAGCCAACAATGCAATGCCGAACATGTACTTACTTTAGAAATTACCTGAGGTTACCCATAGCCCTCTATTTTCCTAACTTCTGAAACTTCTGTTTCAGATCTCTAATCATAATATCAGTCTAGAAAAAACACAGGAATCATAACATTTCTTATATATATAATCAGATGCAGCAGGCTATAGGATTATTATATGTGCTTCAATAGGTTGGCTGGATCCACTGGCAATAATCATTCTATTTTGACCTTCTTCAAATGTGGAAAGTAAATTATCTGAATGGCTAACAAACAAATTGCTGGAGGAAATCAACAGGATAGTTTCTAGCATTTTCTGAGTGTTGCTCAAGATTTGTAACATCTAGAGAAACTCTTGTATCGGAAGAGGTAGATTTTTGGGTGCTACTAAATAAGCCAGCAATTATCTGTACAGTTGTATGCCAATAATCATGTATTAGCAGCAAATAAACAAGCACATGAATATATGAATTAGAAGCAGGCTCCTCAAGCCTGCAGTAGCCTTTCATCTTCCTGCTTATCAGTTATCTAACTACTTTAGTCTTAAAACTATGCAAAAATTTTTCTTCCGCTGCCCTTTGAGGAAAAGAGTTTTTAAGACTCAGAATACTCTTGAGAGAGAAAAAATAGTGCCATCTCTGTTTGAACTGGGCTGCCTCTTCTTTTTGAGTTGTGACCCTTACCCAAACAATTCTAGATCTTCCATAAAAGGGAACATTCTTTCCAACTCCATCTTATCAAGAACCGCAGTGTCTTTGGCAATCTATCAAGTCACCTCTCATTTTTCCTAACCTGCTCAACCTCTCTTCATTAGATTTTCATCCAGTATATCTTCCTTCAATGAGGAGGCCAAAATCGTACATAGTAGCTTCACCAATGCCCTACCCAATTTTTGGATTTAGTCCTAAGCAGTAATAATAGATTTCCTAATTACTTGCTATACCTGTATCTATTCCTTTGCCAAACATAGTCTGGGGTACCCGATTTCTTTTGAATCTCAGAGCTCTAAAGTTTTTCTCCAATTGGGTAATATGCTGCCAAAGTGGATAATTTTGGATTTTCCTGAATAATGCTCCATTTTCTTTGCCCGAATATTAGACCTATCTATATCTTATTTTAGCCTCATAATATTTTCTTCACAACTTTTCTTCCTATTCTTCTGTCTTCTACAAAATCTTCTTTTCCGCAGCATTGGGTAGCCCAATATGTGATTCAAGGTTCAATACACAACTGGAATCACATAATCAAGTTCGCCAATGACACGACTATGGTGGGTCTCATCAACAAGAAAACGAGTCAGCATACAGAGAGGAGGTGCAGCGGCTAACAGACTGGTGCAGTGCCAACAACCTGTCTCTGAATGTGAGCAAAACAAAAGAGATGGTTGTTGACTTCAGGAGAGCATGAAGTGACCACTCTCCGCTGAACATTGACAGCTCCTCCGTTGAGATCGTTAAGAGCACCAAATTTCTTGGTGTTCACCTGGTGTAGAATCTCATCTGGTCCTTCAACACCAGCTTCATAGCCAAAAAAGCATTGTGAAGGACTCCACACAAACTCTTCTCCCTCCTGCTATCTGGCAACCATCTTTGTTCTGCTGTCAACCCTACCAGTATCCTCCTCCAATCAACCTGGGCAAGCTCCTCTCTCATGCCTCTGTATTCCATTCATTGCAATACTGATACATGTGAATTACTCTTCTCCTTCTCAAATTGCAGTGTGAATTCAATTATATTTTGATCACTGTCTCCTAAGGGTTCCTTTACATTAAACTCTACCAAATCTAAGATAGCCTTTTCCCTAGGAGGCTCAAGCACAACTGCTCTAAAAAGCCAACTCTTGCAATCCAACACTAACCTGATTTTCCCAGTCTCCTTGCATATTGAAGTTCCCCATTACAAATATGACACTACCCTTATTACATGCTTTTTCCAGCACTTTTTGCAATCTCAACCCTACATCTTGGCTACTATTTGGAGGCCTAAATATGATTCCCATAATGTTTTTTTAACCTTGCAGTTTCTTATCTCCACCCACAGAGGTTCAACATTCTTTGACCCTATGTCACCTCTTTCTAAAGATGTAATTCTATCTCTTAACAACAGACCCACACCACCACTGATGCCTTCCTGCCAGACCTTTCGATACAAAGGTATATCCTTTGATGTTAAGCTCCCAACTATGGCCTTCTTTCAGCCATGACCCAGTGATGCCCACAATGTCATACCAACCAGTCTTTAACTGTGCCATGAGTTTGTCCATTTTATTCCAAATGCTATGCACATTTAAATACAGCATCTTCAGTCCTGCATCTTTCACCTTTTGAATTTTGCCTTAAGCATACTCCATCTTCTCTGCTTTTGAAAGATTCAGCAGTTCTCTCTTGGGGGTGTTTGTGAGCTTATCTGCACTTCAACTGTAAATATGACCATCTTCATTGCCAGACTTACATGCTTTGGTTGCTGCACATACCCCTGTCTTCTCAGTGACTTTGTTTGCTTGAGTTCCAATTCCTGTCCAATCTAGTTTAAGATCTCCTTGCTAGCAGAAGCAAATTTTCCCCTCTGGGATATTGGCCTCCCTTAGATTCAAGTGAAACCTGTTTCTCTTTTACAGGTTGCCTCTATCCTTGAAGAGATCCCAATGACCTGAGAACCTGAATCCATGCTCCCTGCACCAGATCTGCAGCCGTGCATTCACCGGGCCTACCACTGGACTCACTAGCATGTGGCACAGAAGTAATCTGGAGATCGCTACCCCCTTGGCCCTGCATTTTATATTTCTTCCCTAACTTCCTATTCTGCAGGACCTCATCCCTTGTTCTATATGTATATTGTTTGTACCAACATGTACAACAATCTCTGGCTATTCGTGCTTCCCTTCAAGAATTTTCTGCATCTGGCAGAAAATTGTCTACAGTTTTGCTGGGTATACAACCTCAGGGAATTTCATATTGTTATAGCATGAATGTTCTATTACTATTTATAATGAGATATTCATCCTCAATGTTCTTTAAGTTTGTTGTAGCTGGGGGTAGTATTGGGGACAAGCTCCCACTACCTTTTAAATGCTCCCAGTGGCATATGCCTCAAATAGCCTCTGACAACCAAGTCCAGCTCCTGGCCTTCATCTGAGGCTTAGCTACTAAGCCTAGCAGAACCGTTTCTACTGGCAAAAGAAGGGGCAAAGGCTGGTTACTGGCACCTTAAAACCAGTCACTTCAGGCAGATGAGTCTTGTCAGCTGTGGTTGGCAGCTCATCTAGGAGAAGGGAAACTCTGAGCTCGAAGCTCCACTGCCATGTGGCTATATCCTCTTATGGGGAAGGCTTTGGGAGTAAATCCCGAGGGAAAAATCCAGAGCCGAAGTCCCTAAGGCAGTCCTACATTGAGTTCGATACTGACTGACAATTCCTGTGATGCTGCTGGTAGCGAACTGTATTGGTCTCTGCCATTCCTTTGGGTTCATCAGATGTGTGGAGAGGGGGAGCTAGCTACATGGTCAACACTTTGCTCTCTATGTCATACTGCCCAGGCTTGCGTATCTAGACAACTAGGACACAACATCCATGGTCAACCCTGAGCAATGGAGGCCTTAGATTCAGACAGATTCATTCTCACAAAGGAGTTTTCAAAATATACTGAGAAGAGGTAAAGAATTGGAAAATCTGCATAATAAATTAATGCTGACATTCTAACTAAAGAATTCTGGACCTAAAATGTCATCTGTGCAAAATCAAGAAGAGGTGCTGTGTAATTCTTTAAAGGATACTTCCTGAAATTAGAGTTGTAAGAAGAGGTGTTACTAATGTAACAAATTTGAACCTTATTACCTGTTGTTACTGAAACATGAGGGAAGTAAATAGTGCTGCTTTGGGATTGGTGGTAACAAATCTTGCAATTTTTTCAAGCTTTCTAATTCTGTGTCAAGAGGACTGTGAAGACTGTTTTAACACTAAATAAAGGGTGCAAGTTAATTTTAAACCACTTTTTTGCACCTTCACCAATATAGTCTTTGTAATTATGGAAAATTCAAATACATTCACTATGTACCCTGTAAGTTCAGCATATTACTCAGTTATTTGACAATTCCACTTTTTGAGAAATAACCTCAGTGCTGAGGTTGCTTTTATTTTTAATGGCTTTATTAAGCTTCATAGATATAGCTCCATGTGTTTGATTCATTTACTCTTCTAGAGTTTAGAAAGAAAAAATCTCCTTGGGTCATTAGTACCATTTGTCATCTGAACTTAACTCTGCACATTTGAAGTCATTGAGATTGGAGGAATTGGATGCACAAGATATAGTATAGTCAGAGCACACTTTTCTCACACTCGTTGAGCACAAGCAATACAAGAATACCCCTCTCCTTTTATCAAAATATTATATGCCGATCTTATTTTGCCTATGAAAAATCACCAATTCAGTTGTGATTATATGTCCAATTTCTCAAGTTTATGTCTACAATAAAATAGATATTTTTACAATAGGACGCTGACAAAGAGAATGAAGAACAAACTGAAGCTTCAAAATGTGAAAAGAAACAACATATGACAGATATATTAGGTCTATACTGTAACAATAATGTTAAAATATAGTAACAAGTGCTACTATGAAATTCTGTTTTCCTTTAGTAATTTTATTGAGAACAATGAACTAGGAAAATAATTTCATTTTCAAATTAATTGCTGTTTTGATTAAACAATCATAAAATAAAAAAGAGATACAAAAACAGTTAACTATACAACCATCTCACTATTCTCTATCTGCCCTAATTATATCACAAATATGCCCTGTATCTCGTGAATTATTTTGCTTCTGCTGCTAATATTAGATACAATGATAAGAAAATTATAGATTCAATTCATGAGAAAAAGACACTTGACACTCTTATACCTTAAGCCTTTATTTATTTCACAAATGATTTTTAATAATTATGTATTATCTGAAATTGAAGCTCCTCTGTTTGCACGGACCACGTATAAAAACAATAATGGGGGTTGGAAATATTACAAGGATAGTTGAGTAAAATTCAGATTTTACTACAATGACATCAATTTTTGAGGGATCATGTTTTGTGGTTTCCTTCAATAGAATTAAGGACCACTCATTCATAACCATTCCTTCATAACAATAAACCACTTTATTGCATCATGTTCTTCCATTTTTATTTGTAGGTGATCCTGGAATCCTATTTCATGATTCTGTCAATTTTCACATTCTGTAGTTGCGTCCTTGTGTACTGTGTGCTTTCCCCTTGATCTTAATTAAAAAAGGAGATTCGTATTTTATTCTGTTTACTGACCTTCTGTAGAAGTAAGTATCCTGAATACTTTGTCACAATTGAATTCAGCTCTTCACCAAATGCAGAAGCCCACAGTTGAACACTATTAATAAGAGAAATGTGTAATTAAGTATATTTATCCTCAAATGGTGTTATGGGTTTACAATTTGTTCAAGAGGTTTGAAGAATTTTTTTTTTCCCCACAGACTGTAACACTTCCAAATGCTTCAGAAAACTCTAAAGCAAAAATACCAACAAATCTAACAGCAATTTCTGAACAAATTTTTTTTCAGATTTCTTCCCGCGCGCTTCCAGGCAGAGTGTTCAATTGGAAATTGCTACTTGGGACCTCCCCAGTACAAGGAAGCACACATAGCTGCAAAATGACTTTGACAATCAGTGTAGTCCAAAGGTTAAATATGCAGCTGTCAAAACTCTCACTGAAACTGAACCCTTGTGAAAGTCAATGTTCTCAAACATTCAAAAACACGCAATTAAATCAAAACAATTTATTATGCTTCAAGTAGCCTTTTCTTACCATGCATTTTTGGGCCAGTGCCCTAATGGCACAGGCTCACGGGGCAGAATGTTCAGCCTGAGAAGTGGGAGATCTGCAGAAGTTTGTACTGTCACATTGGACTCTGTAGAAAAACCACTGAAGCAGCACAGGCTTTATACAGCTGCTGGTTTAAGCTTTCAGCTTAAGTTTGGAAAACCATATCCAACAGAAGCCTGGATGAAAAGATCTGTTCTCTTTTGATGGGGGAAATAGCTGCAGTGGCAGGAAATCTGAAATAGGAATAGCAGTTCAAACAGCATCACTGGGGAGAGAAACCAAGTTGACATTTCAGATGTTAAGACTTGGAAAAATGAGAAGGCAACCCTGTTTTAAGATGGCGACACAGTAAGGTGGAATGTCTGTGATAGACCAAAATTATACTCACGAGTACTGTATAGGAACAGGAAGATAAATCAGATTAATGTGTGGCTGAAGGGATGGTCGGGGGGGGGGGCGCTTTAGATTTTTGGATTGTTAGGCCCTTTTCAAGGGAAGGTGAACTGTACATGTAAACCAAACAACTTCAACATTGTTGCATGGACATTTACTCCTGATGGTGGGGAAGGTTTATCAGGGTATTCTGATAAAGAGTAGATATGTTATTGTGGGAATTGGATGGGAGGTACAGTTAAGCACAGAATAAATGATAAACTGGTCTAATAGGCTGAGAAGATATGGGGATGTAAAGGTACATGGGAGGAATAGGAGGCTAAATTGTTAATACAAGAAGTAAACACTGTAAACGTTGATTTCTTTAACTTCTGTTAATGCCCCTCCTCCCTTCTTACTCCATCCCTGATTTATTTATTCCCCCCTCTTTTTTTTTCTCTCTCTCTCTGCCCATCACTCTTTGCCTGTTCTCCATCTCCCTCTGGTGCTCCCCTCCCCCTTTCTTTCTCCCTAGGCTTCCCGTCCCATGATCCTTTCCCTTCTCCAGCTCTGTATCCCTTTTGCCAATCACCTTTCCAGCTCTTAGTTTCACCCCACCCCCTCCTGTCTTCTCCTATTGGAACAGGAACGTAGCTATTTGGAATTTCAAATTCCTAGTTTTAACTGGGATTGGCAAGTCATGTTGCAACTGTGTCGAACTTTAGTTGAACCATACGTAGAGTATTGTGCGCAATATTCATCACCACGCTAGGTAGGATGTGAAGAGATTGCAGAAGGGGTTCGCCAGTTTGTTGCCTAGATTGGAGTTATCAATTATGAGTAGAGATAGGAAAAGTTAGATTGTTTCTCTGGGGTGAGGAAATTCCAAATTCTGGAAGGTATAGGTTTAAGGTGAGAGAGGGACAATTTAAAGCAGATTATTTTTTCTTATACAAAGAGTGTAGTAGGTGCCTGGCACTCATTGCCAGGGAAGGTAGTAGAAGCAGATACAGTAGCAACTTTTAAGAGGCATTTAGTTAGACACATGAACAGGCAGGTAATAGGAGGTTATGGATCATGTGCAAGCAGATGGGAATAGTTAGATTAGCATCATGGTTGGCACAGACTCAGTGGGTCAAGGCCCTGCTGCTTTGCTGTACAGTTCTATGGTCTATTTTGAGAGCCCTTGTGCAGAACACTCTAAAGGTTAACTTGCAGGTTGAGTCGGTGGTGAGGAAGGCAAATGCAATGTTAGCATTCATTTCAAGAGAGCAGGGATATGATGCTGAGGCTTTATAAGACACTGGTGAGGCCTCACCTTGAGTATTGAGAACAGTTTTGGGCTCCTCATCTGAGAAAATATGTACAGGCATTGGAGAGGGTTAAGAAGAGGTTCACAAGGATTCTGGAAATGAAAAGGTTATCATATGAGGAATGTTTTATAGCAATGGGTCAGTACCCTCTGGAATTTAGAAGGGTGAGAGGGGATCTTTTTGAAACCACTTGAATGTTGAAAGGCCTAGACAGAGTAGAGGTGGAAAGGATGTTTCCCATGGTGGGAAGACTTAGGATAAAAGGGCACAGCCTCAGGATAGAGGAGTGTCCATTTAAAACAGAAATACAGAGAAATTTCTTTAGCAAGAGGGTGGTGTATTTGCGGAAAGTGTTACCACAGGCAGCTGTGGAGGTCAGGTGGTTAGGTGTATTTAAGGCAGAGCTTGATAGGTTCTTGATTGGGCATGGCATCAAAGGTTACAGGGAGGAGGCCAAGGAGTGGGACTGAGGAGGGCAAAAAAGGATCAGCCATGATTGAATGGCGGTGCAGACTCAATGGACCAAATGGCCTAATTCTGCTCCTGTGCCTTATGGTCTATCAGAGGGGATGGAATTTTGAAATGCAGCCAGGAGAGCTTTTTGAGCTCATACTTGATAGGAGGGATAGTACTGGGCCTAATCTAAGGAATGAACCCAAGGTAAGTTGTTGAAGTGGCTGTGAGTGAGAATTTTAGGGATTGTAACCATAATTCTGCAAGTTTCAATGTAGTTATGGAGAGGATAAGAATAGTTCTGAAATTATGTGTCTGTATTGGGGGAAGATCAATTTTAATATCGTTAGAAAGGACCTAGAAAAATAGCCACTTAATTGTGGATCTATATTAGATTAGTGTGAGTCCTTTAAAAGTAAAATAGTTAAAGTTTATGGCCAACATGATCTTACGAGGGTGAGAGATGAAGGAGGCAAATACAGGGGACCATTGGTATCAGGGTTTTGATAAAGAAATAAGGGAAGCATATGGTAGATTTAGAGGACAAAAAAAAAAGTCAATAGAATACTTAGGAACATTGCAATGAAAAATAAATTAGGAGAGCAAAGAGGGACTATAAAATAGCACTGGCAGACAAGATTAAGGAAAATCCCAAGTATATTAAGACTAAATGGATAACTAGGGGAAAATAGAGGTACCCTTAAGGCCAAAGGAATAATCTGTGACAGAAGAGGTGGGTGAGATCTGAAATGAGTATTTCTCATCCATATTCACTATGAAGTCATGATTGCTGTAAATTTCAGAGTGAGGATAGGGATGGGGATATTCTGGAACATGTTAGCATTAAAAGGAAGCTGTATTATATGTCTTCCCAGGCATTAAGGTGGATGAAACCCTAGGGATTGATGAGATGTATCCCAAGCTGATACAGGAGGCAAGGGAGGAAACTACTATCATCCTGACAACAATTTTGAAATCTTTACTGGACACAAGTACCCAGGAGGACTGTAAAAGTGGCAGCTTTATTCAAGTAGGGCAGCAGGGATAAGCCAGGTAAATACAAGCCGGTGAGTATAATTTCAGCGTTTGGGAAGTTAATGGAAAAAATATGAGGAACAGGATTAATCTACACTTGGAAAGGCAGGAGTTATTTACAGTTATTCTGCATTGCTTTACTGGTGAGAGATCATGTCTGACTAATTTGATTGACATTTTTGAAGAAGTAATAAAATATCTTAATGAGGACAGTGTCATTGATGTCATCTATGTGGACTTCAAGTAAGGCCTTTGACTATGTTCCACATGAAAGGTTGACCCAAAAGATTAGAATTTGTAGGATATAAAGCAAATTGACAAGTTTCCATGATTAAATAGTGGAACAGACTCAATGGACCAAATTACTTAATTCTGCTCCTATGTCTAATATTGGATCCAAACTTGACTTGATAAGAGGAGTCTCGGCATGACGATGGAGTTTGCTTTTGTGATTGGAAGCCCGTGACTAGTGGTGTACCATGGGGATGGATGCTGAGTTGCTTACTGTTTCTTATCAAAATTAAAGATCTGGATTTGAATGCTGGAGTTACAATAAGAAAATATATAGATGACATGAAAATCAGTGGTGTTGTGAGGATATTAGATTTAAGTTACAGAAGGATATTGGTAAACCGGTGGAATAATTTAATCCAAATAATTGCAAGGTGATGCATTTGGGATGACTTGTAAGGGTAGGATATACACAATGATATGTAGGCCCCTAGGGTGTATTAATGAATAGAGAGACCTTGTTTTGCAGAATCTTAGACCCTTAAAGATGGCAACAGTTGTAAGTAAAGTAAGAAGTGAAGAAGACATGCAGAATGTTGACCTTCTTTAGCTAGGGAATAGAATATAAGAGCATTAATGTCATGGTATAACTTTATAGTACTTTGGTTAGGTTACAGCTGAAATGTTGTACAGTTCTGTTTGCCACACTGTAGAAAGGATGTTGACTGGGATGGAACATTTCAGTTCTGACGAAAGACTGGATATATATTAAGTTTCCTTACCTTACTGTATTGATGGTTGAGAGAGATATCCAAAAAAGGATTCCAAAATTATTAAGTATGGATAGAAAGTATAAAGAAAAAAAAGTCCCCCACAACAGAGAGGAAGGATCTAAGGAAAACTTTTTAAACTAAAAGGTTAATTATGATCTTGAATGTCCTGCCTGATAAACTGTAGTGGCAGGTAAATAGTAAAAACGTATCTGGGATGCCAAGGCGTAGAAGACTACGGACTAATTGCTTAGAAATGGAATTAGTACAAATAGGAATTTGATGGTTGGCACGGACATCTTGGGCTAAAAGGCCTGTTTCTGTGCAGTGTGACCAATTGCTATAAAACTGTTAAGATATCAGTTACAGCAGTTGTTAAGATATCAATTACAGCAGTTAGAATAAAATAATGCCAAAGCAACCTGTTAGAAAACAAATTGAACAGGAAGATCATGTGGTAAGATTCAATAAGAATAAGTCAATGCAACCTTGAACACAAAATTCAACTTACGTTTCAGTTGGTATCCTACTCTGGGTTTTGACTGAATAAGGAAGACAGCAACAAAAGCAGATAATCCACAAAGTAACAAGCAGCCTTGAATTGTTCCTGAAGAGCCAGTTGAGATAGCGCAGCATTCTCTTTTCAATCAAATTAAAACAAATAAAACATAGAAAGAACAATCCACCTTGACTTCATTGAAAGTTCCAGAAAAGTTGATCAATTCTTCGCATGCTGGCTTGAAGTAGTGGTCCCTTTACAAAAAAAGCTTGTCCTAAAGATAAAAAGAATTAAGCGTTGAGTAATGAATTTTGTTAGAATTATCCTGGCTCTGCAAGTCAGTCACAGACATTTTAACAAGGACAGATGAAATAAAAATCATCTGTGTGTCCACACACAAAGTATAACCCAAGCAGCATCCATTCTGTTTTACTGCAACAATGGGGAGAAGAGGGCAGTTGAAGATGCAAACTGTCAGAGTTAAAATTTGCTGGGTCCTGGCAAAAAAAATTGTAGATGGATCCTAGTAAGAATTCTGTCTTTGTTCAAAAGCACAATGAGCTCTTGGGATGTGCGCTGTAGTCTATAGTGAAAAATGAGAGAGAAATAATGCAACATCACAGCTGGTGAATAATCCATCTGGATTTAATCTTTAAATGGCTGCAGATTTATGATGGTGGTGGTACTGGGGGATGGGATAGGAAGGAATCACACCGGATTATTCTGATTTCTGGAGACAGTCCTGCTTATCCAATCAGATGATAGAAAACTAAATCTCAGTAATGTTTGAATTAGTAAGTGGTGGGGGTGCAGGTGTTCCAATATTTTTATCCAGCTATTCTCCTCTCTTTTTTACCTGAATTCTCCAGTTAATAACCAAAATGAACTGCAAAAAACAGTGAAATAATGTTTTTAAATTCACCCAATCAACTGATGCAACAAAGATAAACTTATGGATATTTGTGCCTACATGTACCAACTAGTCATTTGTAACATATCAAACTTTAAATCAGATACCTATTGACATACAGTCATAGATTCACAAAAAACAGGCCCTCAGTCCCACTGGTGCACACTGACAAAGATTTCAATCTAAGCTTGACCCATTTGCCTCCCTCTACACCAGTGGTTCTCAAAATGGTCGATATTGCCCTGCTCCAGAGGCAGCATGAGTTTCTATGAGGGCATTAAAGACAAAGGTGGAGAGGTGCTCAATAGCAATGGGGACAGTTAAGGAAATTAAGAAATTAATTACTTATTATAAGCTTTTGACCTTCATTCCCTCCCAATTGATTACAATGATCATGTAATCACCACATCTCCTGCTAACCTCCCATTCTCTTAGACTTTGCTTGGCGTGTATTATAGGTGTTGAAAACGAATGTGATACTCCTGTATTTGGCACATCATGAGAAATCTAGACTGAAGAAATTGTGTTATTTTCTGGGCCTTATCTGCTCATTATTGCTGCTCACTGTTGTAGTACACTGTTAGATGGTAAGATTCCTATACTCTAATCACACAGTGATGCAATTCCTGTGAATCAGGCTATGACATTCAATGGGGTAAAATTCAGAATCTGCCCTTTCAAATGGTCTTGAACACACTTCTCTAGCCTATGGCCCAACTGATATTCACTGGCCCACTTTATCTACCTTCAGACAGAGTCAGATTATGATGATGTCATAACTTTCCCCTTTATTGATCGTAGCACTTGCCAGGGCCACCCACATGGGCCCCAGCTACGCCTAACTCTTTGTTGGCTTCATGTTCCAAACCTTCCCCGGAAATGCTTTCCAACTCTTCCCAAGCTACATAGACAACTGCATTGGTGCTGCTTCATGCACCCATGTTGAGCTCATCAATTTAATCAATTTTGTCTCTAACTTCCACCCTACTCTAACTTCATTTGCTCCAATTATGACACCTCCCTTCCCTTTCCAGATCACTCTGTCTCCATCTCTGGAGACAAATTGTCAACCAACATCTTGTTTAAACATACCGATTCCCACAATTACTTTGACTGTACCTCTTGCCACCCTATTTCTTGTCAAAATGCTATTCTACTTTCTCAGTTTGTTCGCCTTCACTGTATCTGTTCCCAGGATATGGCTGTCCTTTCCAGGATATCAGAGATGTCCTTCTTTTTCAAAGAATGGGGTTTCCCATCCTCCACTATTGATGCAACCCTCATCTACATCTCCCCATATCCTGAACATCCATGCTCACTCCATCCTCACACCACCTTAACAGTAATAGTTCCCCTTGTCTTTATCTACCACCCCATAAGCCTCGCCATTCAATACATCATCCTCTCCAACTTCAGCCATCTTCAAAAGGATTCTACCACCAAACATATCTTTACCTCCATTCCCTCTGTTTTCTGCTGGGATCACTCCCTCTGTGCTTTCCTCGTCCATTTGGCTCTCACCACTAATCTCCTTCCCAACACTTAACCCTGCAAGTGGCCTAAGTGCTACACCTACCCATTCACTTCCTCCATCACCTCCAATCAGGGCCCCGAACAGTCCTTTCAAGTGAGGCAACACTCCTTCTGCAAATCTGCTGGGGTTGTCTAGTGTGTCTGGTGCTCTCACTGCAGCCCCTCTACATTGCTGAGACTCATCGTGAACTGGGGGACCACTCTGCCGAGCATTTCTGCTCCATCTACTGAAAGTAGAACTTCCCAGTGGCCAAATATTTTTCCTCCGCTTCCGACATGTTGGTCCATGGCCTCCTCTTGTGCCAAGATGAGGCCATCCTCAGGGTGGAGGAGCAACACCTTATTTTCCATTTGGGTAGCCTCCAAGCTGATGGCATAAATATCAGTTTGTCCTAAAAAATTTCTCTGCCACCCCTCTTCTTCTATTCCCCACTCTGGCCTCTCAGCTCTTCTCACCTGCCTATTACCTCCCCTTGGGTCCCTTCCTCCTTCCCTTTCACTGTCCTCTTTCCTCTCCTGTCAGATTCCTTCTTCTCTAGCCTTTTATCTTTCCGAACCTCCAATCACCTTCCAGCTATCCTCCTTCCCCTCTGCCCCACCTTTTTATTCTGGCATCTTCCCCCTTCCTTTTCGGTCGCGAAGAAGGGTCTCGACCTAAAACGTTGACTGTTTATTCATTTCCATAGATGCTGCCTGACCTGCAGAGTTCCTCAAGCATTTTGAGTGAGTTGCAACACTTGAGATTAGATTTAAACAATATTCATAACGAAAATGGCAGTAGACCGATTGAAAAAGTTTAGGCAGTATAGTGTGGAGTTTCTGAAAATAGATTTATATCAGTACCAAGCAACCAACAATAGCCAACATGTCTGTTATGTGAAATAGTTTTTTTTCAAATAAGGCTCATTGAAAATTTGAAGAGAATATATTTTGATAAAGCAAACAAGAACTTGCCTTACTTTCAGTCTCTTCATGAAAACTTTCAGAAACAGAAAACACATCAAAACATATTTGCCATCATTTCACAACAAAATGTGAAGATTTGCATTCTTCATACAATATTTTCTTGTTCATTGCTAAATCTGAAAAAACCCATAAGGTTGAAGAATCACTGATTCTGCAAGCAGTAAGGGAGGTTATAAGTGTGGTTTTGCTAAAATCACCAGAACAAATAATTAAAGCAATTCCACTCAGTGACAACACTGTTCAAAAAAGAACAGATAAAATGTCTGAGTTGTGGCAGACATATTGTACAATATACTGTATTTAGGACAACTGTCTCTGCAGTGGGATGAGTCAGCTTTGCCAAGCAATGAATCTTTGCTTCTTGGTTATGTTTGCTTCATAAAAGATGAAAGCGTGGATCAAGAGTTGTTACTTGCAAGGGCACTAGAATCAGATATGAAGAGGGAGTCAATACTTCGGGTTGCTGAGCAATTTTTCAAAGAGAAGGATATTCCACTCACCAACATTATTGGTTTTGCAACAGTCAGGGCACCATCAATGACAGGATGCTATCGTGGGGTTATTGCTTTCATAAAAATAGCTGCAAGTAACAAATTTACTATTCACTGTGTAGTTCACAAACAGCATCTTATTGCAAAAAAACCTGTGTCCAGCTGCACAAATCATTAAATACTGTTATCACAATAGTAAATGAAATCCTTAAGGTTGTTGTAGCAGGGGAGACCACATATTAAATGCTTGCAGTGACGTGCATCTCAAATAACCACTGACAACTAAGTCCAGCTCCTGACCTTCAGGTATGACTTAGCTACTAAGCCCAGTGGAATCATTTCTACTGACAGGGGAAGGGGCACAGGTAGGTTGTTGGCACCTTAAAACCAGTTACTTCAGGCAGATGGGGCTCATCAGCCATGATTGGCAGCTCGTCTAGGAGAAGGAAAACCCTGATCACAAACCTCCACTGCCTTGCAGCTATATTACCTCATGGCAAAGGCTTTGGGAGTAAATCCCAAAGAAAAATCCAGAGCTGGAGTCCCTAAGGTAAGCTCTACACTGATTTCAACGCTGACTAGTGTTACAAAGCCCTGTAACTGGGTCACTTACCAGCAAAGATAGAGAGGTCCGTTGAAGTCTGATGGTACTATTTTTAAAAGTATTTATTTGATAAAGGGGCACAAAAATAAGATGAATGCAAACATACAGATAATATACGTTGTCAATGCTAAATCTAAAGTGCGGGTATAATAATAACCAATAAGAGATAGCTCTATCGTTGTCTAGGGGATAATGTATTGTCCGATGGAAATATAACAGTCACTGTTAGTTCGTTCACGCTGCAGCGTTTTGGGTTTAAGAGAGAGGTGGTTTAAAACTTGCCCAGTTCTTTTATGATGCCAATCCTTGGAGTCAGGGGAATGGGTTTCCCCGTTGTGAGCTAAAAGCTGTTTTTCGTGGTTCCAGCCACCAGCCCCAGGCAACGGAACTGAACGCACGTGGCCTCCTTCAAATGGCTTCCTGCTATTACGTGGTCGCTTAACGTTTCTTCTGGTGCGTCTGAGGGGCTGTTCCTACAGACCCTCTTTTATCCTGACTCGCAGGGTCGTAGATGTCAATCAGGTTGGGGGTGATGCACTCTCTCCCTCAACCAGCCCACTTTGCCTGAGGGCGTTCACGTAGCATAGTCTCCAATCCACAAATTCGCCTTCCGGAGACGATGGCCATGTCCCGTAGCTTTACATCGCCGGGGAAACGAGACATTCTGCACGTCTCTCTCTCATTTCCTGGGCCCCCTGACCCAACCCAACAGTGATCTTGCGATTCTCACAAAGGAGGGGGCTACCCCGCACCCTTCGGCCACTCAGAGCTGTGGTACATTCATAACACTAGTAACTCCTGTGATATTGCTGGTGCCAACCTGTATCAGTCTCTGCTGTGCCTGTGGATTCATCAGCTGCATGGAGTGGGGGAGCCTGCTATGTGGGGCAACAGCTTGCTCTCCATATCACATAGACAGCGGAGGCACAACATCCAAGGCCGATCCCAAATGAAATCAAGTCTGATGCTCTCAATTCTTGATTATTTCAAGAGCTTTGTACAGAGAATGATGAACACATTGAACTCTTGTTGTAGCACACAGTAGTCAGATGGCTCTCAAAAGGAAACTGCCTGAGACGCTTTTATGGGCTTTGTGAAACTGTGTTAAAACTCTTTGAAGATTCAAATGCTTCATTCAGTAACCAACTTAAGAATACTAGGGATGACATTGCTTTCTCAGAATTGCTTGCAAAGTATAATGAAATCATTCTTCAACTGCAAAGAAATTATGTGAGTCTTATCAGTCAAATCAGTCATCTCCACATTTCTGTCCAACCTTAACCCTATTTATGTGCAACATTGGCTGTTGCAACATTTTCTAATTTCTGAGCCTCACAGACAATGATCTTCATATATACTGTGCCCACGTGGGTGAGCCGCATAAAGACATTTCAGAGAGAGACAGGATCTTCTCTCAAATTCCAGATTAGGTAATAAATCCATTCTTGAGCACTTGTAATGAGGAATTAACAGGAAGGATTCAGGAAGAACTGCTCTCATTACAAAATGACTCTGAGCTGACACCAAGGTTCAAAAAGTCATATCAAGACTTCTGGTTGCAGAAAGAAATCTCTGAATGCTATCCTATACTGAGGAAAAAGGTCAAGAATTTTAAAATCATTTTTAATGGAGTGCAGTCACCCGATTTCTTTCAAAGCCACGTAACAAACTGCAAATTACTGAATGTGGAAATCTAAGACTCGTTCTGAGCAACATTCAGCCTAATGTTGAGAAGTTGATATCATTGCACCGTCCATCCATTGTTGAAAGGTAAAAAAGCAATGAAATAGTGAATAGTTGGACTACTAATGTACACTCTAAAATTGTTGATGATAATTGATTTTGCTGCAATTAAAGAAATTATTTTATTTGCATCTTTAAATAGATTTGAATAATTTTTGCAATTATTTAGCACTTTAGCATTTAATAGATTTGTATTTTCTTTCACAAATGCATCCTAAATGAAAATACTTTATGGTTTATATGTAATGGTTGGAAAGGGAAAGGGGGTCCCGGAGATGCAGTCTGGGAGTCAAGGTGGCAGTAACCCAAAAAAGTTTGGGAACCACTGCGCTAAACCTTTTGTAACCATGTACTGCCGCAAGGACGAGGCTGAGGACAAACACAAGTGCAGGACACAGGCACAGAGGCAGAGTCATGAGGCGTTAGCACCATCGTGAACGGGGAACCGGTTTCCAGGAGAGACAAGGTTTACATGGAGTATCCAGGAAATGATGCGGAGCTTAGTACTGACAGTCCTAAGGAATCGGAAAACAAGGTTTACCCACACTAGAGTTGAACAATGAACTGGCACAGCATGGCTGTGATGCCCGAGTTTTATCCTATGTTCGCTAATGGGAACCAGGTGTGCGGTAGTTAATGGGACTAGCAATCATAGGGAATCATTTGACAGGAATTAAGGCACAATCAATGAGATAATGGCAAGATGGGGAATTGCCAGTCTGGATCATGATGGTACCCTCCCCTCAACGGGAGCCTCCAGGTGATCCTCCAGGCCTGTCCGGATGGTCCCAGTGGAAGTCCTGGATGAGGGAAGGGTCCAGGATGAAGGAGTGGGGAACCCAGGAACGCTCCTCTGGGCCATACCCTTCCCAGTCCACCAAGTATTGGAGGCCCTTGCCCCGACGGCATACATCCAGTAGCTGCCGGACGGTGTATGCTGGATGGTGGTCGATGATTCGGGCGGGTGGAAAGGTTTTGGTTGGAGGACACAAGGGGCTGACAGAAAAGGGTTTTATTTGGGAAACATGAAATATAGGGTGGACGTGCATTGACTTGGCTAGTTTAAGTCGGACTGCTGTGGGGTTGATGATACTTTCGACCTCGAAAGGTCCCAGGAAGCGAGGGGCGAGTTACTTAGGCTCATTTTTGAGAGGGATGTCTTCGGATTATAGCCACACCTTCTGCCCAGGTCGATACTCAGGTGCCAGAGTCCGATGGCGATCTGCAATCGGCTGATTGGAGCAGGGCTGTACGTGTGTCCTCCCAAACCTTGCGGCACCGATCGATATGGGCTTGAACCGACGGCACTGCAATCTCGGCTTCCTGAACTGGAAACAGCAGGGGTTGGTACCCAAGGGAGCACTCAGAAAGCAATCTTCCGGTGGCAGAGAGTTGTGGGCGTACTCTACCCACAGGAGGTGGTCACTCCAGGTAGATGGGTTGTTGATTGTTATGCAACGTAGCGCCGCCTCCAAATCCTGGTTGACCTGTTCCGTTTGTCCGTTCGTCTGAGGATGGAAGCCTGATAACAGGCTAATGGAGGCACCCAGGGCTTGACAAAAGGACTTCCATACCTGCGAGATGAACTGGGGACCCCGATCAGATTCCGCAGGAATTCTGTGGAGGCGGATGACATGGTGGATGAGAAGGTCTGCGGTCTCTTGTGCCATAGGGAGTTTAGGGAGGGCTACAAAATGCACCGTCTTGGAGAAGCGGTCTACCTTGGTGAATACGGTGGTGTTTCCGTGTGAAGGGGGTAGACCAATGACGAAATCTAGGGCGATGTGCGACCAAGGACGACCCGGGACAGGTAGGGGATGAAGTAATCCAGCAGATGGCCGATGGGAGGCTTTTCCGTGGGCACAGATGGAACACGCTGAGGCAGAGGAATGAATGTCTGCATCCATGGAAGGTCACCAGAAGTGTCTTTTTAGGAGAGGCAGTGTCTGATCACTCCCGGAGTGGCAGGCAAACCAAGACGTGTGCCCCCACCGGAGAACCTGAGACCTGATGGAAACGGGCAAAAAAAGGTGATTGGCGGGTCCGTTGCCAGGGTCAGGGCCATCTCATTGGGCCTCATTTACAATAGACTCGATCTCCCAAGTGAGGGCTGCCACCACACAGGATTGTGGGAGGATTGTCTCCGGGCTGGAAATGTCTTTGGAATTGTATTGGTGGGAGAGCGCGTCAGGTTTCCCGTTCTTGGACCCCAGATGGTAGGTGAGGGTAAACTTGAATCATCCAAAAAACAATGCCCAGTGGGCTTGGTGGGAGTTCAACCGTTTGGCGGGCTGGATATATCCAAGGTTCTTACGATCAGTCCAAATGATGAACGGATGTTCCGCCCCCTCCAGCCAGTGCCTCCATCCCTCCAACGCCAGCTTGACTGCCAGTAGTTCCCGATTCTCCATGTTGGAATTTTGTTCAGTGGGGGATAGCCAGCGGGAAAAGAAGGCACAGGAATGAAGCTTCTGGTTGAGATTTGATCGTTGGGACAGAACTGCTCCCACCCCAGAGTCGGAGGCATCAACCTCTACAATGAATTGATGGGAGGGGTCCAGTTGGACCAGGATGGGAGCGGTCGTGAAACTCCTCTTCAGGTCAGTGAATGCTGAGCCAGCATTGGAGTCCCAACGAAAAGATGTAGGCGACGTAAGTCGGGTAAGGAGCGCCACCCAACTGTAGTCTCTGATAGATCGGTAATAGAAGTTGGCAAACTCCAGGAACCACTGACGTTGCTTGTGGGTCATGGGCCTAGGCCATTCTTTCACTGCCTGGATCTTCTCGGGGTCTGCTCTCACCTGCCCACTCTCAATAATGTAGCCCGGGAAGCTGACCGAGGGGACGTGGAATTCACATCTCCCTGCCTTCACAAATAATTTGTTCTCCCACAGTCTCTGCAGGACTTGACGGACATTGTGATTGTGTTTCTGGAGGCTGGTGGAGAATATCAAGATGTCATCCAGGTAGACGAACACAAAGCGGTTAATAAAGTCCCTTAGCACATCATTGATTAGGGCTTGAAAAACGGCAGGGACATTGATGAGGCCAAATGGTATGACCAAGTATTCAAAGTGGCCTAATGGTGTATTAAATGCTGTTTTCCACTCGTCTCCCTCTCTCATCCTGACTAGATGATAGGCGTTACAAAGATCCAACTTTGAAAAGATGATGACTCCGTGAAATGGTTCAAATGCCGAGTTAATGACGGGCAGGGTGTACTTGTTTTTGACAGTTATGTTGTTTGGGCCTCAGTAATCGATACAGGAATGAAGCAACTCATCCTTTTTCTCTACAAAGAAGAAACCGGCACCCACTGGGGAAGATAAGGGTCGAATAAAGCCCGCCGCGAGAGATTCACTAATGTATTTCTCCATGGCCTCTCTCTCAGGTTGGGACAAGTTATACAGGTGACTGGTGGGTAGTGAAGCCCCGGGGAGAAGATCGATAGCTCAGTCCTACGGGCGGTGTAGAGGCAGGGAAAGAGCCTGTTGTTTGCTGAATAACTGTCCCAGGTCGTGGTATTCTGCGTGAACTCTGGACAAGTCAAGGGGTTCCAAGACAGTCAAGGTTGCAGTAGCCTCCCTAGGGGATAGAGCCGACTGCAGACAGGAGGCATGGCAAAACGGGCTCCAGCTGTCTACCCTCCCAGTAGACCAGTCGATCTGGGGACTGTGGTGGTTCAATCAGGGGTATCCTAGAACTATAGGGGCTTGAGGTGAATGGATGAGATTAAATTATACCCTCTCTTGATGATTTCCGGACAGAATCGAGGTCAGGGGTGGCGAACAGTGGGTGACTGAGCCAGAAGTTTTCTGTTCAACGCCTGGGCTCCAGAGGGGTACTTAATGGTTCCCGAGGTATTCCAGCCCGGGAGGCTATATCCTCATCCAGCATATTCCCTCTGCACCAGAGTCCCCCAAGGTGGAGAGAGGCAGGGACTGTTGGTTGTAATTCATGGTAGCCTGGATCTGCATCTCGGTTTGGGGGTTCTGTAGAGAGTGTTGCCTGACTTACCAGAATGGTCAGAGCAGGAGCTATGCTAGGAGCAGAAGGGAGAGAGAGGTTAGGGCTGGTTGAAGATGGTAAAATGAGCTATGGGATGACCCAAGGAGTGGAGCGACTGGTCTTTTCTCTCAGACGCTCTTGAAGTCGATTATCTAGCCTATTGGCTAGAGAGATCAGAGAGTCCAGGCTGTCCGCATCATCCCTTGCTGCCAATTCATCTTTTATCTTATCTGAGAGGCCCTGTCGAAACACTTCCCATAGTGCCACATCATTCCATCCAGAGTTGGCCGCTAATGTACAAAACTCGATGGAGTATTTTGCTATGCTTCGCGAACCCTGACAGAGAGTTAGCAAGTGCTTAGCAGCATCCTTACCGCAAATGGGCTGTTCGAAGACCTTCCTGATTTCAGAGACAAAGGAGGAGAAGGAGGAACAGACCTCTGGTTGGTTGTCCCAGATCGCGGTGGCCCATGCCAAGACATCCCCTCGTAATAGCCCCATGATGTACACAATCTTTGATCTGACCAAGGTGTACGTACGTGGCTGTTGCTCGAAAACCAAGGAGCATTGTAGCAGGAAGGCTCAGCACTACCTTAGGTCCCCAGCGTAGGGTGCTGGTTTGGGTATGTATGGCACTCAAGGTGATGGTATTGCCAACCAAGGGGCATAGCCATCCCAAGCTGTGCACTTTGGTCAGACTGGGTTCGTGGAAGGGATGGAGTAAGGGGAGTGGCTGCCCAGTCAACCTGCTCACTGACCTTTACATCCTTAGACAGGGCATGAAGATCTCTCATGACTTCTCTGAGCAGTTGATCACGTACACCTAGTAGGGAGCTGACAAGGGCCTGTTGCACAAGGTCCATGTCTGCTGGGTTCATTCTTGGCCAGTTCGTTCTGTTGCAAAGACGAGGCTGAGGATGAACCCAAGTGCAGGGCACAGGCGCGGAGGCAGAGTCTTGAGGCATTAGCACCGTTGCGAATGGGGAACCAGTATCTAGGATAGTCTTTACACAGAGACAAGGTTTACATGGAGTATCCAGGAAATGATGCAGGGTTTAGAACTGACAGTCCTAAGGAATCAGGAAAAGAGATTTACTCACACTAGAGTTGACCAATGAACTGGCACAGCATGTCTGTGACGCCTGAGTTTTATCCTACATTCGCTAATGGGACCTAGGTGTGCAGTAATTAATGGCACCAACAATCATAGGGAATCAGCTGACAGGAATTAAGGCACAATCGACGAGATAATTGCAAGATGGGGAATTGCCAGTAGGGACCATGATATGTACGTAAAATGGCAACACAGCAAGTACCTTTTAAAAGTTAATATACCTGGCTTATGAAAAATAACAGACCCAACACCGACACCTGAGAAACACTACTAGGTACTGCCAACCAACCAGAAAAGGCACCCTTTATTCCACACTTTTCCTGCTGCCAGTCAGCCAATCTTCTGTTCATCAAGTCGATTCCCTGTAATAGCATGGGCACCTTGTCAAAGCCCTGCTGAACACCCAAGGAAACAGCATCCACAGACTCTCCTTTGTGTATCCTGCCTGTTATTTCCTCGTAAGTCTTCCAGCAGATCTGCCAGGCAAGATTCCCCCTTCAGGAAACCGTGCTGACCTTTGCCTCTTTTATTGTGTACCTCCAAGTACCTCAAAAAGTCACCCTTTATAATGGACTCTAACATATGGCTAACCATTGAATTTAGGCAAACTGGCCTATAATTTCCTTTCTTCTGCTTCACTTCCTTCTTAAAGAGTGGAGTGATGTTTGTGACTTTCCAGATTCCAGGACCATGCCAAAATCTAGTGATACTTTAAAGATCACTACCAATGCCTCCATGATCTTTCCAGCTGCTTTTTTCATAACCCTGGGGTATAATCCATCTGGTCCAGGTGTCTTATCCACCTTCAGACTTTTCAGCTTCTGAGGCATCTTCTCCTTAGTAATAAAGACTACTGTCACTTCTGCCATGACATTCTCAAATTTCTGGCATGCTACTGGTGTCTTGCACAGTGAAGACTGATGCAAAATGCTAATGTAATTTGTATGCCGTTTCTTTGTTCCCCACTATTGCCTCTTCAGCATCATTTTCCAGTGGTCTGATGGCCACTCTTGCCTCTATCTTACTTCTTTATATATTTAAAAAACTTCTAGTATCCAAATTTATGTTATTGGTTAGGTTACCTTCACAATTCACCTTTAGTCTCCTTATTGTTTCTTCTTCTTTAGGATGATCTGATCCTGTGCCAGAAACTCCAACCATTGTTGTTCTATCAACACCCATGCTAGTGACCCCTTCCAATCTACTCTGGCCAATTCCTCTCTTAAGGCTTTGTAGCTGTCCTTACTCAAATGTAATATTGATATATCTACTTTCAGCTTCTCCCTCTCAAACTGCGGAGTGAATTTTATCATGTTATGATCACTGTTTCCAAAGAGTTTCTTTACCTTAAGCTTCCTGATAAAATCTGCTTCATCACACTACACCAAATCCACCTCCAGGCCTCCAGTCCATGGCCCCGGACTCTCAGATTCAAAGACATTGGGCCTTAGATTTCTGAGAAGCCGGCACAGGGGTTTCAACCTTTAGGCCTCCACCTCCAGAGTCTCTGACTTCAATCTTTGAGCTATCCGGCTTCTACCTTCAGACTCGCCAAGCTCTGGAGTTCAATCTTTGGCTTTGCTCTCTGGACTTCACTGGCCTCAATCCCAGGACTCGCTGATCATGGAGTTGATCTCCTGGCCTCAACTTACACATTGACACGGACGTCCAACCCTGGTCAGCCGAGGGGTATCACTGGCCCTCATGGCTCCCACCTGTACTAATTCGGGATCTGGGGACCTGGTCTCTTCAGAGCCTGCTGACTTGAACATCAGGATTACTAACCTTTGACCGGTACTCCTGCCCTGACTCTTCATTTATTGCCCCTGACCTCTAACTGTTCTTCATCTTTGTTCCTAAACCCTAACCTGACCACCATGCCATCACAAAAATCATCGCTACAATTCTAAGCCTAAGCCATAACATTGCAGCTCAATGCCAACTTTACCCAAACACTAGCTCCTACATTTATTTACAGCCCCTGGCCGCTAACTCTCATTCATCCCTGTCCCTAACTCTAACCTGATGCCTAACTTGCAAGCTGCCCCCAAAACAATTGCTACAAACCTAAAAAACAACTAAGTCTGAGCTTTGACATCGAGAGACATTACAACATGGTGTCATGTTGATCGGAACCAGTAACAGCAGACCAGAGGCTCAATATCTCACACCTGCCAAGGTTTCCTAAACTTGCCAGGTTTACAGCTCACTCGAAGAGAAACTTTCTATTCCTGGTCTCTTGATATCACTCTTAAAAATCCGTATTTGCTATCCGTTCCTTTCCCTTCAAACAGGCTTACCCAACTGCCCTTTGCTAATTCCTGACTAATTCCCCCAAATTAGCCCTGCTCCATTTTAATATCCTACCCTGTGAACCTGCTTTATCCTTTTCCATCTGGTCTCCATTGAAGTTGTGGCTCAGAGTTAGCTGTTTTTTTAGTTTTCTTTTAAGTCTGTTGGGATGGTTTTGTGGGGGTTAGGGATCGGAATTAGAACACAAGCCAGAGCCTAAGCCTCCGTTCTGTGTTTCATGGGCAGTGACATGTGCAATTGTCAGATGTCTACAGACCAGTGAGGACAAGGGCTGGACGGAGTTCAGTGTGGGCAGGAGAAGTAGGGTTGCCAACTTTCTCACTCCCAAATAAGGGACAAAAGGTGGCATGGCGCGGTGGTGTGGGTATGGTGCAGGCCTGGGATGAAGTGACTGGGGGCTGGCAGCTAGCAGATGGTGACAGGGAGAGGGAGAGAGAGAGAGCGAGAACAACAACCCTGGATAGGTAAACAAATCCAATATATGAACCAAGTATACATATTTTCAGTGTTATATATGAAATGTAATGCCAAATTACAACAAAGCATAATACAGAGCATAATCTGGTTACCAGTCAGACATGAAATAACACCAAATAACCCTATCTGTATGTGCCTATAGAGTAGACATATAATCACTGCAAAAGAGGAAAAGGGGTGGGGGGACTCACCAAATTTACTTTTTCCATGGATATTTCTTGCTGCTCTTGACAGAGTCAATCAGCCCTTTGTCCTTTTGCACGGCCAGAGAGAAGTCCTTACATGACAAGTCACAGTTCACAGATATGTGAAGTTCATTTTTGATTAGCTCTGTGCTGCATCTGTTTCTTGAGTCTGACTATTTAATGGTGATCAGAGAGAAGATCCTCTCTACAAAGGTATTTGAGCCTGGCACACCGAGTACAAATGAGACAATCCTGAACATGTTGATCAAGTTGGCTTTCCCTATGTTTTGGAAAACTGCCACCCACTTCTCACCGGTGGATTTCTGTATTTCCTCCCAGCTAAAACAAAACTCTTCATAGAGTTGGTCCATATTGACTGTCTCTGTCATTTTGAGGGCAGCCACCACCTGCTGCAGGTCAGTGAAGGAGAGCTCCTCATAGAGACCGCTCGGTTTCAGTTTCATCATTACAATTTCTGGTGAGAAATCAAACCACTTGTCAATTTATGTAATGACAGAGTTATAGAACTTCACAAAGTCCTGTTGCTGCTTGGACCTTTGTGCTGGCTCTTGTTTGTCCATCAGCTGCTTGGTCTGCTATCTGAAAAAGCTGCCCTGTTTCCATTGGAGCGTCTTCTTTTTGAACTTTCGGACTTCCTCGTAAACATCCGTGATGCAGAGTTTTGTTTCCTCCAGCTTTTTTACAAGTTGGTCAAAATCACACCCCACATTGTGGAAAAAGCAGAGATAAATTTCAGTAGCTCCAGTTTTTCCTTCAGCCTCAAAACTCCTCTGCAGTGCCGCAGGACAGGTCTCAAGGAACCTGAAGTATGATGGCCAGCTTTTCAGGAGACGTTCGACAGCTGGATGAAGAGAGAGCCATCGTATGCAAACATGACGCAGAATTTCACGCCACTCAATGTCAACAAAGGCAGAAAATGAACGCGGTTCCTCTCTTCGGGAAACAGGTATTGAGAAGTGGCTGTAAACCTATAGAACAATTGTCTCAGTATCCACGGACAGCTGATCACAGGCGTACTTGCAGGCGTTATGAGCTATGTGAGCTGGGCTATTAGCTTTCAGAATGTGATTGTTGGCACTAATCAATAACTGGTAAACTGACTAGTGTTTTCCAAAGTTTATATTGGCATTATCTGCTGCATAGGCTGTGATGTGTGTAATATCCAGTTAATACTTTTCCACACAGCTCATCAGAACTTGATGTATGCCATTTGCAGTTTCATCACTGCCTTCATAAAAGTCAAATAACTTACACTGCACTCCATCAGACACAGAGAAATATCTCACACACACTGGAAACATTTTTCTATCTCCCTTGTTTGAGGTATTGGTGGCAACTGAGAAATACATGGGCTCCGCGGGCTCACCTTCTTCGGTCGGGGACAGATCATCCATAATATCCTGCACAGTCTTTGGTCCTAAAACATTCATTGTAATCATCTCAGCTTTCGTTCTTCCCAAATGCATTTTCTTCACAACATTTGAGTCATTAAGCAAAGCACCGCTGAGCTTAGCAAGACAGTCGGTGCTGTTGTAGCTGAGTCTGTGTTTAACCATATGGTACACATGTGAGGCTTCACTTGCCACGATTTTTGTCATTTTCCGCAGTAGATTTCATGAAGAATACACCAATATTGCCTGCACCTTTAGCTAGTGTGGCCTTCTTGTGCACTTCTGTGGAAACATGCTGAGTTAGGTCATTCTCACCTCCATGGCCAATTGAGAATTCCCGATGGCATAAAGTACAGAAGGCCTTTGTCGATGTCCGATCACCGCTGACAGGCTTAACCCACGTCTATTTAGCTGCACAGTCTTTTCTTTTTTGGAGGTTTATCCATATTGGCACACGCCAAACAGACCGAACAACACCAGACATGACTGAATCTTTTTGTTTTGGCAGGAATTGGCAAAATATAGCACACAACTGATGCGCATAAGGGGGCCTGTGATTGGATGACAGGTGAATCACGCGCGTGGCATCAACAGTACATGCAACATGCACACACGCTGTTGTATCAGATCTAGGATCTTTCTGTAAGCATGCCCTCTGGTGATTACAGAGTAGTAGCAGTCAAATATAGGACAAACCAATTTAGCCCAATATATGGGATGTCCCGGTTAATACGGGACAGTTGGAAACCCTAAAGAGAAGTGAGGGCCCATGAACCCCACTTAAGTTCAAGGCCTAGTGTTTTGGGTCTCGTTGTCAGTGAGTCCAGACTGCATGACCTTGATCTCAGACGCTCATCCAGGGTTCTCATTTGTTGTCACCAGCGAGTCCTGGGTTGATATTGAAGATTGAATCCAGACAGTGAATTGGAAGTCCAGAAGTCAAGGCCCAATGGCTAGAACACAAGACTGCAAATCTTTGCAAGTCCGCTGGAGAAATTAAAGCCCAATATCTGTGAATCCATTAGTCCACTATAAGCCAAAGATGATGGCCTGTTCTGGGGTTAAAGGACTGTGTATGTGCACAGGGAGGAAAGGGGCTTGTTCTGCTGTTGTTGTATACTGTTTTGTTTTGCCAAACATTGTGGACATTCTTTGCTGGCGCCAGAATGTGTGACACTTCTGATCTGTGCACAGTGCAACCTTGCATGTGTTGGTTACTAATGCAAATTTACTTATTTCATAGTATATTTCAATGTATATGTGATGAATAAATCTGAATCTGCCCTTTTCCCAGCCATATTTCTGTTATGGCTATAACATCCCAGTCCTCAGAACCAATCCACGCTCTGAGTTTGTCCGCCTTACTTCTTAAACCTCGTGTATTGAAATAAGTGCAGTTGAACTGTGTATATCTTTCCCTGTGTTTACTGAGTCCCTGGTTATACTGATTATATGCTCTTGCTGGCTGCTGTTTTATCTCATGACTTGCTAGTAGTATTTTGGTAGCACACTGAGGAATTTGACCTGGTTAAAGTCACTGGAAATCCAGGTATACTGATTCAAGGTTGTTGATCACAGAGTGCAGATGCAAGGTTTGAGAAAATAAAAATATTTCAAGCAGTCAGATCTTGAGATCTGAATCATAGAATAAAAAGGATTAAACTACAAATGCTTGAAATCTAACATAAAATGAATTCCAAAGATATGTGTGAAGAATTTTTTTCTCATTCCTGTTCTGAAGGTTTGATCCCTTAGTTTGAGGTACAGTATCTGGCCTTTGACATTCCAGCAAGGGAATACATCAACTGTGCTTTGTACACTGCCAAAACTCATACCCACTTTGTGCATTTCAATAAGATTACATAAAACATAGAACATAGAAATCTACAGCACATTACAGGCCCTTCAGCCCGCAATGCTGTGCCAACCATGTAACCTGCTCTAGAAACTGTCTAGAGATGCCCTTTCACATAGCCCTCTATTTTTCTAAGCCCCATGTCCCTATCTAAGAGTCTTTTAAGAGACCCTATTGTATCCGCCTCCACCACCTTCGCCAGCAGTGCATTCCACACATCCACCATTCTCTGTGTGAAAAACTTACCCCTGACATCCCCTATGTACCTACTTCAAAGCACCTTAAACTATGCCCCCTCATGTTAGCCATTTCAGCCCTGGGAAAAAACCTCTGACTATCCACAGGATCAATGCCTCTGATCATCCTATACACCAATATCAGATCACCTCTCATTCTCCGTTGCTCCAAGGAGAAAAGGCTAAGTTCACTCAACTGATTCTGATAAGACATGCTCTCCAATCCAGGCAACATCCTTGCAAATCTCCTTTGCACTCTTTCTATAGGATCCACATCCTTCCTGCAGTGAAGTGAGCAGAACTGAACCCAGTACTCCAAGTGAGATGAGACCAAGGTCTTATGTAGCTGCAAAATTACTTCATGGTTCTTGAATTCAATCCCACCGTTGATGAATGCCAACACACTATACGCCTTCTTAACAATGCTCTTAGCCTGCGCAGCAGCTTTGAGTATCCTCTGGACATGGACCCCCAAGTTCTCTCAGATCCTCCACACTGCCAAGAGTCATACAATTAATATATTCTGCCTTCAAATTTGACCTACCAAAATGAACAACTTCACACTTATCTGGGTTGAACTCCATCTGCCACTTCTCAGCCCAGTTTTGCATTCTATTGATGTCCTGTTGTAACCTCTGATAACCCTACAAATTATCCACAACACTCCCAACCTTTGTGCCATCAGCAAACTTACTAACCCATCCTTCTACTTCTTCATGCAGGTCATTTGTAAAAATCACAAAGAGGAAGGGTCCCAGGACAGATCCCTGTGGCACACCACTGCCATCAACCTGCATGTTGAACATGAACCATTTACAACGACCCTTTGCCATCTGTGGGCAAGACAGTTCTGGATTCACAAAACAAGGTGTCCTTGGATCCCATGCTTCCTTAACTTCAGAATGAGCCTTACATGTGGAACATAATCAAATGCCTTACTGAAATCCATATTCAGTACATCCACGACTCTACCTTCATTAATGTGCTTTGTTACACCCACAAAGGTACGACCTACCCTTGACAATGCCATGCTGCCTATCCCTAATCAGATTATGTCTCTACAAATCCTGCCTCTCAGGATCTTCTCCAACAACTTGCCCACCACTGAAGTAGGACTCAATGCTATATAATTTCCTGAATTATCTCTACTCCCTTTCCTGAACAAGGGAACAACACTTGGAACCCTCCAATCCTCTGGTACTTCTTGCATCCCTATTGATGATGTAAAGATCATCGTCAGAGGCTCAGTGATCTCCTCCCTCACTGCCCACAGTAGCCTGGGATATATCTCATCTGGTCCTGTTGACTTATCTAACAATGCTTTTCAAAAACTCCAGCATATCCTCTTTCTTAATCTCTATGTACTCAAGCATTTCAGTCCACTGTAAGTCACCCCCACAATTGCCAAGGTCGTTTTCCCTGTTGAATACTGAAGCAAAGTATTCATTAAATACCTCCACTACCTGCTCTGACTCCATGCGCACGTTTCCACTATCACACCTGATTGGTCCTATTCAACCTCTTGCTCCTCACATACTTGTAGAATATCTTGGGGTTTTCCTTAATCCTGCTCACCAAGGCCTTCTCAAGGCCCCTTCTAACTCTCCTAATTTCATTCTTAAGCTCCTTCCTGGCAATCTTGTAATTTCCTAGAGCTCTATCAGTACCTAGTATCTTGAACCTTTCATAGGCTTTTCTTTTCTTCTTAATTAGATTTTCCACATCCTTTGTACGCCATGCTTCTGTTACCCTACCATCCTTTCCCTGCCTTAATGGAACATACCTATGCAGAGCACCATGCAAATGTTCCCTGAACATTTGCCATATTTCCACTGTGCAGTTCCCTGAGAACATCTGCTCCCAAGTTCCTGCCTAATAGCATCATATTTCCCCCTACCCCAATTAAATGTTTTGCCAAATTGTCTGCTCCTATTGCTCTCCAGCGCTGTGGTAAAGGGGAAAGAGTTGTGATCATTACCTCCAAAACACTCCCCCACTGAGAGATCTGACACCAAATCAAGTACAGCCTCTCCTCTAGTTGGCTTATTTGCATATTGCATCAGGAAACCTTCCTGAACACACCTAAAACTCCAACCCATCTAAACCCCTTGCTTGGAAGGAGATGCCAGTCAATATTAGGAAAGTTAAAATCTTCCATCACAGCAACCTTATTATCATTGCACCGTCGCTTTCCTATCTGTTCCTCAATGTCCCTGTTACTATTGGGGGGTCGATATAAGCACCCAGTTAAGGTATTGCCCCCTTCCCGTTTCTGACTTCCATTCACACTAACTCAGTAGATAGTCCCTTCATGACCTCTTCTGTTTCTGCTGCCGTGAAACTATTCCTGATTAGCAATGCTATGCCCTCATCTCTTTTCCATCCCTCCCTGTTCTTTTTGAAACATCTAAGGTCTGGCACACTCAGCAGCCATTCCTGCCCCTGAGACATGCGAGTCTCTGTAATGGCCACAATGTCATAGTTCCATGTATTAATTCACGCTCTAAATTCATCTGCCTTGTTTATGATACTCCTTGCAATAAAATAGATACACTTCAAACCATCAGGCTGAGTGTATCTGTCATTCTTCTAAATGACAACAGAATATAAACACAGTTTTCTTATCTCTCCTCAACTGACTGACCTGCATCAACAAGAGTGATACTGAGTAACCTCTATCTCTATCTTATAAAGACAGTTGTAGACAGTGTATCCCCCCCCCAAAAAAAAAAATTCAGAGTCTTCCAAAACCAAAAGCTCTGTATGAACCATTAGATCCACAATCTGTTGAAGGCCAGATCAGTGGCTTTGTGGTCTGTGACCAAGGGGGCAGGTATGGCCACCAGAAAGCCATTTCACATGCAAAGTGGGAACTCCAGATCTAACTTGAATCACTGAAAGGTGCTCGTCAGCCGTGGCTGGGCTGGAATGCTATCATCTTCTACAAAGTAAAACCAAGCAACATATGTGACAACAAGGTTTCGCTCCCAGATGAAATCAATGCCTTTTATGCTCTCTTTGACTGAGAAAACATGGAAGCACCTACACGAACTCCCACAGCCCCTGATCACATAGTAAATTCAGTCTTCTAGACTGACATGACAGCATCCTTCATGAGATTGAACCCACAGAAAGCAGTTACCTGCAGGCGGGTTACCTGGCTTAAGACATATGCTATTCAACTGCCTGGTGTGTTCACTGATATCTTTGACATCTCACTCCACCTGCCATCTCACTCCAGATGCCATTTCATTGGCCCTTCACCAGCTCCAGAACATCTTGACAGTGAAGATACATACATCAGAATGTTCTTCATTGGCTACAACTTTGCATTCAATATTATCATCACCTCAAAACTAATCAATAAGCTCCTAGGCCTCAATACTGCCTTGTGTAACTGGATCCTCGATTTCCTCACCTGAAGAACCCAGTCAGTTCAGATTGACAACAGCATCTCCTTCACAATCATCATCAGCGCAGGTGTAACACAAGCCTGTATCTTGATGGTACCTGTACAAGGACACCTAGGTACTTTGATCACCAACACAATTCAATCTCTCAACATTTAAAAAAATACCACTTTTTTAAAAAAATGATTCTTCCCTAAGTATATGACCTATTTTCCACATGATACATACCTGTCATGTCCTTTCCCATTCATATACCTTCATCCTCTCTGGTGAAGACAGATAGGCTGGTTGCTGAAAACAGAAAGTAGCAAAACAAAATCATCAGTTGGTGGAGAGTCAATGTTTCTAGGATGAGAGTGGACCTGGTCTGGGTAAATTGGAGCAACCAAAGTTGAGAGGCAAAATTAGAGCAGAGCAATGAACTTCCTTTAAGAAAGGGATGGTTCAGGTATTGTTGAGGCACATCATACAAAGACCAAACAAAAAGAACAAACAATTCCAGACCTCATTGGATGTTGAAAGGGATAAATAAGAAGATAAAGCAAAAGCAGGCTATTTGTGACATGTGACCAGTTCAAAGTACCAACAAGAAGTGAAAACTGAAAAAAGAGAGGCAAACAGACTACAGGAGAAAAGATGAGCATAAATAGGAATCCATAAGTGTCATATAGACAGTTAATAAAAAATATATAATATATGGAAGAATGGGACCTATTAAAGATAAACATGCTTGTGCAGGATCCTAGCATTGTATAATGTGCAAGTACATTATATCTGTGTTCTTCAGGGGACAGTAAGTGTAGGAGAAGATAGGTGAGACACTAGATGCATTAAAAATTGATAGCGTGGAGGTGTTTGAAAAATTCTTTGAACTTGGAAGTGGACTTGGTTTATTACTGTCACATGTACTGAGAAATAGTGAAAAGCTGGCCTTGCATACTGTTCATACAGATCAAATTACTACAGATGTTAAGGTAGAACAAGATGAAACAATAAAATAACAAAACAAAATAAAGTGTAGCAACCACAGAGAAATGCAGTTAAAAATGCAGTTAAAAATGGTGCAAGATCATTACAAGATGGGGTCAAGTGTGCAAGTCACCAGGACCAGATGATGGAAGTAAGGAGGAAATTACAGGACACTGGCCGTAATCTTTCAATTCTCTTTGCATATGGAGATTGAAGAGTAGACAATATTACTTCCTTGTACAAAGAAATTGAGATCAATAAAATAGTTTAACCTCATGGGTGGGAAAGACAGAAACAAAAATTAATGTTATCTGGAGGAAAATAGATCAATTAATGGAAACCACTACAGGATTGTTAAGAGAAATTCATGTTAACCAATTGGATAGACTCTTCTGAAGCAGCAACAGATAGATATTTAAAGGCAACACAGCTTTGGACTGGAGGAAGGTGAATAGTGATGCTTCTTAGGGATTAGTGTTAGGGTTGTCATTTTTTGAATGATATTAATCACAATTTCTAAATGAGAAGATCACACTGGCAATTTTGTAAATTAAGAAAATGATTAATTGCAGCATGATGCAAACAGCCTGGTAGAATGTGCTTTTCTATGACAGTTAAGTTCTCATGAAGAAATATGAGCTGATGTACATTAGTATGAAAATTAATGAGGAAATATAGCATAAAGGGTGATGTTATAAAAAATAAAGATGCAGAAGGATCTGAGGATATGAATGCGCTAGACATTGAAAGTGCAGAACAGATTAAGAAATTGGTTAATAGGACTTAAACAATTCTGTTTTCTTTCTATGGATGTATAGAGCATAAAAAGAAGAAGATCATGCTGAACCTTTCTATAACACTGCTCCAGCGTCCATTGCACGATACCTTACCTATAGGAAAGATGTGGAAGCACTGAAGAGGGTCCGGAGGGGATTTACAAAAATGTATCCTGAAAAGAGGGCTGCAGTTACACAGGTAGATTGAAAAGGCTGCGACTGTTTTCTCTGGAGAAGAGTAGGCTGAGGGGAAATCTTATTTCTCTTCATAAACCTATATATACAAAACAATGAAAGATTTGCTGAGAGTGGACAGTGGGAGGATATTCCTATTGGTAGAAGTGTTGAGGTCTAGACATGAAAGGTACAAAATAACTGAAGAGAATGAATACTAACATGAAGAAAAACAGATTTATGCAGCACATAGTTGAAAGCTGCATATATTGAGGTGAAGGGGTAGCTTTCAAGAAGGAATTGGATAAACAAATAAAAAGGAAATATTTACAAGCTGCAGTGAAGGGGTTTTGCTGCTCTGTCAATCATGATATCCCTTGTTTAAATCTACTTTAGTTCTGCTCAATCTTATAATTATTTTCTTTTTTTGTAATTTATTTTTTATTGAAGTTCATCATCAAACAAACATTTCCTTAAGATGTATTTCAGACATTGTGCATATATATCATATAATCATATATATCACAAATCTCCACAAAGTATTTGTCTGAGGTATAGACTTATAGAAAAGAGTGGAAAGAGAAAACAAGCAAAAGGAAAGAACTATGTACAAGTAGGGAGTGATTTTTTTCAAACAGATTCATTGATCTGTGAGAATAAAATCAGGCCTATGAAGCATTATATAGTTAAACCATTTTCCCGGTATGAATCAAGTTGTTCCAGCTTATGGTTAACAGATGCTGTTATCTTCTCCATTTTGTAAATGTCCATTGTAATTTCCATCCATGTATTTAAAGTTGGGCTCTCCTGTGATAACCATCTCCTAGTAAGAGTCTTTTCACCAGCCACCAACAGTATATTCATTAAATATTTATCTCTTTTCAACCATTCTTGAGGTATATATCCAAAATATATAGTCTTACTCTCTACTCTAAGGGTATTTCACATTTAAAGATGTCTTGTAGGGCATTGTGTATCCCCCTCCAATAGTTTTTGATAACAGGGCAGACCCAAAAAATATGATAATGATTTGCATTTTGATTTCCACAATTTCTCCAGCAAACAGGAAGGTTACTATCATAATGGGAGTTCTGAGAGGGTGTAATAAAATATCTTATCAAGTTTTTCCATCCAAACTCCCTCCATTTCTGTGAACTGGTACACTTCCATTGATATCTCCATATTGTTCTCCATTCTTCCTCAGATATAATTATCCCTCCTTCCTTCTCTCATTTTGTTTTAATGTATGAAGTTGAATGTGTTTTAAGATTTGACAACCCCTTATACATGCTTGAGATGATTCTACTAATGATTCTACTACCATTATCTGAATTATATGTTTTTCTAAAGAGCTCTATCAAGCATGTATTTGCCTTGGTTACATTTTTAAGCGTCTTATTAACATATTGTCTCATCTGTAAATACCGATAAAAATCTTGTTTTTCTAATGTGTTTTTCTTTAAGCATTTCAGAACTGAACAGTGTTCCTTCTTTCATTATGTTGCAAAGAACTGTTATTCCTTTAGCTGTCCAGTCCTTAAATCTAGCATCCAATTTATTTGGTGTAAAATCTGAGTCATATGCACACCATTTAAGAATTGCAACATCTCCCTCTAGATTATATTCTTTTATAGTAGTTTTCCATATTTTAAGAGTCAATTTCACCCATGGGTTATCAATAGTATTTATGTACCTTTGCAGCTTGTTATCAGCCAAAATTGCTTGTACGGGGATGGGAAGTACCCGCTCCTCAATGTTTTTCCATTGAGCGTCATATGATGGGTTGCACCAACATATCACAGCTCTCAACTGTGCTGCAAAATAATAATCTCTAAGAGAAGGTAGGCCCCATCCCCCCTTTTCCTTTGCTAATTGCAAAGTTTTGAGATGAACTCTAGGCCTTTTACCCTGCCAAATATACCTTGATAGCATCTTGTTCCATTCATTGAATTGATTTTGATTAATCTCTATTGGTAGGGTCTGAAAGAGGTATAACAGTCTGGGCAGTATATTCATTTTAATAGACTCAATCCTTGAACTGAGACTGAAAAAAGGAATCAGGTTCCATCTTGCCGCATCTTCCTTAATTTTTTTTATATAAAGGCTGGTAATTACATTCTGATAATTTTGCCAACTCTTTTGGCATAATGATGCCCAAATATTTGAAAGACTCTGTGTGACATGCCCAGGAGTATCAACTTTCAATTTCTCTTGGTGGGCTATAGTAATATGAAAGCAATTGGATTTTATCTATGTTGATCTTGTATCCTGATAATTGACCATATTGTTCAAAGGACTGCATCAATTTAGGTAAAGAGTATGTTGGTTGCTCTAGGTAGATCAAAATGTTATCCGCATAATAAGCCAACTTATGCTCTGTCCCTTTAATAGTAATTACGCTGATATCTTCATTTTGTCTGATGTATTGAGCTAATGGTTCCAGATATAACGCGAAGAGTAGTGGTGACCATGCACAACCCTGTCTTGTGCCCCTTTCTAGGGTAAGACTATTTGATAAATATCCATTGATTTTAATCCTAGCAGTAGGATTGTCATATAGTGTCTGTATAGTTTTAATAATTGTGTCTTGGAAACCAAATCTATGTAAAACTCTGTAAAGAAAATTCCAATTAACCAAATCAAATGCTTTTTCAGCATCCATGCTTATCACTACTGCTTCGATTTTGTTTTTTTGTATATGATCCATAATGTGAAGTGTCCTTCGTATATTGTCTTGCGTCTGGCATTGTCATATAAAACCTGTCTGATCATTATGTATCAGTATGGGTAGAAACTCCTCTAATCGTTTGGCCATGATGGAAGTAAATAACTTATAATCTACATTAAGAACGGATATTGGTCTAAGTGACCCGCATTCTATTTTATCCTTGCCTTCTTTCGGTATAGCTGAGATTATCGCTTCCTTCCAACTGGGTGGTATTTATGCCTTTTTTAGAGCCCAGTTCAGTGTGGGGAGTAAAACAGGAATTAACTCATTTTTAAATTCTTTGTACCACTCTGTTGTATACCCATCTGATCCTGGTGACTTGTTTAATTTAAGCCTACTAATTGCAGCTTTTAATTCAACTTCAGTTATGTCAGCAGTCATCGTTCTATTTTGTTCTTCGCTTAAAGTGGGTAACTCTAGAGAATTCAGAAACATGTCAATTTAGGTTATGCTTCCCCCGGAACTTTGGAATATAGAGTTTTGTAAAACACCTCAAAAGCTTCTTGAATTTCACTTAGCTTATTTTTTTATCATTTTCGTTCTTGGGTCCCTAATTCTATGAATTATATTTTCTGCTATCTTTTTTTTCAGTTTCCACGCCAGTATTTTCATAGATTTCGATCCACTTTCATAATGTCTCTGTTTCAGAAACATTAAGTTTTTCCTGACTTCTTGCGTAGCCAAATTATTTATTTCATTCCTAATTCTTTTAATTTCCCCTAATGTATCCCCTGTGCCAAATTCAGTTTGTGGTTTTTCTCTCGTTCCTTCAGCCTATTTTGTAATTCCTGTTTTATTCCTTATTTCTTTCTTATATGAAGATATCGCTATAATCTTCCCTCTTAAGACCGCCTTCAGAGTATCCCATAAAATGGGAGGTGAAACCTGTCCATTATCATTAAGTTCTAAGTAGAGACCAATTTCTTTTTTAATTTGTTCCTTAAAGTACAGATCATTGAGTAGACTTGAATTTAGTTTCCAAATAGTATTCTTTGGTTGTAGGTCAAAACTCAACAGATAAATATATAAGTGCATGGTCACTTACATCAATTGTCCCAATTCCACAGGTGTTTATTTTGTCTTTGTCTTTTCCAAATGTTATGAAATAGTCTATTCTTGTATATACAGAATGGGGAGCAGAATAATGAGTGTAATCCCTTCTGTCAGGGAAAAGGTCCCTCCATATGTCAATTAAACCAACATCCTCAAAAAGTGTATTAACTTTCTTATGTAAAGATTTTGTTTCATAGGTTTTTCTATTGGAAGAGTCTAAGTTTGGTTGTAATTGTAAATTTAAGTCTCCCCCCCCCCCCTTCTGTTCAGAAGACCTTCTGTTTCCGTTACCATAATATCAGTAATATTCTGAAAATTACTTTCAGAATTTTACCGGGGGTGTGTATATATTCAATAGAGTAACTGAATTGCTGTCTATATTCCCCCTTACCAGAATATATCTGCATTCTTTATCTCCCATTTCGAATACTTTTTCAAAATTTAGCTTACTTCAGATAAGAATAGCAACTCCTTTCCTATGTCCTGATTTATATGAGGAGAAAAACAGATTAGTGAAGCCCATTCTCTTTAGTTTTTTATGCTCATTATCACTTAAATGAGTTTCCTGTAAATATACTACATGGGCTTGTTCTTATTTCATTTTGGATAAAATTCTCTTACATTTGATTGGATTTAATAACCCATTTACATAATTATTTTCTAAGTGTTTTAGTGTCACTTCCTTTATAAGAATTTCGACAATTCTTTTACTCCTAACAACAGGCTAACAGGTCTATAACTCCCTATTTTCTCTCTTCCTATTTCTTTAAATATTAAGGTTATACTTGCTACCTTCCAAAGTGTGGGAATCAAACAAAAATCTATGGAAGTTTAGAAAGCATCAGCCACTATCTGTATAATCATCTCCTTCAGAACCCAAGCATGTAGCTCTCTAGTTCCCGGACACTTATCTCCTTTCAATCTAATTTTCTCAATATTATAATTTTTATGAATGCAACTCTAGGTCTGTAGCACCCTATTATTACTGAAATGTTTTCCTGTGTCTTATTCAATAAAATCAGACCTTAAATGCTTGTTTAATTTCCCTGTTATTATCTTAGTTCCAATTTTTTCCAATTTATGCCTGAACTGCTGAGTTTACGTGCATTGCTTTCTAATTTATCCTATCCATCTGTAAAAGATCTTGGTTAACTCCAGCTAATCATTTATTTTTTTGTATGTCTATGAAGATATTTCAGCTTGTTTTTTATGTTTCTTTCTAGATTACTCCTGCAGTCAACTTTATTTTTCTTTAATACTGCCTTTTCCAGATTTCAAGAAGGAAATATTATGCTGGGTGGGAGGTTAATCATAAAAGTACTTTATTGAGATAGTCTATAGGTATTTTAACCAGTGAGCTGAAAAACTATGCCTGATATGGTTTAAGGTTTATATCTCACTGACTGGTGTAAATATTTCAATAAAATTGAATAAGTATATTTAATTTTTTTTAAACTGGCGATATATCTCAAACGCTATATAAACAATGTGTATAAAATCTCCAGCATTGCTGTTTAAAACAGTCTAGGAAGAAACAGCATAGGCAATGCCACTATATTTATATGTTAGAAAAAGATGTAGTGTCAGAGGGATTGTGTACAGTTAATGTAAATCCTATATTTCGGAAGGTGATTACAGCATGTCCAGGGAATTCAGCTTGTTATCACTAGAAGGAAAATAATGGAACCTTCCAAAAGTGAGAAAAGAAGAACAAATGGAATCAAAGAGCATAAGAGAGTGGGAACAGTAAGGAAGTTATGCTAAACCTGTACTGAACTTTAATTAGATCACACAGAGTGTACACCATGCTGTTATGGATTCTATCATGAAGCAAGTATATTCATACATTGAAGTAAACACAAAGAGTTACATGGTTTATACTAGAAATGTAAGGGTATACATTTTATGGGAGGATGAACAGAACTGGCCTCTATCCTCTTGAGGGAAAAGGCTGTGGGAAAACATATAATAGGTTTTCAGGGTTTTGATGGAGTACTTGCAGCTGCAATGTTTTTCATTTTTGGAGAAGAGCACAAATAATAGCCAATAAAAGAAATCAATTGGAAACTCAAAGAAACTTTACCCCAAGAGAGGTCAGAATGCAGAATTTTCTACCACAGGGAATCGCTGAAGCAAACAGTATGGATACAGGTAAGGGAGGTTATTTATGAGGAAGAAGGGGATATAAGGTTACACTAATTGATTTAAATCAGGAAAGACAAGAGGATTGTCAAATAAAACATAAATGCCAACATGAACCATTTGGGCCAAATGGCCTACCCCGTGCCATATAACCTACATAATCCTATGCATAATGTTCTTTGCAGATCTTTTGTTAATTTTCCACAGCTTGGTTTCATACCTTCATCAAAACTATAAGTAGTTCAACTCATTCCTGTGTCATAATGTTAGTTACATTTTGCTAACGCAAAAATGACACAAATATTCCAACTCTTCCTTATCTGTTAGGAATCTGCAGTAGTCAGTTCATGCAAAATTATTATTGAAGTGCAATGGGATTTTACCTTTTACATGCATCTTACTGAGTGCCTTCTAGAAATCCAAATACTCTACTCGTTCCTAAAGACCATAAAACCAAAAGGCATAGGAATAGAATTAGGTCACTCAACCCACTGAGTCTGTTCTGCCCTTCCACCCTGGCCAATTTATTATCCCTCTCAAACCCATTTTCCTGCCTTTACCCCACAACTTTTGACATACTGACTAATCAAGAGAACCTATCAACCTCCGTTTTAAATATACTCAATATACTTGGCCTCCACAGCAGCAAATTCCACAGATTCAATACCCCTGGAGACAGAAATTCCTCCTCATTTATGTTCTAAATGGATGCCTCCGTATTCTGAGACTGTGCCCTTTGATCCTCGACTTACCTACTAGAAGCAACATTCTCTCCACATCCGCAATACTCCAAATGCAGTTTCACTAATTCCTTATAAAGCCTCAGCATCACATCCTTGTTCTTCTATTCTGGTCCTCTCAAAATGAATGCTAACATTGCATTTGCCTTCCCTACCACCAACTCAGCCTGTAAGTTAACCTTTAGGGAATCCTGCACAAGAACTCGCAAGTCATTTTGAACAATTTTCTCCCCATTTAGTTTTATTCCTTCTACTTAAGTGCATGATCATACACTTCCCTACACTTCTTTGCCCATTCTCCGAATCTGTCTTAGTCCTTCTGCAGGCTCTGTTTCCTCGATCTGCCCCTCCATCTATCTTAGTATTGTCTATAAAGCTATCAATTCTGTCATCCAAATTGTTGACATACAATGTGAAAAGTAGCGGTCTCAATACCGACCACATAAAACCATGTTGACTCTGTTTCACTGTTTATGATTTATCACATGTATATCAGAACATTAAAATATACAGTGAAATTCATTATTTGGGTCAACAACCAACGCAGTCTGAGAATGTGTCAGAGGCCACCCGCAAACGTGTAGTGCTTCTGGCACCAAAGTAGCTTTTCACAACTTACTAACCCTAAGTGTACGTTTGAAATGTGGAAAGAAAACTGGACCACCCAGAGTAAACACACATACAGAATGTACACACTCCTTATGGACAGCAGCAAGAACTGAACGCCGATCACTGGCACTGTAAAGCATTACACTAACCACTATGCTACCGCACCACCTTCTGCCATTCAAAGCGGAAGGCCCTTTGTTTCTTTAGTGATCCACTGAATACCAAACAAAGAATAGCTGGTCAAAAACAAAGAAGGATGGCAGGTCAGAAGGTTGAACAGTACACAAAACAAAACAACGAATAACTAAAGGGCTTAATAAGGAAGTAAAATCTGGAGTAAGAGATATATTTCTCACTTAATTTAAGAACAATTAATAAGTGTTCCTGAAGATACAAATTAATGAGATGTATGAATCAGTAAGGTTTTCATCTGACTTAACTTCTGGATTCTGTTTTCAGGCTCCCCATTTGGTACTAAACATGATTTCAAATAAAATCGCTTACCAAAGTGAAGAAGTCAGAGATTATTTATTTTGTTTATTTATTGAGAAATAGTGCAGTATAGTCATTTCTGGGCCTTCAAGCCACGTCGCCCAGCTGATGTCTGGTCTGAATGAAAGCTGAACCTCTTGATCATGTCTGCTTGCTTTTATGCATTGAGTTGCTGCCACATGATTGGCTGATTAGATATTTGCAGATGTACAGGTGTACCTTATAAAGAGGCCACTGAGTGTAGACAGGCATTACAGTCAGTTTTGTCGATATGTGCAAAAGAGCCCATTTCTGTGCAGTTTGTTTCCAGGATGCTTATATTTTACTCATAGGCTGTTCATTTGCTTAGTACCCTGATAGCCTTATATTATTGTTCACTCTATGTCTGGTGCTGGTTTTGGACTGCATATGGATCTAATCAGTCTTTTAGCTTTTTAGAGGTGCTAAACCATGTAGTTCTAATTACAGTAATCTATTGTTTTATTGCTAATGGCCCATTATTCCTTACTGGCGTCCAATTTTTGAATGCTATATACACGCTGACATTTTTCACACCTCTGTATATGATGATGGATGGTCTAATATATTGATTAGGCTCTTGAACCGGTGGAAATAACATCACTCAACTTCATTTGCCCCATCTCTGAACTATTCCTACAACATATAGACACACTTTCAAAGACTCTTTATCTCATGTTATTGATATTTTTTGCTTATTTATATATCATTATTATTTCTTTTTTTGGCTTTTGTATTTGCACAGTTTGTGGACTTTTGCTCAATGGTTGTTTGTCTGTCCTGTTGGATGCTTCTTTCATGAATTCTATTACGCTTCTTGGATTTACTGAATATGCTCACAAGTAAACTAATCTCAGGGTTGCATATGCTGACATATGTATATATTGTGCTAATAAATTTACTTTGAAATTTTGAACATAACAGCCGGCCTGGTTACTGCAGCTGTCATGATGTGCTTGATCTGAGTGAAAAACAATTGTTCCCAGGGATCAAATATTCATTCAAAGAGGTTTGAGAGGAGAGCTGTCGATACATTTTCATGGATAAGGCTATTGCAATGTAGGTGTTAGCATCACCATTTTTCTTTGCATTCAATGTGAAATCAATTATTTTCCACATATTTTTGGATCAAGCAGACCATTGAGAAACCAATAAATTTGACACCAGTAATTAAGTTCCTCTTGAAACTAAATTCTACGTATTGGGTAAAGTTTGTCACTAGGTTAGCACATGATCTGCCTGACCTGAAATCAGTTTGAAGATTAATTGCCTTCCTGGAAAATTATATTGCAGTTTACAATATATCTTTCCAGTTTCTCTGTGCATCATAGGACAGTAATAATTTTATTTCATTCTATTAAATTGTTAGAGACTGCAGTAGTGTAGAAGAATTAATGGCGCATAGGGAGGTTGGAATTAAGGTTGTGAAATGTCATTAAAGTTATATATTTGGGTCAGTTCAGTGCTGATACTACTGGTGATTTATCACTCACCGTACATTCTGTGCCTCTTCACTCGCAGACATTCCTCCCAAGAGATAATTAAGGTGGAGAAAGTTAGTAAATCACCAGATTTCCTTGGACTTTATTTCATTAGATTTCATTTCCAAAATTTCATTGGATGCTGAATGTTGACACTTGCACTTGCAACTCGATAGAGTATATCCAGAAATGATAAGACCAGAAGACATAGGAACAGAATTAGGCCATTCAGTCCATTGAGTCTGCTCAACCATTCCATCATAGCTGATCCTGGATACCATTCAACCCCATACACCTGTTTCTTGCCATAGCCTTTCATGGCCTGACCATTCAGGAAACAATCAACTTCCACCTTAAATATACCCACAGACTTGGCCTCCACCACAATCTGTGGTAGAGAATTCCACAGATTCACTACTCCCTGACTAAAAAAATTCCTCCTTACCTCTGTTCTAAACGGACGCCCCTCAATTTAGTCTGTGCCTTCTAGTTCTGGATACACCCGTCACAGGAAACATCCTCTCCACATCCACCCTACCTTGTCCTTTCAACATTCAATAGATTTCAATGAGATACCCCCCACAATCTTCTAAATTCCAAAGAGTATAGGCCTAAAGCTGCCAAACAGTTCTCATATGTTACCCCTTAATTCCTGGAATCATCATTGTGAACCTCCTCTGAGATATGGGGCCTAAAACTGTTGACAATATTTCAAGTACGGCCTGACAGGTGTCTTATGAAGGCTCAGTATTATCTCGTTTTGATATTCTATTCCCCCTGACATAAATGCCAACATTGCATCTGCCATCTTTATCACAGACTCAACCTGTAAATTAACCTTCTGGAAGTCTTGCACAAGGACTCCTAAGTCCCTCTGCACCTCTGATATTCGAACCTTCTCCCCATTTAGATAATAGTCCACACTACTATTCCTTTTACCAAAATGCATTATCATACATTTCCCAACACTGTATTCCACCTGCCTCTTTTTTGCCCACTCTTCCAATCTGTCTAAGTCCTGCTGTAATCGCATTATTCCTCAGCACTATCTACCACTCCATCTGAAAACTTTGCCATAAAGCCATCAATTCCATTGTCCAAATCATTGACAAACAATGTGAAAAGTAATGGTCCCAATACTGACCCCTGAAGAAGACCACTATTCACTGGTAGCCAACCAGAAAAGGCCCCTTTTATTCCCACTCGCTGCCTCCTGCCTGTCAGCCATTCCTTTATCCATGCCAGTATCTTTCCTGTAATGCCATAGGATTTTATTTTGTCAAGCAGACTCATGTGTGGCACCTTATCAATTGCCTTCTGAAATTTCAAGTAAGCAACATCCACTGCCTCTACTTTGTCCACCCTGCTTGTTACTTCCTCAAAGAACTTTACAGATTTGTCAGACAAAATGTCCCATTACAGAAACCATGCTGACTTTGACTTATTTTATCATTAGTCTCCAAGTACCCCAAAACCTCATCCTTAAAAATGGACTCCAACACTTTCCCAACCACTGAGATTAGACTAACTGGCCTATAATTTCCTATCTTTTGCCTTCCTCCCTTCTTAATGAATGGAGTGATATTTGCTGTCTTCCAGTCCTCTGAGATCATGTCAGAATCAAGTGATTCTTGAAAGATCATGACCAATGTATCCGTATCTCTTCAGCGACCTCTCTCAGGACTCTGGGAAGTAGTTCATCTGGTCCAGGTGACTTATCCACCTTAAAGCCTTTGAGTTCACCATGACAATGGTAAAATATGGAACGTTGAGTAGCCAATGATATGTACATGATTATCATGCTATATAACCAAGGTCTCTTTCCTTCAGCGGTTCAACCTGTAACTTGAGCTTGGACTCTTAGCTGGATAATTATTCAGATAATCAGAGAACCAAGACTCCACTCTCACTTGACTCAACACCACATCAGTTCCATGGCAGAAAAGTGACTCTCATCTTGAAATGGAGACACCTCTCTTTCCCTTATTAGGGAGAGAGAGAACCTGCGGTATGTCGAATTACCGGGTGAATGAGTAGTCTTTGGGGTACTGCAAGTCTGTGCATTTATTGATGCTTTGCTGCACGCTTGAGTGTTCGGTGGGACCGCTGATGCTTTTTTTGTTGCTGCTTAAGCATGGGAAGGGGGAGTTGGGGGTTGGCTTTGGAGTTCTAACCTTTAACTGCCATTTATTCTTTGGGGCACTCCTCTGTTTTTGTGGATGGTTGCAAAGAAAAAGCATTTCAGGATTTATTGTATATATTTCTCTGACATCAAATGTACCTTTGAAACCTTTGATATCAACATGTTTTCTTGAGACATAGAGACATAGATTCTATTTCACCTATTTCTGGTATGTTTGAACATTATTACACTTTGTGTAAGGGCCAAATGAGAAATAGTGTGAAACAATGTTAGGGTGGTTTTCAATGAGGAGGAGGATTAAAAGTATAGCTGTGCAATTCCCAACGTCAATGATTGCAATTTCCAACACCTCTGGGAGAGTGAGAGAAGGAGATAGGAGAGTGTGTGGGAGAGAGAAAGAGAGAGAAAAGTTACTACAGAGGGTGAAATACGGAGTAACAAAAGCTCTATCAAGGAATTCAGCAGGTCAAGCAGCATCAGGACTGGATAAGAGAGAGGGAGACTGGAGAAGGGAGGGTCAGAGCTTCTGGATATTCAAAAATGTGCTTCTGGATGTTGCATCCCAGCCGTCTATGTGATACACAAGCCAAGGCAGTACAATATTGGAAAGCAAACTGTTGCCCATGTAGCAGACTCCCCCTCTGATGAATCTAAAGGAATGACAGAGACAGATACAGTTTGGCATCAGCAGTATCACAGGAGTTGCCAGTCAGCATTGAACTTAACGTAGGACTGCCTTGGGGATTCCAGCTTTGGATTTTTCCTCAGAGTTTACTCCCAAAACCTTCCCCACTCATGGGTATAGCCTCAAGGTAGTGGAGGTTTGTGATCAGGGTTTTCCTTCTCCTAAATGAGCTGCCAACCGTGGCTGACGAGCCCCATCTGCCTGAAGCACTTGTTTTAAGGTGCCAAAAACCTGCCCATGCCCCTTCCCCCGTGAATAGAAACAGTTCCACTGGGCTTAGTACCTAAGCCACACAAGAAGGCCAGACGCTGTATTTGACTATAAGATCATAAAGCATAGGAGCAAAATTAGGCCATTCAGCCCATTGAGTCTGCTCCGCCATTCCATCATGGCTGATCCTAGATCCCACTCAACCCCATACACTTGCTGCTTCGCCATATCCATTGATGCCCTGATCGATTAGGAAACTATCAATTTCCGCTTTAAATATACCCATGGACTTAGCCTTCACTGCAGTCTGTGGCAGAATATTCCACAGATTCACTATTCTCTGGCTAAAAAATATCCTCCTTGCCTCTGTTTTAAAAGGTCGCCCTTCAATTTTGAAGCTGTGCCCTCTAGTTTTGGATACCCCTACCACAGGAAACATCCTCTCCACATCCACCCTATCTAGTCCTTTCAACATTTGGTAGGTTTCAATGAGATCCTTCCCTGCATTTTTCTGAATTCCAGTGAGTACAGGCCCAAAGCTGCCAAAGGAATGAGCCTGCTATTGAGAGTTTTCTCTCAGACAGGAAGTGGGTTAGAGATGGGAGGAAGTGATGGAGAAGACAAAGGTAGTGAACAGGAGATGGTATTGGCTGATAGGAGTTGTATGGAGGAAGGTAAATGGCAGTTTACTGGGAAATGGAAATAAGTGGCTCTTTGAAGATTGTCCAGTGAAGAAGACAGTAGTTAGTATTTAAATAAAAGATGGAAGGAAGAGTTTAAGGTTTTGCTGAGTTCTGAATGTGGACTTGTTTCTGAGATCAATGCAATTAGACCAACTAAGGATTTGAAAAAAGCATTAGGAGATATTGTGGGTGCAAAATCTTTAAGAGACATGGCATACTTAGTATTTTGTAAAGACAGTAAGCAATGTGAGAAAGCTTTGGGGATAAAAATTATGGGAGGAAAGAAAGTAACACCAAGGAATTATATTGAATGACAGTGGCTTTGGACAGTAATCTCTGGGGTGTCTCCATTAGTATCAAAAGACCAAGATACAAATAATTTTGCTGGGGGAAAAGTTGTGGATGCTAAACATTTAAAATATTTCGTGGTGGAGTAGGAACAGATAGCTTATCAGTATTTATTAAATATTGAATAGAAAAAAGTTTCCAGATAGGGTTAAATTAGGTTCTATTAGATAGGTTCTATCTAATTCTATAAATTAGGTTCTATTAGGTTTCTGGTTTGAGTCTATGTGCCATTACCTCTGAGATGTTTTCAATGCCAGAAGTTTAGTCATGTAACTGTTGTGTGTAAGGGTTAAAAGCAGTATGGTAGATGTGGTGGAGAACATCATTATGACAATTGTGGAGAAGGTGTTAAGCTAAATTGCAGCAACTGTCGAGGAGAACATACTGTAGCTCTGCTTATTATGCAGGGTGTCTTGTATATAAAAAAGCTGTGGAAGTGCAGTGTGTTTGGGTAGAAATGGGCATGACATATGCAGAGGCCTGGCAAGAAGTACAGAAAATAGTGCTAATGGGACCCATGATATCCAGAATACAGCAAGTTTAAAGACAGGGTTTAAAGAAAGTGCCTGATTGTATAACAAAGGATTCTCTGATTGTTGATAAACTATAGTTTGTCACTTTCATGGCAGTTGAGGTAAACTGTACAGCACAAACTAAAAGTAGGACAGAAAAAAATTAAATTGTATTAAAAGCTGCAGCAAAACATCTACAGATAAAAGGGAACTCTAGAAATTATTAATGATGTCTTTAAAAAAGGAGTAAATAATGTTCAGACTTCAAAGGAATGTTGATGATATTTTTTTCTAATCTTACAATGGAATGCTAATAGTTTAAGAAATTTATTGACGACTTATCAAATAAACCTGATGTTATATGTGTACAGGAAACCTGGATGAAATCTTGTCTGTTTTATGATACAAGATTATGTTGACATAAGAGACGATTGTAAAATGGGTGATGGAGGAGGTGTGACTCCGTGTCAAAAAAGGGATCGCACATAGGGTTTTGGAGACTGGAGTTGTTTATGAGTCAACTGTGGTTGAAATTTAAGGAAAAATAGTAAAGTACCAGTAATAATTTTTTATAAACTTTGTGAAGGTTATATATTGGAAAGCATGAGTGGAAATGCAAAATATAAGGTTATATGGTGTGGGGATTTTAATACTCAGTGCTCTGTGCGGCTGTAGTGACACAAATGTGAATGGGAAGGTGGTGGAAGACTTTCTGGAATAAAAGTGTTTGGTGGGCTTGAATGATGGTAGGAGTACAAGGATAAATTTGTTGAACAACACTGTTTCTGCTACTGATCTGAATTGGTATCTGAGGATATAGCAAGTGCATGTAACTGGGAAGTGTGTAATGATACAACAGAGGGGAGTGATGCTTTCCTCATTATCCATACAACGGGGATAGCTGTGTATCAGAGGAAAGATTCTCATGTTCCCAGATGGAAATTTAAAAAGGCAATTTGGGATGTATTTGATGATTTACGTGAAAGTAGATTTCCTGATCATTTGGTTTTGGAGGATATTGAGTTGAGTAATAATACCTTGTGCTCTGCACTCAACTCAAGCTAAGGAATCAATTCCCAGATCATCAGGGGACACAAAAAGAAGAGTTGTTCCCTGATGGGTGGATGAATGTAAAAGAGCTGTGAAGGAGCAGAATAAAGCTTTTAGTGAAGTTAGATAGTGTTACTACTATTCATCTTTCATACAATATAAAAGAGCCCAAGCTACTATATAGTTAGAAAAATAGTGGGAAGGGCAAAGAAAATGTGTTAGAAAATGTACTGAGATAGCATTGGGAAAAAAATCCACATAGGGGAAGTTTGGGGTATGGTTCAGAAAATGAGGCGAGTTAGAAAACTTGATGCATTACTGGTTTATATGGTGGCAAGAAGGTTGTAGTTATGGACTCTGAAAAAACAGAATTATTAGCAAGAACATGTCAGTGTACATAGTTTAGCCAATTTAAGTATAGAAGGGAAGTCTTACAGAGAAATAGTTTTGGCAAACAGTCCTCAGATTGTCAAAAAAAGAATAATGTTTCAATTCCTGCTTGGAACTGAATTTAAAAGGGCTATTAAAAGTGCTGGTCTGACATCATCTGGGAAAGATGATATTTATTATAATTGTGTTTACATGGTTATCAGATTCAAAACTTATGTTGGTTTTGAAATTCCCTACTACAATATGGGTTAAAGGGAGCCTTCCTCCTTCCTGGAAATTGGGGGTTGTTATCCCTATATTGAAACCTGGTAAGGATTTATCAGTTATTGACCCATTTTGCTAACTTCACATGTATATAATAAAATGGAATGAATGGTTATAGCAAGGCTTTCTTACTTTGTGTAAAGTAATGGGAAATATCCAGTATACTAATCTGGATTTCGTAAAGGGAAATGACCATGGACTCGGTGCTAAGTTTGTAAGACCCAAGTTTAATAAGGAATCAGTGATAGCAGCTCACTTTGATGTAGAGAAAGCTAATGACATGTATGGACACAAGAATTGCTACTTAAAATGAAAAAGATGGAAATAGGTACCAGAATATTCAATTGGATTCAAGATTTTTATGTGATAGCAAGAAACAAATTAGGTTGGGAACAACATTCTCTAAAGAAGTATGAGATAGAGAATTGGACTCGCACAGGGGAGTGTGTATAACCCACTCCTTCTTAATATTGTGATTAATGATAGTTTATTAAAACAACCTGGGGTTGATTTGGGCCTTCAGGAAAAGATCAAGATGAGGAGTAATTGTTTATCAGTGACACAAAGAGTTCAGCAATATGACCAGAGCAGCCAGTCTTTAGAGTAGCTTCGGCTCATCAATCTTTGGCAAGGTCAGGCTTGAGTGAGGTTAAGTATCCTGTAAGTTACTCTCTCCCTGTTCTTATTTGTTCATTCCCCATCAATTAGAGCATCATAGTTCAGTGAGAATCGCTCCAGGGGCAATGTTTTGTACTGTGTGTGGGATGTGGGGAGTCTGGAGATCTCCCACACAGAAGCTACAGGGAGGTAGTCACCCCTAGATTGCAGGAGACAGGTAATTGGGTGACTGTCAGGAGAAGGAGGGGAAATGCACAGCCAGTGGCCATTCTCCTCAAAATTAATTATACAACTTTACATACTATTGAGGTGGATGGCTTGTCAAGGGGAGCCAGAGTGACCAGATCTCTGGCACTGAGTCTGGTGCAGAAGAGCAGAGAGGTGAGGAGGACTGCAGTGTTGATAGGATATTCCATAGTCAAGAGGAACAGAGACAAGGTTCTGTGGGCATGATAGAGACACTCGGACGGTATGTTGCCTCCCTGGTGCCAGGCTCAAGGATGTCTCAGATCGGGTCCAAGGCATTCTCAAGGATGAGGGCGAGCAGCCAGAAGTCTTGGTACATATAGGCACCAATGATAAAGGTAGACAAGGTGAGAAGTTTCTGAAGAGATTTTAAGGAGCTAGGTAGAAGGTTGAGAAACAGGACCTCCAGGGAAGTAAGCTCTGAATTGCTGCCTGTGCCACATGCCAGTGAGGGTAAAAAGAGGATGATTTGATAGGTTGAGGAACTGATGCAAGAGGCAGGAGTTCAGATTTACGGATCATTAGGATCTCCTCTGGGGAAGGTACAAACTGTAGAGAAAGGATGTGTTACACCTGAACCTCAAGGGGTCCAAAATATTCTGGGCAGGTTGGCTGGAGTTGTTTGGGTGGGTTTAAAATAATTTGGCAGGGGGATGAGAACTGGAGTGATAGTGCTGAAGATGAGGTAGCTGGTTTACAAACAGAGGCAATGTGTATTAAGACTCCTAGCAAGGAGAGGCTGATGATAGGACAAAATTGCAGTCAACAGGATGAGTTGCAATGGGTAAATAAGGTAGATGAACTTGTAGCAGTTACAGATTGGCACGTATGATGCTGTAGGCATCAATGAATCATGGCTGAAAGAAGATAATAGTTGGTAGCTTAATATTGAAGGATACACATTGTATCAAAGGGACAGGCTGGAAGGCAGAGGGGTGGCATTACCCTTGGGGAAAAAAATGAAACCAAATAATTAGAAAGAGGTGATATAGGGTCAGAAGGTGTTGAATCATTACAGAAGAGCTAAGGATCTACATGTAAAAAGACCCTGATGGGAGTCATATACAGATTCCCAAACAGTAGTAAGGAAGTAGTCTACAAATTAAAACAGGAGATAGAAAATGCATACCAGAAGGGCAATGTTACAATAGTCATGGGAGATTTTAATATACAGATAGATTGGGAAAATTAGGTTGGTGTTGGATTACAAGAGGGGAGATTTCAAGAAAGCCTATGAGATGGCTTTTTTTGAGAGCAGCTTGTGGTTGAGCCCACTACAGGATCAGCTATTCTGGTTGGGTGTTATGCAATGAACCAGAATTGTTTCAAGCCTTTAAGGTAAAAGAACCCTGAAGGGCAAGTGATCAAATGATTGAATTCACCCTTAAATTTGGGTAGAAGCAGTAAGAGTCAGGTATATCAGTATTACACTGGAGTAAAGGGAATTACGAAGGCTTGAGAGAGGAGTTGGCCAGAACTAATTGGAAAAGAACGCTGACAGGGATGATGGTAGAGCAACAACAGGTGGAATTTCTGAAAGCAATTCATAAGACACAGGATGTATACATCCCAAAGAGGAAGAAGTATTCTAAAGGCAGGATGACACAACCGTGGTTAACAAGTCAAAACCAACATAAAAGCCAAAGAGAGGGCATATAATAGAGCAAAAAATAGTGAGAAGTTAGAGGATTGGGAAGTTTTTAAATACCAACAGAAGGAAACTAAAAAGGTCATTAAGAAGGAAAAGATGGAATACAAAAGTAAGTTAGCCAATAAATTAAAGAGGATACCAAAATTTTCTTTGGATACATCCAGTAGATATCAGACTACTAGAAAACAATGCTGGAGAGGTAGTAGTGGGGGACATACAAATGGTAGATGAACTAAGTAAGTATTTTGCATCATTCTTCACTATGGAAGACAATAATAGTATGGTGGAAGTTCCAGTATCAGGGGTCATTAAGTGCATGAAATTACCATTACTAGGGAGAAGATTCTAGGGAAGCAGAAAGGTCTGAAGGGAGATAATTTACCTGGATTAGATGGTCTCAATCTAGGATTCTCAAATAGGTGGCTGAAAAAATTGTGGAGGCATTAGTAATGATCTTCCAAGAATCAATTGATTCTGGCATGGGTCCGGGGGAAGGAACATTACAAATGTCACTCCACTCTTCAAGAAGGGAGAGATGCAGAAGAAAGGAAATTATCTGCCAGTTAGTCTGACTGTGGTTGGGAAGATGTTGAAGTCGATTACTAAGGATGAGGTCTCAGGGTAGTTGGAGGCACATGATAAAACAGGCCGTAGTCAACATGGCTTCCTCAAGAGAACAGCTTGCCTGACAATCTGTTGGAATTCTTCAAAGAAATAACAAGCAAGGTAGACAAATGAGAATCATTGGATTTTGTGTAGTTGGATTTTCAGAAGGCCTTTGACAAGGTGCTACACATGAGGTTTCTTAACAAGCTATGAGCCCTTGGTATTACAGGAAGAGTACTAGCATGGATCATGCAGTGGCTGATTGCCAGGAGACAATGAGTGGGAATAAAGGGAGCCTTTTCTGGTTGACTCCCAGAGTAATTAGTGATGTTCCACAGGGATGTGTGTTGGGACCGATTCTTTTTATACTATATATCAATGATTTGGATGATGGAAGTGATGGCTATGTTGCAAAATCATGCACTTAGGAAGAAGAAATGGAAGAGTTGACTATTTTCTAAATACAAAGTAGATTGAAAATACAGAAATCTGAGATGCAAAGAGATTTGGGGGTCCTTGTGCAGGATTCCTTAAAGGCTCATTCACAGGTTGAGCCTGTAGTGTGGAAGGCATTCATTTTAAGAGGATTAGAATATAAAAGTAGGGATGTAATGTTGAGAATTTATAAGGTACTGGTGAGACCTCACTTGCAGTATCGTGAGCAGTTTTGGGTATCTTATCTGAGAAAGGATGTGCTGAAACTGGACAGGGTTCAAAGGAAGTTCACAAAAATGATTCCAGAATTGTTAAATGAAGAGCATTTGATAGCTCTGGGATTGTATTCACTGGAATTCAGAAGAATGAGAGGTGATCTCATTGAAACTTATCGAATACTGAAGGGCCTTGATGTGAATGTCGATGTTTCCTATGGTGGGAGAGTCTAAGAATAGAGGACACAGCCTCAGAATAGAGGGGCATCCTTTTGAATGAGGAAATATTTATTTAACTAGAGAATGGTAAATCTGTGGAATTCGTTGCCAAAGGCAGGTGCGGAGACCAAGTCTTTATGTATATTTAAGGCAGAGGTTGATAGATTATTAATTTTTCCAGGCATGAAGGGAAAAGGGGGGGGGGGGAGGAGGCAAGATAATGGAGAATGGAGCTGAGAGCAAAAACGGATGTCTTAATTGTTTTATATGCAAGATAGATATTATGAATTCTTACATATCTATCCAGATGGTTCAAAATATCCAGTGATAGGCTGTTCAGGTATTTCTGTTATGTTCCAAAGTTTCAGGTGACTATTAAGAAAAGATTATCAAACAAAGTATCACAATTCATGTCTGAGATGGTTGCTATCATTTTAGCCTTGGAGTGGGTCAAAGATGTATGTCATGATTATGTGCTTCTGTACTCTGATTCATTCTCAGTTGTCATCTATTAAAACAGTTACTTCACATTGCAGGCCAGACATTCTTCTTGGGCAACATCTACTGAAGCTGCAGGGTCTAGCCTATGTATACATTTCATATGTATACATAGCTCCTGTTGGAATTGAAGGAAATGTGGAGACATTCTTGCCAAGTAATCACTTAAGGCTGTAACAGTAAATATAGTGGTGTCTTTGCATATGGGGAAGATGAAAGCCATAATTAAAAAGACTTTTCAATCACACTAGCAACAAATTTGGGATAAGGAAAAGAAAGGATGATATATATTTAAAACTTAGAGTATGGTGGGAAGTGATCTGGGAGATGGGTATAAAAAGAGAGAAGAAATTACACTTACACGGACATGTATTGGACATAGTACATTGAATAATTCCCTGTTCAGAATTATTATGCTCTTTGCTCCACACTCCAACTCAGTAGGTGGCGGTAATGCACCTTATGTTGGTCTGCTAACTACTATTAAACGTTATAAGGGCCTTACCATGAAGCCTGCAACTTTGCTGGAAAGAAGATTTTGTCGAAGAAGATTTTGTCCATCCTTGACTGCCTTATATACTGGTCCTCTCTTTTGTTCCTGAGAAAGGTACAGCATCCCTTTGCACCCTTAAGCAGTCTTATCTATATTGAAGAAATACTCAAGTAAATATTCTTTATTGTTCAATTGATTTTAGAAGCTTAATGGAATATACTTATGTTGTATTGCATCTGCAGATGCAGCCTCACCAATTAGTTTCACATTTTGAAGAGGGAATCTCTTGATAGCTCTTAGTCCATATTGACGACGTTTTCCTATCCCCTGCTCCAAGGGTTGCTTCCAGCCTTTTCATGGATGAACATTTCACCCACTGTTACATTTGCTACCCATGACTTCAAGTGCATATTCATTAAATTCAGTCGTGGTTTTTTCACATTGATACATTGGAACTCAATGTTAAGACATTTTATTCTCTTAGTTCTGTGGCAGTGACCTCATTGCCTAATTCACCCATTAATCAATTTTCTGCATGAAACTCATGATTTTGTTTTGCTTCTTTGACTTAGTTTAATTTACATTTGTATTCACTTTTCTTTAAGCTGCTATCTTTATAGGGCTAGCCTAAACCATAGGATTCAGTGATGCTGGATGCTGCTCACGTTAATTTTTCTGTTGTACTGCAGCCATACAGCAGCCTCACCTTGAATAATGTACCAGCAGCTTCAATTACAAATTCATGAAAATGTGGAAAGATTTACTACACATCCTCTTTGATTTAATCTACTGTAAACAGTCTCAATATTATTTGTGTTATGCATCAACGTCATGATGTTTTGCGTGTACCCTTTAAGTGCAATTACCATCTGTTTTCTCTCTGCATGCTATGAAGCCTTCCAGAATCCCATTAGTTGGAGCAAGAGGAGGAATGAAAGAAGTGGAGGCAGTCATTCTAATGATGAACAAATTGATGCGGCACTAACTCAAAGATCAGCACAATGAATAATAATCAGGGTAGTTTCACATGTATCACAGGAAGATATCCCAGGCAATAGTAAGCTTAAGTCTGGCACCAGAGATTGTGCCATCTTCTTGCAGCTACCATTAGACAGCTGGTACAGAAGCTTGCAGTCCTATGCTACTTTCGTTCAACCATTTAGCTCTGGAACCAACTGGCACAAGCCTAATCACTACAGTTCAACACGATGAACACCTGAATCATTTTACACTAAAACTGAACTTTTTTTGTTCTAATTATGTTCTTTCTTGTAAAAGATCTAGCATTTATTGTCACATGTACCGAGATACAGTACACTGCTTGCCTTGCATATTGTTTGTGCAGATCAAATCATAATACAGTGTAATAATGCAGAATAAAATGTAAAAGCTACCAAAAAGTGCAGTGGAGGTAAACCACATGCAAGATCATAATGAGGCAGATTGTGAGGCCAAGAGACATATTATCATACAACAGGTCTACTCAAGAGTCTGTTAATAGTTGGATAGAAACTGTCCTTGTGCCAGATGGTATATGCTTAATGTCTGGGGTGGATGGCAGCTTTGAGTATGCTGGTTGCTTTACTGAAGTAGCGAGAAGCATAGACGGAGACCATACAGGGGTGGCCAGTTCCTGAGATGTGCTGGGCTGTGTCCACAACTCTCTGCAATTCTTATGGTCACACACAGAGCAGATGCCATACCAATCTAAAATGTTTTTTATGGTGCATCAATTAAAAACTGGTAAGAGTCAATAGGGATCATATCAAATTTCCTTAGTCTCCTGAAAAAGTAATGGCATTAGTGGACATTCTTGGCAATAACATCAACATGGTTGGAACAGAACCGGCTATTGCGGATGTTCTCTCCTAGAAACTTGAAGCTCTCAACCATAACATTGTTGATGTAGACACTGTTTATACAATGCTTGTGATGCTGTTGCAAATAAGTTTTTCATTGCACCTGTTCATTAATGTTCTTATGTAAATTGCAGTATCTGCTGATAGGCTCGAAGAAGAATCTACGTATACATTTTGTGGCAGACAACTCATATGAAGGAATGCATCTTAAGCTGTATTTGATTAGCCAGGCAGTGCAATATAAAGCACACAATGATAAAGATTTCCATATTTATTCAGCATCTATTGCAAGGTGCTCTAAGATGGAAGAAGACCATACTATTTAATCTTCAGGAGATCCATGGACTTTCTACTAGTTTGTTGGTGCTTGAAACATCCCTCAGTTACTGTACATAGTAAATTTTTGACCAGCCAGGAAAATAATGTGCAACACTTACTGACCAGGACCAATCCAGCTGGGTAGTGCCAGTTACTTAGCATTCCCAGCAAGCAGTTTGTGTGTGCTTCCAGGCAACAGAAATTTTAGCATGAAGAAAATTATTTTCATGATCTATAAGATCTTCATTTTGAGGGTGTGGAACATTTTCCTGTTCATAATAAAAAAAGGTCCATTGGTATTACATGGAGCTCTAATGGCCATGTATGCATGAAGACCAGTGTCAATAGGAAGCTAGCAATTATGGTAAATCCTAGTGCTCAAGGTGCCTGGTAGTTCTTACTGAGATCAGTGTAGCTGAAATAACTTATTCATGAATACAATGCCTGGATGACTTATCTGATGTAACTGTGAATAACAATTGGGAAGATAACAAAGATCTGCTTGGAAAGATCCTGTGACAAGAAAGTTGAGATTCAACATGACCAGGACTTCAACAGCCATGCCTGAGACCACACCAAAGATCTTTCAATGGAATGTCACACATCTTGGTGACAACTGCCTTTGGAAAACCAATGCATGTTAATGAATTCCTAGATTAGAGAAATCCAGGTAGAAAGTGTCTCTGAAGACAATGTGGATGTGATCGTTTGGCCAACCATAGCAGTTACAATGCTTCTTACAATAGAGTGCACTCAGGACTGTTGCTACTGAGGCACCCACTAAATGAATGCTTTGACAACTAGTTGGTGCTCTGAGAAATGCAGCATGTTCTGCCAACTCTGGAAGATGAGTCAGCAGTCTGCAATCAATTGTAAAGCTGCCCAGTGAGGTCTCCTAGTATAAGCAGTAAACATAAAAAAGTAATAAACAATGTGTTCTGAGTTTGAGTGAGACTGTTCCGTGATTGTTGTAACAAGGTTTGAGTGTCAATTTATATTTATATAGACAGATACTGTTCTATCACTGACATCTTGGGGTGTGCTCTTACTACCAGAAATACATTAGCTGAGTTTATATGGATCATGATCAAGTGTGCCCAGTCCAAATTTATGACTGGCACATTTAAATTGGAAAAGCATTCAAAATACAGTACAGTTAAAATTAAAACTGGGTCACATAACAGTAAATAACTGGCACTATACATAATTTAGGATTTAGACTTCTATCCTTATTCTGAAATTTGAAAATTTGAAAATACATCATAAAGACAATTTGTCTCAGTCAACATATTACCTATCTTAAGCCCTCTTGTCTTAAGATGGGACAAGATTGGATTTCAGCAGAATAGATTTTCAACCACAGCCCTATGTTTGACTATACTCATGTCTGACATGGAGCGAGAGTGGCGGGGGAGTTGGCAAACAAACTTCTAGAATGGTAACAAATTTAAAACTTGACCCAGAAAAATTAAATGTCATCAACAGAGTGAAATGATTGCACTTACATTTGGAGTTGTGCTTGTTTCAACTACTTATAATAACATTTACTCCAATGGGCTAACAAGTTACTGGATAAGCCTTATAAAAAGCCTTTTCTGTTGATTTACTCTTTTAAATGGTGATTGTTACTTGTTTAAGTTTTTTTTGGACAAACTATCTTCAATTAGTGCCAGGATGTATCTGCTGAACAATATTTATACTAATTATTACCAATGCCTGAATTGTAAATTGTTCTTCTATTTTGTTTTCAGTCACGGGGATGGAACAGATTCGATACAGAATGATAGCTCTTGGAAGATCTATTTTCTTTTTTTTTCTGTATCAATTTTGCCCATAATTGACGACAAATTGAATAATGTACCTTACAAAATATTTGAAGGCTTTGGCTTAATTTGTCAACAACTAGCTCAACTGCCTGGCTTGTATTCAGTCTTAATTTTGTACACAGTTCATTTTGCTTGGTTTATAGCCAAAGAATAGTGCTTGTCACTGACAAATCAAGATTCAATCTGATCTTTCCACATTTTGTCGAGGTATATATTCCTTTAGGGGCAAAGTAACATGAACTTGATTTATATGAATAACAGGCAGTAAATATCAATGTTGATGCCCAGAAATTGAATCAAAAAGAAAAATTCATTATAATACAGTTTGCATATTTTGAAACAGAATATATTTGGAAAACAATAAATGACATATTGCAATGGTTAACATTTAATAAATGTAATATTCGAAATGTGTGCATTTAAAGTAGATAAATCATCAAACTGAGATAATATGCAGGTTGCTGAAGAAAATGTGGAAACTACAAAACTACTGACTGTAAATTTCCACACATACTTACAGATGGGGAATGTTCTCAAAAAATTTCAAATTGCAAATGTCACATCTTTGTTCAGAAAAGGAACCAAGGGCTGACATACCAATTATAAGCAGGTCTAATTTTGCCAGTAGGGAGTTTTCTAGAAAAAGTAATCTAGCACAAAATTATGACAAATATGAATTAATCAATCAATCAATCAACACTGGAAGTTGACTTGGATTTCTAAGAGGTAAACCATGTTTTATTAGCTTGATTTAATGAGAGAGAAAAAGTTGTTGATCGCATGTGGGTTGACGTGGTACACGTTTCCAAAAGCTGTTTGCGAAGAGCTATCTAATACACTTGTTAGTAAGATTGAAGCCTGTGAAATACAGAATTGTTCAAGTCTTAGACACCCTAGATTTTTTAAATATAAATTTTGTTTTAGATATTTACTTTTTGTCTTCTGCATTAGTGAGCCAATAGAAAAGAACACATTTTAGATTTCTGAACATACATCTTCCAAAAATTTGAATATTGAGAAATTTCTGTATTTCATTATAGAAAGTAATATATCAAGTAATAGACCACTTTTCAAATAAAAACTTGATTACTTTGTAGGTAAACAGCCCAGTACATGACTAAACAAAGATAACAAATAGAATACTAATGATCATCCACGGATTGAATAAACTAAATTGATTAACTGAAATAGAAATGGTGGAGAAGGAATCAAACTAGGTGAAGAACAACCTAACTAAAAGATGAGGGTGTGGTAGATGTAAAATTTAATTTTCAAATAATCAATCCTTATATCATGGCAAGAGTGAGGATAGTATCAAGACACAAGGTGGTCATCCTGCATCAGCAAATTCTCTTCCAGCAAAAATTATGCGGTAGACAGGAGATTCAAGATGTGCTGTCCAAGTTCTTCTGAAGAAGCACAAAGAAATGGGTAAGGTTGAGGACCAGGAATGCAGTGGTCGGCCACAGAAACTGAGTACAACAGATGAGAGATACATCAAACTGACATCCCTTCGAAATTAGTAGTCCAGCACTGCTATCAACTCTGAACTCATAGAAACTACTGGGACCCAATTATATCCCTCTACAGTCTGAAGAAGTCTAATCAGAAGTGGTCTTCATGGAAGAGATGCTCCTAAAAGCCATTCCTCCAGAGTGGAAACAAAACCAAGAGAATCTACTATGCACAAAAACACAAAAACTTGGTGCTGAAAAATGGCATCAGGTGCTCTGGACTAACCAGTCAAATTTTGAAATTTCTGGCTCAAACAAGAGGCAGTTTGTCCATAGAATAACTGAAGAGAGCTACATGGATGAGTGCCTGCAGCCAACAGTGAGGAACAAAGGAGGTTTGGTTCAGGTTTGGGGCTGCATTGGAGTCTGCAAATGGAGTTGGTGATCTGGTCAGAAATAATGGAATCCTCAATGCTGAGAGGTATAAGCAGATTCTCATCCATCACGCAATACCATCAGGCAGGTGTCTGATCGATCCCAACTTTATTCTGCAGCAGGACAATGACAGCCCAGGATATAAAGAACTTTATTGAGCAAAAAGAACAAACTGTTTTGCAACTGATCACATTTCATCCACAGAGACCTAACCTCAACATCATCCAGGCTGTCTGGGATTACCTGGACAGACAGAAATAAGTGAGACAGCTAAAATATACAAACTGCAGCAAGTTCTCCAAGATACTTGGAACAACCTAGCAGCAGATTTTTATTTTTATATTTTATACACATACACACACAAAAATCTATATACACATACATGCATACAAAACTGCACAGCAATGTACATAAGACGATTGATGCAGTTTTAAAGGCAAAGGGTGGTCACACCAAATAGTGATTTGATTTAGTTTTTACTGTTTACTGCTCTTTGTAGTAAATTTATTGATATTTAGAAACCTTTCATTTCATTATTTTTGAAATAATGAAATTGCAGAGTTTTTTCCCACATGCCTAAGACTTTTGCACAGTACTATAAAAGAGAAAATTACAGCATGGAAAATTACTATTTATATTTAATTATTTAGCCATACAGTGTGGAACAGGCCCTTCTGGCCCACTGAGCCACAGTGCCCAACAGCCCACTAATTTAACTCTAGCTTAATCACAGGACTATTTGCAATGAACAATTAACCTACTAAATGGTATGTCTTTGGACTGTAGGAGGAGACTATAACACCCAGGGGAAACCCTGTGCACACAGACAAAATGTACCAACTTTCTTACAGAGGACGATGGAACTGATCTCTGATCCCCAACACCCCAAGCTGTAATAGTGACAGCAATGCTCCACTACCAGATGAACTTAACGCCTTCTATGCACGTTTTGAAAGGGAGAACACGACACAGCTGTGAAGATCCCTGCTGCACCTGATGACCCTGTGATCTCCATCTCAGAGGCTGATGTTAGGCTGTCTTTAAAGAGAGTGAACCCTTGCAAGGAGGAAGATCCGGATGGAGTACCTGGTAGGGCTCTGAAAACCTGTGCCAACCAACTAGCGGGAGTATTCAAGGGCATTTTCAACTTCTCTCTGCTATGCGCAGAAGTTCCCACTTGCTTCAAAAAGGCAACAATTATACCAGTGCCTAGGAAGAATAATGTGGGCTGCCTTAATGACTATTGCCCGGTAGCACTCACATCAACAGTGATGAAATGCTTTGAGAGGTTGGTCATGACTAGACAGAACTCCTGCCTCAGCTAGGACATAGACCCATTGCAATTTGCCTATCACCACAATAGGTCAATGACCAATGCAGTCTCAATGGCTCTCCACACGGCTTCAGACCACCTGGACAACACAAACACCTGCATCAGGATGCTGGTCATTGACTATAGCTCAGCATTTAATACCATCATTCCCACAATCCTGATCGAGAAGTTGCAGAACCTGGGCCTCTGTACCTCCCTCAGCAATTGGATCCTTGACCTCCTAACTGGATGACCATGACCTGTGCGGATTGATGATAGCATAGTCTCCTCACCGAAGATCAACACTTTGACGTAGTTATAAAGAAGGAAAGGCAGTGGCTATACTTTATTAGGAGTTTGAAGAGATTTGGCATGTCAACAAATACACTCAATAACTTCTATAGTTGTACCGTGGCAAGCATTTTAACAGGCTGCATCACTGTCCGGTATGGGAGGGCAGGGCAGGGCCTGGGTTGCTACTGCACAGGACCGGAAGAAGCTGCAGAAGGTTGTAAATCTAGTCAGCTCCATCTTGGGTACTAGCCTACGAAGTACCCAGGATATCAGGGTACTACAGGGAGCAGTGTCTCAGAAAGGCTGCGTACATTATTAAGGACCTCCAGCACCAGGGCATGCCCTTTTTACCATCAGATAAGAGGTACAGAAACCTGAAGGCACACACTCAGCAATTCAGGAACAGCTTCTTCCCCTCTGCCATTGATTCCTAAATGGACATTGAATGTTTGGACACTACCTCACTATTTTTAAAAAATATACAGTATTTCTGTTTTTGCAGTTTAAAAAAAATTTATTCAATATGTGCAATTGATTTACTTAATACTATTACTTATGATCCCTGGTGCAAGGATCCAGGACATCACGTAGCAATTGCAGGGAATCCTCAAGGATGAAGGTGAACAGCCGAAAGTGGTAGTGCACGTCGGCACAAATGACGTCGGGAAGAAGAGGAAGGACATTCTGCAGCGGGACTTCAAAGAACTCAGAAGAAGGCTGAAAAGCAGGACTCCAGGGTGGTTATCTCTGGTTTGCTTCCAGTTCCTCATGCTGGAGAGGGCAGGAACAGGGAGATAATGGATCTGAATGTGTGGCTGAGGAACTGGTGCAGGAAGCAAGGATTTACATTCTTGGACCACTGGGATCTGTTTTGGGGTAGGGATGAATTGTACAAAAGGGACAGGTTGCACCTTAATAGACAGGGGACCAGCATTCTGGCAGACAGGTTTGCCACTGCAACACAGATGTGTTTAAACTAAGTAGTGGGGGGCAGGGGATGAACTGGAAATATAAGGATGGAGTTAAAGGGAAAGTGAAAATAAGAAAAGTTAAAAAGGACAACAGAATCAATGGAGTAGAAAGCTCAAGAAGAGATCATACAGTATGGCCAAGTGAAATAGGAATTGATATGAAAGGACAGGGGAGTAACGAATTAAAAGTATTATATATGAATGCACGAAGTATAAGGAATAAAGTAGATGAGCTTGAGACTCAGTTGGAAATTGGCAAGTACGATGTTATGGGATAACAGGGACATGGCTTCAAGTGGACAGGGCCTGGGAAATGAATATTCAAGTATATACATCTTATCGAAAGGACAGACTGACTAGAAGAGGGGGTGGGGTGGCTCTGTTGGTGGGGAATGATATTCAGTCCCTTGCAAGGGGGGATATAGGGGATGTAGAGTCAGTACGGATAGAACTGAGAAATTCTAAGGGTAGAAAGACCCTAATGGGAGTTATCTACAGGCCCCCAAACAGCAGTCTGGATGTAGGGTGTAAGTTGAATGAAGAGTTAAAATTGGCATGTCACAAAGGTAATGATACAGTTGTCATGGGGGATTTCAACATGCAGGTAGACTGGGAGAATCAGAATGGTACTGGACCCCAAGAAAGGGAGTTTGTGGAGTGTCTCCATGATGGATTCTTAGAACAGCTGGTACTGGAGCCTACCAGGGAGAAGGCAATTCTAGATTTAGTGTTGTGCAATGAAACTGATTTGATCAGGGACCTCGAGGTAAAGGAACCATCAGGAGGTAGTGACCATAATATGATATGTTTTAACCTAAAATTTGAGAAGGAGAAGGGAAAATCGGATGTGTCAGTATTACAGTTGACCAAAGGGAACTATGGAGCTATGAGGGAGGAGCTGGCCAAAGTTCGATGGAACAATACCCTAGCAGGGAAGACAGTGGAACAACAATGGCAGGTATTTCTGGGAATAATGCAGAAGGTGCAGGATTGGTTCATTCCAAAGAGGAAGAAAGATCTTAAGGGGAGTAAGGGGTGGCCTTGGCTGACTAGGGAAGTAAAGGGCAGTATAAAAATAAAAGAGAATAAGTATAACATAGCAAAGATGAGCAGGAAACCGGAGGACTGGGAAGCTTTTAAAGAGCAACAGAAGATAACAAAAAAGGCAATACACCAAGAAAAAATGAGGTACGAAGGTAAACTAGCCAAGAATATAAAGGAGGATAGTAAAAGCTTCTTTAGGTAAGTGAATAGCAAAAAAATAGTTAAGACCAAAATTGGGTCATTGAAGACAGAAATGGGTGAACTTATTATGGGGAACAAGGAAATAGCAGACAAACTGAACATGTACTTTGGATCTGTCTTCACTAGGGAAGACACGAACAATCTCCCAGATGTAATAGTGGCCAAAGGAACTAGGGTAAAGGATGAACTGAAGGAAATTTATATTAGGCAAGAAACGGTGTTGGATAGACTGTTGAGTTTGAAGGCTGATAAGTCCCCAGGACCTGATGGTCTGCATCCCAGGGTACTTAAAGAAGTGGCTCTAGAAATCGTGGACGCATTGGTAATCATTTTTCAATGTTCTATAGATTCAGGAACAGTTCCTGCTGATTGGAGGGTGGCTAATGTTGTCCCACTTTTCAAGAAAGGAGGGAGAGAGAAAATAGGGAATTATAGACTGGTTAGCCTGACGTCAGTGGTGGGAAAGATGCTGGAGTCAACTATAAAAGAGGAAATTATGACACATTTGGATAGCAGTAGAAGGATCAGTCCGAGTCAGCATGGATTTATAAAGGGAAAATCATGCTTGACTAATCTGGAGTTTTTTGAGGATGTAACTATGAAAATGGACAAGGGAGATCCAGTGGATGTACTGTACCTGGACTTCCAGAAAGCTTTTGATAAAGTCCCACATAGGAGATTAGTGGGAAAAATTAGGGCACAGGGTATTGGGGGAAAAGTACTGACATGGATTGAAAATTGGCTGGCTGACAGGAAACAAAGAGTAGCGATTAATGGGTCCCTCTCGGAATGGCAGGCTGTGACCAGTGGGGTACCGCAAGGTTCGGTGCTGGGACCGCAGCTGTTTACAATATACATTAATGATTTAGATGAAGGGATTAAAAGTAACATTAGCAAATTTGCTGATGACACAAAGCTAGGTGGCAGTGTGAAATGTCAGGAGGATGTTATGAGAATGCAGGGTGACTTGGACAGGTTGGGTGAGTGGGCAAATGTACGGCAGATGCAGTTTAATGTGGTTAAATGTGAGGTTATCCACTTTGGTGGCAAGAATAGGAAGGCACATTACTATCTAAATGGAGTCAAGTTAGGAAAAGGGGAAGTACAATGAGATCTAGGTGTTCTTGTACATCAGTCAATGAAAGCAAGCATGCAGGTACAGCAGGCAGTGAAGAAAGCTAATGGCATGCTGGCCTTTATAACAAGAGGAATTGAATATAGGAGTAAAGAGGTCCTTCTGCAGCTGTACAGGGCCCTGGTGAGACCCCACCTGGAGTATTGTGTGCAGTTTTGATCTCCAAATTTGAGGAAGAACATTCTTGCTATTGAGGGAGTGCAGCGTAGGTTCACAAGGTTAATTCCCAGAAAGGCGGGACTGTCATATGTTGAAAGATTGGAGCGACTGGGCTTGTATACACTGGAATTTAGAAGGATGAGAGGGGATCTGATTGAAACATATAAGATTATGAAGGGATTGGACATGCTGGAGGCAGGAAGCATGTTCCCGCTGATGGGTGAGTCCAGAACTAGAGGCCACAGTTTAAGAATAAGGGGTAGGCCATTTAGAAAAGAGATGCGGAAAAACTTTTTCACCCAGAGAGTGGTGGATATGTGGAATGCTCTGCCCCAGAAGGCAGTGGAGGCCAAGTCTCTGGATGCATTCAAGAGAGAGTTAAGTAGAGCTCTTATAGATAGCGGGGTCAAGGGATATGGGGAGAGGGCAGGAGCAGGGTACTGATTGTGTATGATCAGCCATGATCACAGTGAATGGTGGTGCTGGCTAGAAGGGTCGAATGGCCTACTCCTGCACCTACTGTCTATTGTCTATTATTTCTCTGCTAGATTCTGTATTGCATTTGTTAACTTATATATTGCTGCTGCTAAGGTAACAAATTTCACGCAACATGCCGATGATAATAAAACTGATTCTCATTCTAACCATTATGCTACAGCAGTGCCACAAGATTATTTTCCCCCAATGCTATTCATTAGCTACTTCATTGAAAGTACGGACCCTACATTGCAAATATCTGGAAGACAAAGATCTTTCACAAGCCTGGCCTAGTCACACTGTAATGCTTGACAATTAAGATCGATTGTTAGCCTTGGAAGTCATTGATCTTTATCAACTCTGAGGAAACACCTCTTAGCAAAGACAGACTTACAATACAAAATTTACAACCACACTATTATGCCATTAAGGGCAATGGTTGACTGAGAAAATGGTGTTTAAAGATCTAAATTTCAAACCTGCCACTAGGCTTATGGTCTGCTAAATGTAGAAGGACCATCTATGGAGACAGTGTCAATCAAAACAGCACAGAGTCTATTTCAACCAGGCATGTTTCAAGAAAACCCTGCCTGATTATCACCAGCATATAACCTGTTGCAGCAGAGATCCCAACACCCTAGACCACTGTTATATTAAGATAAAGAATGCCTACCATTCCATGCCCAGACTGCACTTCAGTAAATTTGATCCCTTGGCTGTCCTTCTCCTACTTGCAGACAGAAAGTAGTTAAAGAGCAAAGCTTCAGAGATTAGGACAACAAAAACCTGGTTGTGGAAGATAGAGGAGCAGCTATGGGTTTGCTTCCAGTTGGTGGTCTGGGCCATGTTCAAGGACTCAACTGTGGATCTGAAGGAATATATCATGGTTGTCACAGGCTCTATAAAATAGTTGTAGATGAGTATGTCCCCACAAATCATTCAAAGTCCTCTCCAACCAGAAGCCATGGATGAACCATGAGATCCGAAATATGCCGAGGGCCAGATCAGAGGCTTTCAAGTCCACTGACCAAGAAAGTTAAAAGAGATCCAGGTATGATCTCCAGATAAGCCACCTCACAGGCTAAGTGGCAACTCCAGACTAAACTTGAATCAACGAAGGATGCTCGACAAGTTGTGGTAGGATTTGAATACTATCACATCTTATAAAGTTAAATATGGTGATACAGGCAACAAAAAGGCTTCACTTCCCGATGAGTTCAATGCATTCCATGCTCGCTTTGACAATAAAACTTGTAGGAACCATCACAAACTCCTACAGCCCCCAATGATCCTGAGAACAACGAATAGGCATCCTAGAGGAGAGTGAACCCATGAAAAGCAACGGCTGAAACAGGATACTTAGCCAAAAAACTCGTCTGGTTGGAGTGTTCACTGAGATCTTTAACCTCTCATTTCATCACAGCCAGGAACGGAAACAACAGTGCATTTGAATAAAAAATCCATCAAAAAGTAGTGGATACAGCCCAGTCCATCATTGATAACAACATAGAAAGAAATGACAACATTGTATTTGCCTTCTTTACCACAGACAGACTCAACCGATAAATTAACCTTCTAGAGTTCTTGCACTCCAGATGTCCCTCTGCACTTCTGATGTTCGATAATAGTCCGCACTACTGCTCCTTTTCCTAAAAAGCATTATCATAGATTTCCCAACACTTATTCCATCTGTCACTTTGTTGCCTATTCTTCCAATTTGTCTAAGCCCTGCTGCAATTGCATTGCTTCCTCAGCACTACCTACCTCTCCACTTATCTTCACATCATCTGAAAACTTCACCACAGAGCCATCAATTCCATTATCCAAATCATTGACAAACAATGTGAAAAGTAATGGTCCCAATTCTGACCCCGGAGGAAAACCACTAGTCATCGGCAGCCAACCAGAAAAGGCCCCCTTTATTCCTTCTGCCTGTCAGACGTTTTTCTATCCATGCCTGGATCTTTCCTGTAATGCCATAGGATTCGATTTTGTTAAGCAGCCTCAAGTGAAGAACCTTATCAAATACCTTCTGAAAATCCAAGTGAATGACATCCACTGCCTCTACTTTGTTCACCCTGGTTATTATTTCCTCAAAGAACCCCAACAGATTTGTCAGGTAATATTTCCCTTTACAGAAACCATGTTGACTTTGACTTATTTTATCATTAACCTCCAAGTACCCCGAAACTTCATCCTTATTAATAGATTCCAGCACTTTCCCAACTACTGAGGTTAGGCTAACTGGTCTATAATTTCCTTTCTTTTGCTTTCCTCCCTTCTTAAAGTGGAGTGACATTTGCAATCTTCCAGCCCTCTGGGACCATGCCACAATCAAGTGATTCTTGAAAGATCATGACCAATGCATCCGTTATTTCTTCAGCAACCTCCTTCAAGACTCTGGGATGTAGTCCATCTGGTCCAGGTGACTTCCCACTCATTGTTGTTACCTTATATACCTTTTCCTTGGCTTTTATGCAGTCCTAACTTCCTTTGTCAGCTACTGATGCCAACCAGTGCTATTTGAGAACTTCTGTGGGACATTTCTATCCTGCTTCTTGTGAACTATTCCCAGAAACTTCAAGCCATCATCCCCACTAGTATCTTCCTCCAATCCACCTGGGCAAGCTCCTCTCACATGCCTTTGCAATTCCCTTTATTCCATTGTAATAGTGAATCATGTGACTTCTGCTTCTCCCCCTCAAATTGCAGAATGAGTTCAATCATATAATGATCACCCAAGACAAGCTCTCTTCTCATTGCTACCATCAGGAAGGTGGAAGCTTCAGGACTCATACCACCAGGTTTATAAACAGTAATTATCCCTTAACCATCAGGCTCTTGAATTTGTCCCATCATCATAATGTTTCTACAACCTATGGACTCACTTTGAAGGACTCTTCATCTCATGTTATCGGTACTTATTGCTTTATTTGCCATTATTCTGTTTCTTTTTTTTATTGTCACAGGGTTATCTTTTGCACATTGCTTGAACGCCCAAGTTGGTGTGGACTTTCATTGATTCTATTATGATTATCATCCTACTATGATTTATTAAGTGTGCCTGCAAGAAAATAAACCTCAGAACTGTATATGGTGACATGCACTTTGATAATAAATTTACTTTGAACTTATTTGCAAACAAGATAAGGAAGCATACAAAACCCCAAACCACACATCTGACAGCCTCATCAAGCACCACATGCACCCTTGCAGCACCTGTGGATCCTGCGTGATACTCTTCAATCACCTCAGAATACCGACAATAGGTCATCCATCACTCCATGCAAAATGGGCTGACAGAATATCACATTACTTGCTTATGAGCAGGACTGAAACCCAAAGAAAAAAAAATGGAAAAGTAGTTGTGTATATATTTTTTTAGAAACAGAAATCAGTCTTGGTGAATAGTTGTGTTATAGAAAACAGAAACAACCAACACATATTGGTCAGTTGTCAACCAATCCCAGGCTGACTTATACTGAACAGATATTGTTCCTATCAACATCTTGAATGTTCTTGGGTAAACAATTTAAATAGTAGTCCTTTGGGATGTACCGTTGAATTTTAAGATTTTTGCAGTTTTCTGGTTTTACTCAATAAGGTTTATTTTGTGTTCTGGCTTTATTCTGTCTCCTGGCTTCAGGTTTCATCAGTTCTAATAGGCAAGCAGACACAACAAAGTGGAAACAAGTTTGCAATTTCAGAAGACTTACATGCAATTCTACAACAGCAACAAGCTGGCTGGCTGGCTGGCTGGCGAGCCAAGGTTAATCGAAGTCTTGACCAACAGGTGATCAGTGAGCCCCATGATGAACAGAACCCATGTGAGTCAATTGTTGTGTCCATTACCAACTTACAGTTCAATGCCACTTTGGGAGTTACATTTGAATCCTGGTTGAAATGTTATGGAGATAAATCCTTGGTCAAATTTGCCAGTAATGACCACTTGTGGAAGACATGCACTTTGCTCTGAAAGTTGGGTACTACTGAGTATGAGCAATATTTCATCTTTATTCTGCTTATGAACCCACATGACCCATCGTTTGACGAAACTGTCCGACAGTTAACAAACATTTTTGGAGTGAAGTCATCTCTCTTCAGTGTTCACTACCGTCGCCTGAAACTTATATCATATATGCCAGAGTCATCAATCACGAACATGAACAGTTCAAGCTGGGTAACATAACTAAATCACAGTTCAAATGTCTGATTTTTACTTGTGGACCTCAGGCACCTGGTGATGCAGACATTTGCCAGTAACTCCGAGCCAGACTGGAACAGGTCCCTGATATGGCTCTACCAGCTGTCACTCAAGAATGTCAGCATTTCATCAATCTGAAACACGATTCCAATCTGGTCAGAACCATGTCAATGTAGTGTACAATGGCCCAGACATCATCACTCAGCAGGTCTCCAAGTAGCCAAATACAGCTTGTTGAAACTGTGTTGTGTGGCATTACACAAGAAACTGCCAACACAAGATCTACATTTGCAGCAAATGGCAACGTTTTGGTCACAAAGAGGGCTTCTGCCCGTACTTCACCGTCTCTAGGCTAGCGAAACACAAGAAATTTCAAAAGCCATCAAAATCTACAAAGAATTTAATGGTCACATTCAAAGTTGATTGTGCTCCATGAGACTGTACATTAATGTAATTTTCAACAATTAGTTGGTCAATATACAACTTGATATGGTATCAGTCATCACCACTATCTCCAAATGTGCATGACGGGATCTTGGGTCTTCACCAGTCAAATCAACTCATCACTCCAGCTCCAGTGCATTGGTGGAGCTAAACAACACCACAAGGTGAAGCTGAACAGTAACCAAGGCAACCTAATAGACCAACCAGATCTGAATGTCCTTGGCACCGGATGGGCAAGTTTGATCTCTAAAGTATCCCTCTGGATGAAGTCTGTACGAAGAAAGTGACAATTCAAATCATGTCAGTCGACACTTTACCATTAGTACGTGAAACCACCCAACAATGGGCAAGATGCTGCTGAAGGTCTTCCAGTCATGGTCGACAAGATCAGAACAGAAACAGTTGCAGATCTTCTTCAGATCTCCAGATACCTCATTGACAGATGGCCAGTCAAGTTGGAGGAAGATCTCGTACTCTTCTACCAACATCATACATAAATTTCATCAGTGGATTCCAGCCTAATATTTGGGGACAGAATAGTGATTACACGAACAGTTCAACCAAAAGTACCAATATAATTCCTTTAAGCCAATGAAAGGTCAGGCAAGATGCTTTGTGTACTGCTGGGCATCACACCTTTAAGCAAGCAGTGTACTCAATTCTCTATAGCAGCAAAGAATCCGAGTGGAGCCAATCCTCCAACATTGCCTCGGGCTACCAGATGTTGGAGATGTACCTACATTGTCCTGGTTGACTCCTATTCCAAATAGTCAGAAATATCCATTGAGTCATCAACAACAGAAATTACCATTCAACAGTGCTGCAGATCTTCAGCTGCTTTGGCATGCCAGATTTGCTTGGTCTTGACAACAGCACTCAATTCTGTTCACAGCAGTTTGCTGCATTCTACCTGAACAGCAGAATTATCCATATCTGCTCACCACCATCTCATCCACAGTCCAAGGGGAGAGAGGCTTGTGGGTACTTTAAAAGCATTGTTTCTGAAATCAAGTGAAGGATCATCGGCCAAGGCTCTCAAGACATTTCCACTTTTATCCCTTCAATATCACCTAATAAAAATAATATTGGATTACGTAGAAGTTGTGTTCCAATAAAAGACTTAAATTTGTCCAAAAAGGTTGAATTTTAGAACAAGACCAAATTGAATAAGTATCAGAAAGAATTCATAAAAATTGCACTGGCAGTAGCCAAAAAGGCTATTGCAGTTACTTGAAAATCGGATTCATACTTAAGTATAGATCGTTGGAAGAATGAAATTTCCAGCTGTGTTCCACTTGAAAAAATTACTTTTAATTTAAGAGATAAATATGAAACATTTTTGAAAATTTGGCGCCCGTATTTACAAAAGACAGGATTAAATATATAGGTGCTCCGAAGATAAAATAATTGGTTATTTAGGGAAAGAAATAAATATATATACTAAAGTTATTACGAACTCCATGGAGCATGTGGGGATCTTCCGATATCCAGGCACTCTTTCTTTCTTTCTTACTTCTTTTTTCCTTTTCTTTTTTTCTATAGGGATGTTAGGGGGAAGGGGCTAAGGGGAGGAGGGGAAGGGTATATATTTTTTTTTCTGTAATCATTTGAAAACTCAATTAAAAAAAGTTAAAAAAAAAGACATTTTCACTGATATATCAAATTACACTGTACCCAGGCCTTGAGCAGAAGTCTCCAGCTGGAGTGCTTTGGGATGAAAACTGCACACAATATTGGATGCAATGTTGCCACAGTGTCCAATATCCAAAATAACAGATGGTCAAGTGCACAAAGAAAGCTATGCTGACCTTTGTTGACAGGAGAAGTCATTCAAGCCAGGAGATACAGTGTGGGCCAAATAGTATTGCAATGGGCAAGACCCTTGCTTACCAGATCAGATTGTCAGATGAATGGGGAAAGTGCTTTATGAAGTTAGCATAGATGGAGATTGCTGGATACGCCACATCAGCCAGTTGTGGACACGTGCTCCCATAGGCAAGACATTGGCATAGGGAAGATCATCAAATACAGAGCTGGATCTTCATCTCCTCTTAGAAGGCTTCAATTTATATCGACCTAACCAAATGCCAGCACCAGTACAGCCGCAAACACTGCAACAATAAAGTGACAGCCTGCAACCACCAAGTATTAATCTCCAGTGTAAACTGGTTGTTCTGATCCAGGTCAACCCTAGGTTCAAATCCTACAGGTAATCAAATTCAAGACAGAGGTGTTATTCTAGCCGAAATAACCTACACCTGCTGATCAGCTGGCAGCCAATCCAGGCTGACTTTCACCGATTGGTCATTGTTCCCATCAATATCTTGAATGATCTTAGGTAAACCATTTAAATACTAGTGTTTTGGGATGTACTGCTGGAGTTTTTGATATTTTTGTAGTTATAAAGGCCTATTTCATGTTCCAGCTTTGTTCCATTGCCTGGCTTCGGCTCTCATCCGTTGTTCTAGGGAAGCAAATGTAATAAGTTATTTTTAGACTGTAGTAAGAAAGACAGTGGTACTCCCCAGAGGTAGGTGCTGGCATTACTGGGGTCTATTTTGCACTCTGGTGCTGGAGCTACAATTCCAAAATAATTGTGAAACTCCAATACTTAGCGCTGTAATGCGCATTGATAAAGTTTGTGACTCACTTAAAGAGCACATGGATAGGCTCTTAGAACATGCAGCCTCAAGCCAGATACCTATCATCTCCCAACTTTTTATCCTTCTGCTCACATACACCAAGGATAATCTACAGTAGTCAACTAACATACAAACCAGAACATCTTGACAATGCAAGAGATAGAGTAAAATACTGAGTTTAAACCTACAGAGACACTGGAAGAACAAGCAAATTGCACGGCACCTGCGGAGACGATCAATCCTAGGTTGCTGGAACTGTGAGGCAGCAGCACTAACTGCTTTGCCACTGTACTGCCCCTCTAATGTGAACAAGTAATTGTGCACTTTTATAAAGCACAACTAGACTATTATTTTTGGTTGTGGTTATTATATTTTAGGAATAAGAGATTGAAATACTTTAAAAAGTCTTTGCAAAGGTTTACTGTAGTTATTCCAGAAGTATGGAATTTATAGAAAAAGAAAGGAGAAACTCAGTTTTCTTTCTTAGAACAAAAAAACTGTTAAGTGTGCTCAGTGTACTGACTGTTCAAGTGAAAAATTTATGGGATTTACTCTGTGTAATTTAGCGATGGAGTGAGATGTAAAGAGAAGTAATAATACTAACATTTATTTCCTATTAGACAAGTAAAGGTAAATTTGACTATACCAATATAGGTGTTCATAGCTGGTAAAATGACTAACAGGTATTGCATTTTTATTTGTTCAATGAAAAAATACAACATTGATTTGCCATGAATAGTAGTGTACAGTTGAAATTGGTTCACCAGAAATTTCAATTCTTCTTTAAATTATCTTAATCATAGTTAAAAATAAGCCTGATCAGCAATTACTGTTATCCAGTGTGAAAAGTAGAACTTTAAGTAGCTCAAGCAAAGACACAGTTTCAAAAAAATAAAATTCTTAAAAAATAGCAAGAACATCTTTAGCAAAGTACCATCTGATCATCTTCATCAAAATAAATCTACATTTGCATCTTGTATCCAAACTTTCAAATTACTTCTCTGCTGCAGTGTTTGTCTGGCTGACGAGATAAGCTTCATAAATGACATTCACAAAATTGGGATCATTCTGAAATACAAAATAACAAAAAGACATGTATTAAAGGTAATCCTTTATACATATTAAAGGTAATCCTTTATACATATTAAACTTAATACATATTAAACTTAAATATTTAAAGAAAGATTCAAAATTAATTGCAGTAATTTTTGAATAAGAACCCCTCACACAGAAGAGATAAATTTAAATAAACTGAAATAGTGAACTCAACTGGCTGAGAAAGTCCAAGAAATTAAGATTAAGTCTAACAAACCTCATCTTTAATAGGTTTCCATTAGATTAATGTCAAATAATATTCACATTTGGTACTGTAAGGGAGTTTCTCAGATCTACTCACAAGATTAAATTGGTTATTATATGATTTTATTCACCTATTTATGATTAATGATTGATCACGAAAGGTAAAAGAGTAACTATAAATTAATCTAATCTAACTGTTGGGACTTGGTCATAATGATCTATGTTGATAATTTAACAATGGACTCGTTATTATTAAAGAAGAAGTAATCAGCTAAATTCTGTTTCATGAGTGATTTTTTTTACTCTGAAGTTAGACTGATACCCATGTAAAGTTTAAGCAAAATTCTTTTTATCTGGTCAAATGAAATCTCAAAAAGAATGGTAGAATTATTTTTTTTAAATTGCTAAAGACTTGAGAGCAAATGTTTCAAATGACAGCAAAATAATTACTATGCTTGTTTCTGTCTGGATTTATAAAATAGCAAAATGTATTGCCAAGAATTTGGATTTAAACTATTTTCTGAAAAATGATTCACCCAGCAAATCAAATCTTCAGTAAAAACAATATCACAAGGTTAGCTAAGTTCCAGTGTTAAACAGAGTTAGGGTGATTGAGAACTTGCAAATCTCTACGCTGAATTTGGGAAAGAGCACCAGGTAGCCAAACAACAGTAGTACACACTTTGGCTATATGGTGGAGGCAAAGATGCAGGGAGAGGATTGCAACTCCCATGTTAACCCTCAAGGATAAGCATATTCTGGTCAAGTACACAAAAACTAGAAGAAAGGTTCTGTACACCAGTACGCAAGGTCACCAGTAGCACAATGTGCTCGTAATGCATTGCAGCCCAGGCTGTTACACATGGTTGCAATATGGAGATTTCTGCATTGAGATGGATGGCAACATGCATTATGCATGCAATGATATAATTAGGAGCAGAAATGACATCAAGGACACATCAGAGAAGCTAACAAAAAAAAAATGTGCTCTGTATTTGCAACTGACAAAATTTCAGGTTTAGCTTTTCTGGAAATGTTCTCCAGCACATTCTGCTCCAGGTGAATTTGAATGTACCTAAATGGTACAATGTGTTTAACAAGTGGCTGATACACAATCCTATTTCTCAGCTATGACTTCTAAATTCATTTACAGGGTCACTATATGCAATGACCTGAGCAATTCTTTCTCCAAAAGTTTTAACTTGAAAGACTTATACCTGCAACAAGTACAAAAGAGTTTCTTGTAACTGAATCTTGGTAAGCACATTTGGCCCTTTACTTGTTTGCTCTGCAATCTGTACAGACGGAAGCAAACAGCTATGCAGTGGTTTAGTATCTGGTTTGGTATCACACTGTGGTAAAGGCATGGTATTTGCATCTGTCATTGGCTTTCCCACAGCAGACTGAGAGAACACCATAGGTGACATCAATAAGGATGGCACCACTGTTGCTGGAATACGTTGTGGTGAAATTACCTGGTCAGAAAAAGAAACACAATTAAAAGATACACTAAAATAAAATTGTAGTTAGAAACAATAAATGGATCACAACTAAAATTAAAAATGCATAACTTTGTTATTTTTATAACTGTTTTTCTTAATTGTCATTGACTTCACCTTGTTGAAGGTTTTTTTTCCCCTTCCCAGTTCAGAAACATAGAAAACCTACAGCACAATACAGGCCCTTCGGCCCATAAAGTTGCGTCGAACATGTCCCTACCTTAGAAATTCCTCGACTTCCCCATAGCCCTCTATTTTTCTAAGCTCAATGTACCTATCCAAAAGTCTCAAAAGACTGTATCGTATCTGCCTCCACCACTGTTGCCGGCAGCCCATTCCACGTTTCTCCTAGTATTCCTAATATTCTCTCACTTCAGTCTGATTTTTCCAAGCAACACATACAAAATGCTGGTGGAATGCAGCAGGCCAGGTAGCATCTATAGGGAGAAGCGCTGTCGATGTTTCGGGCCGAGACCCTTCGTCAGGACTAACTGAAAGGAAAGATAGTAAGAGATTTGAAAGTAGGAGGGGGAGGGGAAAATGTGAAGTGATAGGAGAAGACCGGAGGGGGTGGGGTGAAGCTGAGAGCCAGAAAGGTGATTGGCAAAAGTGATACAGAGCTGGAGAAGGGAAAGGATCATGGGACAGGAGGCCAAGGGAGAAAGAAAGGGGGAGGGGAGCACCAGAGGGAGATGGAGAACAAGCAGAGTGATGGGCAGACAGAGAAAGAAAAAAAAAACAAAATATATCAGGGATGGAGTAAGAAGGGGAGGAGGGGCATTAACGGAAGCATTAGACTCTACTACTAACTTGCATACTCAGGGCAAATTTGGCCAATTAATAATTGAACCTGGGATGCAAGAGCTGTGAATGAGCAGCTCTACTAGCTAAGCCACTGTGCTCATCTCTTTGAATGCAGTCAATTCACAAAACAACACGTTAGGAAATGCAAAAGATCCTCTGTCCTCTCAATAATTACCAGATTACTCTGCATTATTGACTACAGCTCAGACTTCAATACCGTAACTCCAAGCAAACTCATCTCCAAATTCCTTGAACTGGGCCTCACAGCACCTTCTTTTACAACTGGATCCTTGACTTTCTGACCATTTGACCACGGTCAGTAAGAAAAGGCAGGAATACCACCTCCATGATTATGCTCAACATACTTACCCCCAGAGCTGTGACCTCAGCTCCCTATTCTAATCCCTGCACAATCACAACTGCGTGACCAGATATACGCTAAATCCAATCACGCTTGCAGATAATACCACCATTTTGTACCAATCTTAAATAACAGAGAGTTTGTGTACATGAAAGAGATAGAGAGTCAATTACATGGCACCATGACAACAACTTTTTCCTTCAATGTCAGTTAAACAAAAGAACTGATCATTGATTTCAAGTAGGTACTGTATTTGCTTTTATTTATATCAACGGGGCTGAGGTTAAGTGTTGAGAGCTTCAAGCTCTAAGGAGTGAACATCACCAAAAGTCTGCTCTAGTCCAAGAAGATTGGTGCCAAGGCCAAAAGATTTCAACAGTTTTCAAAAGATTTCTACTTCCTTAAGAGGCTGAAGAAATTTGGCCCTTACCAAATTTTAATTGTTGCACCACAGAAAGCATCCTATCTGGATGCATCACGCCTTGGTATAGAAATTGCTTGCCCATGACCACAAGAAATTGCAGAGCTGTGGATGCAGCACAGCACGTCACAAAAAAAAACAGCTTCCCCTCGAAGGATTTCGTTAATACCTCTTGCTGATTTGGTAAAGCTGTCAGCGTAATCAACATCACCATTCATCCTTGACAGTCTTTCTTCAGTCCCTCCCATTGGGCAGAATATATAAAAACACAGAAGCCTGTACCACATGCCTCTAGCCCTGGCAATCTATCTCATTATGACCCTGCACCTTACTGTTTACTCACATTGCACTTTCTCTCTAACTGTAATACTTTATTTTGCACTGTTATTGTTTTCCTTGTTCTACTGTTGTAACGAGTTGATCTGTGTCAACAAAATGAAAGACAAATTTCTCACTGTATCTCAGTACGTGACAATAATAAACCAATTTATTCAAAGCAGAAGCAGCAAATGTTGTTGAATACACAAGGGTAATTTTAAAATTTATAGTTCATGAGGACTCCTACAGTTCAATTTATTGTTGGTCACATTGCTTTCTTGTGTGTCATCAGTAAAATTCCACGTTCAAGTTTAAATGCAAAGTGTTGTAGTTCAGAAGACAAATGAAGGTGGGACTTTGACAGAGAAAGGTAGGGCCCTGAGGAATGTTGGAAAATAGAGGGACTTGGGATCCTGAAAATGGCATCACAAGTAGACAGGGTGCCAAAGAGGGCTTTTGGCACACTGGCTTTAATTAGTTAGGACAACAAATATAACAGTTGCACTATTATGTTGCACTTATACAAGATGTGGTGAGGCCATATTTAGAATTTTGTGTTCAGTTTTGGTCAACTGTTATTGGAAAGATGCCTTTAAGCTACAGGGAGTGCAGGGGATATTTACAAGGATGTTTCCGAGACTCAAGAGCCTAGATTGTAGGAAGAGCTGAAGTAGGCTGGGGCTGTATTCAATGGAAGATAGAAGAACGAGTGTGAGCTTATAGAGGTGATAAAAGATCAAAAAGGGCAACGATTGGGGAGAAAGGTTGTGTGCACTTGCTCTGAACTGAGGAATCAAGAACTAGAGTACAGAAGTTTCAGGTGAGAGGGGAGAGCTTCAGTGCAAACCTGGGGAGCAACTTTTTCACTCAGATGATGGTCAATGAGTAGAATGAGCCGATAGAGGAAGTGGTTGAGTCAAGTACATTGCCAACATTTAAAAGACATTTAGACAGATACATGGATAGGAAAGTTTAGAAGGATATGGACAAAAACCGTGCAAATTGGACCAGTGTAAATGGGATTCTTGGTCAGCATTAACTAGTTGTACCAAAGAGCCTGCATCAATGCTGCATGACTTTAAGTTTTTTGTCATAAGCACAAATAACCAGAGTGCAATAGGTTTACACACCCAGGGTGGAAAGGTCATGAAAATTAGAATTTCGCAGCAGCAGCACAATACTTTGTAAACATTTCAACCACAAGTAAACACACTTAAATAAACATGAATTACATAAATACAGTTATACATAACTGACACAATAAAATAAAAATACTGGCATTAGACGTAAGATGAGAAAGAGAAAATTAGAATTAAGTACTGTTAAGGTTTTTCAGTTTAGTTCAAAAACCTGATTGCAGCGGGGCAGTGGATGGACATTACTGAATCAAAAGATTCTTAGAGAATCCTGAGATTTTTGTCAGAATGAATCACATCAGGGGTTTGTCAGTGGCCAAAATTATTTGATTTCCCAACAATCACTATGATTGTCTTGAGATTTGTTTTAAACCGTTTATTTAAGGGAATCTTTTTAGTATCACTCCTCAGCCTATTTCCTGAATGTCCTTACCATGTTTGCCCGATTGGATTTTAAAAATGTAAATTTAGATCTCAGACATAATTTCCCAGAGGCTCAGTTGGGAGCAGATGCTTGTCAGTATACTGACAGCTGAAAAGCAGAAGTCTTGCACAGGAGAGTAGCGAGAGTTCAGGGTGAACATGTGCTAGTAAGGGTGAAAAGCAAAGTCCGCAAGACAAGGGATTCTTAGATGACAAGGGATAATGAAGGTTTAATCAGGAAATAAAAGAACATGCATGGCAGATGTAGGGAGGCTCTTGACTAATATACAACCCCCATTTCCAGAAAAGTTGGGATATTTTCCAAAATGCAATAAAAACAAAAATCTGTGATGTTAATTCACTTGAACTTTTATTTAACTGACAAAAGTACAAAGAAAAGATTTTCAATAGTTTTACTGACCAACTTAATTGTATTTTGTAAATATACACAAATTTAGAATTTGATGGCTGCAACACACTCAACAAAAGTTGGGACAGAGGCATGTTTACCATTGTGTTACATCACCTTTCCTTTTAATTACACTTTTTAATCCTTTTGGAACTGAGGATACTAATTGTAGTAGATTTGCAATTGGAAATTTTGTCCATTCTTGCTTGATATAAGACTTCAGCTGCTCAACAGTCCGTGGTCTCCGTTGTCTGATTCTCCTCTTCATGATGTGCCATACATTTTCAATAGGAGATAGATCTGGACTGGCAGCAGGCCAGTCAAGCACACGCACTCTGTGTCTACAAAGCCACACTGTTGTAGCCCATGCAGAATGTGGTCTGGCATTGTCCTGCTGAAATAAGCATGGACGTCCTGGGAAGAGACGTCGCCTTGATGGCAACATATGTCTCTCTAAAGTCCTAATATACGCCTCAGAGTCAATGGTACCTTCACATACATGCAACTCACCCATGCCGTGGGCACTGATGCACCCCCATACCATCACAGATGCTGGCTTTTGCACCTTTCACTGATAACAATCAGGATGGTCGTTTTCATCTTTGGCACGGAGAACTCGATGCCCGTTTTTTCTGAAAACTAGCTGAAATGTGGACTCATCTGACCACAGCACATGGTTCCACAGTCTTTCGGTCCATCTGAGAGAAGCTCGGGCGCAGAGAACTTGCTGGCGTTTCTGCATGGAATTGATGTATGGCTTCCTCTTTGCATAATAGTTTCAAGTTGCATTTCTGGATGCAGCGACGGACTGTGTTAAGTGACAATGGTTTTCCGAAGTACTCCCGAGCCCAGGTGGCTATAATTGTCACAGTAGCATGACAGTTTCTTAGGCAGTGCTGCCTGAGGGCTCGAAGATCACGCACATTCAACAGTGGTTTCCGAGCTCGCCCTTTACGCACTGAGATGTCTCTGAATTCTCTGAATCTTTTCACAATATTATGTACTGTAGATGTTGAAAGACCTAAATTCTCTGCAATCTTGCGTTGGGAAATGTTCCTTTTGAACTGACTAACAACTCTCTGTCGAATTTTGGCACAAAGGGGTGAGCCACAACCCATCCTTGCTTGCAAAGACTGAGCCTTTGATGGACAGTACTTTTATACCCAGTCATGATACCTCACCTGCTACCAATTAGCCTGCTTAATGTGGAGTCTTCCAAACCAGTGTTACTTGAATATTCTGTGTACTTTTCAATCTTATTTTAACTCTGCCCCAACTTTTGCTGAGTGTGTTGCAGTCATAAATTCTAAATTTGTGTATATTTACAAAATGCAATTAAGTTGGTCGGTAAAACTATTGAAAAACTTTTCTTTGTACTTTTGTCAGTTAAATAAAGGTTCACGTGAATTAACATAATACAGATTTTTGTTTTTATTGCATTTTGGAAAATATCCCAACTTTTCTGGAAATGGGGTTTGTAGAATGTGTAGGAGAGAATGCAAGAAAGAAATTAGCATGTCAAAAAAGGACCATAAAACATTCTTAGTAAGATTAAAGAGCGTCACAAAAATTCTATAAGTATATCAGGAGAAACAGGATAGCAAGGAAAGAGTGGAGCAAAGGAGCAAGCTATGTACAGAGCTAGGCAATGTGGGCAAGATCCTAAGTGAATGCTTTTCCCCCAAGGAGAAAGAAATTGCAGACACTAAGTTTATTGAGCAACACATGGATAATCTGGAGCAGGCCAATATTATGAAGATATTAAATGTCATAAGACATACAATAGTTGATAAATCCTTCAGGCCATGTGAGATCTACCTTAGGTTGCTATGGGTATCAAGGGGGAAGGGGAGATAGCTAGAACCATGATGGGGACATTTCCATCTTTGTTAGCCCCAGGGTAGGTACCTGAAAACTGGAGGACATTTCATTTTGTTCTTTTATACAAGAAGGGCAGCATGGATAAACCAGTTAGCCTTGTATCGGAATTTAGATTTTCTCTAGTAATTTCCCCAAGAGATAGGATTCATGGACATTTGGAAAGGCAGGCACTGATCAGGGATAGTCAGTATGAGTATCAAAATGTCACCATTATCACAAACATGAACAGCAAGAGTGTACAGAACTGTGTACCAAAGAATCAATATAGGTGTTCCCAAACTGGAACCATGGGTGAACCAAGAGATCCACTTCCTACTGAAGTCCAGTTCAGTTCAGAGGCTTTACAACACTACTTAACTCATTCACATACTGTTACTTCAAATTTTCTTCTTCACCTTTATTAATTTTTTGAAAAGTTATTTGATTAAATTAGGTCTTTGTAGCATCAACAATTCTGGTAAAACATCTGATTAATTCTCCATAGCACCATATTCAATTCTCATCCAATTTGTGTTTTCTTACCTGAAAAAAGTTATGATTCTGTGAACTAATAGTTTTGTCTGCCTGAGAACTAAAAGCTTTCAAAGAACAATTGGGCTGATTAACCATAGGTAGTGGCTGAGCTGAAAATTTAGCCGCAAGAGTCAATTTCCCAAAATGCTGTTGCTGTTCCTGTTGGACTATCTGCAGCTTCTGAAGTAACTCATGCGGAGATATAATATCAGATGCTTGACCACTGCAACTATTTACCACAGAAGTTCTCTTTGTCTGGTCCAATGTCAATGCTTTAGGATAAATTTGCAGGTTGGAGCTATGATGGGTACGATGAGGAAGAGGAATAGGCTGTGTTTGAGACCCATTCTGAGGTCTGCATAATAAAAGTTCAGACTTCACTGTAGAAGCACAAGATGTTGGAACGTGTGTCTGGGTAGCATGTAGATTTTGAAGTAAGTTACAAGTTCCAGTGGAGAAGAAGGGACCAGCTTCAGGTAAAGAGTTTTGCTGTGGGAAAGCATTTCCCATTGAAGAGTGCCCTTGTAGCAGTCCTGTTAATGATTTGTCAACACTTTTTTCTTTTTGACTTTTACAGGGGCAATTTTCTGGTAACTCAGACACGGGCTGAAGATCAGCTCCACGACTCATCAGTTTCTGAATAGCAGGACAAAACTGTTTTTTAATAGATTGTGAAATTTCATGTTTTGGCAGTCTCCGAGGCTCCTCATAAGACAAAGAACGCACCACAGCTGGTCGACTGAAAGCTTTGTTTTTGGATTCCTGTAATTCATTTGAAATATCCTTTGAAGCAGGTTTTTCTTGGGTACCAAACAAAGCCACCAAATTCAGCTGTTTTGTTCCTAGTTCTGCGATCTTCAATAAAAAGAAACACATAATTAATGATAACAATTCAATGGAAGAATAAAAGGTAGAAATAGAAAAAAAAAGCTTGCTGCAATGGTTTTATTGGGAAAGAAATGAATATATTAAATAATGAAACAGTAAGTAGAAATGTTAGAAAAATACTTCAATACAAGACAAGTAAACTACTACAAATTCTGAAAAAAAAGATACAACTAGGTACATAGTAGCAATTAAAAAGGCATAAAAAGTTGAAAATTTTCAGACAGCATCTTAAAAAGATTGTTTAAGCAGCAGAGCAGACTGTCAAAATAATCTGTGAAAAATTAATGTAAAAGATATTGCAACTGACACACCAAAATAGAGGCGACTAAAAGTAAAAAAGTGCAGAAAAAAATTAAATCATAGATTACAGAAGTTATTAAAAACATCTTGTGAGAGAAACGAACTATTGAAAGTAAGATAAAGCAACAGAGAAAATTACTATTACTATAAAGGCAATATAGTGCATAGCAGATCTTCTGGAATGAGAACAATGTTGAAAAAACTGAAGGATGAAGTAGTACAAAAAGTGCCTGTTAATCAAACTTAGACAATTTTTACAGAGAGCACAGATGCAACCTATATCGAAAACAAGACTGAGTGAAATACATTAAATTCTTTATAAGAAGTTACTACAGGTCTTTGCAAGGTCCAAGCTATCTTTAAACTTTTAGAACAAAACATCAAGAATCAGAATTCATGAGCACGACAAAAGGTAGAATCATCTAATTGTGCATGTGTGTGCGCACGCACGCGTGCACCAATGTTCTAATATTAGAAGAATCAAGGGACGTGAGGGTAGTGGCATTAAGGTGAAAAAATTAGCCCTGAATTTATTGAATGCTGAAGTCGGCTGAAGGGGCCCTATGTCCTGGACCAGCATACATCTCTCTTGTTCTTGTATTTTAAGTAGACAAGGGATAATGACCAGATACAGTCGGCCCTCCTTATCTGTGGGGGATTGGTTCCGATACCAAAATTCGCAGATGCTCAAGTCCCTTATTCATCCTGTCTCAATACGGTGGACCTTAGGACCCAGTGGAACCCTAGACCTTATTTAGCCTGTCTCAGCGTGGTGGACATTAGGACCCGGCGGCAGAGATCTGAATCCGCAGTGTTTCTGTTCACAAAAATAATCACGAACACGATTGAAAATAAAGTGGAAATAATAAAGCGATTGGAAAGAGGCTAAACGCCATCGGTCATTGGAAAAGCGTTAGGCTACGTCGATCAATGATTGAAACAATTTTAAAGGATAAAATGTGAAAGACCCTGCCCCGATGAAAGCTACAATTATTACTAAGCAAGACAGTAGTTTAATTATTGGGTTTTGGGTTTTGGATCCTCCACATTACCCCGGCACGGTGGAGAGCGCACTCGGGAGTGATCTGTCCCGAGTCCCAAGAACTTCCGTTCCCAAGCCCAGCGCTGAAACATACGTTCTTAAGTGTTTTATATGCATAGAAAGGTAAAATATATGCTATATACTAAGACAAATGTTTGACTAACTGACGCTAAATAATACTGGATGTCCTAATTACTTAGTAAGAGAGCTTCCGATTTTTTTCCGATCCCGATCCACGATAACCCAAGCACATCCTCCCGTAAACTTTATATCATCTCTAGATTGCTTATAATACCTAATACAATGTAAATACTATGTAAAGTGGTTGTTATACTGCATTGTTTAATAATGACAAGTCTGTACATGCTCGAACAACTGGAAGAGCACTTCCAGGTTTTCGTGATTCACGGTTGGTTGAATTCGCGCATGCGGAATTCGCGGATAAGGAGGGCCGACTGTAATCAGTTTAAGGATTGCTGACTAAGAGATATGCATTGGCTAAGATCATGGTTGACTCCCTGTTTTTCTGAGTTAAAACAATGAAATGTTTCATCACCCCCTTGTTGCACTCTTATATATTTGCACTAAGCCAGCCTACATATTGGAATTTAGGAGAATGAGATGAAAGATTCTGTGAGGGACTGACAAGATAGATATTTCTGGATGACACAGAAAGAGATGTTTCAACTGACTGCCTTATATTCCCCACAAATCCAAAGTAATTCTCACCACATTTATTCCCCAGGCCACATACTTGGGGCAATTTATAGTAACCATTTACCATACCAATCTGGAAGCCTTTGGGGATATATGAGAACCCAGAGGAAGCACATGCTGACACAAACTGCACACATATACTACCAGATATCAGGATTGAATCCAAGTCGCTGGAGCTGTGAGATGGTAGCTCTACTAACTGTACCACTGTGCTGCAGTGTATAAAGATCTGCCCTCTGTAAGTGGCTAATATGGAATTAAGAATGAGCAGCCTGCATTATAAAATTTCTACACAATCAAATGTTGAAAATCTTTGTAATGTTTCACCACAGAGGACTGCGGATAAACCAAGTTTGAGTAACATCAATAAATTTTTGGGCATCATGGGAATTAGATGGTGTTAGAAGGGCAAGAAAAGTGAATGACGTATATTAAGTGTCTTGATCTTACTGAATAGCAGATCAAGCTTCAGGATGTGCGGGCTAATCTATATTTCCATGTTTGATGTATTTAGTTCTCATGTAGGTATTTGGCTACATCACTTGTATTATAATGAATGATGAAGGTTAATGTGGACAAGACTGATCCTAAGCCATATACGACAAAAGTAACTTGTGAGGAACATTTTGAGAAGTTTGAAAATTGTTTAATCTAGATAGCTGAGGGCAGCAGTGAAGAAACCCGAGATTGACACCAAGCAAAATGATACTCAACAAACCGATACCAATAGTGCCCACATAGTCAGACTTCCTTAGCCTAAAAGTAGATGGAGATTTTGGCAACAGAGTAATGTACATTTTATCTGAACTAACACTAAATGTTTGGGAAATAAGATACTGAAATTGAATGCTAACACAGCAGAAATATCAGGAAAATAGCTAAATCAAAATGGTGAAAAGGAACAGTGAGTTTCCACGCCCACCATGATGACTCTTCTTCCGCCTGCTCCAGATCTTTTCATGGCAGTTGGCAATCATCTCAATCATCTCGACTTCACCACTCCTCGCTTCAATTCCAACCTCACTCCTTCCAAACACTTTGCTCTCCACTCTCTCTGCACTAATCCCAACCTTACCATCAAACCTGCAGATAAGAGGGGTGCTGCAGTAGTCCAGTAGACTGATCTCCACCTTGCTGAGGCCCAGTAACAACTGTTAGACACTTGTCTAATTTACAAGCAAAAGAGAATTCGCAGATGCTGGAAATCTAAGCCACACACACAAGATGCTGGAGGAACTCAGCTGTCTAGGCAGCATCTATGGAAAAGAGTATAGTCAAAGTTTTCAGCTGAGACTCTTCATCAGGACTGGAGAAATAAAGATGAGGAGTCAGAGTTAGTGGGGGTTGGGGAGTGAGGAAAAAACCCAAGGCGATAGGTGAAACTGGGAGAGGGGAGGACTAGGAAGTTGATTGGTGAAAGAGATACATAGCTAGAGAACGGGGAGAATCTGATAGGAGAGGACAGAAGGCCATGTAAGAAAGAAAATGGGGAAGAGCACCGAAGGGAGGTGATGGGGAAGTAAGGAAATAAGGTGAGAGAGGGAAATGGGGAATGGTGAAGAGGGAGGAAGCATTACTGGAAGTCTGAGAAATCGATGTTCATGCCATCAGGTTAGAGGCTACCCAGATGGAATATAAGGTGTTGCTAAAAGTGGGATCTCCCAGTGGCCACCCATTTTATTTCCACTTCACATTCCCATATGTCAGTGATCCTCTAATGTCACGATGAGGCCACACTCAGGTTAGAGGAGTAACACCTTATATTCTGTCTGGGTAGCCTCCAACCTGATGGCATGAACATCTATTTCTCGAACTTCCAGTAACACCACCCCCCTTCACCATTCCCTCTTCTCATTTCCCCCTCTCATTTTTTTCTCCTTACCTGCCCATCACCTCCCTCTGGTGTTCCTCACCTTTTTCTTTCTTCCATTGCCTTCTGTCTTCTCCTATCAGATTTCCCTCTTCTCTAGTCCTGTATCTCTTTCACCAATCAACTTCCAAGCTATTTACTTCACCCCTCCCGCACCTCCTATTTCTACCTCCTACCCAAGATCCACTAACCTGCCTATACTCATTGTTTCTGTTTGTTCCTGCCTCACTGAACTTGTCTGCATACCTCAACTCAGGTTTATCCCCCTTGGTTCAGTCCCTTCCTAATGCAATGGTGCTAGAAAGTTTGTGAATCCTGTAGAATCTTCTCTATTTCTGCATAAATATGACCTAAAATGTGATTAGATCTTCAAGTAAATCCTACTACTTGATAAAGCCAACCCAATCAAATAAATAATAAAAAAAACTTGTTCATTTCTTTATTGAGAAAAATGATCCAATATTACATGCATTTGTTGGAAAAAGTACGTGAACCTCTGGGGTAATGTCTTCTACAACAGCTATTTGGAGTCAGGTGTTCCAATCAATGAGATGAGGTTGGAGGTGTGGGTTGTAGAGGTGCGCTGCCCTATAAAAGACATACGAAGTCAGGTTACTGACAAGAGTCTGCTCTTCTCAAGAAAGATCTCTTTATGTGCACCATGTCTCGATCAAAACAACTTTCAGAGGACCTTAGAAGAATTGTAGGGATGAATCAAGCTGGAAAAGGCTACAAAAATATTTCTAATGACCTGAGTATTCACCAATCAACAGCAAAAGAAATTGTCTACAAATGGAGGAATCTCAGTACTGTTGCTACTCTCTCTAGGAGTTGTTATCTTGCAAAGATCACCCCAGGAGCATAACGTGCAATGCTAAAGGAAGTAAAAAAGAACTCAAGGGTAACAGCAAAAGACCTGTAGAAATCTCTAGTACTACTCTGTTCATGCATCTATTATAAGAAAAACACTGAACAAGAATGGTGTTCATGAAAGGACACTGCAGAGGAAACCGCTGCTGTCCAAAACAAAAACATTGCTGCATATGTGAAGTTTGCAAAAGACCGGCTGGATGTTCTAGAATGCTTCTGGGACGACATTCTGTGGACAGATGAGACAAAAGTTAAACCTTTTGGCAGAAATACACACTGCTATGTTTGGAGGAAAAAGGGCACTGCACACCAACACCAAAACATGGTTTGGGGCTGCTTTGCTGCATCAGGGCCTGGACAGCTTGCAGTCGTTGAGGAAACAGTGAATTCAAAATTGTATCAAGACATTTTGAAGGAGAATGTGTCAGGTTAGCAGTCAATCACTTGAAGCTTAATAGAAATTGAATAATGACACAAGACAATGACCTGAAAGACAAAAGTAAATCAACAACAGAATGGTTTAAAAAGAACCATTACTTTCAAATCTCTTACTATCTTTCCCTTCGGTTACTCCTGACGAAGGGTCTCGGCCCAAAATGTAGACAGCGCTTCTTCCTATAGATGCTGCCTGGCCTGCTGTGTTCCACCACCATTTTGTGTGTGTTGTTGTTTGAATTTCCAGCAGATTTCCTCATGTTTGCTCACAAAGCACATCTTTCCTTCTGCACTTCCTGATTTCCGCAAGGATTGCTCCCTATGCGACTCCCTTGTCCATTCATCCTTCTCCACTGATATCTCTCTCTCTCTCCTGGCACTTATCCTTGCAAGTGGAACAGGTGTTATACCTGCTGCTATACCTCTTCCCTCACAACCCTTCAGGACCCCAAACAGTCCTTCCCGGTGAGGCGACACTTCAACTGAGAGCCTGTTAGGTCATTTAATGTATCTGGTGCTCCCAGTGTGGCTCCTGTACATTGGTGACACTGCTTCACCAAGCACCTACCAGAAAAAGCAGGATCTCCTAGTGGCTGCCCATTTTAACTCTACTTCCCACTTCCATTCTGGCATGTCAGTCCATGGCCTCTTCTACTATTGCAATGAGACCCACACTTACTATTCCAGCTGGGTAGCCTCCAACCTGATGGTATGAACATCAATTTCTTGAACTTCTGGTGGTGATCTCCTCTTCTTCTCCTACTTTCAGCATACCCCATTCCGTTTTCCCTTTCTCACCTTATCTCCTTACCTGCTGAACACCTCCCTCTTGTGCTCCCCCCCCTTCCTTCTAATTTTCTTTCTTCCATGGCCTTCTGTCCTCTCCCATCAGATTTCCCCTTCTACAGCCCTGTATCTCTTTCACCAATCAACCTCCTAGCTCTTTACTTCAACCTTCCCTTCCTTCTAGTTTCGCTTATCACCCTGTGTTTCTTCCTCCCCTCCTCTCACCATCTAACTCAATTTCATCTTTTTTTTTCTAATCCTGGTGAAGAGTCTTGGCCTGAACTGTCAACTATACTCTTTTCCATGGATGCTGCCTAGCCTGCTAAGTTCCTCCAGCATTTTATGTGTGTCGTTCAGCATTCTACTTGTCTAACATTAAACATTCTACATTTACAAACTTAGCTCCTTTTCTTCAGATCAATTGGATCTGAACTGTCTGTTTTCCTACTATCAGTGTATGCTGCATAGCATCTTTGCATTTAATGGTCAAAATATTCACTGTTGGTTAAAGCATTCTTGATACATTGAATCAAGAATAAAGAGAACTTGGAAAAGTCAGACAAAGCAAAAAGATGATGATGTATTCCAATAATGTATATGATGGATACTCTGGTGGCTCAATGAGTGGAACTCTTGGGAAAGTTTGACGAAAATCAGACAACTGGAATCAAAAATAATTAATGCAGTGAAAACTACAAGCCATCACTTTGGGCCAGCATGATACAACAGATCAGCATGTAAATAAAATTTGCTTTACAAAGAGATATTTTCTTAAACCTATTAACAAAATCAGTGAAGTTTATGAGAAATTTCAGCTAACTGAACAGAAACTGTGGACATCATTGGGGGTTTGGAGTTGGATTTTGAAATATAATCCATTCACGATTCTTGATGTAACCAGAGAATATGAACTTGCAAAAATGCAGAACTATATTAAAAAGACAATTAGAGGGACAAAGGAAATCTGGAGAGGAAAATAACAGACAAAAGTGTTACGTACCCCGTAACTGGGTCACTTACCAGCAAAGATAGAGAGGTCCGTTGAATTCTGATGGTACTATTTTTAACAGTATTTATTGATAAAAATACACAAAAATAATATCAATGCAAACATACTGATAATATACATCGTCAATACTAAATCTAAAAGCGCAGGTATAATAATAATCAATAAGAAATAGCTCTATCGTTGTCTAGGGGGATAATGTATTGTCCGGTGGAAATATAAAAATCACTCAAGTTCATTCAAGCTGTAGCTTTTTGGTTGGAGAGAAAGACGGAGGTTTAACTTGCCCATTCCTTTTATGATGTCAATCCTTCGAGAGTCGTTGGGAACTGATTTCCCCGTTGTGGTTAGCTAAAGCCGTGCTTCCGTAGTAAAGGTCCACCGATTCCGAGGCAAATGGAAAAGGACGCACATGGGTTTTTCCACCGGCTTTCGCTATTACACTGTTATAGGAGTTCTAGCATTTCTTCTGGTGCGTCTGAAGGGGCTGTTCCCCAGACCCTCTTTTATCCTGACTCACAAGGTCTCAGATGTCAATCAGGTTGGGATGTTGCAATCCCTCCACCAATGCCCCCCCCCCCCCCCCCCCCCGGTTCATTGCCTGGGGGCTTCGATGCATCGTACAGTATTCAATACACAATTCCATCTCCAAGAGACAACAGCCGTTATCAATGGTTCCGCCTTTTGGAGGCCAGGACACATTCCAAACTCTTTGTGGATTCTGCATGTCTTTCTCTCATTTTCTGGGTCTCCTGAACTGACTTAATAGTGATCTTGCAATTCTCAAAAAGGAGGGGGCCACGGACGTAACAAAAGTCACACCCGAGAAAATATTAATATTGCAGTACTAACTAGTAACAGAACAATTAAACAAGTGGTAAGGAGCATGAAATGTACAAACAACACAAAATCAAATACAAGAATAAATAATAGCTAGGTTGAATATTGTTCTTTAGGGACTACATTAATAAGTTAATTACATCTACCCTCAAAAAGAGACAATGATGACCAAATTAATGAGCTTGATACAAGTTAAATCAAGAATGTAATAGATAAAAAGGGGTTGAAACAAAAATCATCCCAGAGATAAATATCACTGTTCCTTGACTGTTGAAAGAGACAAGGGAATAGGCACAGATAACAATTATGACAGAAGTTATGTCTGGCCATTCAGTAGATAACTACAGATTGTATAAAGAGTGATGTTCCCATATTCAGAAGAGACGACACAGTAAGGAGAGAAAAACACATTTACTTTTGTTTTGTGTGAGCTAATGTAAGTGATGATCAAGAATAATATTTTTTGAGTTCAACCATGCAAGAAGCATTTAACATGGAGTCAGAATGGAGTGCTACATGATCAATCTTAATTATTTATCAACACAAAGGACAGACTTCCAAAAAAAGTGGCAACACAAACCTAGTCTCTTTAAAAATTTTCTTTTGTATTCCGTACTTAACAACTCCTTTTTAATACAGTATGGGAATTTTAAGACAGTACAGACTGAAAAGTAGCCAGCTAAAGCTCCTGCACAAATGGTCTGAAGGAACGTGGTATACATATAAATGCAGCATATAAATGAGGAAAAGATGTAGAAGGGGCTTTAACAGAGACTGCTGAGTAAGTGGCATCTGAGGGCTTACACAAGTCTGAAATTTATTAAAGACCAGCATTTGCATTCAAGACTGTCAGCCAAAGCCAGCATTGCTCAGCCCAATGATAATAAAGCTGGAAGGCATCTTACTGACAACCTCAATAAAATAAAAATAATGGAAAAGAAAGTTGGGACAAGGGATCTTCTGCAAGCAACCATAAGAATCATGTACAAATATCACATTAATTCAAAATAACATTAATTTCAAACTTAAAAATTTTACAAGCAGTACTAATATATAACTGGTGACTTTTAAACCAAATACCTTGTCTTGTTGTTGTGATTGTTGATAACGAGCATCTGTTCCAATATCAGTTAATTTAATGGGAATTGGTTTGATCAGGTTTGAATTGTCAGGAACGAGACTGGAACTAGATATTTTTTTCGGTTCAGTGGATTGTTTGACCTGAAACAAAAATTAAGAACAAATTAAAGACAATTATTCTAAACACTGGTGCTTCACAAGGTTGTGTTAATCAGCTTCATTCTCTTCTTCCTGTACACTCATGACTGTATGGTCAGATTCTGTTCTAACTCCACAAACAAGCTTGCCAATGATACCGTCATAGTGTGTTGTATCTCAAATAACGATGAGTTATACAGCAGGAAGGAAATAAAGAGCTTAGTAACATGGTGACAACAAACTTCCCCTCAATGTCAGCAAAACAGAAGAGCTGGTCATTGACATCAGGAAGGGTGTCAGTGTACATGCTCCTGATTACATCAATGGTGCTGAGATTCTGAAGGTTTGAGAGCTTCAAGGTCCTAGGAGTGAACATCACCAATAGGCTGTCTAGGTCCATCCATGTAGATGTCACAGCCAAGAAAGCTCACCAATGCCTCTTCTTCCTCAGGCAGCTAAAGATATTTGGTATTTCCCCATCCACCCTTACCAACTTTTATCAATGCAACAAAGGAAGCATCTCAATTCATCATGGTTTGATGGAGCAATTACTCAGCACGTGACAGTAAGAAATGCAGAGAGTTGTGCACACAGCTCAGCATATCATATAAACCAACCTCCCCACTACGGACTCCGTCATTACTTCTCACTGCCTCAGTAAATGCCCAGCATAATCACAGACCCCACTCAGCCCAGACATTCTCTCATCTCCACTCTTTAATCAGGCAAAAGATACAAATACCAGAAAGCACATACTACCAAGCTGAAGAACAACTTCAACCCCACTGTCATAAGACTATTATATAGTTCCCTATTACAAAAGATAGGTCTCTTGGCCTCATAATCTACTTCACTGAGATCTAGCACCTTACTGTTTACCAGCATTGTACTTAGACTGTTAAACTTTATTCTACATTGCTATTGTTTTATCTTGTTCTACCTCAAAGCACCATGTAATGATATGATCTGTATGAACAGTACACAAGACAAGCTTTACATTGCATCTTGGTACATGATAATAGTAACCAATCCGAATAACATAAATTATCATTATCAGCTACTTTAGTTTACATATCACTGGCATACACCGTGAAATTTGTTGATTTGTGGCAACAGTACATTGTAAAACACAACAATAAAAAAAGCTATAAATTGAGGCCCTTCATTGATCGAGGTTCATTATGGATATTGTGTCTTAGCTGGCTACGTGAGATGCAAGCCAGGGTAGAACGATTTGGAGCAAGCTGTTGCCCATGCAGCAGGCTCCTCCTCTCCACAGCTGATGAATCCAAAGGAACTACAGAGAACTACAGTAAATTATATATTCAGAAAACCGATGGCAGAGGGGAAGAAGCCGTTCCTGAAAAGTTGAGAATGTTTCTTCAGGCTGCTGTACCTTCTCCTTGATGGTAGCAATGCGAATAGTGCATGCCTGGGTGAAAGGGGCCTTAATGATGAAAGCCACCTTTTTGAGGCATCGCTTTTTGAAGATGTCCTGGGTGTTGGGGAGGCTGGTGCCTATAATGGAGCTGGCTGAATTTACACTATCTGCAGCATTTTCTGATCCTGTGTGTGATCCATCCTTGCCAAACAGTGATATAAACAGTTAACCCTGCTTTTCATGGTACATCTGTAGAAATCTGCAAGACTTTGGTGAAATGTCAAGTCATTTCAAACTCCTAATAAAATACAGCCACTGTCATATCTTCTATGCAACTGCATCAATATGTCAAGCCCAGGGCAGATCTTCGGAGATGTTGTTACCCAGGAACTTGAAGCTGCTGATCCATCAATGAGGAATGGTGTGCCATCGACTTTCCCTTCCAGAAGTCTACAATCAATCTTACTGACATTCAGTGCAAGGTTGTAATAATCTGATAAGGATTGGGCATGAAAGTGCTTTTATAGTACTCCAGAAATGAACTGTATTATTGTATTTGCCATTGTTAATGCAGTAACTTGTGATTTATTCATCTGTAATCTTGACTATTTAGACGTGGTAACTCATTCAATTTTCCTTCATGCCTGTAACACTCCTATATTAACATGCACCAAATCCTTTTCACCACTCCAATATATGTCACCTGCAACATTTCATCGGTTTTTTTCCTCATTCTAATTATTACTTATCCCTATAAATCATTGTTACTTTTTGACATTTTCATATCACAAAAAAATTCTGGCACAGAAAGAGGCTATTTAAGATGTGTCTAAATGTACTTCCATTTTCCTCTACTAGGTCTGTACTTCTGCGGGTCATTGCTCTTCAAATAGATTTCCAAGCCTTGTTTATGTGTGAGTATCTCTCTTTACCATATTTTCAGAGGTGATGAGTTTTGGAGCTTATCACATTGTGGGTGAAACAAAATTCTTATCTCACCTATAATCCTTCTGCCATTTACGATAAGTCTATGCCCCCTAATTTTGATGCACATCATGAGTGGTGTCGCAATAACAACCGTGCACTCAGCATCAGCAAGATCAAGGGCTTCAGGAAGGAAGTCAAGGGAACCTAATACAGGACACCCAAACTACTAAAGGGATAATAAAGCGAAGGAGAAAATGGACAAATATTTACAGAAATGTTTCCATTATTGGTTTAACGTTCAAGAAAGATTGAATGAGCCAAGGATTGCTTCAATGGGAAGGAGAAAGCAATGGGAAGTTCATTTTTTTACAAGGATAGAAGAATAAAAAGAAAGCCTTTACTTTTGGTTTCATGTCTAAGGAAGCATACACTTAACTCAAAGGTGCTGCACTTTAGATTAACTACACTGAAACAAGAATGTAAGAAATACCCAAGAAAGGCACTGGTAGATTCAATTAAGTATATAAAAAGTAGGGATCTTATTGACAAGCATGGGCAGGCTAGCAGTTGAGAAATTGTTCCAATGGAATGGAGTCAAGCATTTGCCCAGGATAAAGAGTGTATTATTCAGGAATGGGGTCAAATTTCTCAGACATTTGTGAACCTTTGGATATTCTATCTCTGATGTCTATGTATGCTCAGTCATTGAGTGTAAGTAATTGCAAGGGTGACTGGTTAAAACATGAAGTTATATGCATAAGGAAGGCTAGCCACATAGAGAGAGAGAAACCAAGTGGGGGAGAAGGAGTCCACATGGAAAATACACCAAATCATTAGGTTATTTGCTTTTGATTATATTTCATTTAATATGTTACCAGTTATTTCTACTGAATTATTTGATATTTTTTAGAAATTCTCCTTAACAGCAATATTTTAGTGTTGAGAATAACTTGTTTTCATTCCAGTTTTGAGCAGATAATGTCTTTTGTAGAATACTTTTAACAATGAGTGGTGGTTGCACACAAGTTATTATTTGAAGTTAACAGAAAAAATACTTAGTCCAATGTCAAGGAGGTCAAAGATAATTTGAGACAAGTCTGCCAGAGGGAATTAATGCATGCTTAATACACATTCCATCCTATAGCTAGCATTCCATCTTCAAACCTATATCTTACAGTTTACATACAACCAAAAGTTAACGTTAATGAGGCACTCAAGATACTGAATGCTGCCATCACCAAACAAGAAACAGCCCACCCCAACACATTTCAAATCATCACACACAAAATGCTGGAAGAACTCAGCAAGTCAGGCAGCATCTATGGAAAAAAAGTACAGTCAATGTTTCAGGCCGAGATCCTTTGGCAGGACTGAAGAAAAAAGGACAAGAAGTAGATTTAAAAGGTAGGGGGAGGGGAGACAGAAACACAAAGTGTTAGGTGAAACTGGGAGGAGGGAAGGGATAAAGAAAAGAGCTGGTAAGTTGATTGGTGTAAGAGATACAGGGCTGGAAAAGGGGGAATCTGATAGGAGAGGACAAAAGGCCATGGAAGAAAGAGGGGAGGGAAGAAAAGAGGGTATTATGTTCTCCCCCCACCCCATCACTCTCTCACCTTATCTCCTTCTGCCCATCTCCTCCCTCCACCCAATTAACATCAGCATATAACCTGTAGCATTGGAGGTTCCAAAACACTTGATCACTGTTATACTATGATAAGGAAAGCCTACCACTCCATGATGAGACTACATTTCAGGAAATCTAATCACTTGGCTGTCCTAGTCCTACCTGCATACAGGCAGAGGTTAAAGAGAAAAGCTCCAGAGCTAAGGACAACAAGTAGTAGGTGCAGGAGGCAGAAACGGATACAGGATTGCTTTGAGTCAGTGGATTGGGCTGTGTTCAAGGTCTCATTAAAGGATCTGAATCAATACACCATGGTTCTCATAGACTTTATAAAAACAGTTGTAGATGAGTGCCTCCACAAGATCATTCAGAGTCTTCCCCAGATGTACTATGAGATCCATAACCTGCTAAGGACCAGATCAAAGGCATTCAGGTCTGGCAACAAAAAAGAAGCAAGAGGTCTAGGTACGATCTTTGGAAGGCCATCTCATGTGCAGTTGGGCAATTCTGGACCAAACTCAAATCACTGAAGGATGCTTGACAGCTGTGGTAGGGCTTGAATGCTATTAACCCCTACAAAATGAAACCAAGCGATATAGGTGACAACAAGGCTTTACTGCTTAATGAACTCAATGCCTTCTACGCTAACTTTGACTGTCAAAACATGGAGGAATCCACAAATTCCTACAGATCCCAATGACCCTGTGATTTCAGTCTCTGACGATGATGTGAGAACATTCTTCAGGATGAATCCACAGAAAGCATCCAGCCCAGATGGGGTAGGTGGTAGAGTACTTAAGACCTGTGCTAATCAACTGGCTGGATTGTTCACTATCTTTAAACCCTCGTTTCAGCAGTCTGAGGTAACTACCTGCTTCAAGGAGGTTTTAATTATACTAGTGTCTAAAGACAATGTAGTCAATGACTACTGTCAAGTAGCTTTTACATCCACAGTGATGAAGTGCTTTGAAAGGCTGGTGATGAAACATATCAACTCCTGCCTGAGAAACGGCTTGGATCTGCTCCAATTCACTTACTGGCACAACAGGTATGCAGCAGATGCCATTTCATTGACTCTTCACTCAACTCTGGAGCATCTGGACAGCAAACATGCATGTATCAGGATGCTCTTGATCCCCTCAAACTAATCAACAAGCTTCAAGACCTTGGCCTCAATACCCCCTTGTGCAATTGGATCCTCGATACCCTCACTTCCAGACCCAAGTCAGCAGGGATTGGGAAAAACAAATCCTCCACAATCTCCATTAGCACAGTGGATCAGAAGGCTGTGTAGTTAGCTCCTTGCTCTCCTCAATTTATACTTGTGACTGAGGCTAATCATAGCCTCAATGCCATATTTCAATTTGGTGACGTTGGCTGAATCAAAGACGGTATTGAATCAGTATATAGGAGGGAGATTGAAATTGGAGCCAAAACAACACTGCTTACTCAATGTTAGCAAGATTAAGTTGCTGACTAATGACCTTGGGAGGAGGAAATCACAAGCCAATGAGCCAGTCCTCATTGGGGAATCAGAGGTAGACAGGGTCAGCAAGTTTTAGTTCCTCAGTGCTTTAATTTCAGAGGATCTATCCTGGGCCTAGCACTCAAGTGCAATTTTGAAGTAAGCAGGACAGCGCCTCTACTTTCTTATAAGTTTGTGAAGATTCTGCACGTCAAATAAAACTTTGACATTTTGTTTAATAGATGTGTGCTGCAGAGTATATTGACTGGTTTGCATCACAGAGTGGTATAGAAACACCAATGTCCTTCAATGGAAAATCATACAAAAAGTAATGGATATGGCCCAGTCCATCAGGGCTAAATTCTCTGCCCCATTGAGCACATCTATATGAAGTGCAGTTGCAGAAAAGCAGCATCCATCATCAAGGAACCCTGCCACTCAGGCCATGCTCCCTTCCCGCTGCTGCCATCAGGAAGAAAGTACAAAAACCTCAGGACCCAACAGAACCAAGTTCAGGAACATTTATTATCCCTCAACCATCAGACTCTTGAACCAGATGAGATTATTTCACTTGCCCATCATTGAACTGTTCCCACAACCTAAGGACTCACTTTCAAGGACTCTTCATTTCATATTCTCAATATTTATTGCTTATTTATTTATTACTATTAATGCTTTTCTGTTATGTACTTGCATAGTTTGTTGTCTTTTGCATATTGTGGTTTGTCTGTCCTGTTGGGTGTGGTCTTTCATTGATTCTATTATGTTTCTTGGACTTACTGTGTATGTCCACAAGAACATGAATCTCAAAGCAGTACATGGTGACATATACCTACTTTGATAATAACTTTGCTTTGAACTTTACAGCTGCCCTTACAGATCCCTCTCCCAGTTACAGTGACACCCAATGAGAGCAGATGGCAGATTCTTTAAGTACACTGTAAATTTTGCATGATATTCTCTGTCTAGTAACTGCAGGATTTACAAGCTAGGGAAGACCAGTGAAATTTTTAAAAAGAAGATGGTATGCAGAAGACCAATGAGTTTAAAGGAAATGGAAGGACAGAGGTTGTATGAATTTAAGGGCAAACCAGAGGTCCATGGGTTTAATATAAGGGTGGAAGACAAGATGCCCATCAGTTTGATTTACTGCATGCACAGTAAACTCGCAGTCCAATCATATGCACCTGCTTCTGCGAGATTTTACAACCTGTACTACATTCAGCACTCATCTGTTCAGGTTACACTTTGTATGTTTCTACTGTCTTAATAATTCCTCACTATCAAGTTATACTACAACATTTGGTGGAAGTTATGTCATACATCAATATTATTACAATAATCCTTAATCCACACAATTTAAAGGGATTGATTATCTGTGGTGAAAATGAGCAAAAATTAGGCAGAACAGGTATCACGGTGCAGTAAAAGGAAATAATCTTCCTAGCCAGATCCATAGGAATGGAGAACTTGCAGGAAAATTAAGATTCAGATTATTACAGTACTTGTTAAGCATTATTTGGCCATCATTAACTGTCTAGGTTAATAAAGTTCAACTTTGCAAACTGAGACTCTTGTAATGTCAGACCATGAAACACTTGGCAGATTTAATGCATGGATTTATAGGAATGGTCATCATGCTGGCTACACATCGAACTGGCTACTTTTGTTTTACTCAATGATAGACTGATCGGGAAAGGTATATGCCTGTAGCTGGAAAACAAAATAAACACTTGATTCCAATTCTATTTTTGAGCCAGAACTACTAAGTATTTCCGCCTTATTTTACTTGGATCTAATTAGTATTAATCACACTCACCTTGTTATACTCATGCTCAGCTTTGAATAACATCTGTACTATATCAACAGCTTTGTTGTTACTACAATTTGGTGATTCAGCTCCCTGCTGGGCTTTCAACTGCTCCAGCCGAGTTAAACTGTTAAAGAGAAAAAGGAAACAAAACATTTGATAACATTTAAACAAGATTGCATACATTCATTTTCGAAAGTAACATCATATATTTGATAATAATTCTAATCCAGTTCCAACTTGCATCAATGAGAAAAGGTTTTAATTTATTCTTCGTTATTGCATAAAAGTACACCCAGAAGTATTTTCTCTAATTTCCAGGTATATACCTCTTTCGTCATGGTTCTCAGATGAGCATAACCAGATTACTTCAACTATAGATTTTCTATGCCTCTTTTTTCAACAAAATCTAATCACCAGTCAGTCACGTCACAAAATACCAAACCACATCAGTGGCCACACCACATGCTATTTATCCAAGCTCCTTGTACTACAAGTAACAAGCCTAAAAAGGCACCTTAAAACACCATTTCATAGGGTCCCACATTTGTTTTATGCATGGCCCCTCAACAGCATTATACTGCAAAAAGCCCAAAAGGTCCATAAACAACAAATCAGCCTTTGTACTCTTATCATTTAGATATAGTTACCAGCATATTAATTATTGAACAATTCATGAAAGCAATGTAGTATTAAATAATTTTGTTTAGAAAAGTTGCTGAGTTGCTGAAGAAATATTTCAACAGAACCCTATTCATTTTGCAAACACAGGCTTTCTTACAAATCTGAAGAATGTATCAATCCTTAAACATTTTTTTAATTAAGGAACTTTTTTTTTGTTTTTGTAACCTAAAGAGCAGTAAAGCTCTGAAAATCTAACATAATCAGGACTTTAATGGTATTTGATTGGCAGACTTCTGGACTACTGGACGTTAATTATATTACTATGCCAACACTTTTGAAATAATTTATTCTGACTCTGCACAGTATTAGAATAAATTTTCCAGTGAACCAAGTTTAAAGAGAACACAGGAACCAAGGGAGTGGAAAGAGGATGTAGGAACTGGTGCCCTGATGATTGAACTGATGACCACCAATTGGAAAGAAATGCAGGAACCTGGCCTGGGAGAGTTGAAAGGAGGAATGACAAACATCACATACTGAGTCAGATGCCCATTCCTTTTAAATAATGAATTGTCAGATAGTGGATTACTGTTGTTTTTCTGTACTGTCACAACCTCTACAGCAAAGTATTCAGACTATGCAGTGGATGCTTTTTGTTAAATTGCAACCTCTGACTGCAGCAGTGAGAGATTGCAGATGTCATTGAACACTCCCAGCTGGTTGGCACAGGTTTTCAGTGCTCTCTCAGGTACACCATCAGGGCCTGATGCCTTGTGAGGGTTCACCCTTATGAAAGGTGCCCTGATGTCAGCCTTTGAGATAGAGATCTCAGGGTCACCAGATGCTGCAGGCATTCACACAGGTGTAGTTTTAATCACCCTTTAAAAGTGTACATTAAAAAGGCATTCTCATCTGGGAGTGAACCATCACAGCCATTCATGTTATTAGGTTTCACTTTGTATAAAGTAGTAATGGCTGGCAAATCCTGAAGGAGCTTACATACATCAGATTCAGACTCTAACTTCAATCAGAGTTGTTTATTACTCTTAAAATAGCCTTCTGTACTTCTTGTATAGTTCTGGGTCACCAGACTTGAATGCCAGAGATCTAGTCCTCAGCAGACTGTGCATCTCCTGGCTCATTCATAGCTTTTGGTTTGGGTATATCCAGTATGTTCTCAAAAGCACACACTCATACATAAATGTCAGAGTTCAAAGTAAATTTATTATCAAAGTACATATTTGTCACCATATCCAATACTGAGATTCACTTTCTTGCAGGGACACTCAATAGATCTATAATCGATTTAATAACTATAATAGAACCAATGAAAAACCACACCACTTAAAGCAGTCAACCTGTGTGCAAAAGACAACAAACTGCAAACACAAAAGGAAAGAAATAATAATAAATAAATAAACAATAAATTTTGAGATCATGAGATGAAGAGTCCTTGAAAGCAAGTGAAGTTATCCTACTTAGTTCAAGAGACTGATGGTTGAGGGGTAATAACTATTCCTGAAGCTGGTGGTGTGAGCCCTGAGGCTCCTTTGCCTTCTTCCTATGGCAGCAGCAAGAAGAGAGTAATATGAATGGCTTGTTAGCAAGGAGCTAACAAGCAATTTCTAGAAGAAGACCAGAAAAGGGGGCGGGGGGAGGGGGGTGGTTTCACTAAATGCCATATCCATTACTTAGTAAAGGATTTTCCACTGAAGGGCACTGGTGTTTCCATACCAGGCTGTGATACAACCAGTCAATATACTCTCCACCACACATCCATAGAAGTTTATCAAAGTTGGCAGATGTCCTGCCAAATCTTCGCAAACTCCTAAAGAATTTCTGGATTGAGTCGAGACAACTGTAGCATATTTATTCAGATTCAAAGATGAAACCCTGAATATCGTCCAATACACTGATTCAAAGCAGTCCTGTCAGCGCTTCTCTATCTCCCTTGACCATATTTTTTGGTCCTAAAAACTGGTGCTGTGGTCTTTGATCTCTGCCTATTTGCTGGGAGTAGAAGTACAGCCAGCTGATTGGACTGTGGGTGTGGGAAGGCATGGTAAATGTGCCTGATAGTGGTATAACAGTGGTCAATTGTATTGCTCTAGTTCCACAGATGATACAGTCGTTCAGAGACTTCTTCAAGCTGACCTGGTTGAAATTCCTTGCAATGATAGGGAAGGCATCAGGGTGTGCTATTTTATACACAGCAGTCCCTGATGTCCCTCACTACTGCAATCTTGCTCTGAGGACTTCAATTTTATTTTCCAGACACTGTACATAGTTGGGACTGGGAGGTCTAATGCCTCTGCATTTAATTGCAAACTAGCGCATATTCTGCATTTCCATTTTTGATTATTGATAGATTTTTTAAAAATGTCTTACAATGATGTTGCTTACTGAATTACCCATATTGTGTTTAGTTACAGTAGTCCTAAACTGGAACATCTGATAATTCCCAATGGAGCTGTGTCCAAAGAGCTGCCACTTACTGGCACCATCTTGGGATAACAACAGCATGAGGAGCAATACATCAAAATAAGCAGAACTTCGAAAGGTAATAATCTCTAAATTCTCACCTGAGCCTCAGGAAAACAAAACAAGGAGCACTAACAGAAATAAACAAGCGTAATGTGATAGCCATGGCTGCAGGATGATGTTGATTGGGACTTAAATATTTTAAAAAGACAGCAAAATTTGGAGAAGTCTGTTAATTAAAGATGGTTTTTGTCCAATAAAAAGGATTGTCCTAAGTTTGAGAAAGTAGAATATAGAAGCAGGTGGGGTAGAGACAAGTAATAATAAAAACAGGAAATCATTTGTGAGAGTGGTGTGGCGATCCCCTAAAAGTAACCAAATGGCACCACAGAGTATAAAGAAAGAAATAATGGAGCTTAACAGAAAGGCACATCAATAATGATGATTAACTTTAATCAACATATAAATTGGAAAGGTAGTCTAGATGAAAAGTTCTTTGTGATGTCTTCTTATTCAGGAGTTAATGAGAGACCAAGTTATAGTTGATTTGGGATTGTGCAGTAAGATGGAATTAATTAATAATGGTATAATGAATGTCCTGCTAAATACTAGTCATATCAATTTCATTAAATTTTACAGTCCTTTTAAGGGTGAGAAGAAAGGGTCCAAGACCATTATTTTAAAATTAATTAAGAACAATTAAGATAGAATTAGCTAAAATGAACTGGCTAATTAGGTTAAGAGATTAGTCAGTGGAGGAGTTGCACACAGATAAAGAGTTCTTCCTGAAAACACATATTAGCTGCATTCCACCATGAGAAAAAAAATCCCATGGAACTGACCCACCACCTACGCTTAAGAAAAAGTTAGAGATTGCAGCAATATTAAAGAAAATGTAGAGTAGCTAGGAAGATAGGTGATGTACTGGCTTTAATTTTCCAGAGTTCTTTAGATATAGTAATGGTTCCATCAGATTGAAAAACGAAACTCCTTTGTTCAAAATTGGACAGACACAGAGCAGTTAGCTTAGCATAGAGTAAAAAGTTCAAAGCTATTACAGCAACGTATTTGAAAAAGTTCAATCAGACCGCCAACATGATTCTGTGGAGCTCTTTGAAGAAGTAGGATGTGCTGCATATACAGGAGAGAGAACCTGTGGATACATTATCTTTTATTTCTAAAATGCATCTTAAAAAATGTTGAATCAAAGGCTATTGCTGAAAATAAAAGATCACGGGAGACAAAATTGGATTTGGTACAACAGAGCAATTGGAACAGATAGAATGGTTAGTCACAGGAAACTAATAATAGGATTATTTATGTTTCAGTTATAAAGGGTATTGGTAAGACCACTTCTGGAGTACTGCGCGTATCTTCTTATTTAAAGGATACTAACGTGTTGGACGCAATTCAAAAATGGTTTACTAGATGAATATCTGGAGTGTGCAGATCTTGTGAAGCAAGACTGCACAGGTTAGGCTTCCATTTCCTACTTAGAAAAGTGGGAGGGAACTTGACTTAAATATAAACAACCCTAAAGAGTCTTGATCAACACACACAAAATGCTGGAGGAACTCAGCAAGTCAGCCAGCATCTATGGAGGGGAATAAAGAGTTAACATTTCAACCGAGATCTTTCACCAGAACTTGAAAGGAAGGAGGAAGAAGCCAGTATAGGAAACCAAGGGGTCATCAGAGGATGGACATGCAAATTGCTCAATTAGAACAGAGATTAGGCAACATTATTTCTTGAGGGTCATAAATCTTTGAAGGGAAATATTTTTGAAGGGAAATGGAAGCAGAAGTTTTGAATGTTTTGCAATAAAGCTGGATACTTAAGCTAGTGCACGAAAGATTACTGCAGGCAGACTATGTAGCAGAATTGATGCGGCAAGCAGATCAGTTACAACCTTTTTAAATGCTTGGCTATGAACACCCAGCACAATTGATTACTGAAGAACATCAATGCAAAGAAATGAATACTGGGTTGCTGCTGGCATCACAATGGACCTGATCTCATGTGAATCAGTCAAGAATGGGGTGGTGGTGATCGTGGAGGAGAGGGAGAAATACTTAACAGTGCCTTATAATTCTTTAAGTTCAATTGTATTCATATAGCATCCTTAATTATCACCAAGCATCACAAAACGCCTTAGAGCCATAACGTCCTGGGAAAGGTTTCTCTGCAGCAGCAATGTCTGGGTTATGACTAGAGATAATGGGGGCTTTGCAACGTGCGGCGTCCAATGATGGGAGGTTTTTCTTTCTTGTGTGCCCTAGAGCAAGGGATTCGCAGGCTTTTGCTTGGCAGAAGATGGAGACAGAAGATGTCAGAACAGAGAGGTCATTAACTACAGGACGGAGTGGACTTGGAATGGGGTTGGGAGTCAATGACGCCTGGGGGAAGTTGAAGGAGAATGAACGAATGGATGGGAAAATCATGAGCTCCAACATGAGCATTACACTGTTTCCTTAAAATGTGCCCTTTTTCTTTTTGTTTTCTTTTCTAACCCTATAGTCAAATTAAGAATTATAAAACTCAATCGTTTAATTGCATATGGTGTACTGTTTATTATTTCGTGGTACTGATTTGTAACAGGGGAAAATATCATGCAGCATCCACACAAACAAATCTTACCAGTTCAGCGGGGGCGGTGACTGTCTTCCCCTAGATTAACTCAGCCTGCCAAACCACGGGGTTACAGAGCCAACAAAATACAATTCACATTTATAATATTGAATGTTATGTTTTCAACAAGAGTACCATAAGCTTGTACAAACAATTGTGAAATGTCCAGAAAGCTGATTAAGCAGTGTTGGTTACCAGTACATTGAGAAAGCATTACTATGGGTGACTGAACCTCATCTGAAACATAAATGTTTAAATGAGAATATTGTCAATAATCAAGTTTGCACATTCTAAAATCTTTTGTTCGCTGTGATCTACAGACATTTTCTTTATGGAATACCTATTCAAATGCCACACTCATTTTGCTCAGTGCAGGTGTCAGTGTTTCCAGCTGCTTCAGCTCAAATCGAATCAATTTTCTAATGAGGCCTTAAAATGACACTAGCCCTTTACTTCTACATGTGAAACATCCAAATATCTGTTTTGATCGATTTTAATTCCCTTATTTTATACTTGTAACTTTGGAGTTTGGTACACTTAAATCAAAGACAACAGCACTTATGGTAAAAAAAATTATAAAATGTTCCAGCAATGTGCTCTCTTAGTCCTCAAAATGGCTGGAAAAGAATAGTTCATTTCAGAACCAGAATCAAAATCCGGTTTAATATCACTGGCATGTGACGTGAAATTCGTTAACTTAGCAGTAGCAGTTCAATGCAATACATAATCTAGCAGAGAAAAAATAAATAAAATAAAACATAATAAATAAACAAGCAAATCAGTTTTGTATATTAAATAGATTTTTTTTAATGTGCCAAAACAGAAAAACCGTATATTTAAAAAAAAGTGAGGTAGTGTTCCAATGTGCATTTAGGAATCAGACGGCAGAGGGGAAGAAGCTGTTCCTGAATCACTGAGTGTGTGCCTTCAGGCTTCTGTACCTCCTACCTGGTGGTAACAGTAAGAAAAGGCCCTGGGTGCTCGAAGTCCTTAAAAATGGATGCTGTCTTTCTGAGACACCACTCCCTAAAGATGTTCTATGTAATTTGTAGGCTAGTACCCAAGATGGAGCTGACTAGATTTATAACCTTCTACAGCTTCTTTCGGTCCTGTGTAGTAGCCCCAGCCACTGTCTTGGCTTCTTTATAACTACATCGATACATTGGGACCAGGTTAGATCCTCAGAGATCGACACCCAGGAAAGGTATTTGAAAGGTATATAATAAGCAGAAACCCTAACATGAAATACCACTTCAGAATCCTGCTCACAAAATAACACAAGGTTGCAGCTATATTGCTTATGTCACAAAGTGTTGTATGGCATGGAAAACGTACAGAAGTAACTTAATTGGAGGCAAGTCCAGTATGTAAAAGCATGCACAATTACACAACTTAGCTTACATTTGAAATTTTTTTGACACTTACTTTTTCATAAGCTCTGTAATCCTTTGACACTCCGCTTTTTCATAGAACCAGATCCCATAGATAGAAACTAAAATTAAAAATAAAGACTGCATTGGTAATGTAACAAGACTAAGTTTATTTTTCATTTTTCCCTACTTAGTTCAGTGGCGATGCTCACTTTAAAATCACATCACAGTAAGTGCTGAAAATGAGCATTACAAATCACTAGTAATGAAATAATATTTTGTCAGCAAGGAGATTGCAGTAATATTGTTCTACACAACTGTGCAGGAAGATATGTCAATTTCTTCATTAGCAAATATCTCAGAAAATCTTGTTTTATTTTAAAACGTGAATAACTTACAGAAAGTAGATAATATTATCCACCTCTCTCAAAATTTGTCTTGTTAAAAGAACAGGCCTCAAAACTGACATAATTCACCATCTTATTGTTGAAACCAAACATCACTGAATGTTCAGGGATTTAATTGGGAATAGTTTTATTTTTCACAGAAAGAAAACCTGCTCCATTTCTTATAGCTCATCTGTCAAGCAAATTAAGCAACTTATCAAAGTGCAGCACAAACACATTACTTCAACCACCAGGAATGGTGCAGAGGGTACACGAGGCAGGTTCTAGACAAGAGCATTTCGATCCCTAGTATGATCAACAAGCTTAAAATGTACCCTTCAATGCATTAATGAAAATTATTGCATACTTCCTTTGAAAAGTAAAGTAACCTATACTGCATGTGGTATAACCAAATACCTCTCCACACATTTTCCAAAAACAAATTTATTTGAACAATTTCCCATGAATGTTGTGACAGACCTGTATGACTGAAATTGCAAATAACTGGATGTCAGATGGTTGTATAGATGGCATATACACCATCTAAAATGTACTCATTGCACTCTTAATGAGCATTAACATGCCACACCAAATTTGTTAAAGAATTTATTTTATTCTTAAATGGCAGAATGGTATCTACTACCAATTTTTCTAATTCGCTGATACAATCATTAATCCAATGAAAGTTCTACATCAACATCAAAAATTAAGATTAAATGTTTTACTTCAGTATTTATATAAACTGGATACTATAACAGCATTATTGGGATTTGTGTAGAAGTCAATATCAGAGGCTTTAGATCAACTGATGAACAAGTTCTATTATTGTTCACAATAAAGGCAATCTCTGATATCTTGCACCTTTACTTAATCTCAACATCCTTCCAAATTTAAAACAAGAGTAATGATGTCATTTTGTTGCTACAGATTATGTTTTATATTAGCCAATCCATTATTTAAAAACTCATGCTTAAATTGCAGCCACCATATTAACATCAGGGAATGCGCATTTCATTTTGTAAATGAGTACACCATATATCAGAACGCACACTTCAGGTCTCTTCCTATTTTACAATACAAAGTCTGAATCCAAATTATAAAAATCAATCATGTAGTGATTTTTCAAAAGAAATTAGAAAGTCCGTATCACTGGGTTGTACACATTGATACAAATGATATCAGCAGAGCAAGTGACGAGGCCCTGCAGAATGGGTACAGGGAGTTAGGAAAGAAATTAAAATGCAGGACCGAGGGTAGTGATCGCTGAATTACTTCTGGTGCCACATGCTAGTGAGTCCAGCAATAAAAACCAGAATCAAATGAATGTGATGCTCAAGAGCTGGTGCAGGGAGCAGGAATTCCAGTTATTGAATCACTGGGATGTCTTGCTGGGTAGAGGTGATCTCAACAAAGAGGATGGGTGCACTTAAGCCTGAGGGGTACCAAAATCACAGTGAGGAAATTCACACTTGCTAGTAAGGAAGATTTAAAATGCATTTGCAGGGGAAGATGAGAAGAATGGGTACATGCAGCAATCAAACAGTGTAAACTAGCAGGACAGCTGTGATTTTACAGTAAAACAACAAAACTGCTTTAAATTTAATCTATTTCAATGCATGTAACCTAACAGGTAAAGTGGATGAACCAAGGTGTGGATTACTGCAAGGGGCTTTAATATTATGGCCTTAACAGGTATTGACTGAGAGAAGGGCAGATCAATGTTCTGGGGTACTGATGACTTGGGCACAATAGACAGACAAGTAAATGTAAAGGGGTACTTCCTTTTTTTATTAGGAGGATTTAAAAGCAGTGCTTAGAGAGGATATACTTGAAGGAACCTTTAAAAGAAAGAGGATGATCACCTTCGTAGGGCACTATTATAGAATCCTGAGAATGCATGTAATTGTGAAAATAGGATGGAGTTAGTGAAATATTGCAATCTTCCCAGTAATAACTAACCCTCTCAGAGTATGAAGGGCCTGGATGGGCAGAATTGTGCTATATCCATGGTAGTTTCCTTGCACAACATAAAGTCATGGAAAAGTACAGCGCAAAAACAGACCCATCTAGTCTATGCTGAACCATTTAAACTGCCAATTCACATCAACTTGCAACAGGAGCCCTCCATACCCCTACCATCCATGCACCTATCCAAACTTCTCTTAAACATTAAAATCAAGCTTCACATGCACCACTTGGGCCGGCAGCTCACTCCACACTCACACTAACATCTGAGTGAAGTTTCCTCATCATGTTCCCCTTAAAATTTTCATCTTTCATCCTTAACCCATGACCTCTAAATATAGTTCCATCCAACCTCAGTAGAAAAAGCCCGTTTGCATTTACCCTATCTATATCCCTAATAATTATGTACACCTCTATAAAAATCTCTCCTCAATATTCTATATTTCAAGGAAGAAAGTCCTAACCTATTCAGTCTTTCCTTACAACTCAAGTCCTCCAGTTCCAGCAACATCCTTGTTAATTTTCTATTTACTCTTTCAACCTTGTTTACATCTTTCCTGTAGGTGACCAAATACTGCACACAATACTTTAATTAAGCCTCACCAATATCTTAAACAACTTCAACAAAACATCCCATCCTGCACTCAATACTTTGATTTATGATAGTAAGTGTGCCAAAAGCTTTCTTTCGACCCCTAACTACTTGCAATGACACTTTCAAATGATTTCCAGATCCTTTTGTTCTATTGCACTCCTCAGTGCCCTACTATTCACTGTGCAACACCTCACACTTGTCCGCATTAAGTTCCTTCTGCGATTTTTCAGCCCATTTTTCCCAACTAGTCCAGATCCCACTGTAAGCTCTGATAGTCATCCTCACTGGCTACTACACCACCAACCTTGGTGTCATCCAACAAATTTCTGGATCCAGTTAACCACATCATCATACAGCATATAAATTAATATAGATGGCAAACCACAATGAACCCAACATTGATCACTGCAGTACTCCACATGCACAGGCCTCCAGAGAGGCAACCATCTACTATTACTCACTGGTTTCCCTCACAAAGCCAAAGTCTAATCCAGTTTACTACCTCATCTTGAACGCCGAGCAACTGAATCTTTTTGACGAACTTCCCAAGTTGGACTTCGTTAAATGTCTTTTTGAAGTCCATGTACACAGCATCCACTGCCTTCCCTTCTGGTAACTTCCTCAAAAAACTCTACGTAAGATTGGTTAGCCACAAGCTACCATGCACGAAGCCATTCTAACTATCTCTAATTAGTCCATGTCTATCCAAATACATATCTGGTCTCTTCCAATAACTTCCCCACTATTGATATCAGTCCCACTAGTCTATAAATTCCTGGTGTATTTTTAGAGCTTAAACAGAGGAATAACATTGGCTATCATTCTACAGCACCTCTTCTGTTGCTAAGGGTGATTTAAATATCTCTGCTAGGGCCCCTGCAGTTACTGCACTTGCCTCTCACAGGGTCCCTTGTCAGGCCAAGGGGTTTTGTCCTCCCTAATTTGCCTCAAGACAACGAACACCTCAACCTCTGTTAACTGTATAGAACCTCTGAAGTCAGTGCTGATTTGCCTCACCTCTACAGACTTTGTGTCTGTCTCCTGAGTAAATACAGATGCAAAAAATCCCTTTAAGATCTCCCTCACCTCTTTTGGCTCCAGGCATGGATTAACATTTTTTCCTTCCAGAGGACCAGTTTTGCCCCTTTTGTTTTAACATATCTGTATCTTGGGATTTTCCTTCATCTTGTTTGCTAGGACTATATCATGCCTTATTCTACCGCTTTGTTTCATAACTGTTCTCTTGCATTTCTTATACTCCTTAAGTATCTCATTTGTTTCTACCTGCCTATACCTGCTATGCACCTCCTTTTTTCCCCTTAACCAGGACCTCAATATCTCTTGAAAACCAAGGTTCCCTAACCTTGTTATCTTTACATTTTATTCTGACAGTTACTTACAAGCTTTGTACTCTCAAAATTTCACTTTTGAAGGCCTCCTACTTACCAAGTACACCTTTGCCAGAAAATAGCCTGTCCCAAACCACACCAGCCAGATGCTTTCTGATACCATCAAAACTGACCTTTCTCCAATTTAGAATCCCAACTCACAGACCAGACCTATCTTTTTGTATATTTACTTTGAAACTAATAGCATTATGATCACTAGCATTCCCTACACAAATGTCTGACACTTGCCCTGTCCCAGTCCCTAATAGCCAATCAAGTATCACATGCTCTTTTGGTGGGACTTCTACTGATCAAGGAAATTTTCCTGAACACATTTGACAAACTCTATCCCATTTAGTCCTTTTACAGAAGATGAGTCCAAGTCAATATGCAGAAAGTTAAAATCACCACTATAATAACTCATGTTTCTTGCAATAGTCTGTGATCTCTTTACAAATTTGTTCCTTTAAATCCCACGGACTGTTGGGTGGTCTGTTATATAGCCCCAATAACAGTCATACCTTTCTTATTCCTCAGATCCACCCATAATGCCTCATTAGGCGAGTTCTCTAGTCTGCTCTGGCTGAGCACTTAGATGTGATTTTCTCTGAACAGTAATGCCACTCCTCCTCATTTAAACCTCTCACCCCACTGTCAATTCTAAAACAATGGAACCCCAGAATATGGAGCTGCCTGTCCCGTTCCGCCTGCAACCAAGTATCACTAATGGCTAAAATATCATAATTTCATGAGCTGATCTATGCCCTGAGCTTACCTGCCTTTCCTACGATACTTCATTCATTGAAATATACGTGGCTCAGAACATTAGTCACACCATGCTCAACCTTTTGATTCCTGTCCTTGTTTGAGGTCTGAACAACATCTGTCTCTACAACCTCTCCAATATCTATCTACTCTGGCACTCTGGTTCCAATCCCCCTGCAACTCGATTTTAACCCCTGCCCCCATGCAAACCTTCCCACTAGGCTATTAGTCTCTCTCTAGTTCAGGTGCAAACCATCTCTTCTGTACAGATCCTACCTTCCCTGAAATAGAACCTAGTTATCCCAAAAACCTGATGCCCACCTTCCTATCCCATTGCCTTAGCCACGTGTCAATCTGTACTATATTCCTACTTGTGGACTCACTATCAAGTGGCAAGGGTACCAATCCTGAGATCACAACCCAGGACGTTCTGCCCTTTAACTTAGTACCTAACTCCCTGAACTCACTTTGCAGAACCTCGCCACTCTTCCTACACGTCACTGGTACGTACATGGACCACGATCTCTGGCTGTTCAACCTCCCACTTCAGAATGGTGAGGTGATCGATCCGAGATGTCCCAGACCCTGGCACCCAGGAGGCAAGATACCATCTGGGAATCTCGTTCTTGTACAAAGAACCTCCTTTTTGTTTCCCTGACTAACAAATCCCTCATCACCACAGCTAGCTTCTTCTCCTCCCTTCCCTTCTGAGTCACCTAGCAGACTCAGTGCCAGAGATCTGACTGCTGTGACTTCCCTCTGCTACGTTATCCCCTCCCCACAACAGTATCCAAAGTGGTGTATCTGTTATTGAGGGGAACAACAACAGGGATACTCTGCACTGACTCCTTAACTCCTTTCCCCTTCCTGACTGTCACCCAATTTCCTGTGTCCTGCACCTTGGGTGTAACTACCTCTCAATACATCCTATCTATCACCCCTTCAGCCTTCTGAATGATTCAGAGTTCATCCAGTTCCAGCTCCAGCTCCTTAGCATGGACTGTTAGAAGCTGCAGCTGGATGCACTTCTCGTAGGTGCAATCATGGGCACTAAAGGTCGCCCTGCCTTCCCACATTCCACAAGAGGAACATTCAATTATCCTGCCAGGCATCTCTACTGTTCTAACTGAGCAAATATAAAGAAGGTAAAACAAACATATAAAACCAACTTGGGAAGGAGCAATACTGGACCTTATTAAATAGGGTGGGTCTAGTAGCTAAAGTGATAGTTGGAAAGCTCTCTGTAACCACAATTCTATATTACTTTTAAAATAGTTATGGAAAAAAATTGAAGGGGATACACAAGTTAAAAGTGCTGAACTGGAGCAGAGCCAACTTTAAGTGCATTGGGCAGAATCTAGCTGAGACTAACTAGGCAACGCTCTTCGAGGCAAATAGAAGATTTTAAGAAGTATCATTTAAGAGTCTCAGAACTGCATTCTAGTTTGGGTGAAGAGTAGACAGACCAAGTTCAGTGAATCCTGGCTGATGAGAGATAAAGGCCCTGGTTAGGAAAAAGGAAGACTACATATTTTTCCAGCAGCTGGGTATAAAACGTTTTAAGAGTAGGTTTTACAGGGAAATCAGGAGGGCAAAAAGAGGGTATGAGATTAATTTGGCAGTAGGTAAGATTAAAAATAATCCAAAAAGGTTCTTCAGTTACTAACAGTAAAACTGTGACTAGGGAGAGACCAAGTCTTCTTAAAGACCATTAGGGCCACCTATGTGTGGAGCTGCAAGAGATGGCTGAGATTTTTAATGTCTGTTTCTCCTCTATTTACTAAGGAGAATAACATGAATTCCAAAGAAACTGGGGTAATAAGTAGTGAGGTCTTGGATCATATGCTTATTACAAGGAGTCATTTGCAGTCTCGAAGCACGTTAAGCTAGGCAAATCCAAGAGCCTGACCAAGTGCAGCCACCAGAAATTATGGATGCCAGGGAAGAAACTGCAAAGGCTCCTTTAGAAATACTTGTTATCATTACCCACCCTCTAGTCTTCTGAATCTTCACCAATAGCTAATATTGTTCCCATGTTCAAGGAGGGTAGCAAGGATAGGTCAGTGAACCTTATAACAGCTTTAGGAAACTCAACAGAAGGAATTCTGAAGGAGAAGATCTACAGTCACATCATGGTCAGGAATAGTCAGCATGGTTTTACGCATGGGAGGTCGTAATGTCCAATGAATCTCTTATTAGAGTTTTGAAACACTATGCAAGGGATAGGTTGAAGGTAAGACCGTGCAAGTTGTCTTATATTGAAACTGACAAAATCCCACATGAAAGGTTGATCTGGAAGATTCAAGGGAAGCTAGCAATGATGGGAGGTAGTGGGGGTGAATTAATATGAATGTGGTATTATTAGAAAATTTTCTGATTATGCTAAACTAGGGGTCCTGTTGATAGTGAAGCAGGTTACAGCGAAATGCAGAGATCTTGAACAATGACAAATGAATTTCAACTTGGATAAGTGTGAGGTTAGGCATTTTGGACAGTAGCAAGCAATGTAAGACGTACAGTGAATGGCAGGGCACCAACAAACACTTTGGAACAGAGGGATCAGGATGTCCAAGTGGAAAGTTCACTACAAAAGCCACACAAGTAGACAAGGTGCCAAAGGTGTGCGGCATGCCGGCCTTCATCATCAGGGATTGAGTCAGGATCAAAGACATTATGTGAGGCTGCTCTTGAGGTTTTGTATATAGTTTTGGTTACCTTGTTGTAGGAAAGACATGGTCTGCCTCCTATCACAAAGCAATTTGACTTCCATTTGCCAGCGTAGCTTGCATCCTCTGTGCCTTAAACTTCTGGGCTAGTCTACCATGCAGGACTGTGTCAGAAGCTTTAATAAAGCCCATGTAAACCTTATCTGCTGATCTTCCTTTATCAATTTTCTTAGCTCCTCAAAATAAACACTCAGATTTATGAGACATGACATCCCCTGCACAAAACTACGCTGACAACTGTTCAGCTTCTGACATATAGTTCTTAATACTCAGAATATAGTTCCTGTTGCTCAGCCTTCTTCATTAGAATCCCTAATAGTAACGTAAGCCTCATCAGCATGTTATTTCCAAAATTACTCAAGCACACTAATGGACCAGAAAGCCCAGTATCAGTAGCTCATCATTAATATACAATTGGACACTCTCTACAAAAGACTATTACATGCACAAGTCTGTAATTGGAACCTTGATGCAGAGAACATCACTCTGTGTGCATGTTGATTCGTGTCGCAATTCTATTGCATCTCTCATTCAACACTCATTCTGTCCTAATGCAAAAATATCTATTTTAATGACTTACTCCATAAAATTACCTAAAACACTTTCTAAAATTAAATGCATTGGTGCACACTTCCTCTATATGAAAAATGACTTTAGGTGTTCTGGAGTACAGATGTATAATAACTTGCTTTGTTTTGTATGCAAACAAAATAAAATCTGCATATGCTAGAAATCCAAACAACACCCACACAAAATGCTAGAGGAACTCAGCAGGCCAGGAAGCATCTATGGAAAAGAGTACAGTTGATGTACTCAACTGTACCAAAAGGGTACAGTTTGGACCAAAACTCTTCAGCAGGGCTGAGAAAAAAGTTAAGTAGATTTAAAAGGTGGGGGAGGGCATGGAGAGACACAAGATGATAGGGGAAACTAAGAGGGGAAGGGGTAAAGCTGGGAAGCTGATTGGTGAAAGAGATACACAGCTAGAGAAGGGGGACTATAATAGGATAGGACAGAAGGCCATGGAAGAAAAAGGGAGGTGATGGGGGGGGGGGGGGGGGAGATTACTAGAAGTTCGAGAAATCAATGTTCATGCCATCAGGTTGGAGGCTACCCAGACGGAATATAAGGTATTGTTCCTCCAGCCTGAGTGTGGCTTCATCACGACAGTAGTGGAGGCCATGTATTGGCATATTGGAATGGGAATAGGAAGTGGAATTATAACGGGAGACGACTTGGAGATCCTGCTTCTTCTGCTGGATGGAGCGTAGGTGCTCAGAGAAGCAGTCTCTCAACCTGCGTCAGGTCTCACCATATATACTTTGTACGCAGTTTTCTTTTTGCTCCTCCTGCCTCCATCTTTAAGCTAGAAATGCATGGGATGTTTTATTAGTTCATTATAGGATCATGACATGAATGTTTGGAGAATTTTATAATCTAAGTAGGCATGTAATTCAGGCATTACTGCAGATTTTATCTTTGCTCCCTCTTAATGGGCTGAGGGCCTGGTATCAATATGTCAGCAGTGACGCAGACATGCAAGCCACATGGTAAATCTCTGGTGCAGATGATGACAGCATAAATAGCCGCTGTCCCTTTTCACTTTCTGCTCTTTGGAGGAATGCATCAGAAACGATAATTAAAGAGCATTCTCACATGTTATGCTTCTTTGCCATGGTAAACACTGGAGTTAAAAGAAATTTCACACATCTAACATTGATACCAATTTTCACTGAACTTCTACATTCTCAATGAAGATAAATCAGTACCTAGAAAAACAATATGCTTCAAACGGTTGTTCAAAAGGCTTCCAAACAATTGCCCAGCCAAGCAATGCAAGCAATTGATGCCAAGTACAAAGGTATAACTGTGAAGGAAACCCAGCTGAACTGCTTCTACACTTGTCCAGGAGGTAAGATTTTCTTTTTGTGGGGGAGCAAAAAAAAGTAAAATATCATTCTACATTTTCTTTTAAATTGCAACTTAGAGTTGGGTATAAAATACAATGCTCACCGACTCCATGTCATTATTGCAGCGCTGCGTTTAGCACACCGCTACAATTTGTTATTTACAAGTTCTGTCAGTGATTAAATTGAAATGATAATGCTTCAAGTTCTTGAGTAGTGATATTCCTATTCTTAGGAAATATGCTTTGTTATGATAATTAAGCAAAAGAAAATTTATAATATTTTATTGAAATTCAATATAGACTACTATGTTTGGCTGTTTAAATTTACTGAGTACTACAGTAAATACCTACAGGAAATAATGAGAATGATCAGTTATCTCAATTTCTTTAAAACTGAGTAGTTTTTAAAAGCTTATATTATAATGTTGCTTAAATGTTTCTACAAAATTACTCTTCACAGCAGATCACAAAGTTTCATAATGAAAGCAAAAAAAAAACAAAGCATAATGCTGCATCAGATCTTTCATGAGTTACTTAAAGTATACTTTAAAATCTCGCCATACCTTTTCATGGTTAATCCATTTAAGTAAAATCTGCTTAAGAACTGGGAAAAAAATGCACCATACAGTGTATTCCTTTTACTTCAGATAAAACTGCAACAACTAGAACCAAGAATGAAGGCTGAATAAGACTGCATTTACTGTGCATACAACCTGAAGATGTTTCAAATTTTTTAATGGCTAATGAGACAATTTTAATAATGTGTTACTGTTATGATACAAGTAATTTAGCAGTTAAGCAACTCTGAAATAGTGATAACCTTATCTGCTTTTGGCTGTTGGTTAAGGCAGGATACAAGGAGAATATCTATGCTACAATGTCATCAATGCAAAGGGATCTTTCAGAGACTGGCAGGCCTTGGAGTTACATTTCACTCAAAAAATAGAACCCCGATCAGGGCAGTTCTTCTTTCAGTATTCCAAAAAACTATTAATGTGTTACCTTTGCACCAAATCTTGTCAGGAGCTAAAACCACAGCATTCTGACTTAGCGACAAGAATTCTACCATTCAGTTCAAATGCTGATAATGATAGGATTTACCTATTAAAGTTCTAAATTTTATGTTTTTTGCAAATACTGACTCATACAGGTTAACTTGGAGTTGCAATCTGTATTAAAGGCTTACATAAAAGGCTGTAATTTTTTAGCTTTACCTGAAAAACAAAGCTAGGTGGGAAGTGAGTTCTGCAAAGACAAAAATCAGTAAAGGAACATGGTTTAAGTGATTAGTCAGAAACTTACAAACCATATACAATCATTTGAACTGAATTAAAGGAGACCAGGGAGATTTAATGAAATGGCAAATGGGATGAAAAGTGGCGGAAAATTTAGTTACAATAAATGTGAAGCAATTAGCGTTGAGAATACTAATGAGACTAGAAGTTAGACCATGAGGTTCTAGAAGTGCTGTACAACAGAGGGACCTTGGTGTTTAAGTCCAAAAATCCTTGAAGGTGGCAGTGCAAGTTGATAATGTGATTAAGATGGCATATGAATGCTAGTCTTCATCAATGGAGACACTGAATACAAGAACAAGGAAGTTATACTTCAACATTATAAAACATGGGGCAGACGTTAGTTGAAGTACTGCTTGCAGTTACGGTCACTACACATTATGAAAATTGATATAGCACCAGAGAGGCAGAGGAGATTTATCAAGTTGTTGCCTAGGATGTGGCCTTTTAGTTTTGCACTTGAATGCACCTAGGCTATGAAGGCAAGGTCTAAGTGCAGATAGGTGCCCACTAGTTGGACTGAATGGCCTGTTTCCATGCGGTATCACTCCATGAAAGTCTGTGCTTCTAGACATGGTGAGAAAAAAACAAACCAAACTTTCAGAGATTTACACCACATGATTCTAAGACCCAGAAGGAGTGAAGGTCATATGGACCCTCAAATTCACACCATTTGGTTAAAATCAGGTGTAATCCTATATATCAATTTTACTTATCTAACTGTAATAAATTTTAATAAACAAAATGTTTATATGTTCAGTATTATGAGACTGCAGACTTTACTGAGAAGACATGACAAATCAATCCACTCCTGTCTTCACTTTTCATTTCGAAATGTGCAACTTCACTCATGCAGCTGAAACCAGATTAACTGAGTGCAGATTGGTAATTTAATTTGGAACCTCCCTAAAACATTACTATAAAATAATTTCACTTCTAAACCATTGGAAGAAATAATCTTATATACTTGAGTTAATTTTAGTAAACATACAACTCAGTATGTAGTATACAACTCAACAAGTCCAAGTAATTTGCCTTTGGAAAATCTCATCATATTTCGATTGTTCTATCAGTGGTAACTGATATTCAGAGATTTGGTGCCAGTAATGTCACTGAACACAAAAAGTAGTGGTTTTGCTTCAATCCCTCCAAACTTCTTGGCTCCCTTTACAAATGGATCCATCCACTCATCACCAACCTCAATCAATACAGATTAGTAACAGCATCTACTCCTCACTGATCAACACAAGTGTACCGCATGTCTGTCTGCTTAGCCCCCAGCTCTACTTGCTTTACCCCCATGACCACATGATTAAGCATAATTCCAGTCCCACCTATAATTTGCTGACTACACCACTGTTCCGTTGGCCAAATACTGGGTGCTGATGAGTCAGTGTACAGAAATTAGATAAAATAACTTGTTGGGTGGTGATGTGATAACAACGTCAATAGCAATGTCAATAAAACAAGTTAATCACTGATTTCACAAAGGGAAGTCAGGAAATCATGTGCCAGCTCTCATTACCAGGTTAGCAGCTTCAAATTCCCAGGTGTTAACATCTTGGGTGACCTGCCCTCGACCTTAACACATTGATGCAATTATATACGTGTGCCAGCACCTCTACTTTCCAGCTTCTACAGGTGCACTTTTGAAAATATCCTGAATGGTTGCATCATTGCATCAAGGCCTGGTATGGCTATTCTAATGCACAGGAATGGAAGGGGCTAGAGTGAACAATGGACACAGCCCTCCCCACCATATATGCTGCATCCCTCGCCAAGAATCCCCACCATCTGGCTTCTACTGTCTTCTCGATGTTACCATCAGACAGGAGATAAAGAAGCTTGAATCTCTATACCAGCAGGGTCAAGGACAGCTACTTTCCTACAACCATCAGGTCTTGAAATGACCATCACAATCCCAATTCTACATCAGGAATGGAAGATTATGGACCACGACTTTCACTGCTATGGACTTGCCTCTTCTTTTTCTGGTTCTTCATTGTCTTGTATAATTTATCTGATACATGTGCCTGTGATAGTGATGACATCACTATCTATGTGGACATGATGGTAAATTTGATTTGACTCGATTATTTTGTTGGAAAAGTCAATGCCTGTGCTTTTGATGTATAAGTGGTACTTGCCATTAACCATTTCAAACTTTATCAAAGTTGATCTGGGTGGATACTGACTGCTACTCTTAGGTTTCATTCATAACTCCCCAGATGAGCTCATCTGTGAGCATTCCCACCTAAATGTATAGTGGAAGGAAGATTGTTTACTGTATAAGATGTTTGGGCCTGGGACACAGCTCATACTTATTTCAAGGAACTATATAACAGTTTATCTAAGGCTACAGCAGGATATAGGTCAGATAAAAAAATTAAGTACAATGTTGGCAGAAGGAATTTAATCCTGACATGTGAGATGATACATTTTGGGAAGTCAAACAGCAGCAAGATACAACAAAGAACAGGCTCTTTGTCTCACAATGTTGTGCCGATACAGCCAAAAATAAGAAAAAAAAAACAAAAAGTAATCCCTCCTACCTACACAGTGTCCACATTCCTCCATCTTCCTCACATTCATGTGGAATATATATTTGCCTCTACCACTATACCAGGCAGCACATTCCAGCCATCCAGCACCCTGAATAAAAAGCTTACCCCTCACATCCCCTCTGAATCTACTCTCTCTCACTTCCAATGCAAACCCTGTGGCATTAGACATTTCTACCTTAGGAAAAAGATACTCCCTGTCTATTCTACCTATGCCTCTCCTAACCTAATAAACCTCAATCAGATCTCTCCTGTCTCTGCCACTAGTGAAAACAACCCATATTTGTCCAGCCTCTCATGACAGCACACACCCTCTAAACCAGGCAGCAACCTGGTAAACCAACATGTTCAAACAAGCTGGATGAACTCAGCAGGTCGGGCAGCATCCCTTGACTGCTCATTTCATTGGATGCTGCCCGACCTGCTGAGTTCATCCAGCTTGTCTGCATGTGTTTATTTGACCACAGCATCTGCAGTGTACCAGTGTTAACCTGGTAAACCTCTTCAGCACCCTCTCCAAAGACTCAACATCCTTCCTATGGTGGGGCAATACTCCAGATGTAGCCTAAACAGAGCCCTATTAAGTTGCAACATAACCTCTTGACTTTTGAACTCAGTGCTCAACTAATAAGAAACAAGCATTCCATAAGCCTTTTTAACCATCCTAATGACCTGTGGAGCCACCTTCAAGAAGCTAAGAACTTGGATACCAAGATCTCTCTGCTCACCAACACTGTTAAGGGTCTTGCCTAACAAGTGTACTGTCTCCTTGCATTTGCATTATCAAGGTGCAATACCTCAAATTTATCTGGGTTAAACCATCAGCCTGATGGCATCAGCGCCGGACTCCAGAGCGAAGGCTCCCGAGTTCGAATCCAAGTCAGGCCACCCCCAAGCACATTTTCCATCCATGCCAGGTTGAGCATCGAGCTAGCCATTTGACCTCATAAAAAATACGAGTCAGGAACGTTCATATCGTGACCCGGTTAATCCAAAAGGAGACCAATCCTGACACCACGCGCCAGACAAGAATGGCTGACTGACTGGTGCGACACACTAAAAAAATTTTTTTTAAAAGCCAGATAGATCTCTGCCCATATGTGCAACTGATCTATATTGTGCTGTATTTTTGCCCATCGTCTACACTAACCACAACTCCATTGATCTTGGTATCATCTGCAAACTTACTAACCCGCCCATCTACATTTTCATCCAGGTCATTTATATATGTCACAAATAGCAGAGGTCCTAGCACAGATCCCTGCAGAACACCACTAATTACAGACCTCCAGCTCAAATAATTCCCTTCGATCACTACACTGTTTTCTACATGCAAGTCTGTTCTGCATCCAATTAATCAATACGCCGTGACCCCATGCGTCCTAATCTTCTGGATTAACCTCATGAGGAACTTGGTCAAACACCTAACTAAAATGTATACAGTAAAATTGAAAACTTACAGACAAGCAGGGTCACAGTGCAAAATATTGCAAAGATGACTAAGAATATGAAATATAATACGTGCAAAAACATAGATGAATTAGTTGTGCATATAGATATAAACATAGATGACACATTTGCAATTAAAAGACATAGCTGCAAAGAGACTATGGATGGGAACTAAGTGTTCAATATTTAAGACAGACAGGAAGAGGAAAGGGGTAGAATGGTGTTATTAATTAATGAGGGAATCAATACAATAGTGAGGAAGAATATTTGCTCAGAGAATTCTGGTATGGAATCCACTGTGTATCAGATAAAGCCAAGGGGTTGTATACAATCTCTCAGTAAAGAGGTATAATTAAGATTATGTAGTAAAATTGCATACATCTTTTAATTAGAGTTATATGCAGTAAGGATATAATTACAGTGAGTTTAATTTACATACACAATTATTGGATCGATAGAGAATAATGGGGGAAAGCTATTATAAGCTATAAGAAGAAGTTGAACAATCTTGGATTGTTGTCTGTAGTGCAGGAGGCTTAGAAGGGACGTGCAAATTTATAAGATTATGAGAGGCATAGATAAGGTGGACAATCAAAATCTTTCACCCAAGGTAGTAAAGTCAAATACAAGAGGACATACATTTAAGGTAAGGGGGAGGGGGGGGGGGGTTTTAAAGGATATATGTAGGACAGGTTTTTTTTGTTAGAAAGAGGGCAATAGGTGAATGAAGCGTGCTGCATGGGTAGCGGAAGAAGCAGATACAAAAGCAAAAGTTGAAAGCAGATAGTGATACTTAAAGGGGCTTTTTAGACAGACTCGTGAATTAGTCGGGATGTAGATCATGTGAAGACAGAAGAGATTCAGTTTAATTTGGCATTGTGTTCAGTGTAGACATTATGGGCTGAGGAACCTATTCCTGTACTATACTGCTTGATGTTCCGACAATCATACTGTGTGGGGTCCTGTGGAGAAGAGGAAACATGCATTAAGATACAGAGTAAGAGCTGATTCCCAGAGTGGGGTCATAACTTTAAATAAAGGAAACAATGAAAGCGCAAGGTACAAGATGATGATTATGGCACATTACATAAAGTGGATCCATGGATGAAATACAAGAATTGTTCATTCCCATCTTACAAAAATAAAACAAGAACTGTTCTTTAACTGTTCTTTAATTGCTTTCAAAAGAAATTAGATTCAAATAAGAAAAACATAAAATTGTCAGGAAAAGCAGCACACTTGAGGCTTGGGAAAAATTTAGAATTCAGAAAAGGAGAACAAAGATTAGTTCAAAAGGGAAAAGTAAAAAGAGAGAATAAATTTTCAGGGAAAATGTAAATTGAATGTAAAATATTTATGGGGATATGAAGAGAAAATTATAATTAAAATCAAGTGTAGGTACCTTACAGTCAAAAACAGGGAATCAAAGAAATTCATAACAATTAAATAAATACTTCATTTTGCCTTCACAAAGGACATACAAGACTCCCAGAAACATTTGAAAGTGTACATAGGATCAATTGAGAAGGGGATACTTACTGAAATCGGAATAGAGAATTGCCGTTAGATAAATTGGTAAAACTGAAAGGCCAATGAGTACTCAGGGCTTAATAATCTACATCCCAGAATACTCAGAAGTGGTCTTTGAAATAATAGATGCATTACTGGTCATTTTCTAAAAATATAGAGATTCTGCAACAGTTCTAACAGCTTGGCAGATGGTAGTCTGATTCAATCAAACATACCGAAAGTTAATAATATTGCTCAGTTTCACATTCTTAAATGTAAGGTTTCATTTGTTTGTAAAAAAGCTATTTAATGTTGAGAATGTGAGTAGAGGAAGGAACAACTAAGTGTGGACAGGTTAATAAGTAGGCCTACAGATATGTCAAAAATATTTAAAATAAACATGAACTAAGATCCTTTGGAATTGAATAATAGATAATGTAATAACATGAGTGAATGAGTAATTAGGGGCAGACTTGGACAACACTTTAAATTCAAATCCAAATGGTTCCAAGGGCTTTGTTATAGTTTTGTTTAATGTATGGAGTTGCCTCATATTCACACTGAGCTCTCTTTATCTTATCTCAAAGTTTGTTAGAGCACAGAATGTTGGCAGAATATTATGACAGTCATTTCCACGGGCTGATCTGAATGTATTCCAGGCACAGCGAAAGCTTCCTTTGACTATAAAAGGTTATAGGAGACAGAAGACAAGAGCCACATATCTAATCTAATTCTTGACACTTTCTGAACCTATTTATAATCTGAAAAGGAACATGCAAACACCCAATATTGCAAAATCTCCACAGTCACTTTTAATTATTTATGATTTCTCTGTAATAGACATAACTAAAATGGGATTTTTTTTTGTACAACTTTATAAGTAACATTTTGCAGGAGTTGCCTGCTACTCTGGAATCACATTTAAAGAAAGAAAATGAATGAAGAGACAATAGTATCCATCTAAAGCAGTGACTAGAAAATATGTGACATAATGAAACATTTGATTTTATTATAATATTTCTATACCCAATTAGCTTCTCTTCTTGCTATTTTTTCCACACTGCTCTACAAAGAATATTTATGATTCCCAGTTAAACAGCTCCGTCTAACTGGAGAATAAGTAATGCCTACTTCAGTTAGGACAAATTTGGGGTATTGTAGAAATGATGTGCAGAATTTGGAGAGGGTGCATAAGAGGTTCACCAGGACCTTGCCTGGACTGTAGTGGATTAGCTACAAGCAAAGGTTCGACAAACAAGAATTGTTTATCTGGAACTTCAGAAAATGAGGAGCAATCTAATATAAAATTATCTAGAGCAGAAATTGGGTGGATAGTCAAGATTCTTTTTTCAAGGCCGTAGGTGTCAAATACTGAAGGACAAAATTTTAAGACAGGGGTCAGCAACCTTTTCGCCTCTGTGGGCTGGAGTGCATATTAATGAGCAGACAGTGGGCCAGATAAATGTCATAAAAAACTTGAAATATGGGGATTATCCATTAAATACATCTAGTTATGTATTGCCTCAAATTAATGAATAACGCATGCTAAAAAATGCTTCGTGCTTAAGGTTGCCTACCCCTGGTTTAAGATGAGAGGGAGAAAGTTTAAAGATGATGTGCAAAGCAAGTATTTTTTCAAACACAAGAGAGTGGTAGGTGCATGGAATCCACTGCCTAGGGAAGTGGCAGAAGCAGAAACAAGAGCAATGTTTAAGAAAAATTTAGATAGACACATAAATAGATATGGAAAAGAGGGATACAGATGACACACAGTCAGATGGGATGAGTTAGACTGACATCAATTCAGCAAAGATATAGAAGGCCAAAGTGTCTATTGTTGTGTTTTACCATTCTATCTTCTATGTAATAAGCTGTGGTTCAAGTTAAGGCTACTCAGACAGAATAAGCGGTGTTGCCCCTCCACCCTAAGAGTGGACTCATCATGGCAGAAGAAGCAGCCATGGTCAGAATGGTTGGCCTCCAGGAAATTACGCTCTTGGCACTTGCAGTAGACGTGCTTGACAAAATGGTCCCCCAATTTATGCCGGGTTTCACCAATGTAGAGGAGGCTGCATAGGGAACTCTTCAACAGATTCACTGATGAAGGGTTGCCTCACCTGGAAGAACCGTTTGCGTCTCTGAATGGAGGTAAGGGAGGAGGTAAATGGGCAGGTATAGCATTTTGATCACTTGCAGGGATATGTACCAGGAGGGAGATTAGCAGGGAGGATGAATGGACAAAGGATCATGGAGGGAGTAATCCCTGCAGAAAGTGAAGAATGGGTGGGGTTGGGGGGGTGTAAAGTTGTGTTGGGTGTTAGAGTCCTGTTGAAGATGGTAAAAGTTGTGGAAAATGATATGTTGAATATGAAGGCTCATGGAGTTGTACGTGAGTTCAACAGGAACTCTTTCCCTGTTAAGGCAGTGGGAAAATAGGGTGAGAGCAGATGTTTGGGAAATAGAGGAGATGTGAGTGAGGGCAGCAACAGTGGTGGAGGAAGGGAAATCCTGTTCTTTGAAGAAAGAGGACATCTTGAATGTCCTGGAAAGGAAAGCCTCATCCTGGAAACAGATGCAGCAGAAACCAGGGAACTGAGAAAAAGGATTATAATTTTTCCAAGAGACAAAATGGGAATGGATATAGTCAAGATAGTAGTGAGAATCGGTAGATTTATAAAAGATGTCGATATACAGCTTGTCTCTAGAGATGGAAACAGAGAGATCAAGAAATTTCCTTCTTCAGCCCTTTACCTTTCTCACTCACATGGTTTCACCTAACATCTTTTAGCTGCCCCTCCCATCAGCCTTTTTTTATTCTGGGATTTTTCCCTTCCTGAAAAAGTGATGAAGGAGGGTCTCAGTCTGAAATGTCCACTTCCATAGATGCTGTCTGACCTGCCGATTTCCTCCAGCATTGAGAGTGTATTGGCCTGATTAAAGTCTCCTGCCACAATGTTGCAGGCGTTGGGTTACGCTGCTTCTTACTTGTTTATCACAGCACTTATATCATCAATGCTAGCCTGATGTCTGCTTGAGTTGATATTGCCTGTAGTCTGTAGTCTTGGACTGTATTCATTAGAGTACAGAAGAATGAGAAAGGATCTCATAGAAACATTTCGAATGTTGAAAGGGTTGGACAGAGTAGATGTGGAAAGGCTGTTTCCCTTGGTGGGTGAGTCCAAGACAAGAGGCCACAGTCTTAGAATTAGAGGGTACCCATTTAAAACAGAGATGAGGAGAAATTTTAGTCAGAGGGTCGTAGATTTATGGAATTCGTTGCCACATACAACTGTAGAGGCCCAATCATTGAGGGTATTTAAGGAGGAGATTGATAGGTATCTAATTAGTCCGAGTATCAAGGGATTTGGGGGGAAAGCCAGAAATTGGAACTAGATGGGAGAATAGTTTATTCAGAGGCAGAGCAGACTCGATGGACTGAATGGCCTACTTCTGCTCCTTTGTCTTGTGATCCTATGATCTAGTCAGGATACCTATGGAGAACACTTGTGGAAGCTAGAACGATCAGCACCTCATTGCCAGATCAGAGGTCAGAGAAGCAGGAACAGGACAAGATCACAATATCTGTGCAGTTCAATGATTTTACCACAAAGTAGACACTGGCACTCTTTCCCTTACACAATCCATGCAGTGGATCACAAAATCCTCAGGTTAGAACACGTGGTCAGGTGAGTTGGAAGTGAGCCATGTCTCTGTGAAACATAATACACTGTGTCCTTAGTGTACATCTGATTAAGCGAATTTGTTTAGCGGTCTCAATCTTGTTTTCTAATGTCTGCACATTACCCAAGAGAAAGCTAGAAGGGGTCCTATCTGAAGCACAACCCTGCACTGTGTTTTCTAAGACAATGGCTTCCCCAATGTTCCTAGCAGCTGTGTTTACCTTCTGGGTGGTATATTTCAAGTCAGCCAGTTGTGTCTTGGGTTCATACTACTGCTTATTCATTTAAATACTGTAGCTTGAAGGTACATTGTTTACTCCAATAGTTTCTGACACTGGAGCATGGCAATTTGATGCAAGCTGCTCCCTATTATAATTGTTCTCAATGCAATTATTGGATCAGTATAAACAGTATGAAGGCATGCCTTTCACTGTATCTTGATATACGTGACAATAATAAACCAATACTAATTTTCAGGTTTAAAAGGCCAAACCTCAAATATGAAACTAGGTACCTGCTAGCTTTTTGCAAAGTGCTGCCTCTCTCTGGGGCCATCCTAGTCCTCAACGAAATGCCTACTTGACCTGAATCAATGGCTATCATCTAGTAGCACTTACATCCAATTCCTGCCTGAGGAGTGACTTAGATCTGCTCTAATTTGCCTACCATCACAACAGGTGTAACAGCAGATGTGATTTAACTGGCTTTTCATTCAGCTCTGGAACATCTGAACAATGAAGATATATACATCAGGATGTTCTTCTTTCACTATAGCTCAGCATTCAACACATTCCCTTGAAACTATCACTAAGCTCCAAGACTTGGGCCACAATACCTCCTACTTGCAAACCCCAGTCAGTATGATTTGGCAACAACATCTCTACAATCACCAAAAAAACTGTGTGCTTAGCCTTTTCCTCTATTTGCTTTACACCTGATTATATGGCTAAACAAAACTCAAATGCATACTTAAGCTGGCTAATAACATTACTGTTCTTAGCTAAATCAAACCACTGTGAGTAACTTCACTCAGTTCAACAATGACTCCACAAAATAGACTTCACTTTCAAGGACTCTACAACTTGTGTTCTCAGTATTATTATTTTACTTTTTTTTAATTAATGGTATGATTTATCTTCTTTTACACATTGGTTGTTTGTCAGTCTTTGTTATGTATAGTTTCTCATAAATTCCATTGCATTACTTTATTTTCCTTTAAATGCCTGCAATAAAAAATAATCTCAATGTAGTATATGGTAACATATAAATAAATTTACTTTGCACTTTGAAGACAGCTTTACCTCACCTCTGGAATTCAATTCTTAGGTCCCTGTTTGAACCAGAGATATAATATATTCCTGATCTTAACTGAATAGACCTATCACCCATCAACTCATGCTCTCCCCCTCCCCCTATACCAGGGGTCAGCAACCTTTACCACTGAAAGAGCCACTTGGACCCGTTTCCCACAGAAAAGAAAACACTGGGAGCCGCAAAACCCGTTTGACATTTAAAATGAAATAACACTGCATACAACGTTTTTTTTGCCTTTATGCTATGTATAAACAAACTATAATGTGTTGCATTTATGAAATTGATGAACTCCTGCAGAGAAAACGAAATTACATTTCTGCATGCAACAAAAACATTTTGAACTCCGAAAAAAAGACGTTGGGTTGAAAGTTACTTTAAAGTAAAATACTCAATGTCAATTTGAGTCCTTCTTGTATTTATGAAAAACGCCGAACTTAAATTTTCCGCCAGCAGCAAACCAAAAATAACATCAGCCAGCTGTCAGCCTGAAAAATAAAAGGACTATTTCACTGAACAATGAAAAAATATGAATACACATAAAATAATAGGCAATTAAAATATTTATCATACTTGGTTAATGGGATTTCTGCTCCTGGACCTCAGCGCACAGCGTCTGCACATCAGGGCTGTATGACGTCACCTTCATCTTTACACAGGATCGCAAGCTGTCATCTGTGAGGCATGCGCGATGTTTGTTTTTAATAAAGTTCATGTTGGAGAACACCTGCTCACTTACATATGTGGATCCAAAGATCGACAGGACTCAAAGCGCATACTTTTTAATGGTTACATAAATGTTTCGAACACAAGTTTGTCCGGTTTTGGAAGGTTTTCAATATCACTCCATTTGTGTTTCTGAGCAAGAACGGGCAACATCTTCAAGGTCTGCTGTCAAGCGTCTAAACTTGGACACCCATATGTCTTTGTCGGCTATGTCGGCCAGTTCCATCTCAAGATCAGGTTGACTCACACCTGCCAATGCAGTCGTATTCAGTAGGGAAGGATCGATGCTTAAGGGAGTGACCGGGAAGGATAATGTGTTTTTTTCCTCTCTGAACTCACAGAAGCGTTTCCCAAACGATGTTTGCATTGCGATGATTGCAGAATGTAAATACTCCGAAATTATCGTGTCGTGACCTTGTTTGAACTCTCTCAAATTGGGGAAGTGAGACAAAGTGCCTTTCTGTAAATCTCTGGCAAGCACTGTCAACTTGCGCTCGAATGCCAAAACATCCTCCAACATGTGCAGGGCTGTACGTCCTTACCCCTGAAGAGCTGTGTTCAGCGTGTTCAGGTGCGCTGTCATGTCTACCATGAAGTGTAGCTTTTCCAGCCACTCTGGCTGTTCCAGCTCAGGAAAGGTGAGCCCTTTGCTGCCCAGGAAAGTTTTCACTTCTTCCAGACACGCGACAAAGCGTTTCAGCACCTTCCGTCTGGACAGCCAGCGATAAAAACACGTTGTAGCGGTGTCAGTAAACTGCAGTCAAAGATAGCTTTATTCGAACTAAACAGCCTTGCTTTTAAGCCTCTCTCAACCCAGCCCCCATGGACGCAGATGCTGCAAAAGACGCGTACTCACAAACCCCCGTAGGCTATCTCCCTTAGCCGGAATGCTGGCTAATTGTGAGCCGTTTCGGATGTCGCCACACTTAGATTGTACAAGATCACCATAATCTTCAAATTTAGAATTACATTTCAAAAGCTAACAAACTAACATAAAATACATTTTAATTAAATACTGACCAATTATTTCCCAAAGCCACAGGGAGCCGCAGCACAGAGGTGAAAGAGCCACAAATGGCTCGGGAGCCGCAGGTTGCCGACCCCCGCCCTATACCTTTTTATGGTTTCTGCCCTCATTCTTGCCAGACCTGATGAAGGATTTTGGCTCAAAATATCAACTGTTCATTTCCCTCCTTAGCTACTGCCTGACCTGCTGAATTTCTCCAGCACGTTTTGTGCATTGCTCCAGATTTCCAGCATCTGCAGTCTCCATCTGAACCCAGAGGTACCAAATTATGTGTTAATGAGCTCAGAGGTTCCAAATTAGGTGTTGATGAGTGTCAGTTCATAGCAATGTTGACATAACTTCATTGAAGACAGATATTTCTGATAATTCAGCCAATTGGCTTTGTTCTGCATTTCATGGAAAAAACATTGATATCTGTATACTGGTGTTGAAATTGTATAGAATAGCTTAGCTTACACCATGGCTAGGTGTGGAGAGCAAGTCTTTAGCAGAACAAGGATGTTATTCTCAGACATATATTTCCTGATATAATATGAGTGAATCAAATTGGTTGAAACTTCTGTGATAATGTGGATCTAAGGACAAAGCACTTTAGTCTTCAGCTGTAAAATCGGGCTTCAGTTCCCACCGCAAGCTTGTGTGGGTTATCCCCAGGTGTTCTGGTGTCCTCCCATATTCCAAAATGTATTGTTGGGGTTAAGAAGTTGTGGGCATGCTATGCTGGTGCCAGAAGCACGACGACACTTGCAGACTGTCCCCAGCACGTCCCCGACGCAAGGAATCCATTTCACCTCATGGTTTGATGTACATGTGACAAATAAAGCCAATCTTCAATCTCTTTAAGGGCAGCAGACTTTCTCCCAAGGTCATCAGATTATACAATTTCCAGTTCTCTGCTCACCATTCCTGGCTAGTTTTTTTTACCCCCAAGTATTTTAAAATTCCAAAACAATATTAACAGAAAAGAAACTCCACAACTGTAGTTGTGGTATTTAATTTATTCTTTCTGTTTAGAGATACAGTATAGTAACAGTCCCTTCAGCCCAACAAGCCCACACTGTCAAATTAAACCCGTGACCAATTAACCTACCAACTTGTACATCTTTGGAATGTGGGAGGAAACCAGAGCACCTAGAGAAAACACACAGGGAGAATGTACAAATTTGTTACAGACAGCAGAGGTATTGAACCTGGGTTGATAGCACTGTAATAGTGTTACACTAACTGCTACATTAGCATGCTGCAGATTTGAAGTTTCATTTATGGACTGTCTAGGTTTCTGTGTTATCAGAACTACACCGGCATTTGAAAGGTCAAGTCATCACTACAGTGCCCTGAAAATGTTTTCCTTTCACCTCCTTCCCTTCTTTACTCACCTAATACCAAACAATATCACTGTTAGTTTTTTTTTGTATATATAATCAAGTGGGGAGTCTTTTTCTTCAGGATTAGTGAAGCTTTGGTGTTAGTGATAGAACTTTATTATTCCATAGAAAGTTCAATTATCACAAGCATCACTGAAGACTATAATTTCAGTAATGAAATTGGATGTCGAACAGAACAAACTACAAGTATTCTTACTGGCTATCCAACAATAAATATATTACTTAAATCACTGATTGAATTTAAGGCAAATGGGAAAAGGCAGGAGCACTAAGTATTGCCTGTGTCTGAAGTTTAGAAATGGCTGAAAATGTATGAAATTTTATCAGATGTAGTTTTCCAATCTTACATTGAGCATTTCTGTAGAGCAGGAAGGGGTCCTGTAACTGGAATTCCAAGTCCTTGGTGATTGGTTCAGTCCGGTTTTCCACATTCAATCTGTTCATGATGGTGAAGCCATGCCTGGGAGAAGCAGATCTTGTATCCAAAAAGCAGAAAACGACACATTAGATCTTCTCACAAAAATTTCCACCTCCATCACACATGATGCAAAAGTCTATTCTGCAACATTGCTGTGTCAACTTACAATTTCTTGAAGCAGACTTAAAAGCACTTCATTGCACTCACTTCTCTTCTCTCAAGCCTTTCAACACCTGGCACACTGCTACTGTCTCCCACAGTGAAGGCTGATGCAAAATACTCCTTTAATTCATCTGCCATCTCCTTGTCCCCGTTATTATCTCTCCAGCCTCATGTTCTAGCAGTCTTACATCCACTCTCATCTCTCTTTTATTTTTTATATAGTTGAAAAAGCTATTTCTATCCATCCTGATATTGTTTGCTAGCTTGCTTTGATATTTCATCTCTTCCCTCCTAATGATTCTTTTAGTTGCTTTCTGTAGGTTTTTAAGAAGAGCAAGGTGAGCTGCCTTAATGACTAACATCCAGTTGCATTCACATCTACTGTGAAGTTCACTGAGAGGTTGATCATGTTAGAATTAACTTCTGCCTAAGCAAGGACCTGGACCTGCTGCAACTTAACTATCAGATAGACAGACATACTTTATTGATCCCGAGGGAAACTGGGTATCACAATAGGTCCACATGCGCATGCAACCTCATTCACTCTCCACTTGACCTTGGATCACCTGAACAGCAATTTCTACATCAGGCTGCCGTTTATTGATTACAGCTCTGCGTTCAACACCATCATCTCCTCAGTACTAATCATAAACTGGAAAGGGTGAGCAGTTTTATGCTCCTGTGTGTCAACATCTCAGAAGATCTAACATGGACCCAACATAATGATGCAATTATGAAGACACACCAGTGGTTGCATTTCATTAGGAATTTGAGGGTCTCCCCCCTGCCCCCCCATTCCTTAGGAGTGGTGTGTTTGTGTATTTTTCCCCTCAATATCAAGTCCTCTACCAGAGGCCTGAGAGCTTGAGGGCTTGGTGCAGCATCCTTGCTGTTCCTAGCAGTGCACTCTTCTGGACCAAATCTCAGATGTTGTTCCCAGGATTTGTTGGAGCCAGGTGTCATAGCCCCAAGTGCACCGAGATTACTCTGAATGCTAGATAATCTGAAATGTATCAATGCCTTGTTATTACCGGGTAGTTCAGTGGATTTTTTGAATAATAATGTTTACAATATAAATAAACCACAAATATTTCTACTAATTATCCATACCTTGCATAAACAAATAAAGTGCCTTCAACATCAGTTTTTTCCTGTGAAGAAAAAGAAAATTCATTGTATTTAATGCTCATGGTCAGGCACTATACTGTACATGAAATTAGTGGAAACTCAGTGCAAATGAAGTTGCTAATTGCAAAATTCAATTAGAAAAAAGGAATTATTTTATGTAATCTTCTAAAGGCTTCTTCTGTGGTGTGAAATAACCTCAGTAAGGCCATCTAAAGGACATACTAAAATACTCAGGTACAAAAATGATCAGAACCTATTTTCCAAATTACACAAGCATCAACAACCAAAAAATGTAAAAACAATAAAGTACAATGCAAACACGATTTAAAATTTAGGAATAATGGCAGCCTGCAAATTGATTCACCATCTGCCTAGCTAATGACAAAAAAAGTGTTTCATTCAAGTAATATGGTAACCAGTTAAAATTTTAATTATTTTAAGTGGTTAATTGTTGAACTACAGCACATTCTGATAGAAACATGACTCCAGGATACCACCCCGAGGTGGCCAAGCAACACAAGAGGGTTTCATCTCTCTTTGAACTGACAGAATTCCCACGATCTCTGGCTAGATCCATGGTGGAGGTTATGTATCTAGGTTAATAAGAACTGGTGTGTGAACGTTTCGGTACAGATGGCCCACTGTTTGCCTATGGTAGAGTTCTTAATGGTGAAGTGCAGGCCCTTCTACTTACCAAGGCAGTTCACTGCTATTGTGACTGTGGCTGTATACATCCTCCCCGTGCCAATGCTGTGGAAGTGCTAATGTGAGCTCTATGGCGCCATCAGTGACTTGCAAACCACACACCCCGATGGTTTTGTTATTATTGCTGGCGACTTCAATCATACTAACTTAAAAGCCTAAACTCTATCAGCATGTAGAATTTGCTACCAGAGGTGAGAACACATTGAACCTGGTACCTACCAACATCCCTGATGCATACAAAGCTGCTCCCAGTACTCATCTCCGATGCTTTGACTGCTTACCTGTTAATCTAAATCTTGCATACTGACCAGGAATTAAACATGTCAAAGTCAGATAAAAACCTGGCCAAAAGGAAGAACCTGGAATATGTTCAGGGAGGTAGCTACCTACAACCATCATATTAATATCAATGAATATGCAAGATCTGTGACTAGCTACATAAAGAGAGCAGTGAGGACATCACTATTATTATACATGTCTATGTGAGGGCAAATCAGGAGCCAGGGCTGACAGCTGATGTTCGGGCACAGACTGAGGATTAAGACATCTCAGGTCAGCAAGAGCTGTGCTTTCCTGTGCCATCAGGAAACCAAAATGGGATTATTCAGAGAATATACAGCTATATCTGTGACACCAGAGACATGAGGCACATGTGGCAGAGCATTCAGACTGTAACAGACTGCAAGTCCATTCAGGTAGGTGCCTCAACAACAGTGATGCTTCTCTTCCTGATAGGCTGAATGACTTTTACGCTCTGTTTGACACATGGAGCGATGTGCCAGTAAGAAAAGGTCCCCTTCCCCCTGAGAAGCAGGCACTCTGTCTGGCGGGTAGCTGATATGAGGAAGACCAAAGCCAGAGTCAATCCACTAAAGCCTTGGGGCCTGATAACATACCTGGTTGTGTGCTGAGGGACTGTGCAACTCAATTAACTGAGGTTCTAACAGACATAGTGAATATTTCTCTGGAACAGTCTACTGTCCCCTCAAGCTTCATGACGGCCACCATCATTCTGATGCCAAGAGGGCGATAGTAAACTACCATTCAGTGGCAATGCCCTCAATAAAGATGAAATCCTTTGAGTGGCTGGTTATGGTTCACATTCAATTTCATCTTCCTGCTATACTGGATCCTTTCCAATTCACTTATCGCTCAAATCATTCCACTGTGAATGCCACAGCCTCTGCAATCCACTCCGTCCTTTTCTTATCTGGAAAGTGATGCCTTACAGGCCAGGATACTGTTTATTGACTTTAGCTCAGCATTTAATATGATCATCCCACAGAAGCTAGTGGGTAAACTGTCCTCACTGGGTCTCAGCACTTCTCGCTCTAAATGGATCCAGGCCTTCTTAACAAAGGCCACGGTCAGTTCCTGTTGGCAGAAACATCTCTAGCTCCATCATGCTGACTCTTCGATGGAGAGTTAGGAGCACCAAGTTTCTGGGAGTGCACATAACAGACAATCTCACCTGGTCCTTCAACACCACCTCTTTGGTCAGGAAAGCACAGCAGTGTCTCCACTTCCTTGACAGATTGAGGCGAGTGAGGCTTCTCCACCTCCCTCCACCCCATTTTAACCGATGTTTACAGAATCTCCATTGGGTGTCCTGACCAGCCTCATCACCACCTGGTATGGGAATTCCATTCTGGGGAGTAGACAGGTAAATCTACTCTGCTCCATCTTTCTTGTGGCATGGGAACAACTGCACACAGTAGTCCAACCACAGTCTAAATAGTTTTGTGAAGATGTGCTGAGAACTATTTGCTCTTATATTCTGTGTCCTAGCTACAGAAGGCAAGTATCTGCCAAGCCTTCTTTACCTCTCATCAGCCTCCATTACTACTTTCAGGTATCTATGGGCTTGTACATCTCGGTCCCAGTGTCCTTAAATACTCCCTGCCTCCCCCCCCCCCCCCCCCCACCCCGCCACCTCCACAATTTAAATAGAATAGCTCACACTTTCCTGAGATTGTAAAATGCACATACCAGGCTTAAATACTTTCTGTCATTGCTCCATCCAATTTACCAACTGACATCATTTTGTATCCTAACATGAACAGGATCAGCAATTTCTGTGTTATCTGCAAACTTATACCTCCTACATCAATATATTATCACTAATATATATGACAAACAGCTATAAAACTTGTGACACACCAGTGGTCAGGACTTCGATTCCAGTATCTGTAGCCTCATTTCTCCTCTCTGTCAGCACCATCAGCTTCCTATTACCAAGCAAACTTTGGATCCAACCGGGAAGATTAGGTTCTAGTCATAGTGTGCAGTTATGCAGTGTGAATATTGTGTATGAGTCACTAAGATTTATAAATATTCTGATGTTCTGAATAATTCCAAAGATGAACTAAGGGGATAACAACATATCAAAACTGGGGCCATTTCATTGCAATGTCATAAGTTGGTATATTTCAAACAGTTCGGATTGACAACATCTCCTTCACAATCTCCATCAGCTGAGTTGCGCCACAAGGCTGTGTGCTTAGCCCCCTGCTCTGTTTCTTTAACACTTGATGACTGTGTGGCTAAGCACAGCTCCAATGCCAAATTTAAGTTTGCTGATGACACCACTGCCATTAGCCAAATCAATGGTGATAAATCAGCATATAGGAGGGAGATTGAAATTCTTGCTGAGTGGTGCCACAACAACCTCTCACTCAATGTCAGCAAGACCAATGAGCTAATTATTGACCAGGAAGAGCAAATCAAAACTTCATGAGGCAGTCCTCATTGAGGGATCAAAGGTGGAGAGGATCAACAACTTTAAATTCCTTGGTGTTAGCAATTGTCTAGCAATAATCTCCTGTCCTAAGTGGTATAGTGTCCCAAATAAGCAAGGGGGATCCCATCTATTTTATTGATTTGTTTTTGTTCTTTGACAGTTTTCGCATATAAGTGGCTGTCCCAATTAACCAAGGGCCCAATTAACCAGAATCCACTGCAAAAGAATTATCACCAACAGCTGCTGTCTAGAAACAAAACTGGGAATAGTAACTCCAGCTGAAATTGCTGAACTCAACTGTAGAATCCAGGAAAGTTGTAAAAGGCTTTAAAATACTCTATTGTTGTTCCTAGATATTAAAGGCCAAGGACAAAGTTGAAAATAGCAAAGATTAAATGACAGTTGAGTTTGAGGAATGCACATGGTACTTTGCAGGACTAACAAGCTCTCCAAAACGCATGGAAGAATACAGTATAAATTGAAAATGTTAATAAGGTGATTAATGGCATAAAAAGAGAATATTTGCTTTGTTTTGTGAGTAGGTAGCAAGGAGGGAAGCATGTACAAGCAGGGTGTGAACATCCACCCCCCCCCCACAATATCTAGAAGTGTTACAGATGCACATGGAATCATACAATGTCATGCACATAAAGGATACTTATAACCCAAAGATGTACTCCTGTGTGTTGAAAATGATTGAATTACACATCTGCAAGGGAGGAATAAAGGAGGAACTGCTGATGATCGCTGCATGAGAGCTATGGTAAAAGTCTTAAGAGTATGATTCATAGAACATTCTACAGAAGCCAAAGATGAAAATTAGTTGTGTGCTGGTGTGAAACAAGAGAACATATATGGGGAGTAACCTGCAGTGAAAGGTCCTGTTACCTAGTGATAGCAAAACTTTGGTTAGGGCAAAAGTCATTGGAAGCCACACTACTGCATTCAGGCCAAAGAAACTGAAATCACAAACATGAGAATAAGGAAACAAAAAAAAAAATTAAGAATGTAAAAAATCTGCTTAAGTGGGTTAAGAACTAGTAAAAGCACGGCATAGTTTATTGCGGTTGGGAAGAATTAAAGTCCAAGAAACTGAGAGTCATGGAGGAGATAAGGAGACAAGTACAGTCTTAAGAAGTGCTAAATTAATTAAAATGAGGCATAAATGCCCACAGGTTAGACATGTTTATTGCCTGCTCCATATTTAATCCAATCCCATGCAGATAAAAGATCATTCAAAATCAGTTTAGCTGTTCCTTTCTTTGCTCACAGATGATCCCTGGTTTACAGGTTCTCACAGTTCATGTAAATGATGTACAACAGTAGGGATTGATTTGCTGCCGTGGGTTTGTGGGCATCTACTGCTGCCTAAGAACTCAATCTACAGTGATTTCCAACATATAAACTGATTGGGTTGCAAACATTTCACAGGAACAGAAGCCTGCTGAAACCAGGAGATGAACCATATCCAATATAATCTCTTCAGACTTTTATGCGTTCTAATCTGTTTTCAATCCCTTTCAATAACTGTATCCCAATGCTCAAACACATCAGTGATTTAACTACAGCAATACTAAGATTATGTTTTCACTCTGGGTTCCTTTTTAAAGTGTGATGCCAGTTAATCCTCAGCTCCAATTTTTCCAACAGCCTTTTCTGCCCATAAATCCAGTCTGCCAGCATAATACATGTTTCATTCCTTTTCTAGCGGAAAACATGATGCTCATTTCTATCACCTTCCCGAGATCTCATAGGAAAGTCTTAACTCATGATAGGAAAAATATATTCTGGTAGAGATAGATATCCATAGAAAAACAGTTCTTGCAGTGACATAATAAAAACATACATGATTGCTGACATGAAATCTTCAAAGGTTGATTTAAAGCAGAAGAAACATTCCAGAAAAAGGTCTAGATAGGTGGCAAGTAGCGACCAATTCAGAGACCAGGAGGATACAAGTTAGGAGCAGAGCACACAATGTAATAGAATGCAAAAGGTATTTTTGGAGTGCATTTGGAAAGGAAACCCAAATGTACACGAGATACTGACAGAAGAGGAAAAAGACATGCCAGGTATCAGAAACAAGAGAAAACCTGCAGATGCTGGAAATCAGAGTAACACAAATTGCTGGAGCTCAGCAGACCAGGCAGCATCTTGGAAAAAAGTACAGTCGACATTTCGGGCCAAAACCCTTTGGCAGGACGAGGAAAAAGCTGAGGAATAGATTTTAAAGGCCCACAGTGGAGGCCGTCCATCAGAACAAGTGGGATGTCCCAGTAGCCACACATTTTAATTCCACTTCGCATTCCATCCATGGCCTCCTCCATGGTTGGGATAAGGCCACACTTAGGCTGGAGGAACAACAACTTATATTGTTTAGGTAGCCTCCAACCTGATGGCATGAACATTGATTTCTCAAACTTCCAGTAATGCCCCCCCCCCTTCACCACCTCCTATCCATTGTTCCTCTCTCATCTTATCTCCTTGCCTGCCCATCCCTCCCATTTTTTTTCTTTCTTCCATGGCCTTCTGTCTCTTTCAACAATCACCTATCTTAGTTCTTTGCTTTATCCCTCCCCCTCCGAGTTTCACTTGTCGCCTGTGTTTCTCCCTCCCTTCCCACCCCCTTTCAAATCTACTCTTCAGCTTTTTCTCTCCAGTCCTACCGAAGGGCTTCAGCCCAAAACGTCGACTGTACTGTTTTCCATAGATGCTGCCTGGCCTGCTGAGTTCCTCCAGCATTTTGTGTGTGACACCAAGTATCAATCCAATTTCTGATAGCATGTAGGGACTTCTGGGAACAATAATTCTTCAGCATTCAACTTTGGAAAGGAGAAAACACTATCAAACAACTTGCTGGACAATTCAATTTCTGACACACACAGCCCTACTTGATCACCATTAGCCCCATCCTACCCATTTCATTGGGACTACATTCATCTTTCTCTCAAATCAGAATAATATTAATGTAAGTCTGGTGCCAAACTAATCTATTCATTATCACCAAAATTGTTTGAATATATTAAATTGTGCTTTTTTCTCTAACATTAAAATTGCCAAGTACTTTAGGGTTGGTTCCATCAGTTATTTTGTTATAGCCTAGTTCCTTTCAGGTTTTTTGTTCAACAACCACCTAAACTGAATTTTTAATTTACTCATCACAAAAACAACCAGTTTCCAATTGATTGAAAGCTTCATCTACCTACTGAGTTTTGAGTTCCATGGAATCAGAATCAGGTTTATTATCAATGACATGTTGTTTTGCAGTAGCAGTACAGTGCAAGGCATAACAAATACTATATATTACCAAAATAGTTAAATAGCGCAGAAAAAAAATGAGGTAGTGCATATGGAACGTACTGTAATCTCACGACAGAGGAGAAAAAGCTGTTCCTAAAACATCATCTGAGGATCTTCAGGATCCTGTATCTCTTCCGCAACTATGTACAGTACGAGCAGTATAAAATTGACCCCTTGGCACTGACTATTTCACAAAACTGTTAAATAAGGTGCTAAAAAAAATTGATGGATCTAATTACTTGAAGTTGTTTGACAAAAAAATGTCTGAGTCCTCCCATGCTGTTCAAATAAGACTACTTGAATAGGATGATTTCAGTCCTGGGTATTTTGTCGTAGGGAATGAAGTTTATACTTCACTCCTTGAATATATCTGGACTATTTGCCCTTCAAGGTTTTTTTTTCGGAGCACCCCTCTTAGTGCAATTAAGGAGATTTAACACAAACAGTATGTCTACATCAACAACAGAAAACTTGGAAAATTTTTCTTATTTTTCTTAAGATCGAAACGGGAAATGGAAACATTTCAAGTCCGTCGAGGGTAATATTTTAAAAGTGATCTAAACGTTTACTTCATTTTTTTAATTTTAAAATCAAATTTTAACATGGGAAAAAAAATCAACGGGTTGCAAAGTACCGTTCTACCCAAAGCAACAGTCCTTTCCGCAACTCTGAGGAAGCTGCTTATAGGTACATTTCAAAACGCTCCTGAACTGGCCTTTCCTGACACTTAAACTCACCCATTCATTGTCTCTCTGGCTGAAGGTATATAGTGCTACCTGGCTGGCCACATCCACAATATGAAAAATGAAAGGATCCTGTCGCTGTAACGCTGCAAGGCTAATATCAAGACCTCTACTCTCCATCATCGCCGCCATTTTACCCAAACAGGGCAGCAAGTAGCTGATGGAGATAGCGAGGCAGGCCAGCTTGTCAAGCGCAGAGCTATCGAACAGCGAAGCCGATGAGCTAGGCCGAGATGAGGAAGGGTTTCGGCCCGAAACGTCGACTGCACTTTTTTTTCCTATAGATGCTGCCTGGCCTGCTGAGTTCCTCCAGCACGTCGCTGGGATTTCTAGCATCTTCAGATTTTCTCTTGTTTGATAGTTAGTTAAGGATCATTCAAACTTGAATAATCCAGTTCAGCCAGGGATTGCAGATGGGATAGGTAACTTCCCAATTGCCACTTTTGTTAAAGGATTTTCTGATTGGTATTTATTCTTACCATTGTTGGTTCAAGCTTAGCTACAATGATACAATCTACTGCATTAGCTTTTGCCTCATGGTTGGCAATGAACTGAATTTCAGGATGTTTAACATGTTTGCCCATCAGTCTCCGGTGAGGGCTTTGGCGATATCCTGAATGGTGCATAGGCTAACCTTGAATAAAAGGCAGATTAAAAGACGTTGCATGGTCTGCCTCTCTTCATTAGTGATTTAAAGTGTAGTGACTGAGGCTATTCAGCTCTGAGTGTCATTACAGTCTTTTCCAGCATTTTCTGATTTTATTTGAAGCTTCTTTGAATCCATTTACTGACTGACATCCTTCTAAAAGTAAAAAGGCATCAACAGCATAGGGAGGTTCAGATGATTTGCAAGATAAACATCTTTTTGATTTCAAATGTTTCAGTTCAACATTCTTCAACCCTGGAGGAGTATGCTTTAACCACATCTGCTGTAGCTCATAAATATATATATACACACACACATCTAAGATCCTAGGCTACAAATTTAGATTGTGTCCCAGCTTTTAAGTGGTGCTCACCTATGCTAGGTGAATTACGCAAATTTTTTGATGAGGAAATATGAAAGGTTTAAGTACCAAAGTGAAGATAATAACAAAACACACTGCCATACATGACCTTCAGTTTTACCATCTCTGGCACCGCATATACTTCCGATGAAGGGAGTAAGTGTTGATATACTTAGAGGAGTACTGTACATCAATGCTTACTTACTTTGCTGGTTTGAGTACTTAAAACAATGACTGTTTACTAACTATATAATCATTCATGTCACGCACCACATTTCCATGTAAGATAAATGAAATAATATGCAGATCAGCAAAGCATTGCAAAAGTAATCACAATACGTAAAAGAAAGTAAACAATCCAGTAAATGGTCTAAGTGCAATTGAAGAGAGAGTTTTGGAAGCAGTAAAGAGTGGATTGCTAATGCTAGGGCTTTACAGAGCTAGAACCTAAAACAGAAATCTGGAGATGTGTTCAATTCCTTCCTGCGAGGGTCATAGAGCACTACAGCATTGTTACATGCCCTCAGCCCAATTGGTCCATGCCAAATTATTATTCTGCCTAGTCCCATCAACCCACACCCGGATCCCTCCAAATCTGTCCCATTCACATAATTCCCAATTCTCTTAAGCATTGCAATTGAACCCTCATCCACCACTTACGCCGACAGCTCGTCCCACACTCTCACCACCCTCTGAGTGAAAATGTTCCTCCTCAGGTTCTCCTTAAAATGTTCACCTTTCACCCTTAACCTCTAGTTCTAGGCTCATCGAAACTCAGTGGATAAAGCTTGCTTGCTTTTAACCTCATTTTCTATGTCTTTAGCAAATCTCCCTTCATTTTCCTATGCTCTGGGGATTAAAATCTTAACCTGTTCAAGCTTTCCCTATAACTCAGGTCCTCAAGTCCTGGCAACATGCTTGTAAAAATTTTCTCTGTACTCTTTCAGTCTTATTATTTCCTGTGTGTCCAAAACTGCACACAATATTCCAAAACGTCTTATACAACTTCAACTCTTGTACTCAATACTTTGATTTATGAAGGCCAATGTGCTTAAATCGCTCATAATGGCCCTTTTTACCTGTGGTGCGACTTTCAAGGAATTATGGATCTGTTTTCCCAGATCCTCTTGTTCTACCGCACTCCTCAGTGCTCTACCGTTCATTCTGTATCTCCTACCCTGGTTTGTCTTCCCTAGGGCAACACCTCACAGTTGTCCTCATTAAACTCCATCTACCATTTTTCAGTCCATTTTTTGAGCTGGTCCAGATCCCACTGTAAGATTTGATAGGCTTCCTTGCTGTCCACTACATCCCCAATCTTAATGTAATTTGCAAATTCACCCAAATTATTAATATAAAATTATAAACAACACACTACTAATCACTGGCCTCCAGTCAGAGAGGTAACCATCTACTACCACTCTCTGGTTTCTCCCACTAAGGCAATGTTCAATCCAATTTACTGTTCCATCCTGAATGCCTATCAACTTAACTTTCTGGACCAGCCTCTCATGTGGGACTTCATCAAAGGCCTTGCTAAAGTCCAAATAGACAAAATCCTACTGCATTTCCTTCATCAACTTTCCTAGCAACATCTTTGAAAAACTGTATCAGATTGTTTCAACATGACCTACCACGTACAAAATCATGTTGATTATCCCGAATCAGGCCCTGTCTATCCAAATACTTATACAGTATATACTGTCCTTCCTTCGGCATATCTTCCAATAATTTATCCACTACTGACGCCAGGCACACCATGCCTATAACTTACTGGCTTATATTTAGTCTTTCTTGAAGGATGGAACAATATTACTTATCCCTTAGTTCTCTGAATCTTCTTAAGTTTTAAATGAATTTTTAAATAACTTTAAATGTCTTTGAAGTGGTGCTTACTTAAACTGCAATATTGTGACTTATGCAGTAGCAAGCTGATATGTTTTGTAACTCCAAAGCAAAAAACTAATGAAAAGAAAAAGACGGGAGCCTGGAGAATGTTTCATTTTAACTTTTAGTGAGGTGAACACTTATGGTGTGATAGCATGATGACATGTGGCATTCATCTGCTTTTACATATAACACATAATTATGTATACAACAAAGAATGCTTAATCAAACAATATACCTACAATAATACTCAAATGTTACTGAAATATTAAATACACAACACTCCCCCCGCTGAACTATAAACTTCAACTCAATTTAGAATGAATCTCAATTAATATACATATAGTATATACTGTATACTATACAATACAACTACTATAGAGATATCCTCAGCATTGTAATTTTTAAATTGTCCCATTCAGGCCTAAAAAAAATTAACTACTGTGGTGCATTTCTTACTCTTATGGGATAGTGTCTTTCCTGACTAGGGGGTGGGGGGGGGGTCACTGCTTGGCAAGTGAGCCTTGTGACTTTGAAATACTCCCAGGTTCTGGGGTTTCCTTCATGTGTTCACTCTGGGACTGAAGTTAGTGGTTCTAACAACACTGGACATCTTTCTTATATAACAATTGACACTTCTCCTCAACTTATTGATATGTCATCTCCAGATGACAGCAGATGTAATCTTCACTGTGTAGGAGAGTGGTCCAGTTCTGTCCTTAGTCTTTCCAAGTATCCACTTTTGATCACCTCTGTAGTCCCTCGCCAGGACTGTTTGTCCATGAGTGAATCATTAAATCTCTTTGTCTGAGGAGCCCTCAAGTAGTCTCAGCCTTTTGTCATTCATACTCCTTCTGAGATTGAGTTTGAGGAGATCCAAGCATGAATACAAAGGATGACCCAGGAGCAGCATAACTGGTGAGTTATTGGTGGATAGGTCTCAGCTCAGTTCACTTTACTGAAGTGTTTTCCTCCAGAAATGTTTGCAAAGATATCCTCTATCCTGGGCAGAGGGTACTGATCGACAGTACTGTCAGTACTGTTGATAGTGACCTTAAAATCACCACAAATCCTAACAGACTCCTTCTTTTTATGTATTGTGTCACTGGCATTGGCCATGAGCTCCACTCAACCTTGGAAAGAATTACTTCAGCCTCCATGCAATCGAGCTCACTGGCCACTTTATCACACATGGTATAAGGAACATTGTCGTGACATTTTCATTTAACACTATTTTACTGTTGATATGTTTGAGTTTTCCAATGCCATCCTTGAACACTGCTGTGGCATTATCCAATACCTTTTTAATTCATTTTCAATTGATTCTATTGCAAATGGTGGATGGATCTCCAATCGAGTTGGAGTTGTCTCAGCTAATTATGATCCCACAATGCTGGCCCTGCTGTTTTTACCACATACAAGCCAATGTGGCTTGTTGGATGTTGTTTTTCACTGTTACAAATGTCATTCCCACTGGAGTTATCTTTTCTCCAGTATAAGTTGGATGAAAAAGGATCTAGTGCTTTCCCAGCTATATAACAAATAAAATCTTCGCGGGCTTCCAGCCAGGTACAGGGATCAATTTTAACTGATGTTTTCGATGACAAATACTGCCATCTTCATCAAGGATGATGCCTAGGCATGTCTAGACTGGTGGTATAGATACCCCCATCATCTGTCCCTCTTGATTGGTTGGTCCTCATCCAATCAGGTTTCCACTGTCCCACCTTGCATACAATAGAATTCCAGTTCTTACTTAGAGTGAGATCTTCGTCTTTGTTAAAATTCTTTTTCTATAGTTTTATTTCAAAGGCTTCCTTCACCAGGCAGTGCCAGAACTTTAACGAAGACAAACGTCCTGCTCGAAGTAAGAACTGGAATTCCATTGTAAGCAAGGTAGGACAGCAGAAACCTGATTAGATGAGGACTAACCAATCAGGAGGGATGGATGATGGGGTATATATACCACTGGACGAGACATACCTGGGCATCATCCCTGATGAAGATGGCAGGTTTGTCATTGAAACATAGATTAAAATCAATACCTGTACTCGGCTAGAACCCAAGAAGGGTTTATTCGTTTTTAGTTGGATATCTGCAGGCTTTTGTTCTGTATCTTGAATTGAATTGAATTGACTTTATTACTTACATCCTCCATATACATGAGGAGTAAAAATCTTTATGTTACTTCTCTGTCTAGATATGCAATGTGCAATTTATAGTTCTTTATAATAAATAGTATGTAGAACAAGGCAGTCAGTATAACACAGAAATACAGTTGTGTCAGCATGAATTAATCAGTCTGATGCCTGGTGGAAGAAGCTGTCCTGGAGCCATTTGGTCCTGGTTTTTATGCTGCAGTACTATTTCCCGGATGGTAACAGCTGGAACAGTTTGTGGTTGGGGTGACTCGGGTCCCCAATGATTTTTACACACCTGTCTTTGTAAATGTCCTGAATAGGGGGAAGTTCACATCTACAGATGTGCTAGGCTGTCCGCACCAGACTCTGCGGAGTCCTGTGATTGAGGGAAGCACAGTTCCCAAACCAGGCAGTTTTGCAGCCAATCAGGATGCTCTCAATTGTGCTCCTGTAGAAAGTTCTTAGGACTTGGGGGCTCATACCAAACTTCTTCAACTGTCTGAGGTTAAAGAGGTAATGTTGTGCCTTTTTTACCACACAGCCGGTATGTACAGACGACATGAGATCCTCAGTGATGTTTATGCCAAGGAACTTAAAGTTGTCCATCTTCTCATATCAGATCCACTGATGTCAGTAGGGTTTAGCCTGTCTCCATTCCTCCTGTAGTCCACAACCAGCTTCTTTGTTTGGTTTTCTTGACACCACGCTATCAGGGTGATGACTTCTTCTCTGTAGGCTGCCACATTATTATTTGAGATTAGGCCAATCAGTGTAGTGTTGTCAGCAAATTTAGTTAGCAGATTGGAGCAGTGGGTGGCGACATAGCCGTGGGTATACAGAGAGTATATTAGAAATACCGTTCAAACTCATCTTTTGCAATGACTGAACCAGCAAGCCAGTGTCTAATCACAAACAAGAGGAAATCTACAGATGCTGGAACTCTGAGCAACACACAGAAAATGCTGGAGGAACCCAGCCTGCCAAGCAGCATCTATGGAAAAGAGTACAATTGATGTTTTGGCTGAAACGTCAACTATACTCTTTTCCATAGATGCAGGCTGGCCTGCTGAATTCCTTCAGCATTTTGTGTGTGGAACCAGTGTCTAATTCCATTTTAATTCATTTGCTATTCACTTCTGATGTAAGCTATAATCTGTGTCTCTTGTTAGTTTTCAAGTAAACCAATCGGATCAAACAGCTTTTATAGAGGCCATGGGTCTAAAATTTTTCTCTGGTCGGTACAACACCATGGGCTAAAAGGCCTGTACTGTGCTGTACTCTCCTATTATTTAGGAGCATTAAAACAGAATTTTGTGGTGTATTTTGCTCCTTTCAAAAGTGATGGTCAGATTTTACCTCAAGTGCATTACTTATGAAATAGTATTTTCACATTTGGTTCTGGAACGTTGCATTTTATTTGCTTCAACACTTGCAAATTAATTGGCATGCTGTAATTTTGCACAAATGTAGGCTTTGGCTTCATGGTTGCGATGTCAAAAGTGAACCCTTAGAACTTAGACACTCATTCTATGAGTTGCAGCAGTGGTGCTGAAGTACTGCATGTTGCCACATACTGCACAATGGCTGCTGAAATGCTAGGATACCAACTAAGGAATATGGCAACACAAGAAAGACCGCAGGTGCTGGAAATCTCGAGCAACACACAAAATGCTGGGGGAACTCAGCATGTCATGCAGAATCGATGTAGGGGAATAGACAGTTGATGGTTTGAGTCGAGACCCTTCATCAGGACTGGAGAAGGGTCTTGACCCAAAATGTTGACCGTCCATTTCCTTCCAAAGATGCCGCCTGAACTGTTGAGTTTCTCCAGCATTTTGTGTGTTACTCCAAAAATACCATGACTTCACCCAATACATGGTGGTCAGTCATCAACAATTAACACTAAATAACTTCTATGATCTTTTGATTCAGCTACATTCACATCCTACAAGGCAATGGTTAAGGTAATGCCCAGGCAAGAATAGTTTACAGATGGTGTTCAGTCAACCCAGGCAAGAGAGGCATAGTTTCCCTTTACACCGCATGGAGCCATAGTCACTTGGCATACCAAGACAAGATAAAGACACAAACAAAGAAATCTTGGGTGACACTTGCTATTAGTCAGTTACTTTACTAATTTTTAAGTATTATTGACCTTTAATGTGTAAATTCTATTGGCTATTCAAACCTGTATTACTGTAGTGTGATTGAAGACTGATAATGGAAATAAGGAACTGGAACATCCACAAGGTACCAATTGGTCAGTGTCGGTATCCAACTGGTCAAATGCTATATAAAAATATCATTTCTTTGTTCAACTTTAGAACAGTTTGATGATGGGCCATGTGCATGTGCACAAATAAGGCACTTCCAGTGGGATGCATTGTCCTCTATAGGGTCAACCAAAGGCGTTTTTGTCCTTTTTATGATCACAAGACGGTGCTGGACCTTAAGGGATTCGACTGCTGTGAGTCTACCCCATCAGCAAGTTGCTCATTGGCAGAGAAGCTGGAGGAGCTGGACTTGGGGCCGACTGTGTTGCCACATGCTACTGAAAGGCATTGGGTTTGGCGCATGCAGGCTGTGTGTAGTCTAACAGGGAGTGATTGTCTTGGATGTTTTTCTTGCGATTGCAAGACCCTGTTGGACATTGGTAATGTAAATTACTGCAAGTCCAGATCACTGGTTTATTCGTGAGGCCAACTGTGGGGGAGCTGCATTGCCTCGGTTGTAGCTAGGACTAGGCCTTGTGCTGTTACAGCAGTCTAGGAGGGGAGACGCTGGAGGCAGTATGATGTGGCGTCCATGCTAACCCCTTACATCAGTGCTGCCCTCCAGTGTTTATTTGGTGAAAGACCAGCTAGATTGCATGTGTGCATGCATATGTTCGTAGGCGGGCTGCTGAGAATTGCTTTTTTTACTGACAATACCCATATACCATTAAATTACAGGTCATGTCACTCAGACACATGGGTTATACATATATTTTAGTGTGGCTGTTCATTTACTGCTATCTTATTTGTGCTACACGTGCCTTGTGCAGTATTTTGCACCTTGGCCTCGGAGGAATGCTGTTTCATTAGACTGTATTCATGGGTTTTCATGTGTGGTTGAATAATAATTAAACTTGAACTTGTAAATAAAGTGTGATTGAGAAATTAGTTAAAGTTTTCAGAGTTCAATTAATTGGCGACAACATCATCACTTCTTCTACGACACAAACACACTTACTCAGACACATTGGCACTCTCTTCCTCATTCAAATGCTTTCTTATCAACCCACAATCAAACATTCTATTCATTCCATACATCCTTCACTCACTATCTCTCATGCATAAGCACACATGTCCACTTCATACTCTGACTTGTACTCAGTACAGTTTAGTAACGCCATAACCACTTTGATCACTTCGCACTAAAATTAACCTTTTTTGTTCTAATTCTGTTCTTTCTTCTAAAACTGTGTATAATTTGTGTTTAATTTGTTTTACTTGTGAATGCTGCTTTATAATGTTCTGTATCTGTTATGCTGCAAGCTGGTTTTTCATTATATCTATGCTTATGTGTACTTGCACAGTCGATAATAAACTCCACTTTGACTTGTATTCATATGCACCATTGCAGAGCTGAAGGTTAATATATTGCAAGTATTCAATTAGTAAATACATTATTATGATCTGTGGAATATGGACTATCTCAAATGTAACATAGCAAAGCTATCAGTCTTCCAAGTATTTCTTTCCTTAGAATCATTGAATGAAATATAATTAGATATAACACACAAAACATCACAACACATCTGTTCAATGTAACATTCAAACACAACTATTGTAACAGTTGTGTATTTGATATTTCAATAATATTTGAGAAACCTTGTACATATACTGTTCGATTAAATATTCTTGTTCGTTTAAATAATTAATCATTTAATCATTTAAATAAATAATTAGATTATGTATAAAAGATGTTAATTGCATGTGTCATCATGCTACCACATGCTACATGCTTACCTTGCTTAAAGTAAACTTGAACTTCACCCACACTTTGAACTCCTGTGAGTTTCTTTGAATTAATTTCATATTTGGAAGTTTCAACCAGGTAACCAGGTATTTTTAAAACAAACCTGAGAAGGCTACCAACCTGTTTGAGTGCAGCCAGGCATTCGAACTAAAAAACACTTTAGCGCAGCCCTGCACATGGAGAGACAGTCTTCAGAAGGGAATACATAATCAAGTTTGTTTAAAATCAGAAAACAGAAAATTTCAGGGTTCATAAGGAGTGAGTACTGAGTGATATTAATCATTTAAAAGAAAATCAGAAATGTCTGGGTACATCATAAAGATTGACAAATTTAATTACTCAATGGGTATTTGGCTCACGTACATTAAAGTATTAGAACAGTATTTTGACGGAAATTAAATAACAAACGTGAAGCGAGTGCCAATTTTACTAAGTACATTAGGGTTAAAGGCATACAATTTGCTTCGACATTTGATTGCTTCAACCAAACCATCAGAAATGAGCTTTGCTTCCATTATAAAACTGTAACACTTAGAACCAAAGTCATTGTTAATTATAAATCACTTTAGGTTTCACAAGCAGAATTAAAAAGAAAGGAAGTCCATTTCAGTGTACGTAGGTGAATTGAGGAGATTGTCAGAGCATTGTCACTTTGGGACTGGTCTTTATAATAAACTAAGAGATTGTTTAATTTGTAGAATCTTAAAAGAATGTCAACTCCTAACTGAAGCATAGCTGACATTCAAACCAGCAGTGGATATTGCCGCTTCAATGGAAACCACAGACAGAGCTGCAGTCAGCAATGAAAGTGAGTGTAAACAAAATTGCATCATCTAAACAAAAACCAGCCTGGCCAAATAAATTGTGTTACCGTTGTGGCAGGGGTGCACATACACCAAACAAATGCAGGTTTAAAGGTGAAACTTGCAAAAAGTGCAACAAAATAGGTCACATACAAAGAACATATTGGGCAGACAAAAATAAATGGACTAAACTGAAAAGAGAGGAGCATAAAACATCAAGTTAAGACGTAGAAACAAGCTGGATGAACTCGCAGGTCGGGCAGCATCCATTGAAATGAGCAGTCAATGTTTCGGGCCAAGACCCTTCATCAGTTCATCCAGCTCGTTGGTACGTCTTGACCACAGCATCTGCAGTATACATTATGTTTACAAAACATCAAGCACTAATCGACATGCTGTCGATGAAAAATCTGATAATGATGAAAATGATACAGGATTGTGCAGCCTTGTAATTTACAGTGTGAAAATTAACAATCGACAACCAATACGGCTTATGCCAGAAGTGAACAGCAAATTAAGTAAAATGGAATTAGACACTGTTTTAGTCATTCCACAAGACTAGTTTGAATAACATTTCAAAGATATGAAACTGAAGCCTGTGGATCTTCAACTAAAAACTTATACTGCAGAAAATATAGTTCCTGTGAGATTGACATCCATAACAGTGAAATACAACAACTAACAAGCCACATTGAGCTTGTCTACGGTAAAAACAGGAGGACTAGCATGTGGGAACATGAGTGGCTGAGGCAACTACAACTTGACTGGAGATCCTTCCACCATTTGCATGCCACATCCTCTGTAATTAAGCCATAAGGAAGTGAATTGAGAAATGTATTAGATGATGCCACAACTGACTCCATGCCGAACATCATGAACTGTTGTCCAACAGGGGACAAACACATGTTTGTGCCAACCTCTGGTTGTAAGCATCCTGGACAAAGAAAACATGAACGTGTCAAAATCAGTGGTTCTACTAAAATAGAATTTGTAGAAAACACATCTGAGAAAGTTTCTGATATGTTGATCAGGCAGTTGCTTGTGAAATGTGGCTTGGCTTTTGCTGGAAGAGAGTTCAACAAGCTTCAGAAAAGTTGTAAGCATTTGGCTTCTGTGAGTATAAAGAACCAGAATCTACTCAGTGTGTATTGAAGTTATTGAATGAACTTCAAATGGGAGACAAAAAGCTGCTTGTAAAAACAAATGCAAAGACCAAAGCTCAGCTGGATGAATGGAAGGCCAAAAATAAAGGAGTCAACAGAGATATGAAAACAGATAATTTGTCACATGATATTGTAGATGAGGAAACTAAGAAGAAAGATCAGATCGTAAAGGGAGCAGTAGAAGGATTAATGAGAGAATACTCCAGTAAACTAAGTGCCCCATCCCAAGATCAAGATGCACAACTAGAAGAAAAAGGAAGAGATGGAGAGAAAGAATGTGAAGGAGAAAAAGAATGGTGTGAAAAGGAGAAGGAACATGAAAAAGAAAAAAAGGGATCAAAGTAGATCCAGAGAGAGAAAAGGAGAAAGGCATCCAGAGCTGTCAGTCACTTCCTGCAGTCTCAGAGTCAACTCTTACAAACGGCACAGAGGAGGCCTCAGAACATGAGATTGTTTCACAGCCACAAGTCTCTCCTGCCAAGCAAAATATGTACAGAGTTTTTAATATATATATATATATATATGTGTATATAGTTCAGATGCATTCTGCATTGAGTTGAATAGCTAAGCAAAGAAGTGTTCTATATTTCATATTTTGATAATGTTTGAGCAATCTTGTATATATGTTGTTTGATTATGTATTCTTCTTCTTCTTCATTTAAATAAATAATGGTTATATGTAAAATATGTTAATTCTTTAAAAATGCCACCACATGATGCATCCACACCTCACTTAAAGTAAACTTGAATTACACACATATATTTGGACCTTTTTTGAATTAATTTAATATGTGTAAGTTGCAAAACATAACGAGATGATAAAATTTGAAAACTTTAATGTTAATTAGGAAATTTGCTTGACTACATATTTGTGACTCTGAACATCATTGAACGATAAATTTCCCAAGCAATTTTTGATCCTTTCTAAGCATGTTACTATTGCCATGCAGTGTGAGTTTCTTGACCACATGTAAAAGCAATGTGAAAACTTATATTAATTTATGTTTCCAGTTTATTCCTCACTGGCATTAAATGTTTTTTTCTCTGCAGTGTCTGTAGAGATAATGTTCATGTACATAACGTTTCTTGGCATGAATACAAAGACCATGCTAGCAAAACTTAATTTCTGTGCATGTAGCTGTCCAGATTGTTTCTAGATATTCAAAAATTTTTATAACAGGAGAGCCATTAGGAGGTAGTGACCATAATATGTTAAGATTTTATCTGCAATTTGAAAAGGATAATGGCAGATCGGAGGTTTCAGTGTTGCAGTTGAATAAAGGAGACTATGGAGCCATGAAGGAGGAGCTGGCCAAAGTTAATTGGATGGATATCCTAGCAGAAAAGACAGTGGAACAGCAATGGCAGGTATTCTTGGGAATAATGTACAAGGTGCAAAATCAGTTCATCCCCCGGAGGAGGAAGGATTCAAAGGGGCGAAAGGGGCCACAGTAGTTGACAAAGGAAGTCAGAGATTGCATAGCATTAAAAAAAAGAAGTATGACAGAGCTAAGGTGAGTGAGAAGACAGATGATTGGGAAATTTTTAAGGAATAACAGAACTTAACTAAAAAGGCAATACGGGGAGAAAAAATGAGGTACAAACACAAGCTAGCCAGGAATATAGAGGAGGATAGCAAAAGCTTTTTTAGGTATGTGAAGAGAAAGAAGAAAGCTACGAACAATGTTGGGCCCTTGAAGAGTGAATTGGGTGAAATTGTTATGGGAAACAAAGAAATGGCAGAAGAATTTGATAAGTACTTTAGATATGTCTTCACGAGGGAAGACACAAGCAATCTTCCAGATGTAAGGATGGGCCAAGGACATAGGGTAACAGAGGAAATGAAACAGATTGACATTGGGAAGAAAACGGTGATGAGTAGACTGATGGGACTGAAGGCTGACAAATCCCCAGGTCCAGATGGTCTGCATCCTAGGGTACTAAAGGAGGTGGCTCTGGAAATTGCGGATGCATTGGTAATCATTTTCCAATGTTCCTTAGATTCAGGACCAGTTCCTGAGGATTGAAGAATGGCTAATGTTATCCCACTTTTTAAGAAAGGAGTGAGGGAGAAAACAAAGAACTATCGTCCTGTCAGCCTAACATCAGTAGTGGGGAAGATGCTAGAGTCCATTATTAAAGATGAAATAGTGGCATATCTAGATAGAATTGATAGGATTTGGCCGAGCCAGCATGGATTTACCAAAGGCAAATCATGCTTAACTAATCTATTGGAGTTTTTCAAGGATGTAACCAGGAAGTTAGACAAGGGAGATCCAGTGGATGCAATGTACCTCGATTTTCAGAAGGCATTTGATAAGGTCCCACATAGGAGATTGGTGGGTAAAATTAGAGCTCATGGCATTGGGGGGAAGACATTGACATAGATAGAAAACTGGTTGGTAGATAGAAAGCAAAGGGTAGTGGTGAGTGGGTGTTTCTCGGAATGGCAGGTGGTGACTAGTGGGGTGCCACAGGGCTCGGTATTGGGACCACAGCTGTTTACGATTTACATCAACGATTTAGATGAAGGCATTGAGAATAACATCAGCAAGTTTGCTGATGATACTAAGTTGGGTGGCAGTGTGACATGTGATGAGGATGTGAGGAGAATTCAGGGTGACTTGGATAGGCTGAGTGAGTGAGCAGATACTTGGCAGATGACGTTTAATGTGAATAAGTGTGAGGTTATCCACTTTGGGAGTAAGAACAGGAAGGCAGATTATTATCTGAACGGTGTAGAGTTAGGTAAGGGAGAAATACAGAGAGATCTCGGAGTCCTTGTTCATCAGCCACTGAAGGTGAATGAGCAAGTGCAGCAGGCAGTGAAGAAGGCTAATGGAATGTTGGCCTTTATTACAAAGGGAATTGAGTACAAGAGCAAGGAAATCCTTTTGCATTTGTACAGGGCCCTGGTGAGACCACACCTGGAGTATTGTGTACAGTTTTGGTCTCCAGGGTTAAGGAAGGACATCCTGGCTGTAGAGGAAGTACAGTGTTAATTACAAGGTTAATTCCTGGGATGTCTGGACTGTCTTACGCAGAGAAGTTAGAGAGACTGGGCTTGTACATGCTGGAATTAAGGAAATTGAGAGGGGATCCGATTGCAACATGTAAGATTATTAAGGGATTGGACAAGATAGAGGCAGGAAATATTTTCCAGATGCTGGGAGAATCCAGTACCAGAGGACATGGTTTAAGAATAAGGGGTAGGTCATTTAGGACAGAGTTAAGGAAAAACTTCTTCTCCCAGAGAGTTGTGGGGGTGTGGAATGCACTGCCTCAGAAAGCAGTGGAGGCCAATTATCTGGATGCTTTCAAGGGATATGGGGACAAGGCAGGAACCGGGTATTAATAGTAGATGATCAGCCATGATCTCAGAATGACAGTGCAGGCTCGAAGGGCCAAATGGTCTACTTCTGCACCCATTGTTTATTGTCAAAGTATTTATTACATAGTGCAAATGAAATAGCAGACATACTGTACTAATCAGATCATGAATATTGCAGGTGATTCAATCACCATTGTACCTCAAGTTAACAGTTCAGAGATCATGAGAACACTATGCACATAATATTCTCCAGAAATAATCAAGAGTCACCATTTTGGGCCAAGACCCTTTGTCAGGACCGATGAAGGGGCTCAGTCTAAAATTTTCAGTTTATTCTTTTCTATAGATGCTGCCTGACCTATTGTGTTCCTCCAGCATTTTGTATGTGTTACACTGGATTTCCTGCATCTGCAGAATTTCTTGTGTGGCCAGAAATCATGCTTAGAATATTGGTAATAATACAAGGAGACAACAAGCTAACACTATAGATAGTACTAGACAACTGGGTGACCCATTGGGGCGCCCTTTGAGAGAAAGGTAGTGCTCTCTGATGTGATATGCTTTGGAAATTAAAGAAGAAAAACAATTTATTAAAGAATAAAATCATCTAGCAAGACAAATATAGCTCCTCCTCGTTTAACGAAGGACTCTCTTGATGACAACATTTCCGGTTGATCTGCCACCCTTCAAGAATACTCTAACATTTTCATTTTTTTTCCCTGGCTTAAAGCCACATACAGCTGACCATGCTGGAATACTGGTTTCTCCAGATAAATCAACACATTCTCCATGGTTTGGCCTTTCGCCTTATGTTTAGTCACAGCAAAGCATGACTGTATTGGGAACTGGTTCCGCTGAAGAGGGACATCTTCTTCTTCTGATAAATTCAGAGTAATTCTTGGGACCATGACAATGTCATTATTGAATGCACCAATGTTTATCTTTGCTACGATGAGATTGTCATGCAGTTCCTACATCATCATTCGTGTTCCATTGCAAAGCCTTGGTGGATCCAAGTTCATCATTGAAATGATGGGAGATCCCCTCTTCAATTCCAGTTTATGTGGCGGCAATTTGGAGAGTTTTACTGAATCAAGGAATTCTGTTGGAAAATGAGTGGCGTTAGCTCCTTCACTTACAGCATTGAAGTTACAGTGTTCTTTCATGATTCCAGCAAAGCCTCTAATGCATGTGAAGTTTATTTTTCACATCATTTCATTGAGAGGACCCAAGATAGAATTCCCCAAGAACAGTTCTGCAGGATTGTCGAATGCCAGGTAGATGAAATTGATGCATTCTTCCACAGTTTTTGCTGGCAGAATCACATCTTCACGTAATTCAATTTCATCATTTTCATTTTTCTCAATTTTGTCTTCTCCAACATCCAATAAGAACTCAGAATGTTGTCCTTCTCCCTCACTCAATCGCATGTTTCTCTTCAATTGGAACTTGATGAAACCTCTCCATAAGTAGGATGTTTTTATGCATGAATTCTCCACATCAGCATCATTTCCACATTTCACAACCGGTAGAAGCTGATGTCACGAAGAGTCCAGTCCACGACTTCGAAGCTCTCCCTCCTAATCACGGGGCACTCATCCCAGACAATAAGCCTCGCATTTTGGAGTAAATTTACACTATTGGTGTTTTTATCAATATTTCAAAGGGCATCTTCATTGACTTTGAGGGGTATTTTTAATCTTGAATGGGTTGTCCTACCACAAGGCATCAATGTTGCTACAATACCTGATGATGCTACAGCGATAGCAACACCTCCATCTCCCCTAACTTTAGCAAGGATAAAGTTGATGAGAAATGTCTTGCCCGTTCCTCTTGGTGCATCAATGAAAATCATTGAAGAGAGATTCCTTTCTAATCAGTCGCACACATATTTATATACTTCTCTTTGCTCATAATTCAATAGGGGCTCCTTCTGTGAAACAAATTCCTGCTGTTCATCTCTGTTGTATTGCAGTTCACACAATAATTCCAGATTGCTAACACTTTGAGTAATTGTTCTGTTTTTTGGTGTTGGCAAGTTATATTCTTCAAGTGTTTTGCCCAAGTTCTCAAGATTCTCTTGGAAATACAGGAGAGCTTGTCCATGATGCTTCTCATCAATCATGATATTAGGATCATTGTTAGTTCTCCTCTCCATTTGTAAGAAATTTTCAGACAGTGCATTCTTGAACTGGTTCCATAATTGCTGTGGATTGTTGATTTCAGTGTTTGTTAGCAAGATAACAATCAAATCTCTCATTGATCTGGGCATTCTTGTTCTCTCTGCTTCTTCCATAGTTTGCTGCCAAGGATCGTCAGCTTGCAACAATCGCCTCTCTCTGCAGATGTCTTTGAATGATGGAATGATATTTCCATCATGTGTTTTCAATGATTCGAAAGGTACTGATCCCTTTATGTGATGAAAAAGTTCTCAAATAGTAGAGGTCACCACTTTGTGGAGAAACAGTATACACCCGACCAACAACATTTGCTTCAAAAATCCTGGAGCACTCCTCCACTCTTTTCCCCATTCTCCTTCTTTCCCATCTTTTATTAGTCCAAGTATAGAATCTGGGAATATCCGCATAGTACAGGGTTCTTGCAAATGGATCGCGAGTGCAAAGATCCATGAATACCTTTAAAGTGGTCCTTACCATACCATTATTCAGCAGCATTATCTCGAAAGAATACTTGATGCACTTGAAGGCGAACAACGGCTGGTTCCCTCTAGTGAATTGTAAATCCAAGTACCGATCCGGCAGCTATCTGCCTGTCAAATACTGTGTGATTTCGCCTTCTCCATTTACGGCAAAAATCTCTCCACCTCGCCGAGGTGGAGCCGGCCCTGCGGGCATTGTGAGGCGCGGCGAGGTGCGGCGGGCATTGCGAGGCGCGGCGGGCATTGCGAGGCGCGGCGAGGCGCGGCGGGCATTGCGAGGCGCGGCGAGGCGCGGCGGGCATTGCGAGGCGCGGCGAGGCGCGGCGGGCATTGCGAGGCGCGACGGGCATTGCGAGGCGCGGCGAGGCGCGGCGGGCATTGCGAGGTGCGGCGGGCATTGCGAGGCGCGGCGAGGCGCGGCGGGCATTGCGAGGCGCGGCGAGGTGCGGCGGGCATTGCGAGGCGCGGCGGGCATTGCGAGGCGCGGCGAGGCGCGGCGGGTCGTGCGCATGCGTCGTGGCGTCGCGTCGCGTCCCGATCCCCATCATGGCTGATGTCGGCTCTCGGGTGGAGACAGAGCACTTGATTTTGGCGAATGAACAATTTTATGCAAACATATAACCCTGAATTTTGCCTGCAGTCTGTAAGTTAGCGCATTTAAAGTTGATTTAGCCAAAAATAGTGCCGCTGTAATACACCGTTTGCAACTGGAGGGCACAGACAGTACATGAGAGTTTTAGTATTAATTAGATTGTATCACTGATTTTGGAGTATCATCACTCTAAAAATGACATTCATGTTCTGTACAAAATAGGTCATATGTAAGTTATTCACGAGAGACCACTCATAGAAGTGTAGACATTAACATGTATCCTTGAAACACCGCACATCACTCACAGTTACGTGCTTAGCCCAGTGCTCTACTACTCTCTCTACGCTCATGACTTCGTGGCTGAGCACAGTTCAAATGGCATCTATAAATTCACTGATGACAATGCTGTTGTTGGTAGAATCTCAGATGGCAATGAGGAGGCATACAACAACCTCACACTCAATAACATTCTCATTACTATCATCGGGGGTAGGTACAAGAACCTAAAGACCATGCTCAATAATTCAGGAACAGATTCTTCCCCTTCTCCATCACATTTCTGAACAGTCCATGAACCTACTGTTACGAACCCCGTAACTGGATCACTACCAGCAAAGCTGGAGAGGTCCGTTGATACTATTTTTAACAGTATTTATTGGTAAAAATACACAAAAATAATATCAATGCAAATATACAGATAATATACGTCATCAATACTAAATCTAAAAGTGCGGGTATAATAATAATCAACGAAAAATAAGCTCTATCTTTGTCTAGGGGATAATGTATTGTCCGAAGGAAATATAAAGTTCACTCAGTTCATGCAGGCTGCAGCCTTTGGGGACCGCTGGATTGCAATGGTTGGAGAGAGAGAGAGGTTTGGGAGAAAAACTTGCCGATTCCTTTTATGATTTCGATCCGTCGGAGTCTCGGTGTGGCCGTTCACTTGTGGCCTCTCCTTTAGCTAAGCCGTTCTTCCATGGTGAGCCCGCCAATCCCAGGCAAGGGAAGGACGCACACGAGCCCCCCACCGGCTGTCACTATTAAACGCTGTCACGGGATTTCTCGCGTTTCTCCTGGTGCGTCTAAAGGGGTTGTTCCCCAGACCCTCTTTTATCCTTACTCACGGGGTCTCAGATGTCAGTCAGGTTGGGATGATGCAATCCCTCAACCAGCCCACTCTGGTCATTCCCTGGGGGGCTTCAATGAATAGTACAGTACTCAATACACAATTCCGTCTCCAAGCAACAATAGTCGTTATCAATGGGTTTTGTTTCGCTGAGGCCAGGACACATTCCAAACCTTGTGGATTCTCTCTCATTTCCTGAGTCCCAGACCCGAATTAATCGCGATCTTGCGATTCTCAAAAAGGAGGGGGCAACTTTGTACCCTTCGGCCCCTCAGAGTTGCGGCACATTTGCACTATTTATTTTTGTAACTTAGATTTTTTTTCTTGGCACTGCACTGATTCTGAAAAACAACAAATTTCACATTATATCAGTCTGAAACAATAAATATAATTCTGATTCTGATCACTGCTGATTTGTAACATGTTGTCTTTCACCATAGCTGTATTTGAGCACCACAGAAAATGGTTTCTATGCCATGTCTAAGATTTGTTCTGTAAATGCATAGAGTGATCAGTGATATGGGCTGAACTGGCATCACATTCGAGTGATTGAGTATTGTCAATGTTCATTTTTCATAACTAAACTCATTACCCCTTAAACATGATGCTATTCTATCTGTTAACCTTCATGGGCCCCAGCTATGCCTGCTTTTTCATTGGCTATGTAGAACAGTCCATGTTCCAAGCCTTTCCCAGTAATACTCTACATTTCCTCCACTACATTGACAGTTGCATTGGTGGTGCTTCATGCACCCATGCAGAACTTGTCAATTTCATCAACTTTACCTCCAACTTCTGCCCTGCCATTAAATTCACTTGGTCCATTTCTGACATCTCCCTCCCCTTTCTCGATCTCTCTGTCTCCAACTCTATAGAGAAACTGTCAGCCGATATATTTTATAATCCTCCTGATTCCCATGGCTATCTTGACTATACCTCTTCCCATCCTGTCTCCTGTAATAATGCCAATCCCTTTTTCTCAGTTCCTTCATCTCCACTGCATTTGTTCCCAGGATGATGCTTTCCTTTCCACAGATGTCCTCCTGCTTCAAAGAACGATGTGACCCTTCCTCCACCATTGATACTGCCCTCAACTGTATTGCCCCCATTTCCCTGACATCTGTGCTCACCCTCATCTTCCCATCACCTAAACAGTAATAGAATTGCTGTTGTCCTTACCAACCACCTTATGAGCCTCCACATCTAATACATTATTCTCCATAACCTCTGCCATCTCCAAAGGGATCCTCCCACTAAAACTCATCTTTATCTTCTCCCTACTTTCCAGTTTCCACTGGGATTATTCTCTCTGTGGTTCCCTGCCTATTCACCTACACCCTCACTTTCATTCAGGGCCCCAAGCAGTCCTTCCAGGTGAGGAAACATGTCACCAAAATCTTCTGGGGTCACTTATTGTATCCAGTGCTCCCGATTTAGCCTACTCTACTTTGGTGAGATCCATCATAAATTGGGGGATTGCTTTGTTGAGCACTTCCACTCCATCCACCAAAAGCTGAATTCCCATTCCCATTCCCGTTCTGACATGTCAGTCCATGGCCTCCTCTTGTGCCATAATGAGGCTCCCCTCAGGATGGAGGAACAACAGCTTATATCCCGTCTGCGTAGCCTCCAGTTTGATGGCATGAATATCAATTTCTCCTTCTGGTTAAAAAAAATTCCCTCCCCTTCCCCTCTTCTTCTATCCCCAGCTTTGGCCTCTTACTTCTTCTCATCTGCCTATACCTCACCCTGGGGCCTCTCCTCTTCCCTTTTCTCCTATGGTCCACGTTCCTCTCTTATCATATTCCTGCATCTTCAGCCCTTTGTCTTTCCAGCGCACCTGGCTTTACCTAAAACCTTCTAGCTATCCTCCTTCTCCTCACCCCACTTCTTTGTTCTGCTGTCTTCCACCTTCCTTTCCAGTCCTGAAGATGGGTGTTGGCCCAAAATGTTGACTGTCTGTTCATCTCCATAGATGCTGCCTAACCTGCTGAGTTCTTCCAGCATTTTCTATATGTCCTTACATCTGGATGGGACTGACAAGTGCTTTTACTTCATACCATATTGTGTACTGCTACTTTATATTGTAGTGAATCCAAATATTGATTAGAATACTTACAGCAAATATCCTTAAGTGGGCCATTTGATAAGCACTTGGAGGATTGCTTAATAGAATGAATTATCTGTCTTGAGGCTTTTTGTCTTCTGATGGGATTAATTACGGAATCAACAGATAATATGTATGAATAGTGAATCGTAAGATACTGTAATTCCTGAAAGCATGTCAATGATCTGAAAATAATTGTGCTGCAAACCCTGATTCTTATAACCTCAATGAAAATCATTCTTCTATAAAACATTATTTGGCGCAGCACAGTAGTGTAGTGGTTAGCACAACACTTTACAGTACAGGTAACCTGGGTTCAATTCCCACCGTTGCCTGTAAGGAGTATGTACATTCTCCCCATGACCGCATGGGTTTCCACTGAATGCTCCGGTATCCTCCCACAGTCCAAAGACATACCAGTTGGTAGGATAATTGGTCATCGTACATTGTCCTGTGATTAGGCTAGGATTAAATCAGAAGATTGCTGGGTGGCATGGCCCAAGGGATTGTAGGGCCTTTTCTGTAGTAAATCAATAAATAAATTTTCTGACAGACAAGCCAGAAATCAGCTTTCAATGGATCCACCTACAAAAGGGCTCCTGATATAAAGGGTTTTGAATAAGTGCCTCATACTCTCTCATTTGTTATCTGTTCTTCATGACTGACCTTTATCCTGATGCTCACCCTGTTGTCCTACCTGATATTCCTTATATTCGGTGTCCACATTCCCCCCAGCACTAATGCTAAGGAGGCGCACTGTGAACTGTACGGGGCTATTAGTGAACTGCAGAACGCACACCTTGATGGTCTGTTTATTGTCGCCAGTGATTTTAACCACGCGAACCTTAAGTCAGTGCTCCCCAAATTCCATCAGTATGTGGACTTTGCAACGAGGGGGGAGAACGGGTTGGACCTGGTTTACACAAACATCCCCGATGCGTACTGGGCAGAGCCCCACCCCCCCACCTTGGATACTCAGACCACATCTCTATTATGCTAATCCCAGCATACAGACCACTCATCAGGCACTCTAGACCAGTTCAGAAGCAGGTGAAAACCTGGCCAGTAGGAGCCATCTCTGCTCTTCAAGACTACTTTGAGCACACTGACTGGCACATGTTCAGGGAGGCTACAACCGATGGCAACTCTACCAACTTAGAGGAGTGCACAGCATCAGTGACCAGCTACATCAGCCAGTGCATTGATGATGTTACTCTGTCCAAGACCATCACTATACGTGCCAACCAGAAGCCATGGATGACCGCAGAGGTGCGTGCGCTGCTGAGGTCCCGCGACCCCGCCTTCAGAGCAGGCGACAAGGCAGCTTTAACAACAGCAAGGGGCAAACTGTTCCGAGCCATCAGAGGGGCAAAGCGTGCATGTGCCCAGCTAATCTACAGTTACTTCCAGGACAGTGGCGACACGCGGCGCATGTGGAAGGGCATCCAGGACATCACCAATTACAAGACAACATCACCTGACTGTGCAAGTGATGCCTCCCTCCCAAATGCACTGAATAACTTCTACACCCAGTTTGAGGCAGAAAATGACATGGCGGCGAGGAAGTCCATCCCTCCTACAAATGACCAGATGCTGTGTCTCTCTGTGGCCGACGTGAGAAGAACGCTGTGCAGTGTCAACCCACGGAAGGTTGCTGGACCAGACAACATCCCTGGTAGAGTGCTCAGAGGATGCGCAGACCAGCTAGCAGATGTTCTCACTGACATCTTCAACATCTCCCTGAGCAGCGCCACCATTCCAACATGTTTCAAGGCCGCCACCATCATCCCCGTGCCAAAGAAGTCTTAAGTGTCTTGCCTAAATGACTACCATCCCATTGCACTTACATCCATCATCATGAAGTGTTTCGAGAGGCTTGTCATGAGGCATATCAAGACCCTGCTGCCCCCTTCACTGGACCTCCTGTAGTTTGCGTACCATCCCAACCGCTCAACAGATGACGCCATTGCCACCACCCTCCACCTGGCCCTAACCTACCTGGACAAAAAAGACACATACATTTGGATGCTGTTCATAGACTTCTGTTCAGTATTCAACACAATCATCCCTCAGAAACTGATTGGAAAGCTGAGCCTGCCGGGCCTGAACACCTCCCTCTGCAACTGGATACGAGACTTCCTGATTGGGAGACCTCAGTCAGTCCAGATTGGGAGCAGCATCTCCAACACCATCACACTGAGCACGGGGGCTCCCCAGGGTTGCGTGCTCAGTCCACTGCTTTTCACTCTGCTGACCCACAACTGTGCTGCAACACACAGCTCGAACCACATCATCAAGTTCGCCGATGACACCACCATGGTGAGTCTCATCAGCAAGAACGACGAGTCAGCTTACAGAGAGGAGGTGCAGCGGCTGATGGACTGGTGCAGAGCCAACAACCTGTCTCTTAATGTGAACAAAACAAAAGAGATGGTTGTTGACTTCAGGAGGGCACGGAGCGACCACTCCCCGCTGAACATCAACAGCTCCTCAGTAGAATTTGTAAAGAGCACCAAATTCCTTGGTGTTCACCTGACTGAGAATCTCACCTGATCCTTCAACACCAGCTCCATAGCAAAGAAAGCCTAGCAACGTCTCTACTTTTTGCAAAGGCTGAGGAAAATCCATTTCCCACCCCCCAACCTCATCACATTCTACAGGGGTTGTACTGAAAGCATCCTGAGCAGCTGCATCACTGCCTGGTTCGTAAATTGCACCATCTCGGATCCCAAGATGCTGCAGCGGATAGTGATGTCAACTGAGAAGATCATCAGGGTCTCTCTTCCTGCCATCACAAATATTTACACTACATGCTGCATCCGCAAAGGAAACAGCATTATGAAGGACCCCATGCACCCCTCATACAATCTCTTCTCCCTCCTGCCGTCTGGGAAAAGGCTCCGAAGCATTCGGGCTGTCACAACCAGACTATAACAGTTTCTTCCCCCGAGCTATCAGACTCCTCAATACCTAAAGCCTGGACTGACACTTTGCCCTACTGTCCTGTTTATTATTTATTGTGATGCCTGCATTGTTTTGTGCACTTTATGTAGGTCTGTAGTCTAGTGTAGCTTTCTCGGTGTTGTTTTTTTTTATTATTACGTAGTTTGGTCTAGTTTTTTGTACTGTGTCATGTAACACCATGTCCTGAAAAACATTGTCTCATTTTTATTATGCACTGTACCAGCAGTTATGGTCGAAATGACAATAAAAGTTGACTTGACTTGACTTGACTTGGTTCTCCTCCTTGTGCTATATTTTCAGAATATCTATGCTTGTCTTATAACTAGACTGTGGACTAAGTAGCAGACAACCCTAAATTATGAAATCTTGGCCGATGAGTACTGGATCCTTGCCTAGATTCAGAGAAATATTTTAAGAAGCCCTATTGTGGTCTCCACTAAGCTCCCTAAGATCATAGGACATGGGAGCCGAAATAGGCCTTTTGGCCCATTGAGTCTGCTCTGCCATTCCACCATTGCTGATTTATTAACCCTCTCAACCCCATTCTCCTGTAACTTTTGGCACTCTTACTAATTAAGAACCTATAAACCGCTGCTTTACATATACCTAGTGACGTGGCCTCCACAGCTGTCTGTAGCAATAATTCCACAGATTCATCACTCTATGGCTAAAGTAATTTCCCCTCATCTCTGTTCAAAAGGTACGTTATTTTCTGAGATTGTGCCTTTTGATCCTAGACTCTCCCACTACTGCAAACACCCATTCCACATGCACTCTGTCGAGGCCTTCCAATATTTGGTAGGATTCAATACGATCGGGCGCCCACCATCCTTCTAAGCTCCAGCAAGTACAGGCTGGGAGCCATCAAATGCTACTCACATGTTAACCCTTTCATCCCCAGGATAATTCTCGTAAAGCTTGTTTCATAGTAGAGCTGTGGCTGTCATTTAAACAGTGCTGAGCTGTACAGCATCTGGAATTTTCAGAGGTGTGAGAAGCAATCTCAAAAATGTATTTTCTTCAGGGCTGTCTGTGTGAGCATGGAAGATGGTGGGATGCCTCAGATTACTTTGAGACAAAGAATTTTAGTTAACTGCTAATTTAACTCTAATTGGCCATAAGATAGTTTCTGTTATACCTGAAGCTGTACAGTTAAAGAATATGATTAATGAATAGCGCTAGATTGTGAGGGGTTGATTTAATGGGTTAAAGTTTGCAGTCTGTCTATACTTTGGAGAATTTAATGTGTCTCAATGTCACACCTGCCCAAATCTCTGGTTTTAAAGAAAAGTAGATGAAATCATCCATCCTTGAGTAAAGTTCCCCTGTGTAGTACTGAGCAGTAAACTGAAAGGTGGCATAGATCAGTGTCACTAGCCCAATAATGATCCTCCAATTGGGAAACTGAGTGTGGCTTTCACTCTTGGCTTTCACAGATCTCAGGCAGGATTAAAACAGGAAATTCTGGAAATATACAATTAAGTATCATCAGTGGAATGAGAAACATGGGTTTTCAGGTCAAAAACCCTTCATTGATTCTTCCATAATAGAATTGTCTTTGACGGGAAAAATTAAGCCTTTACAAAATCCTTGGATAACTTAATCAATTGAAGTCTGATCTGTCATGTGTATTCAGCATAACATAATCAAAATGCTGGAGGAACTCCGCAGGTCAGGCAGCATCATGGAAATGAATAAGCAGTTGATGTTTCAAGCCAAAAACCTTCTTCAGGACTGGGAAGGAAAAGGGAAGAAGCCAGAAGCCAGAATCACCTCCTCTATTACCTCTATTCAGGGCCACAAACAGACCTTTCAGTTGACAGAACACTTCACCTACAAATCCATTGGGGATATCTTCTGTATTCAGTGCTCCTGATGAGACATAGATTGGGAGACCCTATGTTGAGCACCTTTGCTCCATCTGTAAAAAGCAGGATTTCCCAGTGGCTAACCATTTTAATTTCAATCCCCATTCACATTCTGACATTTTGGCCCAGGCCTCCTCTACTACTACAATGAGGTCATTCTCTGGTTGGAGGAGGAACACCTTATATTCCACCTGGGTAGCTTCCAACCTGATGGCAGGAACATCAATTTCTCTAACTTCTGGTAATTTTTTCTCCTCCTCCTTCCCTCTTCTTCCATTTCCCACTCTGGCTTTCTTCTTACCTCTTCTTTTCTCCTCACCTACCTATTACCTCCCCTAGTGCCTCTATTCCTTCCCTTTTTTCCATGGTTCACTCTCCTCTCCTTTCAGGTTCCTTCTTCTCCAGTCCTTTACCTTTACTACTTGTCTCCTCCCAGCTTCTTACTCCATCCACCCTCCCCCAACCTCCTTCACCTCGGCTTCACCTATCATGATCAAGCTTCTACTTCCTTCTCTTTCCATTTCAGTCTTGATGGAGGGTCTCGGTCCAAAACATCGACTCTTTATTTCCAAGTATGCTGCCTGGTCTGTTGAGTGCTTCCAACATTTTGTATCTGTTACTCTGGATTTCCAGCATATGCAGAATCTCTTGTGTGTATTTGGCATTTTCAGATTTTGTTTCAGATTTTCATTATCTGCAGTTTCTCTTTTGATTCTCAGGGAGGGCTGTCTCTTTGAAGAGTAGCCTGAGTAGACAATCTTCTTGGCCAAATGAATGTGTGTTTCTTTGAATTAGAAGTGGAAGTAAGCTTTCTGCTAGATTGTGGTTTCCTTTTCTCTTCAATTCCCACACCTAGGCTCTCTCCTTATGTATGGTGGTCTTTGTGTCTCTCTGCAATTCCAGGTTCTCCTTCTGTTCTTTGGTTTGACAAAGAGTTAAATTCAGTTTCCAATCTTTCTCTTATTATTTCTGTGCTCCTCCATTGTTACTGCATCAATAGTTCAGTACAGATCTGTACTATTTTAGCCATCTGTGTACTGTTGTAGCTGGACTATTGGGTGCCACAGTATCTCAGGTTTCTGTTCACCAACTCAAAATAGTCAGACTGTGACTGTAACATTGATACAGCAACTGTTTTGTCACCCCTCTTGCTGTGGAAGTGATTTCTGTCTCTCTCTTATTAGTGAGAAAGGAAACTCGAGGGATATTGAATTGTTGGAATGAAGAGTTAGTTTTTGATGTACTGGAGACCATCGTCTCTCTTTGGGTGCTTTACTGTTGCTTGCATGGTGGGTGGTGGGAATGCTGATGCTTTTTGCTAAAATAATTGGGTGAAGTGGAAGGGTGAAGGTTGATGCTGCTTCTGCGTGGGGGGGCACGAGGCTTTGGGATTCTTATGTTTTTTTTTCTGTCACTCATTCTTTGCGGTTTTTCTTTTATTTTGAGGATAGTAGATGGAGCTAAGAAAAAAATAGAGGGCTAAGGGTAACCCTAGGTAATTTCTAAAATAAGTACATGTCAGACTCAGCATTGTGGGCCTAAGGGCCTGTATTGTGCTGTAGATTTTCTATGTTTTTATGTTTCTGTGTTGTCTGTTGGGAGTGAGAATTTCAAGTTGTATATTGTATACATTTTCTTATGTTAAATGGAACCATTGAACCACTGAACCAATTATCAACCCTGTTACTTGTACTGAGAGAAAATTAGAGTACAAAAGAGCATGGAATTGCTTTTTCCTACAGTTCATAAAATGACTTCTTTCTCTCAGCAGGATTCAGAACTGATCTCTTAAATATTTCACTGTCTTTATCTATTATCTTGTTATTGTAGTGAAAGACACTCTTCTGCCTGCTGTTGAAAAGGTCTGAGAATGGACCCATTGGTTCTTATCTCACTCCAATCAGATGGCTATTTGCCAATTAATTAGGGGACTTAATAAAAGAAACTAACTTCCCAATTCATTACTGCCACAGTGAAGCTGAGAATATTACATGGGACATTGTTTCTTATCTTATTTTGGGTTAGTTCATTCTGTGATCACTCAATCATGGAGATTCAGTTCTTCAATCAAGCCATTATTCAAGAATTTGTGCAAGGTTGTCATCTTGGTCTGCATCAATCTCAAAATGTTGTCTCAAACTTAAAATATAGCTATTTCTTCTATTTATTGATGGTTGTCTTAACCCTGCAGTTAATGCAGTCTCTCCAAAAGCTTTGGTCAACTAGGAGCTGACAGCTGGGAGTTAGAGCAAAGGACTGAGTCTGCTGTTGAGAGTTGCTCTCAGGCAGGAAGTGGAGTAGTGATGACAGGAGTGATGAAGACAGAAGTAGTGAATAGGATCTGGTACTGGGTAAAAGGAATTGTTTGGAGGAAGGTAAATGATTGTTGATAAACTAAAATTTGTCACTTTCATGGTAGATGTGGTACAGCACAAACTAAAAGTAGGACAGAAAAATTAAAATTATATTAAAAGCTGCAGAAAAACATCAGTGATAAAAGGCTTAACTTTAGAAATTATTAATAATGTTTCACAAGGAGGAGTAAAAATATTCAGACTTCAAAGGAGGATTGTTAATGGTTTTTCTAATCTTACAATGGAATGCTAGAAGTTTGTTAGCTAACGGCCAAACATTTAAGAAATTTGTTGAAGATTTACCAAATAAATCCGTTGTCACATGTGTACAGGAAACCTGTTTGAAATTCTGACACAGTTTCAAGATACAAGGTTATGCTGATATAAAATGTGCTTGGAAAATGGGTAATGGAGGAGGAGTGACTATCTTTGTTAAAAATGGGACAGAACATACTGTTTTGGAAATTGGAGTTATTTATGAGTTAATTGTGTTGAAGTTTAGTAAAAGAATAGTAAAGTACAAATAATACATTTTAAAACCCTTGTGAAAGTTTTAACACTTAGAAAGTGTGAGTGGAAAAATAAGGTGACATGGTGTGGGGATTTTAATGCTCATAGTACTATGTGGGGTTGTAGTGACACAAGTGTGAGGTCTGCTACAGACCTTACCCTGGTATCTGAGGACTTAACAAATATGTGTAACTGGGAAATACATACTGATGCAACAGTGGAAGTGATCATTTCTCTATTGTTAGTACAATGGGAATAGATATCAGATGTGATTTTAAAGAGGCAAATTGATGATTTACATAAAAGTAGATTTCCTGATCATTTGATCACTCGCTTCAGTCGTTCAACTCGAAGAATATTCCAGTTCCTGCTTGAATGTCGAGTTTACATTGTCTGAACTTAAAAGGTCAGATATCATCTGGGAAAGATAAACTTTATTAAAGTATATTTACATGGTTATCAGATTTGAAACATAAGGAATTTTGGTTTTGGAATTTTTTAATACAATGTGGTTTGAAAGATGGCTTCCACTTTCCTGGAAATTAGCAATTGAAATCTGGTAAGAATCAATCAGATCTTTCCAGCTATAGACCTATTTCATAAACTTCATGCAATATGTATATAAGATAATGGAATGAATAGTTATAGAAGGCTTTCTAATTTTATGGAAAGTAGTGGAAAATTAGCCAATACCAATCTGGATTTCGTAATCTGAGTATGACAATGGACTCAGTGTTAAGTTTAAAATATGATGTTCATAAGGCCCACAATAAGTAAAGAAAAGAATTAAAGAGTTAATAAAGAATCAGTGGTAGCAGTTTTCTTTGATGTAGAAAAAGCTTATGATATGTTATGGACACAAGTTGGTGCTGAAACTTGAAAGATGAGAATAGGATCAATTGAATTCAAGGTTTTTTTATGTGACAGGAGGATACAAGTTAGGATGTGAACAACATTTTCTAAGGAGTATGAAATAGAGAATGGGACTCCGCATGGGAATGTATGTAGCACACTCCTTTATAGTATTATGATTGATAATATTTTCTTAAATGTTGAATCAGACATTTCCAAATTATTATATGCTTAAAATGGTGTAGCATGGAAGAGAGGCAGGAATAAAAATTATATAGTTAGGAAAATGCAGGCAGTTAGCAATGAAGTAAAGCAATAGGGACATCAGTGGAGTTTTAAATTTTTTGTTGCAAAGACTTCAGTTATTTGTTTTTCTGAAAGGAACATTAAACCCACAGTGACCTCAGGTTAAATGGTAAGTCTCTTAAACAAGCCAGCGGTAAGGTTTCTAGGTATGTGGATGGACACAAGGCTACCATAAAAGGTGCATGTGAATAAAATTCTAGAGAAGTGTACAAAAGCCCTTAATATGCTCAGATGCTTAATTGGGTGTCAATGGGGTTCAAGTAGGAGGTTACTTAAACAAATATATAGTGCTGTCTTTGATTATGGATGTGTTGCTATGAGCCAGCCTCACCAGCGATCTTAAATTCCGTAGTAAAATTCAAATTCAAGCATCAAGATTACATTGTGGTGCCATTAAATCATCCCCAGTTTTGGCATTACTGGTAGAAATGGGTGAATTGCCTTTATATCTATGCAGGTTACAGTTAGAAATGGTTTATTGGATTCATGTAAAGTCGGTCATTCAATATTGGCACATTAGTATAGTATTGGGAGCAATGCATTCTTCCTACTTGGGTATATGGGAAATGAATTGGCACAAAATCATATGTTGTTTAATGTGGATAATAGTGTCAATGAACCCCACTTCTGCCGCTCCTCCATGGTTTTTCCTTTTGTTTGTGATTGATTTAGGCCTTCAAGAAAATATCAAGATGAAGATTGATTGTCTACCAGTGGTATAAGTAGATCAGTAATATATGGGGTTAGCACGACATATTACAGCCCAGGGCATCAGAGCTTGGAGCTTAATTCTGGCATTATCTGTAAGGAGTTTGTACATTCTACCCATGACTGCGTGGGTTTCTTCCTGCTGCTCCATTTTTCTCCCATAGTCCAAAGATGTACCGGTTTGTGATTAGGCTAGGATTAAATATACTGTAGGTGGGTTCCTGTGCGGCACAGCTCATTAGGCCAGAAGGGTCTGTTCAGCACTGTATAAAAAAAAATGAAAATAACATACATAAGGCAGATATTATAGTTTCTTACATATCTATATGTCATCCAGATGTTTCTGTTTGTGTTCCAAAATTTTGGCTGACTATTAAGAAAAGAGTATCAGACAAAGTATCAGTATTCACATCTGAGATGGTTGCTATCATTTTAGCCTTGGAATGGGTTGAAGAAGTATGCTCTGATTATGTACTGTGTACTGATTTGTTCTCAGTTTTAATATTTATTAAAATAGGTACTTCAAATTGTAGGCCTTCATTCTTCTAGAGTTGGACCTCATCTTTTAAGGCTGCAGGGTCTAGGTACCCATTTATTATGGGTCCCTGCCCATGTTCAAACTGAAGAAAATGAAGTGGCAGACCTTGTAGCCAAGCAATCACTAAAAATAATGGATTTAATTAATGGCAGGGCCTTTGCATAAAGGGAAGGTGAAAGCCATAATTAAAATGTCTATTCAATCACTGTGGTAACAAAGCTGGGATAAGGTAAAGAACGGACAGCATTTATGTAACATTTAGAGGATAGTGGAAGCTCAAGTAGGGAGGGTAAAATAGGAGAGAAGAATTTATACTTACAAGATTACATATTGGACCTACTAGATTGAATATTTTCTTGTTCAGAACTAATTTGCATGATACAGACATTTGTAGGGAATGGTGCAGTTTATATTGTTTGAATGTAGATCCCTTGAGGTGCAAAGTAACTTCTAACTGCTAAATTGAGATCTTTGGGACAGACACAGTTTAACTTTGAAAGTTCATTAGGATATCACTGCGTTGTAAGGTACATAAATGTGTTTTTGACCTTTTGAAAAGTAATAGACTTTTTGATAACATTTGAGTATTTCTGGAGGGGTCGAATTGAAGGATTTGTATTTCATGTCACTTTGCTCCACACTCCAGCACAGTAGATGCATGTTGCATTGGTCTGCCATTAAGCTTTAGTAAGAGGAGGAGAAGGAGGAGCAAAAAAATAACTGGTACATTTTGTGTCTACCAGCAATAGGAATTTTTTTGTCTAAGCAAAAACACTTTAGAATTAACTTTTCATTGGAGCTGTATTGGTGCAACAAAGGCTCTGTATTATGTGTCTATTAAACAGTTGGACCAACCTGGAAACAAATCCAGTGTTTCTGGGCTTTTAGCTTAATTCCCAAGATAAACTGTATTTGTAAATATTGGTTATATGTGAGTAACCAATGGCGATCTTATTTTGGAACAATTGTGGTTTAAAATCATATTGCAAGGCTAAAAGTAGTATTGAACAATTACTGATAAAATCAGTGTACTTTCCCACTGTAACAAAAATCCTTTAAGGAAAATTAAAAGATTATATATATATAAAACAAATGGTTGGAATGAAATGTATTTCAACAGTCACAATCTTTACCAAGAAATAAACATGAAATATGGGTCCAATGTGGTGTGTTTCATACATTAGCTATGAGATTATACTTGTAATTCTGATAAGCTGCTCTTAACTCATCCTTAGGAAGTTTCTGAATCTTTAACATTTATATTCAGGTAACAAATTTTATGAATAAAAATTTGATGGAAAAACATCTGAAATTTATAATGGTAATATTCTGAATCAAAGGGTTTCAACTTGTGATTCCACTGTTGTCAAAATTACACTTGGCACTATAGACTATACATTATTTTTTAATGTGCATTATGAGAAAATTGTAATTATGTTTATACTTTAAGGAAGATCTGTGCCAATTAAATTCTGTCATGTTCTCTTTAATGGATCTACATTTTGCTTTGTTTAAGTTTTGCAAGAAAGCATAAGTTGGCTAAAATAATTATTGCCAGGTCAGGAGTTTAATGTTTTGACTAAATGTCATCCTAAATCAACTGCCGAATTATCCATCGTAACCCAATTTCAGGGGATATTTTTTGAATGTCAACTATTTCCAAATTACAAGCAGGATAATATCATCAACTAAAATCCAACTATTTATAGCTATTTTCAATCACTGGCATGCTCCTTGACGTGCAAATATTTGAATTAAAATGGTAAATGGGATTGCCTTTTGTAATTTTTTTGACACATCTAGGTACTGTTTTTTTTTCCCAGTGTTTCACTTCAGCAATCTTCCCTTACATCTTGCATTATCCCCAAGAAGTTTGTATTATTAAAATATTACAGATGTCAAGTCTGGATCTCACAAGAATAATGCATTTTACCATGTACACACTGGAGTCACACAAGCACCAAAGGGTTATAAAGGAAGTAAAAGTAATCAGGCAAGAGAAGCTTACATCTGAGTTGCACCTATACAGGGCAATTTTCAAATATCTTAGTACTGTAGCTCAGAAATTAATTTTCTAAATGCTATTTGTCATGGTAAACAGAGCTGCAGAGAAAATCCACAGCAATGGCATTTAATGTTGATGGCCAACTTTCATACCATACGAGAGGGAGGAGAGAAGAGAGAATTTCATGGGTGGGAGGGGTCATTGATTATGCTAGGTGCTTTGCTGAGGCAGTGAGAAGTATAGACAGAGTCCATGGAGGGAGGTTGCTTTTATGATGCCCACAATTCTGCAGTTTTCTTGTAGTCATGGACAAGCCATAATGCAGCTGGATACAATGCTTCCTTTTGTGTACCAATAAAAGTTGGTGAGGATAAGAGGAAACATGTCAAATTTCTTTAGTATCTTGAGGGAGTAGGGGCCTGGTGAGTTTCTTGATCATGTTGTCTACGTGGTTGGACCAGGTCAGGCTAATAGTGATGTTGACTTTCTCCTTGAAACTCTCGACCTCAGTACCATTGATGTAAATAGGAGTATGTGCACTGCCCTGTCCCAACTTCCTAAAGTCAACGACCAGCTCTTTTATCTTGTTGACATTGAGGGAAATGTTGTTGTCATGTCACCATGCCACTAGACTTGCTATCTCCTTCCTGTACTTTAACTTATTCTTATTTGAGATCTGGCCCACTACGGCGATGTCATCTGCAAACTTATAGATGGAGTTCAAACAAAATTCCATGCAGACATGAGTATATAGAGAAGGTTTCTCAACCAAGGTTCCACGAGAGGTCGCTTGGAGTTCCGCGAGAGATTGTGATGGAAAAAAATAAATATGGTTTTTTGAACATGCAATGTTCAATGCCAGCACTCATAGTGGTGGGCAGTGACTGCGCAGATCCATTATCAATCTTGTTAGAGGTCTCTCAGCCCAGTAGGACCCTGTTTATTTGGTTGAGTCCATTCTTCATTTTTGACGTGGGATTGGGGACCCCGCCTGTTGATAATTGGTGAGCGCTATATTGCTCACGGGAAGACAGTAGGCTGATAAGGAGCAAGAAGTGCTTTTCCCAAGCATTGAATGAACTCATCCATTTTTATATTTTATTAACCCCTGTGTTTTACAGACATGTCTGATGGTCCAATGCGGCAATTTTTGAATTACAGTCTACTGAGTCATTTCACAGCACTAGTGCAACAACGGACGCAAAAAATGTCCGTCTTTGCAGTGAATGCTACTTGTCAATGGGATTTACATGGACTAGGGATCCAAGTTATCCTATTTCATTGTCCACTGCATAAATACAATAATAGCTCAGGCAAAACTTAAAAGACACTTAACTACAAATTGTAGCCATATGATTCATGAAAGTGCTGGTTATTTTATATGGTGACTAGAATCTCAAAACAAAAAGAGCAATGATTTTGTTATTATAGTAACAGTCAGTAAAAAGTTATTTAGTGGCAGAACTTGTTTCCCAGAAAAGGAAAAGTCACACAGTTGGTGAAAACCTAATAATGCCAGCATGTAAAATTATAGTGGGTAAAATGCCAGGACAAGATGCAGTGTGAGAAATTGAAAAGGTTTGATGCTCAATGATGATGATGGCTGGTTCTTCACTTGCAAAGATCAGGAGGGAAGAAAAGTCCTTAGGAGCAACAACGTGATCATTGGTGACTGTAGAGGCCAATTCTAGATCTGCAGTCTCTGGAGCAGTAGAGACACAGGAACAGCTGGGGTGTGGGCGGTTGGGTAGCAGGATCCTTCCCACATCTCCTCTTCTCTTCGGCAGTTGCTCATCTGGATTTCTCAAAATTCTTGGTTGCGCAATGGATCAGCATTCTCTGTCACAAGCCAGCTGCTGCCTGCCCCTCGTTGACCTCGATATTTGCCTGAGAGAGCTGCTGCTTAATTTGGTCTTTGTACCTCTTGCACGGAGCACCACGATCTCTCTTGCTGTGAGAGAGTCCTTCAGAGAGTTCTACTTTCGGTAACCTGGAGTTGTCCATGTGAAACATGTGGCCTGGCTGCTTGAGCAGCAAAGTGGCTTCAATGCTTGGAAGTTGGGCCTCCTCCAGGACCTCGTTGTTGGAGACACAATCCTGCCAGCTGATACCCATGATGGAGTGGAGGCAGTGCTGGATGGACCGAAGCGCTGGAGGAACTGTATTTCCTTGTGGTACAAGACTCAGGTATAGCAATGTCGTGATGATGGCAGCCCTGTACACCTGGATTTTTGAGGACAAATGCAGCTGGTTTTTCTTCCACACACATTTCTGGAGGTCCCCAAAGGCACTGCTGGGTCGATTGTCAACGTCCCTTACTACTGTAGACTCATCGGAAATTATGCTGCCCAGGTAGGTGAACTGCTCAACCATGGTGAGTCTTCAGTGGTGATCTGTGTTTGGTGCTAAATGCCTCAAGGGGGCTTCTGATGGAGGATCATTGTTTTCTTCAGACTGACTGTTAACCCAAAGCCCTTGCAGCCTTGGCAAACTGTGACTGCAGCCTATAGCATATCCTCTGCATTTGCGAGAAGAGCACAGTTGTCCACATATAGTAGCTCGAGAATAGGCTCTTGCGTGGTTTTTGTTCGGGCGAGGAGGCGGCCACTCTCAAACAGTATGATAAGTTGACATATTGATGACATGTCACAGGATGCTGAAGAAGTTTGTGTGATAAACTGAAAATCAACAGCTTCTCTATCCAGGTTAATGAGTCAACAGATTTCACCAATAAATGTCATGTTGCAGCATTTGTACGATCTGTAAATGATGGTGAAATTCAAGAAAACTTTTTTTTGTTGCAAAGAGCTGCACAAAACAAGCAAAGGCCAAGATAAATTTAATGTTTAGTCTTCATACCTGGAAACAAAAGGAAACACATTTCTTGGAGGAAATGTGTTAGCATCTGTACTGATGGTGCCCCATCAATGGTTGGCTCCATGAAAGGTTTCATTTCTCTTGTAAAAAATCCTGACATTTTCACAACACACAGCTTTCTTCACAGGCAGGTACTGATGTCAAAAACTCTTGGAAATGAAAAAAGTTCTGGATGATGCTGCTGCAAACATCATTAACTTCATTAAACAAAGTGCATTTCACTCCAGAATGTCTGCTACATGCAGAAATTTGGTGGCTTAGCAGAGGAAGAGTTCTGAACATGGTGTCTGAGCTGAAAAGTGAATTGCAAGAGTACTTTCAAGAAAATAGTAGGCCAGATTTTGCTGAGTGCTTTGCAGATGAAGAATGGTTGCAGAAACTAGCCTACTGAGCAGACATTTTTCATCATATGAACCAGTTGAACAACTCTCTGCGAGGCCCTGGAGAAAATGTTTTGACTTCAAGTGACAAAATTCTTGGATTTAAAAAGAAATGGAATCTTTGGATAAATCACGTTGCAAAGGAAATCTTGGAATGTTTCCACTGCTGCTTGGGCTTAAGAGTGAGAAAGGATCAGAAAGTCTTGAGTCTTACTGAAAACCACCTGGAAGAACTAGAGAACAAATCTGAACAGTATTTTTTTCTCCCTTCCAACACGAGTGTATGACTGGGTGAGGGACCCTTTTTCTGTATCTTCTGCCAGCCCAAAAACTTGACTTTCAGAGAAGAGGAAGAACTTTGTGAGATGCAGTCTGAATGTGCCCTCAAGATGAAACTTACTGACCTACCCCTGGATATTCTGGATTTCTATGAAAGAAGAGTATCCTGCCATTCATAGGAAAACAATATATGTTTTGCTCTAGTTTTCAACTTCCTACATGTGTGAACAAGCTGTTTCTTGTTTAACAAGCATCAAAAGCAAGGACTGAGATGATCCCATTTTAGCTGAAGGTGAAATCCATATGTGCTTATCTCAAATTCAACCCAGAATTGAGTATTCGTGCAGCAAAAAACAAGAACAGGTTTCACATGCTAGGCCTATATTTGAGCCTGGTCATGTCACTTAGTAAGAAAATATTTTTCAAAACCTTGTAGAAAATTGTATCCTAGGCTATATATTTATTCATATTGGTTTGGCTTATGGTTTTTAGTAAATTTACTGTTTAACATTGTCAATGAATTTCCATGTTTTAATTATCATGAATTTAAATCAATTTACAACCTTTCTTTAAATTAAAACTACCGAGCCTACTTATCAAAAAATTAAATTCCATTTTGGCTTGAGCCAGTTACTTAACAGAAATGTATTATGTTTGCCTTATGAATTTTTAAAATTTATGAAAGGAAAATAAAGATATTAATTTCAAGAAAGATAAACTAAGCTTAACTGCCATTTTTTTCAAGAAAGGTTGGCTAAAAATTCATTCTCTATTCAAAAGAGTATTGATAATTACTTTTGGATTATTATATCTACAACTTACTGATCACACTAACATACTGGGAGCTGTAGATCTAATAGTTTTTACACAGAGGTTCCCTGAGACCTGAAAATTATTTCAAGGGTTCCTGCAGGATAAAAAGGTTGAGAAAGGTTGGTATAGAGAGTAGAGCAGGGGGCTGATGATGCAGCCTTGTGGGGCACCAGTGTTGTGAACAATTATGATGGAACTGTTGTTGCCTATCCTTACTGATCGCAGTTTGTTGATCAGTAAGTCAAGGATCCAGTTGTAAGGATAGGCATCATGAGGTGTTGAATCCCAGGCTCAGGAGTTTAGAGATGAGGCTGCTTGGAATTATAGTATTGAAGGTGGAGTGTTGTCAATAAACATTAGTCCAATGTGGGTGTGCTTAAGGCCGTAAGACCATAAGATATAGGAGCACAATTAGGCCATTTGGCACATCAAGTCTGCTCTCCCATTTCATCATGGCTGATCCATTTCTCCCTTATAAGACCATACTGTTTACTGTGCAGATGCTTCAGAGATGAGTGTAGGGTTAAGGAGATCACATCAACCTGTTTTGACAGTAGACCTGTCTTAGTGATAGGTGAATTGCAATGGGTTGTTGTCTGCAAGGCCGGAGATAATGCATTCCAACAGCAGCTTCTCGAAGCACTTCATAACATTGGGTATCAGAGCCATGGGATGGTTGTTATTAATACCTGAGTGATAGATGTCTTCTGAAAACAGATGGAGACTCAAATTGAAGTAGGGAGAGGTTACAAATACCCCACCACCTGAACTGTGCTGGATTTATGGATGTGGCCAGGAATACTATATGGGCCAGATGTTTTCAATAAGTTTGCTCTCCAGAAGACTGATCTTGCATCTACAATGCTGACTGTGGCATTGAAGGCTATCGTGGATGGTGACTTTCCAATTTCCATCTGTGCAAAATGGGCATAAAGTATGATAAGCTCATTAGGAATGGATACACTGCACTTCACCTACCATCTGCAATTGTGATTGGTATTTCAGTGAATATAAGTTCACTCTTGACACACCTGCAGTTTTGTATCTGAGATCCAAATAGTATGGGATTTAATGCAAATATATTGCAAAATATAACTGGCTGGTACCTGTAATTTATTTATCTTTTGTTATCATGCCCATTTTGATCTTGTTTTCATGCTAAAATACAATAGCTAGATTTATTATATGTGAAGAATGACAGTGAAAACAGATAAGAACAACCAAGACAACTTTGCACAGTTTTGCTTAAATGATTCAGTTAGATTTATTACTCAGGCTATAACTAATGCTCAGTTTATGCAAAAAATGCCTGTTATAATACCTTGTACTTATCCCAGATTCACAATATTTATGAGATCAAATACAATTACTTCAAAACTGCCATCAAGGTTGGGGAGTTCAGGTCCCTGCCTTTCTGTGTGCAAGGAAAACATGAACAACTTACAGTAAGCACTTCAAAACACTGGAAGAAATGCATACAAAGTTCCTCCACAAAATGCAAAATCCACTGGAAGTACAGGGAAAATAATGTCAGAGTGTCTCCCAGACCAGGACCATTAAAAATTTTCTCCAATGCACCTGACACTGCACCTCCAAATAGGCATTGTACCCTAAATTTCACAATGAAAAGACTTTTCCAAAAGTAGAAATGATCAAGTATGTCTTCAGGACATCTTGGGGAAGGAAGAATGTAACAGCCTCATTGATATAAAGGAATCCCTTGGCCCAAAGTCATTCAATGATAGAGATACGCCTAAGAAGGCAGGAAGACTTTGTGTCTTTCTGACAGAAGTACATAGAAACTAAGTGCACATAGTAGAAGGAGTATACAATTTACTTACCAACCTGCCAACCTACCCATCAACTCATCCCCTTTTCCATCCTCGGCAGATTCTACAGTTTGCACATTAGACTTGCCAGTGAGAAGTGGGCACAAGCATCCTTGTTTCCAAATGTATGTCTAAAAGTAAGTCGTCTAACAAGTGAAAGAAAATAACCAGCTGAAATTTCATGCTGTTTTAATGCCATAAGCTATGAGATACTGCCATAAAAGCAACTATCAAACAGAAGTTGCAAAAGATATGTGATCTAAAGTGCAGGCAAAAATTTAACCTTTACAAGTATGTTTTAACCGAGAAAAATAGTAAGCTGAAGACCAGGATGGGAATTCAGAGCCTAGGCCTCAGCAAATGAAGTCACAGATACTTTTACCTTGTCATTGTACAGTAGTTGCTGTTTTCTTTTAAATCAGTGGACCATGAAAATAAGGCACTTACTTTAGTATTCCAGCTAAATGTACAAGCTTTCATACATCCAGTACAAATCCAGAATGACCATAAAATTGTGAGGTATTTCAGTAATTCCTCTGGTATATCACTGGACAAGAAACCCAATGAGAATTGAACGGAATGATAGAGGCCAGAATTAGCAAGAAAAAACAAAACAGAACATAGAACAGTACAACACAGGAACAGGCCCTTCCACCCATGATGTAGTGCTGAACTAATTAAACTAGCAATAAAACTCTAACTAAAGTAATCACCTCTACTTACCAATATCCATATCCCTAATTTCTCTGCACATTCAGGTGTCCATCTAAGAGCCTTATAAACGTCTCTGACAACTTGCCTTCACTACTAACCTTGACATTGCACTTCAGGCACCACCACTCATGGTAGTTTTAAAAAAAACCATCCCTCCATATCTTCCTTTAACTTGCCCCCTCTCACTTTGAATGCATGTCTTCCAGATTTAAACATTTTGAGCATGAGGTAAAAGCTGTCTTCTCTAGCTGTGCCTCTCATAATTGTGGTGAACTACATATGCCTGTCTGGACACAACCCTCCCCCCCCCCCCACTGCTGACTGCTCCTGTGGCTCCTCCCACATACCCCGGTATAAAGGCGATTGGAGGCACAGCCCCTTCCTCAGTCTTCAGGATGTTGTGTGGTGGTTGTTTGCTGCTTGTGCTTTCTTCCAGCCAATAAAAGCCTACCTTAACTCACGTCTCAGCGTTATTGATGGTGCATCAATAATCCTATAAATTTCTATCAGTTCTATGGTCTGTGGAGGTTCAGATTGCTGGGACAGTTGCTTGAAAGGGTTAGCACTAGATATAAAAAGCAAGTGGGGCTTGTTGGATTATTCTGCTGAGCATGAGATCATTTGGGCTGGGCCAGTAAAATAAGTTAAATTTAAATAAAGTGGACATTGTGGGAGCGGCCATTAATGAAGTGGGAAATAAGGCTTTGGCTCAAGAGGTTTCAGAGAAAAAAGTTAGAGACTTGGTTGAGATTTTTGTCAAATTTCTCTTACTTTCTTTTATTAGTGCGTTGCTAGAGTAGTGAGATCAGTGAGGTCAGTGGTGTGCTTCTCATACAAAGTGTAGGAAAGATTTAGATGGGGCAGAATTTGTTAGTTGGATCCAGGAAGGATTCCTGACACCATATATAGAGAGGCTGATTAGAAGAGAGACTCTACTGGATCTTATACTAGGCAAAGAACTTGGTAAGGTGACAGATTTCTTGGTGGGTAAGAATTTCAGAGACAGTGACCACAGCTCCCTGATCTTTACCATAGCTTTGGACAGGGATAGGAGCAGATGGTGTGGGAAACTATTTAATTGGGGAAGGGCACATTATGATTCTATTGGGTAGGAATTTGGGAAATGAAACTGAGTACAGATATACTCAGGGAAATGCACAATGGAAATGTAGAGATTCCTTTGTTCAAGAAAGGTAACTTGAATAGCCCCGGGAATTATAGACCAGTGAGTCTTATATCAGTGGTGTGCAAACTAGATGGAATAGGTGGAGTGCATTCTAGCTGGAGATCAGTGACCAGTGATATTCCACAGGGATCTGTTCTGAGACCCCTGCATTTTGCGATTTTTAAAAATGATTTGGATGAAGAAATAGGAGGGCAGGTTTGTAGGTTTGCAGATGACATGAAGGTTGGTAGTGTTGTCGCTTGTGTAGAAGGTTGTCGTAGGTTGCAAAGGCATGTTGATAGGATGGAATTCAGAAAGTCTAAGTTGAAGGCAGAATTCTAAGCAGTGAGGAGAAACAGAGGGACCATGGGGTCCACATCCATGAATCCACCAAAATTGCTGCGCAAGTTGATACGCTTGTTAAAAAGCGTATTATATGATGGTCTTCATTAGCTGTGGGACTGAGTTCAAGAGTTACGAGATAATTTTGCAGCTCTATAAAACCTGGTAAGACCCACACATGGAATATTGTGATAGATTCTGATCACCTCTTTATAGGAAGGATGTGAAGGCTTCAAAGAGTTTAAAAAGGAGGTTTAGCAGGATGCTGCCTGAGTTGAAAGGTATGTCTTATGAGGACAGTTGAGTGAGCTAGGCCTGCACAGGTGGTGGTAGGTGCATGGAACACACTGTCAGGGGTAGTAATAGAGTCATTTTCATTAGGCACATTTAAGACAACCACTTGATTGAAAAAGTGGATGGCTATGTTGAAGAGAAGGGTTAGACTGATCTTAGAGTTGGTTAAACAGTTGGCACAACATAATGAGTCAAAAGGCCTGTATAGTGTTGTACTATTCTATGTTTCCCCTCAGCCTTTGCCACTTGAGAGAAAGAAAGCCAAGTTTGCCCAACCTCCCCTTATAACACTTGCCCTCTAACCTAGGAAACTTCCTAAAAAACCTGCTGTACCTTCTCCATTGCCTCCACATCCTTCCTACAATGGGGCTATCAAAACTGATTCTTCTCCTATCCTTTCTCTTCTTCTCACCTGCCTATCACCTCCATCTGGTGCCGCTCCTTCTTTCCCTTTCTCTCATGCTCCATTCTCCTCTCTCATCAGATTCATTCTTCTCTAGTCCTTTATCTTTTCCACCAATCACCTCCCAGCTTCTCACTTCATTACCCCCTTCCCCCTCACATAGCTTCACCTATCACCTGCCAGCTCATACTCCTTCCTCTCCCCCCATCTTTTTATTTTGGCTTCTTCCCCCTTCCTTTCCAGTCCTGATGAAGAGTCAACTTAATTTCTCTCCTTAGGTGCTGCCTGACCTGCTGAGTTCTTCCAGCATTTTGTTCGTGTTAGCTTGGATTTCCGTTATCTGCAGAATCTCTTATGTTCAAAATTGAATGCAGTTGTTTATGAGTTTCACTTTGCAGAGTCAGGACTTGACGTGAGTGTGCAAGAGTTTAAAAGAGACGAGTTAGCCTACTTGTCTCTTTGGCTAATTAGTTATGTAACAGCAGCTAATAAAAAGAAGGTGAGGTGCAAGAATGGGAAACAGAAGTTTTGGTGAGGAACAGGTTAAGTTTTTACTTTCCTGTTAAACTGTATCCTTTGCTTTACTGTAGGCAAAATGGCAGTCAGACCAATGGAAAATTCTTCCTTCAAGATGTGGGAGGCCAGGGAAACTCATGGTCTCCCTGATTACTACATCTGTGGGAAGTGCACCTGGCTGTAGCTCCTGACAGACCATGTCAAAAAGATGGAGGTGCTGATGGATGTACTTGGCATCGTCTGGGATGCTGAGGAGATAATACTGCAGATGAGAGTTTTAGTGAGGTGACAACCAGCAAGGTGGACCATGGCAGAGTTCCTAAGTGTCCATTCTCTCACTAACATTCCTTCCCTCTATCCTTTGGATACTTCTGGGAGGGATTAGAACATAAACCTTTCAGAAGCTAGCAGCAGTAGCTGGGCCAGTGACAGCATGCCCGCCTCTAAGTCAAAGGGAAGGGTGAACTTAAGCAGAGCGACAGTAATAGGGGTGCAGATAAGCGTCTCTGTGACCACAATCAGGGCTCCAGGACTATGCATTACTTCCCAGGTACCAGGATCCATATAGGTACCAATGATTTAGATAGGAATGAGGATGAAGTCATGCAAAGTTCTTTTAGAAAGAAGGCATGACGAATAGGACTGAAAGGAAAGACAGCAAGAGACAAGCTAATAAACAAGATGGGTCTGATAGGCTGAAATGTGTTTATTCATGCTGGGAGTATTACAGATGATGTTAATTTTAGAGCCTGGAATTGCAATGTTATTGCCATTTTAGAGACCGAGTTGCTGAGTGACAGGAATGGCAGTTCAACGTTCTTTGCTTTCATTGTTTTAGACGTGATAGAAAGGGTTAAAAGAGGTGAAGAGGGTTGCATTACTGATGAGGGAGAATGTCACAATGAGGGGCCTTAACATGCCCAGTACTGGCTGGAACTTTCTTAATGCAAGAGGCTTAGATAGGGTGGGATTTCTTCAGTGCATCATTTAGGGGTTCTTGAAACAATACATGGAGAGTCTAACTATAGGAGAGAACATACTGGACAGGTGACAGACCTGATTGTGGGTGAACAATTTGGGAATAGTGACCACATCTGATTACTTTTAATACAGTTATGAGGAAGGTAAGTTCAGACCTTACAGGAAGATACTAAATTCGGGTGAGGGAAATTATGACAGGATAAGATTGGAGTTAAGGGCTGTTGATTGGGAGCAGCTGCTGTTGGTCAAGTCCATGACTGACATATGAGCTGACCAGAGTTTAGGAATTGCATGTTCCGGTGAGGAGTAAAGACAAGGACAGTAAGGTAAAGGAACACTATATGACCAAAGAGCCTTAAATCTAATCTGGAAAAAAAATGGATGCATATGTATTGTTTAGGAAACTAAAGTCAGACTGGGCCCTGGTGGAATATAGATAGCAAGAAAGTGATTAGGAAGGCTAAATGTCACTATGTGATATCCTTGGCAAGAAAGATCAAGGAAAATCCCAAGACATCCTATAACTATATTAAGAAAAAGAAGATAACCAATACTTTGCATTGATCTTTACTGAGGAGAAGGATTTGGAGGATAGTGAAAACAAAGTGTGGCACGCAGATATGCTGGGACATTCTAAGACTGAGGAGGTGGAAGTTCTGGTGGATGCCCCCAGTGTCTGATAGCATATGTCCCAGAATATTGAAAGAAAGAAGTGAGGAGATTGCTGGGACATGGACAAAGACTAGCAACAGGTGAGGTCCCAGAAGACTGGCAAATAGTTAATGTTGTTCCTTTATTCAAGAAGAGAAATAGTGATAATTTATGTTATTATTGGCCAGAATGCCTTCCAATAGTGGTAGGTAAGCTATTAAAGAGGACACTAAGGGATAGGATATACGTGCATTTGGAAAAACATAGAGGCAAGCAGCATAACTTTGTGTGTGGCAGACTGAGCCTTACAAACTCAATGGTGTCCTTTGAGAAGGGGACAAAGGAACTTGATGATGCCATGGATGTCATCTATGTGGAACTTAGTATGGCATTTGGTAAGGTCCCTTATGCTGGGTTGATTCAGAATATAAAGCTAAAGAAGATTATCTCTATTTCCTTTCTTGAATAATGGAACAACATTAACTACTCACCAGCCCTCCAGGACCTCAGAATTTACAATGGGTGCTGTCCAGGAGAGTCTAAAAATGGAAAAGTATTTTTAACTGAGTTCTCTATTCCAGCAGTTTTGGCACATGTAACAATTTTGAATTGGTGTTCTCCCTAATTCTATGACACTAACCATCAATGTGTAAGGAAATAGCCTCAAAGAGATGAAATATTTCAATGGCTATTAACCACAGTACTGATATTGCAGTTGATGTAGCATAATTTACACCAGCAGTGTCAGAATCAGAATCAGGTTTATTATCATCGGCATGCATCATGAAATTTGTTAACTTAGCAGCAGCAGTTCAATGCAATACACAATATAGAAGAGAAAAATATAATAATAAATAAATTAATTATTGTATACTTACATTGAATAGATTAAAAATGGTGCAAAAGCATAAATAATATATATTTAAAAAGTGAGGTAGTGTCCAAGAGTTCAATGTCTATTTAGGAATGGGATGGCAGAGGGGAAGAATCTGTTTCTGAATCGCTGAGTGTGTGCCTCCAGGCTTCTGTACCTTCTACCTGATGGTAACACTGAGGAAAAGGCAAACCCTGGGTGCTGGAGGTACTTCATAATGGATGCTGCTTTTCTAAGACACCACTCCCAAAAGATCTCCTGGGTACTTTGTAGGCTAGTGCCCAAGATGGAGCTGACTAAATTTGCAACCCTCTGCAGCTTCTTTTGTCCTGTGCAGTAGCCCCCCACCCCATACCAGACAGTGATGCAGCCTGTCAGAATGCTCTCCACAGTATATTTATAGAAGTTTTTGAGCAGAGAGAAGAATGACTGTGACAGATCTATGTTCTTTGATTTCATCGAGGAGTATTACTTTTCACAGTGAAGCAATACATTATGAGTTATTATATACTCTCAGGTTACTTTTATACCACCTGATCCACAAAAAATGTTCAGCAAAAATCAACAATTATGAGTTTAATTACCACTGACAATGAAGGTCACCATTGCATTAAATTTCAGTGTAACAAAATTCTCCCTCAAGCCATATTTGACATCAGTCACAAAGTCATTTTCAAAAAGAAAAATATAAAACTGCATTTATGTAATGCACTTTGTGATCTTGGATCATCCTTTCCTGCTTTATAGTCAGTAAGTAACTTCTTGAAGTGTTTGTTGTTATGGAAGTCGACTATAAGAAACAGTGTGAAAAATTGTACAAGGCAAGATCCTGTAAACAGCACATGTTAATGATCAGAACATTTTTTAAATGGTATTTATTCAAGATTCAAGTTTATTTATCACACGTCCATCGAAACGTACAGTGAAATGTGTCATTTATGTTAACAACCAGAATATAAGGACTAATTGAGATAGTCACCCCAAGGTTACAGGAGACAGATAATGGGTGTACAAAAAAGCTGGATGAACTCAGCAGGTCGGGCAGCATCCGTTGAAAGGAGCAGTCAATGTTTCAGGTCGAAACCCTTCGTCAGGACTAAAGAAGGAGGGGGCAGGGGCCCTATAAAGAAGGTGGGGAGAGGGTGGAAAACCAATCAGAGGAAAGATCAAGGGGTGGGGGAGGGGAAACGGGGAGGGGAAGCAGGGAGGGGATAGGCAGGAGAGGTGAAAAAGGAATCTAAGGGGAAAGCACTATAGGTAGTAGAAGAAGGTAGAGTCATGAGAGGTGATAGGCAGCTAGAAGAGGAGTCAGAGTAGATGGGGAACGGAGAGGGAGGGAATTACCGGAAGTTGGAGAATTAGATGTTCATACCAAGGGGCTGGAGACTAATCTATTGCATCCAACGCTCCCGGTGCGGCCTCCTCTACATCGGTGAGACCCGACGCAGATTGGGGGACCACTTCGTCGAGCACCTCCGCTCTGTCTGCCACAAAAGACAAGATCTCCCGGTTGCCATTCACTTCAACTCTCCCTCTCATTCCCATTCGGATATGTCCATACATGGCCTCCTCTACTGCCATGATGAGGCCAAACCGGTTGGAGGAACAACATCTCATATACTGTCTGGGTAGTCTCCAGCCCCTTGGTATGAACATCGAATTCTCCAACTTCAGTAGTTCCTTCCCTCTCCCTTCCCCATCCCACCTCTGCTCTGTCTCCGCTTCTAGCTGCCTATCATCTCTCATGACTCTGCCTTCTTCTACTACTTTCCCCTTAGATTCCTTCTTCACCTCTCCAACCTATCCCCTCCCTGCTTCCCCCCCACCCCTTGATCTTTCCTCTGATTGGTTTTCCACCCTCTCCCCACCTTCTTTATAGGGCCCCTGCCCCCTCCTTCTTTAGTCCTGACAAAGGGTTTCGACCTGAAACGTTGACTGCTTCTTTCAACGAATGCTGCCCAACCTGCTGAGTCCATCCAGCTTTTTTGTACATCTTGATTTGACCACAGCATCTGCAGTGTACTTTATGTTTAGATAATGGGTGACTGTCAGGAGAGGGAAGGGAGAACATCAGATAGAAGAGACCAATCCTGTGGCCATCCCCTTCAACAATAAGTACTCCATTTTGAGTACTGTTGGGGGGGGGGGGTGGGACTAACTGGGGGAAGCAACAGCTGCCGTGCTTCTGGCACTGAGTCTGGGCCTGTGACTCAGAACGGTAGGGAACTCAAGAGGATGCAGCAGTGATAGGGGACTCTATAGTTACAGGGACAGATAGACAATTCTTTGGATGCAACAAAGAAACACGGATGGTAGTTTGCCTCCCAGGTGCCAGGGTCCATGATGTTTCTGAACACGTCCATAGTATCCTGGAAAGGGACAGTAAGCAGCCAGAAGTCATGGTACATATTGGTACCAGTGATATAAAAAGGGAGGAGGTCCTGAAAACAAACTACAGGGAATTAGGAAGGAAGCTGAGAAGCAGGACCTCAAGGGTAGTAATCTCAGGATTGCTGCCTGTGCCACACGACAGTAAGGATAGGAAAAGGATGAGGTGGCAGGTAAATGTCTGGCTGAAGAATTGGTGCAGGGGATAGGGATTCAGATTTCTGCATGATTGGGACCTCTTCTGAAGCAGATGTGACCTGCAGAAAAGGGACAGGTTGCACTGGAATCGAGGGGGACCAATATTCTTGCAGGCAGGTTTACTGGAGCTGTTGGGAGTGGTTTAAACTAATTTGACAAGGAGACGGGAACCAGGATGACAGAGTTGAGGATGAGCTAGCAGGTTTACAGATAGATGATGGGTGTAACATGAATGTAAGGAAAGACAAGTCAATGATTGGGTACAAATGCAGACAGAGCAAAGAGTTAAATAGTACCACAGAAGCAAAGTTCAAAAGAGCGACGAATTCAGGACTGAAGATGCTGTATTTAAATCCACGTAGCATTTGGACGAACAAATGGCGCAATTAGAGATTGGTTGGTATGATGTTGTGTGCATCACTGAGTTGCGGCTGAAAGAAGACCATAATTGGGAGCTTAACATCAAAGGACATACCTTGTATCAGAGGACAGGCAGGAAGGCATAGGTGGCGGTGTGGATCTGTTGGTAAAAGATGGAATCACATCTTTAGAAAGTGGTGACACAGGCTCAGAGAATATTGAATCCTAGTGGGTGGAGTTAAAAACTGCAAAGGTTAAAAAACCATTATGGGAATCATATTTAGGTCTCCAAATAGGAGCCAAGATGTGGGGTTGAGATCGCAAAGGGAGCTGGAAAAGGCATGTAATGTAATGTAATGTAATGTAATAAAACTGTAATGGGAGATTTCAATATACAAGGAGATTAGGAAAATCATGTTGGTGTCAAATCACAAGAGAGGGAAATTATTGAATGCCCACAAGATGGCTTTTTAGAGCAGCTTGTGCTTGAGACTACTTGGGGAAAGGCAATCTTAAATTGGATGTTGTGTAATAACCCAGATCTTATTAGGGAGCTCAACGTAAAGGAACCCATAAAACGTAGTGATCATTTATGATTGAATTCATACCGCAGTTTGAGAGGGAGAAGCACAAGTCACTTGTATCAGTATCATGATGGAATAAAGGGAATTAGAGAAGCATGAGAGAGGAGCTTGCCCAGGTGGATGATACTGGCAGGGATGACGGCAGAACAGAGATGGTTAAAGATTCTGGTTTCACAAGGTTCAGGATAGATATGTCCCACAGCAGAGGAAGCTCTCAAATGGCAGGTGTAGGCAACCATGACTGACTAGGGAAGTTAAGGACTGCTTAGAAGCCAAGGGAAGGGCATATACAGTAAGTTAGCAAAAGTGAGTGGGAAACTGGATGATTGGGAAGCTTTTAAAATCCAACAAAAGGCAACTGAAAAAGCTGTAAGAAGGGAAAAGAAGAAATATGAGGACGAACTAGTCAATTATTTAAAGCAGGATACTAAAAGTTTCTCCAGTCATATAACAAGTACAAGGGAGGTGAAAGTTGATTTTGGACCACTGGAAAATGATGCTGGTGAGGTAGTAATGGGGAACAAAGAAATGACAGATGAACTTAATGGGTGCTTTGCATCAGTCTTCACTGTGGAAGGCACAAGCAGTGTGCCAGAGGTCCGTGAGTGTCGGGAAGTAGGAATAAGTGCCATTGCTATTACAAAGGAAAAAGTGCTAAGCAAACTGAAAGGTCTTAAGGTGGATAAATCACCTGGACCAGATGGACTACATCCCAGAATCCTGAGAGAGGTTGCTGAAGAGATAACAGATGCATTGGTCATGTATGATAATGTATTTTTGGTAAAAAGAACAATAGAGCAGACTGTTCTGTAAATGAGGAGGAAGTTCAAACATTTGAGCTGCGGAGGGACTTAAGAGTCCTCGTGTAAGACTCCCAAAGGGTTAATTTACAGGTTGAGTCTTTGGTAAAGAAGGCAAATGCAATGTTGGCATTTATTTCAATGAGAATAGAATATAAAAGCTAAGAGATAACACTGTGTACTTGGAGTATTGTCAACAGTTTTTGGGCCCCTTACCTCAGAAAGCATGTGGAGAGAGTCCAGAGGATGAAGGGGTTAACATATGAGGAGTGTTTCACAGAAGAATATGGGGGAATCTCATTGAAACCAACCAACGAAATAAGGTTGTTGTGGAGAGGATGTTTCCTATGGTGGGACATCCAGAACTGGAGGACCCAGCTTCAAAACTGAGGGGCAACTGTTTAGAACAGAGTTAAGGAGGGATTTTTTTAGCTAGGGAGTATTGAATCTGTGGAATGCTGTGCCGCAGACTGCAGTGGAAGCCAAGTCCGTGGCTATATTTAAAATAGAAGTTGATAGTTTCCTTATTGTTCAGGGCAGGAAAGATTATGGTAAGAAGGCAGGTGTATGGGGTTCAGTGGGATCTGGGATCAGCCATTTTGGAATGGCAAAGCTGACTCGATGGGCTGAATGGCCTAATTCTGTTCCTATGTCTTAAGGTCTTACCTGAGTTAGTGCTGGGGACAGTCTGCAAGTGCCCCCACATAATTTGGCACCAACATAGCATGCTCAAAATGTTTGGCAGAACAACAGAGAACACAACAAGCTCTAAAACAATAAAAGCAGATCAAGACTGTTCCTCTCTTCCACATACTCAAATACACAGTCTCCAAGGCAGACTGTCTTCTTCACACACTCCTCTCCAGCAAACTCGAACTTGTATGCAGACTCTAGGCCTTCGACTAACCCAGTGGACTCCCAGAGTCTTGCTGTTCTGGGGCTCCGTCCAACAGACTTTCAATTCGACCCTCAGTCCTCAATGCTCATCATCAACCACAAGACCCACCAATCACCAAACACTAGGCCTCGAACTCCCGTCTCACTGACTTGTGGGCCCACAGTGTCATCAGTCCCTGTTCTTCCTGTCCACATGGAAATCTGGGTCCATGCTGACAGCTGTCTGACCCAGGGGGGAACCACCAGACTTTGTCCATTACTCATAGTTAAATGTTGGCCTAGAAACTGGGGAGAATTACCCCTGAATTTCTTAAAATTATATTATTGATTATGTCCATACAGCAGCTCAGATGGAACGTTGGTTTAATATCTCACCCAAAAGACAACCTTTCAGTTCTGCCTTACCTCAACACTGCATCAAGTGTCAACTACATTTATTATACTCACCTACATTGATTACTCTTAACTCAGTTTCTGATTTGGAGGCAATAGTATGATTTCTGTATTATGCTTTTTCACCAACTGCAAGGGTTCCATTACTTTGTTTCCCAAGTTCTCAGCATTATCTACGTAAGTACCAGAAATTATGTGTCGTAGGTAATTGAATTTGATATTACTCCATTAATGGATAAATAGTTGATGATAGAGCTTTCAGAATATACCCCATTTAAAGATGAGATATGTTGGAAGGCATGAATACTATTCTCAATCTAGATAATAGGCAGCTGAGGGAACAAAGATTTCCACCCCAATAAATAATGCTTTGGCTTTTTTCTTCCTTATAATTCCTCTGTAATTCAATCAGTGTTGGTACTTTTCCATTAGTAAATCTCACAAGCTCTTAGTGATTGCTGGCACTATAAAGTGATGTGCTAACCACTGCACTAATGCGATGCTCTAACTATGAATGTTTAATATGCTTGGACATTTTGTGCTCTGGTTTTTACATTTCAGGAAGAGGGCAGAATGGACAATGGATGATTAACTGCCTGTTGGGACTGATCTTGATGATGTTAGATGAATATGCAAACTGGGAAATTGGGCTGTTATGAAAGTCAACACGACCTCATGGTGTAAAACTGAGGAATTTCAAGTTGATTCAGTAACATAAAAATTAGACTCTCTGCATGGCTTGTGGCCACACTGAATCAAATCATTGCTTCTAAAAGTTCAGGGTGGCCAAATATAGAGTGATAACAATACTTTAATTAGTTATATTAAGTATACTAATTGCTGTATGTTAATTGTTGTAAGTTGATATGTAGGCAATCATCATTACAATGAAAATAATGACAATTTAAGTGACCAATGGCCAAGACTACAATTTCTTCTATAATGCTGCAGTATGCTGCTACATATCTAAAGATGTACTGAGCAGATAAAACAGAGCTGGTACCCCCAAGAATCAAAGGCATATCACAATATATCTTCACTGTCATCTTCACGGTCATGTTTGTCGTGAGCTGTAAAGTTCACTTTAAAGGACTGAGGATGAAGAGGGAGAATGAGCAAGTTTAAGTTTCAGTGCTTGCTTGTGATTTTCACTTTACAGGACTCCCAAAGTGGTAAATTGACCACTGGATAGTTAATAGGAGACTAACTAATTATGAACAGCCAATAAAACAAGGTTGGGTCAAGTGGAACAGTATTGAGAGTGAACAAGTGTACGAGTGGAGAGGCTTTGGCTCAGAGACTTTGGTGTGAAGAGGCTAGGTGGTTCAGGTACTCAGAGTGATGGGGGTTCTGTGAAAAGCCAAGTGTCATTGGCTAATTGGAGAGTGCTTTATCAAATAAATGGAAAGTAAGGTAAAGCGGAATGGTATTTTAGAATAAAAATTGTGAGGTTGGGGAGTTGAGGCTTAGGCTCAAGAGGCTTCTGTAAAGTGGCACAGGTAAGAATGGGTAAGGTTTTTTTGTTGTTGATCTTTAGCACTTGATTCAGTGTACCAGGATGGCAGTTCAGCTGCATCTCTGGAGAGAAGAGTTCAGGGATTTGGAGTTGGATAAACTCAGGATCTGGAGTTGGGAGGCTAAGAATCTTGTAGATAAGGCCACCAGGAAAAATGAGTAGCCAACGAGTGCAGTGTTCTGCAGTGGTCATTCCGCTCACTAACAAATATACCCCCTTGAATACTGTTGGGAGGGGGGTTGTTCTTTCAGGGGCAAGCAGCAGTAATCAAGTTTTTGGCACTGAGTGGTTCTGAGGCTCAGAAGACTAGTGCAGCCAAACAGGGTGATAGTAATAGTGAAGGGGTCAGAATGGATATTTACCTGATAATTACCAGAGGGAGAAATTAAACCTCATTCTTTGAAGGAGGACATCTCTGATGTCTTGGAAAGGAAAGCCTCATCCTGGGAACAGATGTAGCAAAAATGGAGGAACTGAGAAAAGGAATATCATTTTTTCTTTTACAGGAGACAAGGTGGGAGGATTTGTAGTTAAGGTAGCTGTAAGAATCAGTAAATTTATTTTGATTTTACAATAATATTCCAATTGTCTGTCATTTGCAAGGTGTACTTTGCATGTGCTAACCCTTAACTGCAGCTACTTCTTCCTCTCAGCTCTCCTAATTCTAAAATCATACCTGCGACAATTTGATTGGTAAAGCCTTCCCTTTGATTGTATTCACTATCTGAAATGGGAATGCTTGATGTCCAGATATTTCACACAACACAAGATGCTTTGGAGGAGAAATTTGAGTTTCAGTGGTCTAAATCTTGATAACATTTCCAGCAATATTCATACCTGCAAATGGCCATTGATGACAACTAAAGACATGGCAGTCATCTTGTTAATTTTGCTATGGCTTATTACTCTAACTTTCTCACTGTTGGAGGTGTAGCAGGCAGCAATGCCAAGCAGGAAATATCTTCCTGTAAATCTCACATAGCATGGGTGTAGGCCAAAAGCATATCCTTTAAATAAACATTTACTTAGGGTTTCCTCTCCACTGTACAGGCTGCTGGAAAGATTTAGCTCTGACACTGGACCGACAGCACTTTGGTCAATTTTTAGTTCATTGGAGTCAAATATTCTTGCACTCATCTGGTAAAACCAGAAAATGAAGCATTCCATAATTGCATGCATCAAAACTTTACTGGTGTTTAGATAATGGCTGGTAAGCAAAAAGTAGTATCTGAGCCATATGAATGTTAATACATTTAGTGTCTCCTTCAGGAGAATGTCTGACAAATTCCCTTGACATTCGGTATTACTAGAATCAAAATAGCAGACGATTTCATTGATCATACACTTAATTGGATAAGGTACATAAATACTGTTGCATCAAGAACAAACTAGAGGCTGGGTGTCTTGCAATTGATGACTTACCTGCTAAACAATTCAAAACATTTTTGTCACTTATAATGTACCATACCTTTGACCATTTCTACATAGCCATCAAAGACACTTACTAAGCCACCGTTCACACCTTGAAAAGATTAGACCACAAGGCTCTGCTCCGTCTTCTTGCATACAAACACAAACTGAAATACAAGAATGCAGTACCGAAAGTGATATGGTGCCAATATGAGGGAACAGCTGAGCTTCCACAAAACTCCAAGTGAGTAAAGTGTTCCATGTTTAAAGACTCAGCCCACGTGAATGTATCACTGCAATCATGGACTTTATCAGCAAGTGTAACCAAAGCAGAAATTATGAATGAACAGGGACATCCACTCCCTACTGAAATCTAGGACAGCAGTGTTCAAATCAGATGACCCCAGTCATTAAAAGAAATCTAGATATGGCCTCTGGAATGCTATGAGGGATGTCAAGAGACAATAGCAGTCCAAAATGGATTCCCAGATCAGCATTCAGTTGGGCCTGAGGCTTGCATGCTTTAACAGTCTACAATATAAACTGGAAAGCATTGCTGACAAAAATGGTTCCCTTACTAATGAACTCAGTGCATTCTCTACATGTTATGAGCAGAAGGAGAGTGGAATATCACCACCCTCTCTGAACATTGGCACCCTACAAGGCTGCACCTCAGCCCCCTACTCTACTCCCTATTCACTCATGATTGATTCTGCTCTAACTCCATCAACAAGTTTGGAGAAGATACCACTGTAATAGCCATATCTTAATGATGAGTCAGAATGCATGAAGGAGATAAAGAGCTTAGTGACATGTGTAATGACAACAATCTTCCTTCAATGTCAGTGAAACAAAAGAGCTGTTTATTGAATTCAGGAAAATGGGTGGTGCACCTGCTTCTATTTATATTAGTGGTACTGTGGGTGAGAGGGTTGAGATTTTCAAATTCTTAAGATTGAACATTACCAATGACCTTTCCAGGTCTAACCACATCGAAGCCATGACCAAGAAACTCACTAATCCCTCTACTTCCTCAAAAGGTTTAAGAAATTTGGCATGTCCCCTTTGACTCTTACCAATTTTTATCAACACTCCATAGAAAGCACCTATCTGGATGCATCGCAGCTTGTTATGGCAACTGCTCTACCTACGATCGCAAAAAACTACAGGGAGTTGTGGGCACAACTCAGTACATCACAGGAACCAGCCTTCCCTCCAGGGACTCTGTAACACTTCTTGTTGCCTTAGTAAAGCAGCCACTATTATCAAAGATTCCACCAGCCTAGACATTCTCTCTTCCCCTTCCCATCAGACAGAAGATACAAAAAGCCTGAAAGCACATACCACCAAACTCAAGGACAGCTTCTATCCAGCTTTTATAAGGCTACTGAATAGTTGTTCAGTATGATAAGATGGGCTCTTGATCACACAATTTACCTTGTTGTGACCATGCACCATATTACCTACCTGCACTGCACTTTCTCTGCAGTGTGACACTTTATTTTGCATTCTGTTATTGTTTTACCTTGTTCTACCTCAATGCATGATTACAGTCTCTATGCAAGACAGGTTTTTCACTGTTCCTCTGTATTCATTATTATAAAACAACTTATCAATTTAATTTGGAGTGTTATGGAATATTCTCTACTTACTTGACCTATACATACTGTTCGGGTCAAACTTGACCCGTTTTGACATTTGACAGCAGTAAAAACACCCTAAATGCCATTTTTTTAGCCAAAATTTGATGATTTTTCCTAACGTGACCCAAAATGTGCAAAAATGAAAATACTTTAAAATTTCATACTTTTGTACAAGTGCTACAAATTTTTGTACATTGAGGCTGTTCCGGGTCACATTTGACCCGTATCTATTGAAATGGAATTTAAATCTCTGAAACATTAATTAAGAATTAATGTACATTGAGGCTGTTCTAGGTCAAATTTGACCCATATCTATTGAAGTGGATTTCAGATCTCTGAAACATTAATTAAGGATTAATCACCCATTTATTAATGTCAGATAGGCTATTTATATGTTGTAAATAGATCTGTGGTTCTAAATTTGGTATAGACACTTGTTATGAGGGGTTTCTGGGGCCGGGTCAAAGAATACTGTGAAGGTATTGAATATGAATAATATGTAAGGGTTGAACAACTTCAATTCCAGCAACAGCTGAAAGTCAGAATCTTCTACACCAAAGCTTCCTGCTTAATCTGTACCCTAGCCATCACCAAAATCATTTATTTCCCTCACCTCTGTACAAAATTGACAGCTGGTATTCACGGGCTTCCTTAAAAGCACCTTTGAAGCCCATGGTCACTACCACACAAGGGATATAGAAACACAACCACCTGCAAATCACATTGCCTTGACATGACAATATATTGTTTCTTTATCACTGGTCTTTGTGAAATTTGAAACATGATACATAACTCTGCAGTGGGAATACCTACACCAGACAGGCTTTAGCACTGTAGGTAGGAAGTACACATTTTCCACAGGGCAATGACCCAATCATCCATTTGGGATTATTGCAGAAGAGCTCCAATCAGGTTAGTTTTTTTTTCTCTCTGCAGTGACCAATAAACTTCATAATCATTTGTAAGGTCAGAAATTAATCCAGAAAAATTCTAGACAAGAGCCTTTCTGAGTTAGTGAGACAAACTGAAGTAGACTTTACAAGGGAACACTTGGACAATGAAGATGTATACATCAGGATGCTCTTCATTGATTACAGCTCAGCATTCAACATTATCATCCCCTCAAAACTTATCACTAAGCTCCATGACCTGGGCCTTGGTACCTTCCTGTGCAACTGGATTCTCAATTTCCTTACTTGCTGACCCCAATCAATAACATCTCCTCCGCAGTCACCATCAGCAGAGTGGTGGTGCATGCAGTCCCCTGCTCTACTTGTTTTATACCTTTGATTGAGTGGCTTAGTGCAGCTCCATTTCTGCATTGCAGTTTGCAGATGACACCACTTTTGACAAAGTACAAGGTGGCGATGCAATCCGGTTGAATGGTGCTACAATAACAACCTCTCATTCAGCCTCTGCAAAACCAAACAGCTGATTATCTAGTACAGGAGGAAGAAGTTGGAAGTTCTAGAGTCAGTCCTCATTAGGAGATCAGAGTCAGAGAGATCAATAGCTTCAAATTCCTAACTGTAAGTACCATCACAAAGAAGGCACAGCAGCGCCTCTACTTCCTCAGAGGTTTGTGTAGATTTGACATGTCAACTAAAACTTTGAAAAAACTTCTGGAGGTGCACAGCGGAGAGTATCTCCTGTGACTGCATCACTGCCTGGTATGGAAACATCAATGCCCAAGAACAGAGAAGTCTACAGAAAGTAGTGGGTACAGACGAGTCCATCACAGGAAAAGGCATTGAACATATTTACATGGATTGATGCCATGAAAAAGCAGCACCATCATTAAGGACCCGCATCATCCAGGCCATGCTCTCTTCTCACCACTATCATCGGAGAGGAGGTGCGGGAGACTTAGGTCCCACAACACCATGTTCAAGAACAGTTATTACCTCACAGTCATCAGCCTCCTTAACCAGCTTGTTTGGGAAAGGGAAGCAGTGATAGACAGGAGCTACAGGGAGGTAGTCACTCCAAAGCTACAGGAGACTGATAAATGGGTGATTGTCAGGAGAGGGAAGAGAGAAAGTCAGATAGTGGAGAGCACCCCTGGGGCCATCCCCCTCAACAATAAGTACTTCACTTTGAGTACTGTTGGGGAGGGATGGCCTACCTGGGGGAAGCAACAGTGGCCGCGCCTCTGGCACTGAGTCTGGCCTTGTAGCTCAGAAGGGTAGGGAACTGAAGAGGATGGCAGCAGTAATGGGGGACTCTATAGTCAGGGGACAGATAGGCGATTCTATGGATGCAAAAAGGAAACACAGATGATAGTTTGTCTCCGAGGTGCCAAGGTTTCTGAATGCATCCACAATATCCTGAAAAGGTAGGGTGAGCAGCCAGAAGTCATGGTACATATTGGTATCAACAACATAGGTAGAATGTGGTAGGATGACCTGGGAAAAAAATACAGGGAGTTAGGAAGAAAACTGAGAAGCAGGACTCAGAGGTAGTAATCTCAAGATTACAGCCTGGGCTACTCAACAGTGAGGATAGGAATAGAATGAACTGGCAGATAAATGCATGGCTGAAGAATTGGAGCAGGGGGGCAGGGATACTGATTTCTGGATAATTGCAACCTCTTCTGCGGCAGGTGAAACCTGTACAAAAAGGATGGGTTGCACTTGAATCCGAGGAGGACCAATATTCTTGTGGGCAAATTTACCAGAATTGTTGGGAGTGGTTTAAACTAATATGGCAGGGGGATGGGAACCAGTATGATAGAGCTGAGGATGAGCCAGCAGGTTTACAAGTAGATGATGGATGTAACATGAATGTAAGGAAGGACAAGCCAAAGATTGGGTGCATGAAACCCCGTTGGTTTCCTTGGCTGCGTAAGTCTAGGGAAGACCCACTCTGGTCCTGCCAAACCTGTGAGTTTGAGACAGCTTTCCCACCCCAACCCCCAGTTTGTGTGGATGCTGTGTAATTTGCTACTCTGCTACAACTCAATACCAAGAAATAACAGACTGCACACTGAATACGACTAAAGGAATTATATTTATGAATTTTACTTAACTAAGTGAAAGGAAAGAAAGAAAAATCAAAAAGGGCCCCCTTATAATTAAACAGTCAAATGTGCACAACTTAGAGCTCATCTTGAACTTCTCTGTCACTCACGTGCTGGGCCCTTGTTCTGTGTGAAAGCACACACCACCTTCTGAACGTTGATCGCAATCCTTCTTGAACAAACGGGACTCCCACTGGGTCATATCCTACAACCGGCTCTCCCAAGGGACTTCTTTCTTTATCTCCTGCTGAACAAAAGACCCAAGACCAACCTTAGCATCCCTCACCAAAAAAAGCCCCCCAAGTTTCACCATCCTAACTGGATGGCACACGTTCCTCGTCATCCTTTATCTTCAACAATAACCCAAACAGTTTGAAAGCAGAACAGACTGTTCTTACAGAACTGCTAAATGAAATACCTGCAGCATAACAGCAAAGATGTGAACTAGGGCATTACACTCTCCCCCACCACAAATAGTCATGTCCTCATGACTTTGAAATAATTTGTTATCTCATCATCAATAACACCAGTTTCAGGGGAATTTCATAATGTCAGACCCTCCAATCCATGTGTAAATGGTAGTGACATCTCCCACTAGGGGGATAGTCGCAATACTCTGTTCCCCTGGTGCTACATGTGGGTCTGTCTGTGGGTCTCCTGATTCTTTGAGACCTTCTTATCCCATCACCTACTTTTTCAGTTTCAGACACTCCTTGGGATATTCTGGTCTACATGGCGAGATCTCACCCAGTGTATTATTTGTGACTTCTGGCAACTCAGATCCCTCTGCTACTTGGCAGAGCTCAGCCTCATTCCCAGTTACTTAAGAGCCCAGCCCCCCCTTCATGGTCCAACTGTAAGCCTGCCTATCCACTGCAAGTCCTCCCACCATTTCATCTGCCTCAGCGTGAGAAGGGTTGGGAATCTCTTCCTCAGTTAGTGGAAAGTAAGTGAAAGGCAGCATATACCATACCCCCATTCCCGCATCCTCAGACTCCATATCCTATTTAGGGGTGGGGGTCAGTCTAATCCTTCCCACTGCTGATCCCTCAATCTCCTCATGTTGCTGGGTGTAGGGTCCAGGTTAGGCCTTGGGTCAACACGTACCTCTTATCCCAGAGGTAGAAGATGGTTCCGATGGAGAATCTTGACAGGCTGATTCCCATCATTTGGTTTCACCCAGAAAACTGGTACATTGGGCATCTGATTCTCCATTACATAGGGTGTAGCCACACAGCAGCCAGCTAACTTATGCTTCCCAGGTAGTCTCAAATTCTTTATGAGGACTCAGTCTCCCGGCATGAGTTGGGAGAGCCTAACCTTTTGATCATACCTCCTTTTTTCCTTGGTAGCTGAGATCTCAGCTAATTCATTAGCCTTTTTCAGCTCCCTTCTCATATCAGACACATACTTCAGATAAGTCTTCTGCGGTAGGTCTTCCTCACCAGTCCCAAAACAGAAGTCAACGGGCAAACCCACCTCACACCCAAACATCAGATATTGTGGCGAGTTCCTAGTAACTTCATTCTGTGTACTTTTGTAGCAGTAGACCAGATGTCCAATATGTTGACTCCACTTGTTCTTTTTGCTGATCTCTAAGGTACCAAGCATGTCTAGCAAAATCAGATTGAACCTTTCATAAGGCGTAGTCCTTGACCTCTTGACCCCAAGCATGCTCAGTACCTCATGTATGAGCCTACTCTTCAGATCCCTTCCCTGATTGCTATGTATCCACCTGGGGCCACAATGGATGCCCTCTGATCCTTGGTAAGGAAGGCTTGTGCATATCTGGAGTAATGACCTGTATCGACCAAGACAGTTGTCATGTGCAGGCATCTGGCTCTATTGACAGGAAATCCATACACACCAGGTCAAGTGGCCCCACATTCTGCAAGTGGGACAACAGAGCAGCCCTTGTAGGTAGCGTATTCCTCCACATACATCAAATGTACAATTTGCAGTACTCTTCAACCCCTGGCTTTATTCAGGGCCAGTAGAACCGATCTCTCAGCAATCCATAGATCTTGTCAACACCCAAAAGTTCAGAATCATCATTAAATGACTTCAACACAATCCTCTGATTCTTCTTAGGTAGAACCAGCAGGGAACGCTGAGGCTGGTCCAGAGGCGACGTGACCTGTTATAAGATCTGGTTCCTCAACTCCAATCTGGGCCATTCTCTCAGTAGTAGAGACACCTCAGAGTGTTTCATCTTGTCTGCTTGGGCCATGTCTCCCTTTTGCAACCGCTGACCAGACAGTACCGATGCTTGGGCCATCTCACTGAGTGGCTGCCGCTTCCCCAGGGCTCAATGCTGGCAACTGCTTTGTCTTCAGAGCGGTCAGGTTGCAGTAATGTGGAATGGCACCATCAGAAGCTCCCAAATGATCTACTACCCGACTCTGCCCTTGCCTTCCCTCTGCCTTCTCCATGATGGAAAACTGGCACGTAGCTTTGACTCCAGAGGCAGGAACGCTCTCCCACTTTCTGTCCCTGTCCATCTCTTCATGTGCATGTCGGGACAATGCATCAGCATCAATGTTCCGACTCCCTGGCCAGTACTTCAGGCTGAAATCATAGGCATACAACACCACCAACCACCAATGGCCTGTGGTATCCAATTTTGCTGAGGTCAGGATGTAAGTTAATGGGTTGTTATCCATCTTCACTTCAAACTTGGCACCATATAGATAGTTACTTAGCTTATCCACCACAGTCCATCTCAATGCCAGGAACTCCAATTTGTGCATGAGGTAGTTTCACTTAGAGGTGACAGACTCTGGCTGACAATCACAACAGGTCTCAGCCCTGTGCTCTGATCTGGATACAGAACACCCCTAAGCCCTCTCTGCTGCCATCTGTATGCAGTACATACAGCAATCAGGGGACTCCAAAGCCAGTCCAGGCACTTTTGTCAGCAACTCTTTCAGCAACTGAAAGGGCTCTCCACATTTTGTGTCCCATCTCGCTTCAAAAGTCTTTGAAGGGCTACGATAATCTTTACCATCCTCTCCTTTCATCCTCCCTTTCTTCCCCAAGGGAGAGTAACAGCACAGAGAGAGACTCACAGAGTAGTCTTTCATGAGCCTTGGAAAGTACCCACAACATCCAAGGAACGAGTGCAAGGCACTCACAGTCTGAGGCCTTGGCCGTGTGGTTACCGCATTTATCCATAGCGACAGATTTTAGCTACTCCATCCCCTGAGACTATGTGCCCAACGTAGTTAACAGACGTCTTGCAGAACTGGCACTTGTCTGGGCAAAGTTTTAACCCTTCAGCTTTCAGACAGCCCACCACCTTCAGTAGCCTCACATCATGTGCCTCCAAGGTGGACCTGAACACTATGAGATTATCGAGGTACACCAATACCTCAAGCAAGTTCAGATCTCCCACCATTTCCTCCATGACATGCTGAAAAGTCACAGGGGCTCCTGATATGCCCTGGGGCATCTTTTCAAACTGGTGGAATCCCAGTGGACGTATGAATGCTGTCTTCTCTTTGTCAGCCTCACTCATGGGGATCTGATAATACCCACTCCTCAAGTCCAGCTCACTGTACCACTTCACTCCATTTGGGCAAGCCACCATGTCCTCAATTCTCATGAATATTGGTCGGGGACTGTATGCCTGTTCAGAATCTGATAGTCAACACACATCCGACTCTTCCCATTCTTCTTCCTGTTCACCACCGGTGGACTCAGTGATCCCAGCTTCCTTCAACTTCTGTAGATGTTGCTGAACATCCTCCACCTCTGCAGGTGCCAGTTGCTCCGACCTTTCCCTGAACGGGATGTCCCCTGTCACCCAGATTGTGTGACGAGTGCTCTTGGAACAACCCACATCAAGCTTGTCAGTAGAAAAGCCATCTTCCAGCTTCAACATCTTCTCTATCAATTTCTTCTTCCATCCTCCAGGTATCCGAGAGTCCCCAAAGTTGAATGACTCAGCAGTCAACTTTCCCTTTTTTAGATAGAGTTTCTTAATGGCTTGTCTCACAGGGATACTAGATATTACCGTCACTGGAAAGAGGTGCGCCATTGGCATCCCCTGCCTGAGTGTGACCTCCTGCTCTGAAGTATTCCTGACACTCACTGTCATCCTGTTCACCTGTCCATCCGAGGGCTTCTGCAGTTCAGGCCTCACCAGTACCCCAGCAGATAAGCAGGACTCCTCTTCATGGTCTTCTCCAGCATCCACCAAGGGGGGTTTCCAGTCACTTTAGCTACTTCTGCAGGTTGTAACATGACTGGTTTGGACTGGGTGTACCACACAGTCCCTTGTTTATGCTCACCATCCAGCCCAGTGCAGCCAGGCACTTCTTCAAAAGCAGCTTGGAACACAGGTTGAATGGACAATGTTTTCAGAAAGCTCTCTCCTACTTTCTCTTTGAAAGCTCCCACTAGCATCCTCACAATTAGGAGTAGTATTCGTCCCCACAAGAATTGAAGCTTAGCGCTTCTTGACCAAGTCCAGACAAACCAACACTAATGTATCAAGAGCCTCAGCTGCTCCCACATCTCCCTCCACAAACTCCGGCTTCAATGACAAGTAACTATCACACGGATAGTCATCCATACTAAGACCCCAGATCTCTAGTGCACTGAGTGGCGTCTATGGTAAATGCATCAAATACGGGTTGTAAAATGAACAGTGCAGCAGAGTAACCTGAGAGCCGGTGTCAAGTTTGTCTCCAGCATAAATGCCTTCAATCCATTGGAGCTTGGCCTCACTAAACCTTCAGGAATAGGGCTCTTTTTGCTTTAGTGCTTGAGGGTGTTCCCTCACTGGGTCTCTCCAATTAGCTTCCCAGGGGCACACTCTCCGAGGGTGTTCCCATCCTTCACACTCCCACCTGAAGTGGCCTTCTTTACCACAGTTATTGCAGACAATACTGGTCGCTCCCTTTCTTGCAGGACCGTGTTTATCTGCAGCCCTCTGCTTAGAACGTCCCCTCACGGAGTCTGACTCCCTGTCAGCTTTATCGTGCAGAGTGGCCCGCTGATAACAACTGGGACATCTCAGTCCTGAACTCTGCCACAGGCTCCTATACCACTCCCCAGGGTGGGCTATCAGTGGTCACTTCAGCCGACGGGGCTACTATCGAGCACAGTATGCTGCTGACGGAGGCCACCGGCACCTCCATCACACTCTCCTTCTCTCTTACTTCTCTGATCACCTCAATGAACGAGGGAGGGGGCACATCTTATGAGACAGTTGGAGACCCTAAGCAATCAGGTCCTGTGACTGGGCACCTTTCACCACTTGGTCCATTCCTAACTGATTCACCTCAGCCATTTGAATGGCCCCTTATGCCGCAAGCAACTCAGCTGCCTCTTCTCCGGAAGCATGTTCTGAAACCCTGCCGTAAGCTCCACAGGGCTTCCTGTCATGCCAAAAGCATTTTCTAGTGCTTGCATGTAGCTCACAGAGGCTGCAAAGTGGCTCTGTGTCTTTGAAGATCTCACTACATCAGCAACCGGCCTCTTCAAACTCTACCAATCGCTGCCTTTTTACATAATCAGAACACTGACACTTATCTGGCCTCTGGGAAGTCTGCTCTACCCCAACCCTTATACTCCTCTTCCCCTTTAGGGGTGAGCTTAGTTCCTGAGAACGTGCTGAGCTTATGATAGCTGGGACTTTGAACCTGGGCATTTTGCCATTTATTCACCAGGGAGGTAAGGGCTACTACCAACTCAGAATGCTCACCCCTTGCTAGAGAGCTCATTAGACCTTCCACATCAGACCACTCCTTCCCCTCGCTCTGCATAAACTAGAACAACTTCTCTTTACTGTCTCTGCCCCCAGCTACAGGAAACTCAGCTTCCGATTCAGCACGCTCACCATCACTCCCCTCCTCCCAGGAAGTATGGACGGCCCATGGCCCCCTCCACTGAGTCCCCAGTAGTACCAAGCAGATCTATTTCAGGGTAACCTTTTTGAACAGAGGTAAGAGGAATTTTTTTGGCCATAGAATAGTATATCTGTGGAATGTTCTGCCACAGACTGCAGTGGAGGCCAAGTCAGTGGGTATATTTAAGGTGGAAGTTGATCTTTTTCTGATTGGTCAAAGGATATGGCGAGAAGGCAGGTGTATGGGGTTGAGTGGGATCCAGGATCAGCCATGATGGAATGGTGGAGCAGACTTCATAGGCTAAATGGCCTCATTGTGCTCCTGTCTTATGGTCTTATAACTAACTTACTGCTGATTCCGTAACCTACAGACTCACTTTCAAGAACTCTACAAATCATGTGTGCAGTATTAATTTTTATTTTTTATTTGCACTATTTGTCTTCTTTTGCACAGTGATTGTTTGTCAGTCTTTATTTATTGTTAGAAATTCATAAATTCTTTTCTATTATTTTATTTTCCTGTAAATGCTTGCAAGAAAACAATCTCAAGATAGTATGAAGTAACATATATGTACTTTGATAATAAATTTACTTTGACTTTGAGGTGTTTTGCATTGCAAAAATGCATGAGCTGAATGTTTACCATTGCTCCACTGTAAATTCTGTTTACTCCTGCTCATCATTTTGAAATATTTGATTGGTACCTCTTCATCAAGCTTGCTCTTAGATAAATTATCTGAGTTTATCGACACTGCTCAGATTTTGATGATTTGTAGGAAAAAGAGCTTGAAGGCATGAGAAGTAAAAGGAGTACAAATTAACACACTCATTACATGACAATTCTTGAAATAATATTTACTTAGCAAAATGATGTGTCAAAAGTAGAAATTTGCACCATAAAAGAAAGTGCAAAGTGCAAAGCCTTTATTTGCACTTGCTAGAAGAATTATCTATTTAATTTCATACTTTAACCCAACAAACAAAATTGTGCTGTCAGGAGCACCACACATTATACCTGTGAGCTCATTTTGTGCCCATGAGTATATGAACGTACATAATGCAGGATAGTGTGACCAATGAGATGTAATATAGAAAATTCTTCCAAGGAGCCACTGAGACAAATTTTTAATTTGAGATTGAATTGTAAGATTTCAGTGTTTGAATGAAAGATAGGAAGGGAGGGATTATCTGGCACTTCACTCACCCAGGCATGCTCCAAGTAATCAGCACTTCTGGACTGTTGGAAGGAGAATGCTGATGTTGGGTTAACTGGAAGCAGTTAAGTTTGGCACATGCTGGGTAACAGAACCTTTATTGCAAAGCAGTGCAAGGAGACATTTGAAAGATATACATTTAGTATATATATCCCTACCTTTTGAGGAATGCCGAAGTTATCTTACATCAGCTCTTGTGTACTTCAGTAGTTTAAGATACGTTCATCTTTTGCATCACCAACACCATTTTCCCAATTAAACTATGAAACAAGGAAGCTACTCTCGATCTTCCACTGAGCATCGATACTGGTTGCTATATCAAAACCAAGTTATTTTGAGTACAATGTTAAAATGCTCTTGGGGGGGGGGTCAATGTTTTCTTACAGAAGTATATCATAATGACACTTGCATCCATAACACTAGCACTGGATGTGGTCAGTAGCAAGAGGGCAGCAAGCAGTAAATATACAGAGAAAACATGTTTAATGATTACATAGTTGAAATGCCAAAAGGTAGTACATTCCCTGCAATCATACTGTAGAAAATTGTCTGCGCATTGTTAGAAAAAGTGTGGAGGGGAGAAGATTAGTAATTTGGGGAAAGAAGGGCTTAAAATAATAATATGATAAAAATTGATGAAATTCACATTTAGGTTACTATTTTTAAAAGGATTGCTTACATGACCTCTCCATAAAATAAAGGATACTCCACTAAAATGAAACATCCCTTGTCAAATAAATATAAAGGAAAAGAAATTAAGGTTGTTCATCAAGATGTCATTCATACCTATTTCTATACTTTTGTTTGCCGGTGGTCACTGTTTGGGAATATTCTGGAGTTATGTGAATATGGCAGATATTAATTCAAACAGGAACCAGTTCTTATTGTAAATGTAAGTAAATTCAGGAAGCTTGCATTAGTCTCCAGTTTTTGTTTTGTAAATTGCAAGCAGTAAATTGAAGTTGAAAACATAGGCTGCTCCACAGACTAAGAGATAGGATATGCAAGAGCCAAATTTTAAAACAATGGGATTGTGTTGATTGCCTTACATTAAACTAGGCAAAATCACTGTTATTTGTACCATTGTGACTTGAGTACAAGCTGGCAGACTAGAAGGATGTTGTCACTTAGCATATCAGATATGGTCACATGTATAGGCAATCAATAGTTTTTGTGTATTTACGATATTTGTGCACTCTAGAGACAGCCCTGACATTAATTTTGAGTGTCTGGGATTACTGCACCTCAAAGCTTTTAGACTATTTGTGTGAATTACTTTCTGACAAAGATGTTAGAACATTCAGATGTGGCTGTCACTGTAGATATATAATTTCAAAGGAAGCATTGTTAACCCAAAATATTGAAGGAAATGATGTCATTGTAACTATTGAAATTATATTGTATCAGCTACTGTTACTTTTGATCTTAAAGGTATAAAAATGTGATGTGGCATTGGGTTTGTGAGCCTCTACCGAGAGTGTTTCCATGAGAATGCCTGCTTGTTGTGCAGAATAAAGATTTCTATGTCACCTACATCAGTGTTTTTTCTGATGACAGTCACAAGGTCTGATTTTACACTGATTATCTCTGCAGAAACCGGTCTTACAAATGGAGAGTTTAAACAGGAGTTAACCTCAATTTCTGCAAGTGTGAAACCTATCATATTTGTTGAATTTGCAGTTTGTGTATCATAACTACTTTCCATTTGCAAATGGTGCATCAGAAAGCTGGGACTACAGCCCACAGGAGGAAAAGAGTTGTTGTAGACAAGTCATATTCTGCATGGAGGTCGGTGACCAGTGGTGTGCCTCAGGGATCTGTTCTGGGACCCTTACTCTTCGTGATTTTTATAAATGACCTGGATGAGGAAGTGGAGGGAGGGATTAGTAAATTTGCTGATGACACAAAGATTGGGGTGTTGTGGATAGTGTGGAGGGCTGTCAGAGGTTACAGCAGGACATACATAGAATGCAAAACTGGGCTGAGAAGTGGCAGATGGAGTTCAACCCAGATAAATATGAGGTGGTTCATTTTGATAGGTCAATTATGATGGCAGAATATAGTATTAACGGTAAGACTTTTGGCAGAGCAGAAGGATCTTGGGGTCCAAGTCCATAGGATGTTCAAAGCTGCTGTGCAGGTTGACTCTGTGGTTAAAAAGGCATATGGTGTATTGGCCTTCATCAATCATGGAATTGAATTTAGGAGCCGGGAGGTAATGTTTCAGGACCAATTATTTGATGTTTCATTCTTTACAGGCAATTAACATGTTTAAGATTGTAATATTTACTGCAGTGGTTCGGTCAGCTTGGATATAGAAAACATTCTACACTGATGGTCTTGGGTCAGTTTACTTTGTGCTGTTGTCCAGTTAGGGGTCAGGTTTAATAACCTCAGTCAGGGAGTGTAGCAACAGAAAGATGGAATATGTTTATTAAGTCCATCCCACAAGAGGAATCGAACAGCGATAGTGCTAATGAGCAGTATTATGAGAAAGAACATGACGGAGTCCAGAGACATTATACCAACAACAAGATCTATGCAAGTAGAACTGGCAACATTGCAGCTACATTGGACCCTGGTCAGACCCCATTTGGAGTACTGTGCTCAGTTCTGGTCAGCTCACTGCAGGAAGGATATGTTAGGGGTAAGTTTTTTACGCAGGGTGTGATGAGTGTGTGGAGTGGGCTGCCGGCGATGGTGGTGGAGGTGGATACGATGAGGTCTTTTAAGAGACTCCCGGATAGGTACCTGGAGCTTAGAAAAATAGAGGGCTATGGGTAACCCTAGGTAATTCCTAAGGTAAGGACATGTTCTGCACAGATTTGTGGGCTGAAGGGCCTGTATTGTGCTGTAGGTTTTCTATGTTTCTATGACTAAGAGATCCATATGCACCCAAAAAACTGCATGAAACTATTTGTAGACAGGAGTTCATAAAGTGAGGTCATTTTGCCTATTACTGTAAAGAAACAACTTTTTTAGAGGGACTGCAGATTTGTGACAGCTGCAGATCAATGTGAATAAAAATACATGTTCATGCATTTGAGGAAAGAACCAATATACTCTATATCTTATTACTCTGAATATACTACAGTAAAGAAATAGGCATGGGAATGAAAACATATGGTACAAGGAAGAATGATGGTGAGAGGAAAAGACACATTCAGAAAGCCACATGATTTTATAATATGTAAAAACAAGTCAAACTTTCAATGTTAATTTTATTCAAGCATTGTTTGCCATTCCAAGTGTAAATAAGTAGCATCTCAGAAAATTTTCCAGTAACTACCACAGACATTTGAGTCACTGGCCTACTATTTTCTGGTTTATTCTTGCTGATGTTTCTAAATAATGATATATTCGCTGTCCTCCAGTCATTTTGCCCCTCACCTGTGGAAGTAAAGATTTAAATATCTCCAGAGCCCCAGCAATCCTCCCTTGACTTTGCTAGCAGCAAAGGAAACTCCTCGCCAAGGCCCAGGAATTTATCCACATTTGCATCTACATTTGCCTTCTTTTTTTTAATGTTAACCTAAACTAGAATATCCTATTTCCTTCCCTTGAAAATCTGCAGCAGCAGTATTTTTCTAAGTGAGTATAGATGAGAAATACTAATTTACAACTTCACCAATGTTCTCTAGCTTCACACAGATTTCCCCTTTGTTCCTAATAGACCCTGTTCCTGGGAATGGTGGAGAATAATTGTACAACAAGTAGGAGATGGAGGAGACCCTAAGAATTTACCCATTCTCAATAAGAAGTGGGAAAGTTCACTGATGGTTGCAGTGTGGTCAATTCAATTACCAACTGAATAGAAAATGAAATTGTGAATACCCACGTGCAGCAAGACATAGATAAATTAGGCAGAAGATGAAAAGTGGCAAGTAGAATTCACAACACACTAATTCCCGCCAATGATCATTCCCAGTATGAAAGAATCTAGCCACTTATCCTTGGCATTCAATGAGGTTAACCATTGCTGAGTGCACTGCAGTCAACTTCCTGGGAGTCACAATTGACCAGAAATTTATCTGTGTTAGTCACATATATCCATTAAAACAAGAGCAGGCTGCAGTGCCCTGCAGCAAATGTATCAACACCTGATAACCTAAAGCCTTTACAGCATTCAAAAGGCATAAGTCAAAAGTGCAATGGAATATTCTCCAGTCACATGGATGAATTCAGCTCCAACAACATTTAAGAAGCTTGCTACCATCCAGGATAAAATAGTCTATTTGATTGGCAGCAGCCAATTTACTCCCAAGACTAACGTGGCTGCAGTGTGTACCCCGACAAAATGCTCACCTGGATAGCATCTATGAAGGTTAGACCCTCAATTACTAAAAGGAACAAGAGCTGTAGACATGTGGGAATACTATCAATTTTAAGTCCCTCTCTAAGTCATGCACTATAGTGAATGGAAAATACTGCTGTTCCTTCATCATTGCTGAGACAAAACAATAGAATTCCCAACAAAACCACACTATCAGAGCAATTTCACCTGAAGCAGATTGCCATTACTTTCTCAAGTGCAATTAGAGTAAAATGATGTATACTGTATTGGCTTTGCCAGCAATGCCCATGTTGCAAAAAAGAAGTAAATTTAGTTTACTTCTACACACTTTTTACCTCCTTTCTCTGTTCTCTTTCATTCTGAGTTTCTCTGGTTCTTTCTTCTGACTTTAGCCTTGGATGGTTGATGGTATTCAAATGTCTTATGTTTATTGGCTTACTGACTGATAATTGTAATATAGAGGTATTTATAAGCATACCAGTTTAAAATGAGCATTGATAGTGGAGAACATTTGTACTAATAAAATACGAGGAATCGTAACACCAAAGTAAACTTAAATTGTCACAATTTGTAAATGTTTGTCTTGGAAACTCAGAGGAATGTTCATTTGTAGAATATGTCATACTTCATTTGCAAGAAATGGCCCTGTACTGTCAACATTACTTCCATGTCTATCGGCACATTTTGTAGAGTCATTTGTGGAAGATTACAGTCTCCCAATTTCAAAATTCCAATACCATATTTGTTATTGAGCAATTTGCTATTTCCCAATATTGTTGACTTTCTGACTTATTCTTCAGCAAAGCAAACCCCCAAGGAAACAAATGAAAGTACTAAACCTGGAAGTATTAGTGAAGGATTTTAACAAATGGTCTGGATGTCGAAAGCATGCCATCCTTAATTAAATTGCGAATGTAACAGATAGTAAATGTGCAAAAATAATTTAGCAGCAGAGTTTTACAAAGGAGGCAGAGAGAATGTGGATGCTGGAACCTGGAGCAGCAAAGAGTCAACTGGAGAAACTCAGTGGATTGAGCACGTCTTTGGAGGGAGGAGAAGGAGTGCAATGAAAAGAGTTGAAGATTTGTTGACACTTCCGATGAAACTGCATGAGGACTGAGCAGAAGGGCAGGATAGTTAATATAAAGAGGGGGAATGTTGAGACAGGGTCTAGTAGTGTCATGGTCCCAGCTGTTTATTCCTCATGTTCTCCTAATTCCCTTTTCTCTGTGTTCTTCCGGGCTTTCTGATTGCAGTGCACCTGATCCTCATCTAAGCTGCAGCATAAATATCCTGGCTTTGCTTCCACTCAAAGTCAGATCACTGTTTCACCCAGTGTGGTAATTCATGTTCCCAGCCTCTTATGATTGTGTATTCTAAGTTTTATTTCAGTACTGAGGTTTGCCCATGTACCTCTGTCTCTCCATGTCAACGTAAGTATTGCCTGCCACCTGCCTCTCCATTCATTCTTCTGTTTGCCATTCAGCTCCATCCATGCTCATGCCCTCATCTGCATCCTAACTCTATCTCAGTGCCAGTGTCCTGTGTTTGGCTTCACCCATTCTTTGCAACACTAGCAGGTGATTGGTGACTGAGGAGGGATAAAGGGTGAGAAGCAGATGGAGCCAGGTGGGGGAGGGAAAAGGATGGATTTGAGATACTTGAGGCAGGTGTGGAGATCAATTACTCTGTACTCTTGCTAATTTAGAGCAAGCTGAGCAAAACCAAATACACTGAATGAGGCAGGAGCAGGTGCACATGAATCTTTCCCTGACCTGGGAAGGTTGTTTAGGTGAGGGGAAGGTGTAAAAATAAGTCTTGCTCCTCTTGCAATTGCAGAAAAAGATGCCAGGTATCTGGGACGGAGAGGTGATGAGGGATGAGTGGATCAGTGAATTACAAAGGTAGTGGTCACTGTTGAAGGTGGAAGGAGATTATGCTGCTAATAGTGGGATCTTACTGCAGCTAGAGGAAATGATGTTGTTACTGAGCTAGATGTCGAAGCTTGTAGAGTGAAAGGTGTGAACTAACCTGTTCTCACTAACTAACTTGTCTATTCCTTTTGGAAGGATGTAGGGTGAAAGTACAGGTATAAATGGAGGAATTGCAAGGGAGGGATCCATGAACAACATTTGAAGAAGGAGATTTCAAATGTCCTGTAATAAAAAGCTGAACAGCTTCACCTTGAGAGCAAATAGGGTGGAGGCAGAGAAACTGGAAAAAAAGGGATGGCATCTTTACAAGAAACAGGGTGCGAAGAGGTGTAGTTTACATAACTGTATGAGACAATGAATAGATTTTCTCCTGAGTTGGAGAAAGAGAGATCCAAAAAGTGAGGAAGTAACAGAATGGTCCAGGTGAATCTGAAAATAGGGTGGATGTTAATAGCAAAGGCAATAACATTGAGGAGTTCTGCATGGGTCAAAAAGTAACATCAATGCAGCTGTTGGCATAATAGAGAAAGAGATGGCGAGTGGTAATATAGAAGGTTTGGAACAAGGGCTGTTCCATGTAGCCAATGAAAAGACAGGCATCAGTAGAGCAAATACAAGTGGCTGTTGCTACACCCATGATTTGTAGGAAGTGAGAGGAATCAAAAGAAAAGTTGTTCATGGCAAAAGCAGCTTCTGATTCCAGGGCCACTACCATCTTACCGTGAGGATGTTCATATTTATACCATTATCCCATACCATCATATCATCATTTCATAAAGCCCTCTGTTTCTTACTGTAACATAAATCAAGTTCCCCTCCACCAACACTCATTCACCTGGCTGAACTTGTAGGAATAGTTGGAGGAGAGGAAAGAAACTGGCTGAGGTGGTTTGTAAAGAACGGTATGTGTGTAATACGGCCTGAGTAGATCAAGAGAAAGAAAGGAGCAGAAAGGTTGGTTGTAGGTTTCTTGGAATTGTATAACTCATTGTTCATGTTGTCAGAATATAAGATACTGTTCTTCTATATACTCTATCTGCCCATCATCCATACAGTCCTCCCACTGGATCCTCTACTCCCATTGCTCCCAGCTGCCCAACAAACATCCTTGAATTATTCCTTTCCGCCCTCCATTCTTGTCAGATTCCATACTGTTCCTTAGTTGCCTGCAACTATCACCCTGAGATACTATTTGTGACACCGAAGGGGACACGCAGGAAGTGATAGAGCCTGCTGCCTGCCTCAAAGGCGGTGTAGGGGCAGACCTCTGGGCGGATGGAGAGCTGGTGATAAGCAGATTTCAGATCTATTGTCGAGTACACCTTGTACTGAGCTAACTGGTTGCCCATATCTGCGATGCGGGGTAGGGGGTACACGTCAAGTTGCGTGAACCTATTGATGGTCTGGCTATAGTCCATGACCATCCTATTTTTCTGCCTGGTCCGAACAACAACCACCTGGGCTCTCCAAGGACTTGTGCTTGGCTCAATGATCCCCTCCCTGAGCAGCCACTGCACCTCTGACTGAATGAAGGCCCTGACCCCCATGCTGTACCTCCTGCTTTTAGTTGCCACAAGTTTAAAGTCAGGGGTCAGGTTGGCGAACAGCGGTGGGGGAGGGATCTTGAGGGTGGAGAGGCTGCAAGTGGTGTCAGTAGCGCAGCTGTCGGCATGGTGCTGGGTGGGATGTGTGGGTCGGTGTGTGTGTGTGGTCAGTAGCGGGGTATATGGCGAAGTCCCACAAAACTGAGGATTCCTGACAGTGAGTGGTGGGAGGGGCCTGTCTTATGCCATAGTCACACTTATGAGGTGGCTCTGGAAGTCCAGCCCCAATAGTACAGGCGCGCACATTTGAGGCATGACCAGTAATGCAAAGTCCCGATATTCTGTGCCCTGCACCACCAATGTCGCTATGCAACCCACCTGGATGTCTGTGGAATGCGACCCAGAAGCCATGGTGACCCTCTGGCTTGCCGGCCCTGTCACGAGTCCGCAGCGTTGCACTGTGTCCGGGTCAATAAAACTCTCAGTGCTGCCAGTGTCAGACAGGCAGCTAGTCCTGTGCCCCTCCAACAGGATGTCCATCTTTGACCTTGCAAACTGGTGTGGGGCACTTTGGTCGAGGGTTACGGAGGCCAGAGATGAACTGCCATCTTGGTGCCCGGTAAGCACCGGTGGGTCGGGGGCGAGGTGAGGTGGCACCGACCAAGATGGCCACCCCCATGTCTCGCACGAGACAGGCAGGCAAGATGGCGGCCCCCATGCGGCACTGCCCGACCCCGCTCATGGTTCAGACTTACAGACCTTGGCGAAATGGCCCTTCTTCCTGCAGCTGGAGCAGGTCGCTTCTCGGGCCGGGCAGCGTTTTCGGGGGTGCTTTTCGAGTCCGCAGAAGTAACACTGTGCAGACTTGCAACTGGCAGCAGCTGTGGTCGGTTTCGGGGAGTTCGTGGACTCGCGACTGGCAGCAGCGGTGGTGAATTCGCTCGCGGGCAGCGGGGTCTGCAGTGTCCATGGAACCGGCGGGGGATCGTGCGGCTGGACAGCGTCAGCGTTGTGCAAAGCAGTCTCCAGCATGTCGGCCGTCTCGATCGCCGAGCGTAATGTAAGATTGGCATTTTCCAGCAGCCGCTGGCGCACGTACACTGACCTGATCCCCGTAATGAAGGCGTCTCTTACCAGCAGCTCCGAATGTTGTTCTGCCGTCAGTCCCTTGCAGTCACAAGCCTGCATGAGTATCTGTAGGGCTCGGAGAAACTGCCCGCTTGACTCGTCAGTCCGCTGCTGCCGCGTCGCTAAGCAATGTCTTGCGTAGACGGTGTTCACTGGCCACAGGTACTGTCTTTTGAGGGCGTCCAGTGCCCCTTGGTAGGTCGGCATGTCTCTGATAAGGGAGAATACTTTCGGGGTGACCCTGAAAAGGAGGATTCTGTGCATAATAGCGGGTTCAGTCACAGGAATCTGTTCCAAGTATGATTGGAAGCATGCAATCCTGAGTTCAAAGGCAAGAGCTGCTTCTGAGTCTTGAGGATCAATGTCCAATTTTTCTGGATGTAAAATGCTTTCCATGTTTTAAAACTTCCAGCCAATAAAATTGATGCATCATCAATAACTCTCTGCGACGTGAGGCGAGATAAAGGCTTTTATTGGCTGGAAGAAAGAGCAAGCAGCAATTGACCACCACACTACATCCTGGAGACTGAGGCCGGGGTGGTGTCTCCAATCGCCTTTATACTGGGGTCCGTGGGAAGAGCCACAGGAGCAGTCAGTGGTGGGGGGGTGGGTCCAAACAGGTATATGTAGTTCACCACACCTCCCAGTCTCTGTTGCTACATCATCCTTCCCTCTCCCACCTGCCAAACAACTTCTTCCAACATGAATCCACTTACCATTTGCTACCCCCAATCTTTTTATACTGACAATTTCTCCTGTACTGTTTCAGTCCAGATGAAAAGTCTCAACTTGTCTGTGCATTTCCCTCCAGAGATATTGCCTGATCCACAGTTTTTCCAGTTTGCTTTCAGCTCTGGATTCCAGCATCTGCAGACACTTCAGTCTCCAGTCTATCAGGACAGTACTCTTTATGAATCTTCACTAAGAGAAGAAAGTGGAAGTGTGGGGCACTATCAGGTGGGAGGCTGTGGAAGAATGATCTCCCGATGTGATGAGATCTGTAAGAGTGTGGAGACCATGGCCGGGTGTTTGGAGGCGGGATCGTAGTCTAGGAGTAAGTGTGAGGAGGTATCTACAAACATTTGTAAGAGCTAACATCTGCAAGTAGTGGTTAGTCCACCAGTCTACAATGGCATCGCCCTTTTCTGCGGGTTTGATGACTAGGTTAGAATAGGTGGAAAGTGAATGAAATGCTACCTATTCAGTCAAAATGAATTTGGACTGGATGAGGGGAGTGGAGTTGATATTGTGACAGCAATAACAATTGTTGAAGAACTCAATTCAAGCATTATTTCCCAACAATATTCAATGATAATGGTTCTGTGCCATTTGTGACAATGGTAATGTTGGGAAAAGCTGTGCGCCACATGATTCTCCATGCATGTGTAACTCAGCTCATTGCTGATTCTGTTGCCGAGGCAATTTTTAAGTAGCTCTTTAAATTCAAAATAAGAAAAGTGATATGGAAATAATACATTTCATTTTTTTATTTCTAATTAGGCAGTACTTTACAATAGCATTTTCACTCACTTTGATGCAAAGTGATCATTTTACTTCTTTTGTGTGACTTCAGATATAAGTTATCTGAAAGTCCTTCCCATCAAAGCCAAATAATGTTATTGAATTGTTCTCATAAGATTATACTAGTATCAACACTGGCATTAAAACTGAATGCTAATGTTTGTTGGGAATAATGATATGAGTATGCCAGATTAAAAGAGGGAGATTAACAATAACCATCTGAAAAAATGATGGAAGAATGTCAATATTAACTGGGATAGTTTAAGAATGAATTGAAGAGGCAAAGCACATTGAATTGGGAAGAAACAACATATCTTCTCTAGCCCTGAGATGACTGAAAATGTGCAACTGAGGGAATGTGGAGAGTGTCAGAAAAATTCATGCTAAATCAATGAGAAGAAATTTGAAGGTTAGAAGTGCCAGCATGAAGGAGGAAGAGATGGGTAATCATCATAAAGTAGATGAAATATTTTGCAAGGTGAAATTATTAGGATGTATTCTTAATAAAAACAAACAAAGTCGGTCAAAACACTAGCACATATTATTTACAGAATGGTTCCAGCTCACCATGAGTGTGTACAACCAGCTTACCAATGCCACTGCTGGTTCCAGGTGAACGACCTGCATTGCACATTGGGAACTGAAGTTCTTTATTATGTACACACAGAATAACACATTTATCCCCTTTAAAGAAAAAGGCAACATAATACTACATCCACATAAATCTACAGGAAACAATAATGTTTTCCAACACAGATATTTACATTAACTACAATTGTAATGAGGATATACAGTCACTAATTCACCCATCAACTCTCAATCGTCTCTGAGGTGGTTTGATGATTCTCTTTGCTCTGTTGTTTGTCTCCGCAGATGTATTACTTTCACTTGCTGTGTTAATATTATTGTCCTTCTGAGAACTCTAAGCAACAAGTTTATTTTTCACATCTATTGGCCCCTTTGGTGTACTGACGGGTGATGTGTCACAGCTATGAGTTACCGAGCGTGTGACATAGGTCCATGCTGTTCCTTCTCAGAAGTGTTCCTTGCGCCATCTGGATCTGGTAGGAATGTGGAGCAACTTCCTCTTGCATATACCCTTGTGTGGACCATGTGCCAGAATCGTGATCTTGGATTCACACTTGATCTCCAGGTTTCAGGACTGGTTAGCTTTTCACAGTCTTGTAGTGATACTATTTCTGTTTTTCTTTCCCTTTCACTTTAGCCATTTTGACTTTGTGCGCTCCTTTAGGTGTCAACATGTTGTTGTGTTAGCACTTAGGCTGGGGAAAGGCGTTTCTGCAATGGCACACTTCTGTAAATCATCAGACTTTTATAGAAACCCTCTCATCCATCTTGCACTTTCTTTATGAGGCCCTTCACTATCTTAACCAAACTCTCTGCTAGGCCATTAGATTTTTGGTGTTGTAGGCTTGAAGTTATATGTCAACCCCTCCCCCCCCCACACACACAATCATTAGTAAAGGACTCGAATTCACAGCTCGAAGATTGTGGACCATTGTCTGATACTACCTCACATGGAACTCCATGCCTCACAAACACAGCTTTCAGGAAAGTGATGACCACTTTCCTGGTGTTGACTGCAGTGTTGCAAGGTCTGGGTAATTGAAAAAGTAGTCTGTTACAACACTATGACTTTTCCTATGACAATCAAACAAATCCACTCCAACTTTGAAGTTTGGCCTGTCTAGTACAGGGTCTGTTGTAGGCAGTTCTGCTTGCTGTTTTGATCTGTAGGTAAGACACACTGTATTTCACATGAAGCAGTCATCTGGCTGATGTCTGGGGGGAGGTGGGCTGCATGCATTGCATACTGGGAACTGAAGTTCTTCTTTTGTGTACTCACATAATAATGCAGGATGTTCCATGAAATTCAAGAAGAGTTAGTTTTGAAAGAAATGATTTTCTTTCGGCATTTGATGATTACAAATCTAAATAATGCCTAGATTTTCCTTTTACTGCATTGCAAGAGAAGGAATGTTTACTATACTCATTTACAAACTCTATACAATTCTTAGCCTACAACTTCTTATGGCATTGAATAAAATTTACTTATCCATTAAGAAATATCACAGTCTTTACTAACCCGTGTCTGCTTTTTTTGTTTAAACTTTCATTCACCTCACCTAATTATGTAGTTTGTATCCTGAGATAAAAAGAAAACAAACTCCAAGGCAGGTAGTTTATTGAGATAGTTTTTAAATTTTGTATTAAAAAAGAGAACATTTTTGCAGATCACTAAAAGCTCTGATGTTCTCATTTGAAAATAAAAACTACATTTTGTAGTTACATGTATGTGAAGAGAAACAGCATATCCAGGATTTTCTATTTTTATCTCATACCTTATATTTTGACAACATGGTAAATGTGATCATCCCTGGTTTGAATACTTTTGGTGTAATAAGGATTCTGTTTGAAAGGAAACCAAAGGAGGACTTTATTCCTTACTTTCCCCATCTGTGAGCCATGAGCAAAATTGAGCGTGACCTAACCCCAACCGTCATCCCCACGAGCAACGGATGGGTAGCTTCCCGTCTAATATTGGCCATTTGCAGCAGAATGCAGTGGCAATGGCTCTGTGGTTTCCACCACAGCTTTAAAACATGATTTTGCACAGTGGTATGTGTATGATTTCTTTTGTAATGCTAAAAATTGAATGTGGTAAGCACGATTGGTTCATACTTTGCCTTCTTTAAGGAGGCATGTGGTTTACAGCAGTCCATGTGTTTGGGAAAGAAAGTCAAACAAGAAAATGGATGAAGCAACACATATACAGATCACTGTTTTGATGATGTGTCTCGATCCAAAACGTTGACTTTATTTTTCTCCATAGGTCCTGCCTGACTTGCTGAGTTCCTCCAATGGTTTTGTGTGTGTTTTACTCAAGATTTTCACATCGGCATCTGAAAATCTCTTAGTTATAGAAAATGGATAAGCCTCTTTAAAAGTGCTTAAGAAAACAGGCAATAAAAAGCCCGAGACTAGCCTCTATGAGACGGGTCATTTAAAAGAAACAGAAAGGGAAAAATCAGTTACATGAATTGTTGTATAGAAATTTGCTCACAAGAGATAAGCATCCAATCTCACAGTCAAAAAGGTTAATTTTTTAAAGTGTGGTATAATGTACTGTCACATTTTTAAAAATTGCACTGAAAATCAAAGAAAAGCAGTGGATTCTGAAAATATTAACAAAATATTTTTTTTTGGAAAACGTGAAGTCTGGAAACCCATGTGAAAAGAGAAATAAAGTTAATGTTTCAGGTCGAAGAAGAACTGAATTGTTTTTAAAAATGAGGAATCTTAACTTTTTTTTATAAAATGCTGCCTGACCTGAGTATTTCCAGAATTTTCTGTTTATTTTCATTTTGCCAATATAAATATGAAATACAATATTTTTGAATGGTGTGACGACCTCATAAATTTAAGACCATTGCTGGGAATTAGATGTAACTCATTCTGAAATTTTGGCCTTTCTTTTGTTGCCATTCTCTGTCAAAGCAAGGACTGGATTCAAGTGGGAGAGAAGCAGAAGTCTGGCTTGAAATTTATGTAGTTTCCTTGCACAGATACCAGATATTTGGCATTTGTCCCTATGAATATGCAAATCCTAAAATCCTGAGCTTTCTGACAGCTGTTTGACTAATGGTATTTTATAATGATTGTGAACAATACATTTTGCATTAGGCCTTTGGTTTAAAGACAATATAGTGTGACTAATTGTGTCATGGCTGCAACAAATTCATAGGAAGTTCCAGAGGGCCAATTTGTCAGAAGTTCTTTAACAAAGAGGACACATTTTGTTTTAAGCACCTTGTGTCTCATATATATATAGTATATTTGAAAATAGACATTCTTTGTAGATAATTAAAACATAGAAAAACTTAATCCAAATTAGTGACTGGGGTACTTTGGGAAGAACTCACAACCATCAAAGTGAAAAACTTGTTCTCCATTGGTGCGGTGAGTCTTGGAAATACGTTTGATTCCAGTTATTTGGGTCATATAGGGACCAGAACATTTTGGCCCAATTAAATGGCTGCCCAATTAGCCAAAATGTCATGGAAGTGAAATGGGTAGGTCTTACACAGTGAATGTAGGGCATTGAGGAGTGTGGTAGTACAAAGGGATAGGGAAATACAGGTACCTAATTCCCTGAGAGTGGTGTTACAGGTAGATAGCATCGTCAAGAAAGCTTTTGGCACATTGGCCTTCATAAATTCATAAGAAGATGGGATGTTAGAAGTTGAAGTTAGAACATAGAAACAGAAATCCTACAGCATTATACAGGCCCTTTGGCCTACAAAGCTCTGCCTAATATGTCCTTACCTCAGAAATTACCTAGGTTTACCCATAACCTATTTTTCTAAGTTCCATGTACCTGTCCAGGAATCTGTTAAAAGACCCTATCGTTTCCGCCTCCACCACCACCACCACCACCAGCCCATTCCATGCACTCACCACGATCTGCATAAAAACCTTACCCTAATATCGCCTCAGTACCTACTTCTAAGTACCTTAAAACTATGCCCTCTCATGCTAGCCATTTCAACCCTGAGAAAAAGCCTCTGACTATCCACATGATCAATGCTTCTCATCATCTTATACACCTCTATCAGGACACCTCTCATCCTCTGATGCTCCAAGGAGAAAAGGCCAAGTTCACACAACCTATTCTCATGAGGCATGCTCCCCAATCCAGGCAACATCCTTGTAAATCTCCTTTGCACCCTTTCTATGGTTTCCACATTCTTCCTGTAGTGAGGCGACCAGAATTGAGCATAGTACTTCAAGTGGGGTCTGACCAGGGTCCTGTAAAGCTGCAACATTACCTCTTGGCTCTTAAACTCAATCCCACAATTGATGAAGGCCAATGCACTGTATGCCTTCTTAACCACAGAGTCAACCTGTGTAGCAGCTTTGAGTGTCCTATGGACTCGGACCCCAAGATCCCTCTGATCCTCCACACTATGAAGAGTCTTACCATTCATACTATATTCTGCCATCATTTTTGACCTACCAAAATGAACCACCTCACACATCTGGGTTGAACTCCATCTGCCACTTCTCAGCCCAGTTTTGCATCCTATCAATGTCCTGCTGTAACCTCTGATAGCCCTCCACACTATGCATAATACCCCCAACCTTTGTGTTATCAGCAAACTTATTAACCCATCCCTACATTTCCTCATTAAGGTCATTTATAAAAATCATGAAGAGTAGGGGTCCCAGAACAGATCCGTGAGGCACACCACTGGTCACCGACCTCCATGCAGAATATGACCCGTTTACAACCACACTTTGCCTTCTGTGGGCAAGCCAGCTCTGGATCCACAAAGCAATGTCCCCTTGGATCCCATGCCTTCTTACTTTCCCAATAAGCCTTGCATGGGGTTCCTTGCTGAAATACATATAACTACATCTACTGCTCTACCTTCATCGATGTGTTTAGACACATCCTTGAAAAAATTCAAACAGGCTTGTAAGGCATGGCCTACCTTTGACAAAGCCATGCTGACTATTCCTAATCATATTATGCCTCTCCAAATGTTTATAAATCCTGCCTCTCAGGATCTTCTCCATCAACTTACCAACCACTGAAGTAAGACTCACTGGTCTATAATTTCCTGGGCTATCTCTACTCCCTTTCTTGAATAAGGGAACAATATCTGCAACCCTCCAATCCTTTGGAACCTCCCCCGTCCTCATTGATGATGTAAAGATCATCTCCAGAGGCTCAGCAATATTCTCCCTCACTTCTCACAGTAGTCTGGGGTACATCCCATTCAGTACTGGTGATTTATCCAACTTGATGCTTTCCAAAAACTCCGGCACATCCTCTTTCTTAATCTCTACATGCTCAAGCTTTTCAGTCCACTGCAAGCCATTCCTACAATTGTCAAAATCCTTTTCTGTAGCGAATACTGAAGCAAAGTATTCATTAAGTACCTCTGCTTGCTCCTCCAGTTCCATGCACACTTTTCCACTGTCACACTTAATTGGTCCTTTTCTCTCACATCTTATCCTCTTGCTCTTCACGTACTTGTAGAATACCTTGGAGTTTTCCTTAATCTTGTCCACCAAGGCCTTTTCATGGCCCCTTCTGGCTCTCCTAATTTCATTCTTAAGCTCCTTCCTGCCAGCCTTATAATCTTCCAGTTCTCTATCATTACCTAATTTTTTTGAACCTTTTGTAAGCTCTTCTTTTCTTCTTGACTAGATTTACAACAGCCCTTGTACAGCACAGTTCCTGAACCCTACCATGTTTTCCCTCTCTGATTGGAACATACCTACACAGAACCCCATGCAAATATTCCCTGAACATTTGCCACATTTCTTCCATATGTTTCCCTGAGAACATCTGTTTCCAATTTATGCTTCCAAGTTCCTGCCTGATCACCCTTTACTCCAATTAAACGTTTCCCTAACTTGTCTGTTCCTATCCCTCTCCAATGCTACAGTAAGGGAGATAGAATTGTGATCACTATCTCCAAAATGCTCTCCCACTGAGAGACCTGATAACTGACCAGGTTCATTTCCCAATACTGGATCAAGTGCAGCCTCTCCTCATGTAGGATTATCTACATATTGTGTCAGAAAACCTTCCTGAACACACCTAACAAACTCCACCCCATCTAAACCCCTCACTCTAGGGAAATGCCAATCAATATTTGGGAAATTAAAATCTCCCACCACAACTACCCTGTTATTATTACTCCCTTCCAGAATCTGTTTCCATATCTACTCTTCTATGTCCTAGTTACTATTGGGTGGTCTATAAAAACACCTTATTGACCCTTTCCTATTCCTAACTTCCACCCACAGAGACTCCGTAGACAACTCCTCCATGACTTTCTCCTTTACTGCAGCCGTGACACTATCTCTGATCAACAGTGCCACGCCCCCACCCTTTTTACCTCCCTCCCTGTCCTTTCTGAAACATCTAAAACCTGGCACTTGAAGTAACCATTCCTGCCCCTGCACCATCCAAGACTCTGTAATGGCCACAACATCATAGCTCCAAGTGCTGATCCACACTCTAAACTCATCTGCTTTGTTCATAATACTCCTCACATTAAAATAGACACATCTCAAACCTTCGGTCTGAGTGCATCCCTTCTCTATCACCTGCCTATCCTCCCTCTTGCACCGTCTCTAAGCTTTCTCTGTTTGTGAGGCAACTGCCCCTTTCTCCATCACTTCAGTTCAGTTCCCACCCCCCAGCAATTCTAGTTTAAACTTTCCCCAATAGCCTTAGCAAATCTTCCCGCCAGGATATCAGTCCCCCTCGGGTTCAAGGGCAGGTCCCACCTGCCCCAAAAGAGGTCCCAATGATCCAAAAATCTGAATCCCTACCCCCGCTCCAATCCCTCAGCTACGCATTTATCCTCCACTTCACTCTATTCCTGTACTCACTGTCATGTGGCACAGGCAGTAATCCCGAGATTACTACCTTTGAGGTCCTGCTTCTGAACTTCCTTCCTAACTCCCTGTAGTCTGCTTTTAGGACCTCCTCCCTTTTCCCTCCTATGCCATCGGTACCAATATGTACCACGACCTCTGGCTGTTCTCCTTCCCACTTCAGGATATTGTGGATGTGATCAGAAACATCCCAGACCCTGGCACCTGGAAGGCAAATTACCATCTGCGTTTCTTTACTGCATCCACAGAATTGCCGGTCTGATCCCCTAACTATAGTGTCTCCATTCACTGCTGCCACCTTCTTTCTTTCCCTACCATTCTGAGCCACAGGGCCGACACTGTGCCAGAGGTGTGGCCAATGTCGCTTCCCCCAGGTAGGCTATCCCCCCAACAGTACTCAAACAGGAGTACTTAATGTTAAGGGGGACAGCCACTGGGGTACTCTCTAGCATCTACCTCTTGTCCTTCCTTCTCCCCACTTATCTGTCTCCTGAGGCCCTTGTGTGACTACCAGCCTATAGCTCCTCCCTGTCACCTCCTCACTCTCCCTGACCAGACAAAGGTCACCGAGCTGCATCTTCAGTTCCCTAACATGGTCCTTAAGGACCTGCAGCTCAATGCACCTGGTGCAGATGTCGCCGTTCGGGAGGATGGGAGTCTCTAGGACCTCCCACATCTGGCACTGAGAAAACAGAAAACTGGCCTCACACATATTCTTCCTGTCTGTATTTCTACACAAGTAACCTACCTCACCTTGACCCGTTATTGCCGAAGCCCTGTTGAATTGAAGCCTTCCTACTCTGTCTCCCTCTACTGTTGCCTGCTCTATATAGCTGTCTTCTTTTTAAACTCTTCTCTCTGTTCTCACTGGCTGACCTCCACGCGCTTGCACAGTCATGCCCTGAACAAACCGCTGAAGAAATGTAAGACAATGATGAGGCCTAATTTGGAGTAAAGTGTGCAGTTTTGGTCACTTACCTACAGGAAAGATATAGGCAAGGTTGGAAAAGTGCAGAGAAAATTTACAAGGATGCTGCTGGGTCTGGAAGACCTAGATTATGAGAAAAGATTGAATGAGTTAGGACTGTATCCTTTAGAACATAAAAGATTGAGAGGAGATTTGATAGAGGAATACAAAATTTTGAAGGGTATAAACGGATTAAATCCAAGAAGACTTTTTCCACTGAAATTGGGTGGGACTACAACCAGAGGTCATGGCTTAAGGATAAAAGGTAAGAAGTTTAAGGGGAACATGAGTGAAAACCTTTTCACTCAGAGGGTCTGAGAGTGAGGAATGAGCTGCCAGTCCAAGTACTGCATGTGAGCTTGATTTCAACATTTAAAAAAGTTTGGATAGGTACATGGATGGCAGGGATATGGAGGGCCGCAGGTCGATGTGAGTGGGCAGCTTAAGTGATTTTGGCATGGATTAGTTGGGCCAAAGGGCTTGCTTCTATGTTGCATTTCTCTGTGACTGTAAGTAGTTAAAAAGGCATTAAAAAACAAACTGAGTAACAGATTATGTATTTAAGTGAAATACAGAACAGATTATATTACTACCAATACTACTACAGTACCATAAAATGGTGTATTAGTTCCTAATAGTTATCAAGGAGGAATTCATCCAGTGTATGCAATGAACAAAATTAGTGCAAACGCCAAGTGCAGATAAAGGAAATCCTTCAGACAATGCTATTGATGATTGCATCCTCTAACTCTTCATTTTCATTGTAACATTCAAGATAATTGTTGATAGACAACATCAAATTCTTCATAGTTTCTAGCTTGTTGAAGTAGTGAACTCATTTCTTTTCCATTCCTGATCATTTCTGGCATCTACAAACCTGAATGCTTGAAACAACAGTGAACTGAACAGTTCGGTATTGTCTTACTGCTTATTTCTTGCCAACTATGAGTGACAAAATTCAGTTTTTTAAAAAAACACAAACACACTCAACTGACGCTATTTAAGAACTTTGCTTGAAGCACAGCGTGGTGTTTAACAGCCACACAAGCTCACATGATTGATGCTAATTAGAAGCTGTTCAGCCAGTCTTCTGCTCCAATTAAGTGGTGTAGTGTTTTAAAGAAATTAAGGGAATCCTGGCAATTTTCTCAATTAGTTTTTGTTCTTTAAGGGTTGTCCCAGGTAACCGGATGGCCCAATTAACTGGAATCTACTGTACATGATCAATCATGGCAAGTTTTGAAGTAGATCCAAGCAAAAGGGGGAGAAAAAGGTAATGCCTGCAAAATTGATTCATGTTAAAAACCAGGCTCAGAGTTGCAGACAGTACACAGTCCCAGGCTGGTTACATTGGAAATGTCAGAAGCTACGTTGAACTGTGGAAAACTTTCATATCCTACATTGAAAGGATGGAGATGTTTTTCCAGTTGGACAACGTCGTTGAAATAATGAGGGAAAATGAAAATGATGGTGCTGTATGTTAACTCGTAGGTGAATTTATTAATAGAAACAGGATATGACATGTTGGCAAATCTATTTAGATTTGCACATCAGTGTCCAATTTAATAAACTAGTAGAGATAATCCATAATATTTGTTGGTCAGCAACATCAGAACTTGTTTGGAATTGTAATATGGGCCCAACAATCACATCAAGGGAATTGTGCTAGAAGTTTGATTGTGACATGATAACTTGGGTGAGATGTTTGGAGTGCTTCCTGAGAGATAAGTGCATACATTCATCTCTGGATGAATTTATTCAATTATTAATTATGCAAGATCCAATATCCAAATGGGTAATCTGTACGCACTTTTATGAAATAGCCTCAGTAAGTACAAAGGAGCTTCAGCCAGTGTACAACATTAATGGAAATGCAGAATTGTAACAATAACAAAGAAAATGGCAAGAGCACCCAGATATTGTCAGGTCATTTTGCACATAAAAGTCTATGTTGGTCTACGTGGGAAATGGGTGTACCATTCCACCCTAATTTTCCTTAATCTTTTGTGCAATACTTTATTTGAAGGTTTTCTGAATGTCCAGATATAGTATTAGGCCTCCGTTAGTCTCGATGGACCAGATATAGTCTCTGTAGTCCAGATATACCTCATCAATGTATTCACCCTTACCTATTCTGAGAATTAAAACCTCAAAACTATATTAACTCCACCCAATTTGATTATTACTTTCTTTAGTACCCTGATACCACATCTTTTGGAAAATGACACCTTTCCTCTCCATTGGCAATATCATCAAAATCCCAAGTTATAAGTTATTATTTCATGGGGATTTTTTGCCTTTTGGTTCCATTCACTTATCTTATCTTAGTTTTTAACTGATGCTGATATCTTTGTTATACCTGTACTCTCCATTATTTCCCAAGAGGTTTTCCTTGTCCTCTCCTGAGATATTGGGTGAGCCATTCCACACAGAGATGAGAAGAAATCTCATCACTCAAATTATGTTGAATTTTTAGATTCATTACCCAACAGGTCTGTGCAGACAGAAGATATTTATTGAAATATTTATTGAAGATATATTAACTGAAATACATTTCTCACTGTTTTGGATCCTTAAAATCTGCTTTATGTCTCTCACTAGCTTATAACTTGCTTTCTCTTTCCTTATTTAATTCTAAACTTTTGTCAGTCCTCAAGTTCTTTGAGCAACATTATAAGCCTTTTCTTTTGATCTGAACACTATCTTTAATTGCTTTTCATAGCCAGAGCTGGTTTACTTCTTCTGCTGCTGTTTCATCTTTACAGAAATATGTGTAACACTTACCCAAAAGGCTGGTATATGTCTAGGGGAAAAGGAGATCCAGCCACTCACCAGCCCCACCTCCGGTACACGCAGGTGCTGTGAGAATCAAGTTTATGCCGCGCGCACACACACCGCGTCAAACTCACACCAGATACCGTTATGGAATACACTTTAAAGATTTTACTAAAACTAAAAGAGTACTATGCAATACAGTATATATGAAGGAAAAGAAAATAAAGTAAAAAGCGTCAATTTATCAAAGTTCAGTCAGTTTAGTGCACATCGTTGGAGCTCAACCATTGAACCGTTCGACCCCTCGTCACTTTCCTCCGACCTCCACGTCCTCGCACCTGGGACCACCTGGGTGGGCGACCAAGCAGTGCAGCGCACGTCCACCTTCCTTGGCGTCTTCTTCCTGACTCCCCTGAAAAGACTGTGAAAACCCCCAAGCTCCCAGCCCCACAAGACAAAATAACATTCCCCATTGGTCAACAAATTAATACAATCCTGATATCAGCAAGTCTAAAGCTAAACAACTGCGAGAGAAAGCACTTATCATACAAAGAAGCATTCCTACTCTTAACAAAACAAAGAAGCCATTTTGATTAACATACACAGTACATTGTACATATGTATTCTGTGTAGTTAGTAACTGATATTTTGCTGTCATAGATTAACTGTTGCTTCCAATATACCTTACGTATTTGTAATTTTCTTTATTCAGATGTAAAAAACAAATTTCATATCACACAAAATCTTTTTAGTTTTAATATAGAAAAAACTATCATATTATGATTGCTACTCTCATAACACTGGCTTAAATAGCCTATTTCTATGTTGGTTTTTCAATAAACTGAGTTTATAAAAATGTTACATATATTCACTAGAAATTCATACTCTATACCTCCATATAACTACTGTTAAATTTTCAGATTAATGACTCTCTTGATTATCGTGGGACCCCTTTTATATGGACTTTTAATTTCCTTATTGATATGTAGTACCTCACCAGTACAGTTTGACATAGACATATAACAACAAATCATGTTTTCTGCCCCTTGCTGTTTCTTAGCTCCACCCAAGTTTATTCAATTTGTCTTTTTTTAACTAGGATCATTTTACTCTACTACCTTGATATCACTTTAAAAGTCAGGGTTATCCTACCTTTTCCATTTTAATATATACTGTATGTTTTGTAGGTTATGTTTCCTTGAATATTTAATTTTAAATCCTGTGTAGCAAAGTCTCTATATATATTAGAGGAATATTATATACCCATTTATATCTATCTATTTATGCTATTGTTACCTATCTTCTTATGGACATTATGTCATTCAGATAAACTGCTTTCAGTTTGTCTTTGCACCATTTTTTTCCCTGGTTATCTCTAACTGGCAGTATACTCTTATATCTGTATGCACTATCTTTTGTCAGATCCTAGTTATCACTACTAATTTTACTCCTCATAAGAATCACTCTGCTCAAATCGGTTAGGTCACACAGTGGCCACTTTATAAAGTACAAAGGTACATCTGTACACTTACTTGATAATGCAAATATCTAATCAGCCAATCATGTGGCAGTAACTCAATGTACAAAACCATGTAGACATGGTAGAGTTTCAGTTGTTATTCAGACCGAATATCAGAATGATGAAGAAATGTGATTTAATGACTTTGACCATGGAATGATTGTCAGTGCAAGACAGCGTGATTTGAGTATCTCAGAAACTGCTAATCTCATGGGATTTTCACACAAATCAGTCTCCAGAGTTTGCGGAGAATGGTGCAAGTAACAAAGAACATCCAGTGATCAGCAGTTCAGTGAGCGAAAACACCCTATAATGAAAGATGTCAGGGGAGAATGGCCAGACTGGTTCAAGCTGAGAGAAAAGTGACAGTAACTCAAACAACCACATATTATAACAGTGGTGTGCAGAAGAGCATCTCTGAATGTACTACACTTCGAAACTTGAAGTGGATGGGCTACAGCAGCAGAAGACCATAAATGTAAACTCGGTGGCCATTTCATTAGGTATAGGAGATACTTAATAAAATGGCCACTGAGTGTACTTGATTAACCCAAATTTCATAGTAAATTTATTATCAAAGTTCATATATGTCTCCATAGTCTACCCTGAGATTCATTATGTAAGAACATATAGCTACAGTATACAAGGCTTAATAGAACAAAGTGTACTGGAGCAGTGGCAGTTAAGCAAAGAATGGAAACAATTACAGAAGAAGGGAGAACGTTGGGCTGGAGGATCAACTTGAGGAGAACAGCTTGAAAACCATATATGCCTCTTGCAAAGATGTAAAGTAAGAACAGTAATGACATCAACATTATAATAAGGATCAATATCAAGTTGTTATCCGTTATGTCATGAGAACAGCCTTTTATAACCATACATTTAGATGGGTGCCACAGGTGAGGACCACTTTAAAATCACTCTGGTGAACCCTGAGCACATTCTGACAAATGGAATGTGTGGGTCTTCATAATAGCCAGAAGGGAAATATATTGTTTAGAATGCCTGGATGATTATGCTAATAGATTGACCTCATAAAAAATAATTTTTTTTATAAGAACTGAAAAACAGATTTAGTGCAAATGTGTCTAGGTTGATTGAATATATTCTGCAATAATATGAAAACATTTTTAATAAATTGTAATACGTATTTTTGGGTGGCAGGGTGAGCTACGTCTCTACCAAAGGAGGTGTAAGGAGCTCCTTCCCTGGCCTGCAGGTCACCCTTGGGCAAGGTGTAGCGGAACATCTAGGAGTGGTGCCCCCCCCGGGAATTGATTGTTAATAGGCGCTAGCAACCATTTTTTAATTTGAGTGTACTCACTGTCTTGAAATTACTGAATGTCTGTACCTTGTGTATTTGTGATGTAAATAAACATTCATAGTTTTGTAGTAAAAAAAACTGCTTACTTCCCCTGATCAGGGTCACTTGAAGCCATGGGAGCAGATGCTGGATGGTCAATTCAGCAGCTGGTGCATGTCACAAGTACTGGTTATGTCACCACCAACGCCAGGCAGACAGGCAGTCTCTGAAGAATATAGTAAAGACACTGTCACAAAGAAGGCAATGGCAAACTACTTCTTTAGAAAAATTTGTGAAGAACAATCCTGGTCATGAGACCATGATCACCCACGTCATACAACACGGCACACAATGATGATGATAATAGGTATTGAAGAGCAAAAAGCTTATAGATGTAGAAAACGAATTGCCAAAACCACCTATTATAAACCTTAACTTGTGCTCAATACAGCAATGCAGACATATCTTTGAAGGAAAAAAGGGAGAAGAGCTAAACAAACTTCAGTGGCATAAGATATTGGTCATTGTGATACAAAGTGATCGGACAAGGCTCATTGTAGTGATTCTTGAGGTGGACTAAACATCTGGCTAAGTAGAAATTATAAACTGATCTTAATGAATCAATCAATGATGAGCAAATACTTCTGCTTATATCCCAGTATTTGTACATGGAATTGGCAGGAGCAAATATTTTTTGGAATTTGGACTATTCTCATGCCAGTGACCAGAGTGATGCGAAAAGCCAGTATTTCTTGACACTTAGTCTCCATAAAGTATTATTTTGTAATCCAAATGATTTCATGAGATAAAATGGGTACCAAAGTCTTTCCAAAAGCTTATGGATATGATGCTTCAGAGTACTAACATTATTTGTTTAATTAAAATGTTATTCTCACTAAACGATTATGGAATAAGTGAAGGTCAGATACCTGAGGAAAAGTTTAGAATGCTGGTTTATCACAGTGCCAAGATTAAAACAAATGTGCCTTGATACAGAAAAAAGTGTGATTTATTTGGGTCTGTGTGTAGATAAAAATGGGCTGCAGCCAGTAAAACAGAAAATTGAGGTCATCATGAAAGCTAGGCAAGTTAAAAAAACCATTCTGAGCTCAAGTCATTTTAATATCTGATCTAGTCCAGTATCAGACTTATATACAGTTTTTCCAAAGTGTTCACATTTTTTTAAGTTTTAAAGAAAGACAATGGCACAGATGTTGGGCTCAGTAAAAACCTTGTGACCTTGGTAAGAAGATCCTAAGCAGTGATTTGCTTTCAGCACATTATGACATTAATGGTACCTTTAACCTGGTGTGGAGAGCTTTCAACTGCTGGATTGGAGTCGTGATTTGACATGTCATAGATTGTGGATATGAAAGACCTGTTGCGTATGTATCCTGACCCTGACCAAGAGTGGAAAAAGTGCTAATTGAGGTTGAGGTATGAGGAAGGCCATTCATATTGGTTACACAAATATGCTAGTAATGCAGGATCGATGATGGCTACGCTGGAGCTGTAGAGGTCGACCATGTAATAGTCTCAGTACTATTATGACATTAAGAGTAGCACATCAAAATGGAATGCATTGGTAGATGTCTAGTTGAGATGCCCTCGTAAAGAGATCTTGAAGAGAAAAATATGATACAAGAGATGGACAATTATCATGTCACAGGAATGGAAATAGCTTGATCCACTTTGGAGGCAGATGAATACAAGCACAAATACTGAATGCACAGATTTAGACACAAGCCTCTCTCTCTCTCTCTCTCTCTATATATATATATATATATATAGAACCTTTTTATCACAATGGTATGAGTTGTCCACTACCTAACACTGTAAAAATTGTAAGAATAGAAGAAGATAATGGAGGAACTCCATGCATATCAATATAGTAAAGAGAAGGCAGAGCTGTAAGGTTGGCTAGGCATTGACAAGGATGAACAGTAATCCAGAACTGTTGAACATTACTGTGGTGAACTATGTGCCTGTCTGGACACGCCCCTGCTGACTGCTCCTGTGGCTCCTCCCACAGGCCCCTGTATAAAGGCGATCTGAGGCCTGACGCTCGGCCTCAGTCTCCAGGACATAGTATGATGGACACTCACTCCTGGTTCCTTCTTCCAGTCAATAAAAGCCGATATCTCGCCTTACGTCTCAGTGTGAGTTATTGATGGTGCATCAATTACATAACATAACGTTCCAAAGTAAGACTGCTCTCATGGGTTCATATGAAATATTATGAACAAAGTGTAACCCACTTTTTGTATTACTGGCAGCAATTCAAGATGGCTTGAAATCAAACAAATAGGACTGTACTATCAACTATGAGGAATTAATCTTTGACAAGCATGGTCATATTAAATAAATAAAATCAAATAATAGGCTAAGTTTGTCATCTGACTGTACATATATCACACCAAACAAAACAACGTTCCTTCAGACCACATGTGCCCAAAATACATATATCACATACAGCACGTAAATGTGTTAATAAAATAGGTTGCCACAAATAAGTTAATAAAATATCATTGAAAATGCATATGAAGTGTGCAGCACAGATAAACAGAACAGTAAATATCTTTCTGTTCAAGTAGTGAGACCTAGATGGTGGCAAGGTATTTATTAATCTCACAACGTCAGGGAAGAAGCTGTGACCCAGTTTGGCAGTCCTAGTCCTGATGCTCCTGTACCTCCTTCCTGATGATTATAGGTCAAAGAGATTGTGGGATGGGTGGTGGGGATCTTCAACAGTGCTTCAGGTCCTTTCTATACAACTCACCGACAGATATCACAAATAGAGGGAGACCTTAGTGATCCTCCTGATGGATTTTACTATTCTCAGACTATCATCAATAGTCTGCAATTCAGATATTTGTTGTCTGTACAATTTCAAAAATTAATGGAGTGAGGCATCATTTTAATTTTTAACACTCACCTTCCAATGGAGAACCAGAAGGGTCAGTTTTTGTGATGAAGGAGGCATTGGAGAAATTCCTCAGATTGCCTTTCTGGAACTTCCTAAAAAAATTTATTGCAGCCTCGAGATAGATAACATAATCCTTAAAGAAGTGACAGCCTTAAAGTAAAAAAAAAAATTACATACACTATTCTGCTTCAACTTTTTAAATAAAAGAAGTATCCTGGGTAGCCAGTTTATGCATTTGCTTTGAATGTTAAGAAACATAGAAACAGCACAATACAAGCCCTTCGGCCCATAAAGCTGTGTCGAACATGTCCTTACCTTAGAAATTACTAGGGTTACCCATAGCCCTCTATTTTTTAAGCTCCATGTACCTATCCAGGAGTCTCTTAAAAGACCCTACTGTATCACCTCCACCACCATTGCCGGCAGCCCATTCCACACAGTCAACACTCTCTGTGTAAAAAACTTACCCCTGACATCTCCTCTGTACCTGCTTCCAAGCACTTTAAAACTGTGCCCTTTCATGCTAGCCATTCCAGCCCTGGGAAAAAGCCTCTGACTATCCACAAGTTCAATGCCTCTCATTATCTATGCACCTCTATCATATCACCTCTCATCCTCTGATGCTCCAAGGAAAAAAGGCCGAGTTCACTCAACCTGTTCTCAGTGGTATGCTCCTCAATTCAGGCAACATCCTTGTAAATCTCCTCTACACCCTTTCTATGGTTTCTACATCCTTCCTGTAGTGAGGCGACCAGTACTGAGCACAGTACTCCAAGTGGGGTCTGACTAGGGTCCTATTTAGCTGCAATGTTGCCAGTTCTACCTGCTTAGAGCTTGTTGTTGATATAATGTCTCTGGACTCCGTCATGTTCTTTCTCATAATACTGCTCATTAGCACTATCGCAGTTCGATTCCTCTTGTGGGATGGACTTAATAAACATATTCCATCTTTCTGTTGCTACACTCCCTGACTGAGGTTATTAAACCTGACCCCTAACTGGACAACAGCACAAAGCAAACTGACCCAAGACCACTAGAGTAGAATGTTTTCTATATCCAAGCTGACCGAACCACTGCAGTAAATATTACAATCTTAAACATGTTAATTGCCTGTAAAGAATGAAACGTTAAATAAATTGTCCTGAAACTTGCATGTTTCTGAAAATCACTTTGTAATTAGACTTCTGACCAAGAGGGATTGAACTAGGTCAACACACAACCAGTCAACCCGATCCCAGCTTTCATCAGAATATGTAATAAACACGAGCTGAACATGACAGATGTGCCTGGATCTTATCTGGTTAGCCAAAACCTATTTCAGAATATTGTGTGCTAGAAGTAGTGCTCAGTTTAGACTTTAGAAAACGTGCCAGTTTCCATAGATAATTCTCAGACCTGTAAATTTCACATCTGTCCGATACACCATTTCTGCACCTCTGTCCTACCCAGTCCTGGTATACAAAATGATTTACTTCTCTCCGTGGCTTGAGTTATGATGCTTATATGGTTTCCACTTTTCCTCAAAACTGAGCTGCACAAGATTCAGCTTTAAACTGAGCATCTTATTCAATAATGTTTTAAGAGTCTGTTGTGGATTGAGGAGAGGTATGGAATGCTGCAAGCCATTGTTTGCTAATTATTATTCAATAGTCCACTCTTTCCAAATTATTCTTGTCCTCTTACAACTTGAAGAAAGAGAACGTATCAAACTCAATTTGTCTCGTGCAGTTGCCTGCATACTCTATAAAAGAACCATTTGATATTGTGAATTTACAGACAACATATACTCTCCAGCTTGAACAATCTACAAATTTCAACAATATTTGCATTTCTTCACTTGGAGATGATCAGCTGTGTGGGATTAAGTTTTAGTTTATTTAAGTGTTTTAATTTTATATTTTTAAATAGACAGGTGACAAGCTGTTTCATTCTAGCTTTTTAAAATTAAATTTTGAAGGGAATCAACATACACAAAATGCTGATGGAACTCAATAGGTCAGGCAGCATCTATGGAGATGAAGAAACAGTCAACCTTTTGGGTGGAGATCCCTTAGGACTGGAAAGAAGGGGCTGAAGATGCCAGAATCAAAAGGTGTGGGGAGTGGAAGAACTAGCTAGTAGGTAATAGGTGAAGCCAGGAGAGTGGGAAAGGCAAAGAGCTGGAGAAGAAAGGTAGGAGAGGAGAGTGAATCTTGGGAGAAAGGGAAGAAGGAGGGGCACCAGGGGAAGGTGATAGGTAGGTGAGGAGAAGAGGTAAGAGGCCAGAGTAGGGAAAAGAAGAAAAGGAAAGGGGGAGGGGAAAATTACCAGAAGGAGAAATTGATGTTCATGCCATCAGGTTGGAGGCTACCTAGACGGAATATAAAGTTGCTTCCGCACCCTGAGTGTGGCTTCATGGTGGCAAAAAAGGAGGCCATGGAAATTCTGCTTTTGGTAGATGGAGCAGAGGTGCTTGACAAAGCTGTCCCTCAATTTATGTTGGGTTTCAACAATGTAGAGGAAGCCACATAGGGACCACAGGATACAACAACAGATTAGCATGTGAAGTGTTGCCTCAGCTGGAAGGAATGTTTGGGGCCCTGCATGGAAGACATGAATGGGAATTTCTGTCACTTGCAGGGATATGTGCCAGGAGGGAGATTAGTAGGGAGAGATGAATCGACAAGGTAGTCACGGAGGAACCAATCCCTGCAAAAAGTTTTGACAAAGTAAAGGTGTGTTTGGTGGTAGGATTCCATTGAAGATGATGTAAGTCACAGTGAATGATGTGTTAGATGAGGAGGCTCATGGGGTGGTAGGTGAGGACAAGAGGAACTCTATCTGTGTTTAGGGGGCATAGGATTGAGTGAGCACAGATGTCTGGGAAATGGGGGAGATGCAGGTGAGGACAGCATTAGTGGTAGAGGAAGGAAAACACTTTTCTTTGAAGAAGGAGGACACCTCTGATGACCTGGAAAGGAAATCCTCATACTTAGGATAGATATGACAGAAATGAAGAAACGGAGGAATGGAATAGCATTTTTACAGGAGATAGGGTGGGAAGTGGGAATGTTAAGATGACCATAGCAATCGGTAGGTTTATAAAGGATGTCAGTATAGGTGAGATGGAGTCAGTAAGATTGAGAAAAGGTAGAGAGATGTCAGAAATGAACCTATTGAACTGATGGACAGAGTGAAAGTTGGAGGGAAAGTCGATACAATTGATGAGCTCAGTATAGGTGTATGAAGTAGCACCAATGCACTCATCAATGTTGTGCAGGAAGCATTGGGGAGTATTGCCAGGGAAGGCTTGAAACATGTTTTGTTGAGAATTGTTGAGGGTGAGGACCAGTTTTGCCAGACAGGGGAGAGTGGTGGTGGAGGGGAACTGGCTGGGTCTTTTGTTGGCAAAGAAGCAAAGAGCTTTAAGGCCTTTTTGATAGGGGTGCAAGTATATAGGGACTGAACATCATTGGTGAAAATGATGTGGTCAAGGCCAGGGAATTAAAAGTTGTTGATGAGATTGAAAGTATGTGTAGTAGGTGGGAAGGGACTGAACCAAGGGAGACAGAATGCAGCTTTTTTTTTAGCAAATTACAGTGGGTGGGGGGTGGTCAATGGTGTTGGAAGATACAGAATTGATGCTAGCTCAGTTAGCTACTTATTAGCAAGGAAAATCTGGGCCAATGAGTCTGTTTCTGCACTGTATAGCAGTATGATTCAAATTGTTGAGTTTGAGAAGGGTCCAGATGGGAAAGTGAGGAGTGTATGTTGGATCGAGAGTAAAGTTTTTAGATCTCAGAGGAAGAGGAGAATATTCACCTATTCGCTCTCCCCTGTCTGGCAAAACTGGTCCTCACCCTCAACAATTCTCATTTGGCTCCTCCCACTTTCTCCAAATCAAGGGTTAGCCATGGACACCAGCTATGCCTACTTTTTCGTTGGCTATGTAGAACAGTCCATGTTTCAAGCCTTCCCTGGCAATACTCCCCAATGCTTCCTGCACAACATTGATGAGTGCATTGGTGCTACTTCATACACCTATACTGAGCTCATCAATTGCATCGACTTTCCCTCCAACTTTCACTCTGTCCATCAGTTCAATAGGTTCATTTCTGACATCTCTCTACCTTTTCTCAGTCTTACTGACTCCATCCCACCTATACTGACATCCTTTATAAGAATAATGTAAATGATAAAAAGAGAAGAAAATAAATGATTACTGATACAATGAAAGAGTATACAATATGATGAAAGCATTCTTGGGAAAAAAGTACATATTATGAGGAGAGGAAATGGAAGGGCAACCACAAAGTACTACTTTCTGCTAGAATTGTTTTCTCAGGTGTTTAGATTCATTGTTGTTTTTCACTGCGACCATCTTATTTACAGATTGAGAAAAGAACTAGGAAAGTACAAAGAAAGAAACAAATAAATGTCCAAAACAAAAGGAAAATTGAGTAGTTCAAAGGCTGGAAGTGAACACCTCCAATTCTTTTTTTGTGCGTTTTCATGAAAGTAAACTACTGATTTAAAAAATGGATTTAAATGATTGATTGTTTGTACATTATGTTCCATGTGTATGACTTAGGTGATCAAGGTCTTTCCATGATTATGATTGTTCTTGGCAAATTTTTCTACAGAAGTGGTTTTCCGTTGCCATCTTCTGGGCAGTGTCTTTACGAGACAGGTGACCCCAGCCATTATCAATGCTCTTAAGAGGTTGTTGGCCTGGCATCAGTAGTCATATAACTATATCTTGTGATATGTCACAGATATTCACATGACCATCCACCACCTGCTCTCTCATGGATTCACGTGATGCTGATCGGGTGTGGGGATGGGGGGAGGGGTGCTATCCAAGGAATTACACCTTGCCTAGGGGTAACCTGCAGGTTAGTGGAGGGAAGTAGCGCCCTACACCTCCTTTGGTAGAGACATATCTCCACTTCGCCACTCAGAAATGAATGTAAGTTCTCTTTAAAAAAATAAAATTAAAGTTGAATCCTGTGGACAAAGGGAATAAAACAAATAGATTTGTAAAATAGTTGGATAAATGACAATGACCACATTGCATGAATTTTAACTAAGCAAATAATTTCAAGTTAATGAAACATAAGAAAAATTGTTGTAATGCAGAATATCAAATATGGTGGGGTGCATAAAAGAAGTTTTGTTTGACTTGAAATAAAAGTTGCACTCTAGTTGGTGATATCATCAAAATTGACATTCCAATATGTCTTCCCATGCTAAATTACAGAAGTAAAAACAAAATATAATTGGATATTAATTAAATCAAATTTAATAAAATACATTCAGACTCTATATTCAGTTGTTTTGACTGCAATTGTCTTCTTAAGGAAAATTCAAGCAAAAAACAATTAAGTGTGTGTCTACTTGTTTTCAATTCAACTATTTAGTTTTCATCTTATTGGTCTGAAAACCTTAGCTATATATATTTTGTAACTGTGTTGTCTTCTTTGGCTCCTGGTATTGGTCTATTGGTTCTGATTGCTCACTATAATAAGGTTATCCTTGTTTAAATTGAATTTGCCAGTTAGATGATATACAAGCAATACTCTTGATTTTGGTCCCTATTTCTGTTGGGAAAATTCTGGCTTTTCCTTCAGATTTGGACTCCACATTTAAGTCATTTTTTTCATCTGCTGTTTATATTGACTCACATCAAGATTAATAGGCTATTTTATCTTCTCAAAATCTTTTATATTCTTTATTTTAGCAAAATTAAAACAGGTAACGTTTACATTCGGAAACAATTGTCATGGGTAGAAAGAGACCTTAGCGTGTTTTTTTCTCTATTTTTAATTATCTTATGTTGGCTGTATTCTGCCGGAGCACAATGCAAGTATGAAAAAAATAACGCCAACTAAAGACGTTGGCTTAAAACAAGAATTTTTTTTTCATATTTTCTGTCATGCAGAGACAGTGTCTACTTGGTTATTTTGCGTCATGGTTCCATAAACTGTTTCCAGGCACATGGAGAAAAAAATTGCGCTAGGTTTATTTTACACGTAACAACATCTGGAAACGGTCAGCAGACAGCTCGCAGAACTCCTTCAGTCATTGCAGGGAATGGCTGCACGACTTCATTTTTTCTCCCCCTTGCCTCTTTTCCATGGCTTGTTCTGTCGCTTTCTTAAAATCGTCTTTCTTATTTAGTAAAAGACATGATTTAACCCTTGGAGTGCTGGCTGGCCGGGATATCAAATCATCCCCCGCCCCCTGACACACACACACACACACACACACACACACACACACACACACACACATACACACACTCACACACAAACACACGCGCGCGCGCATACACACACACACACACACATACACGCATACACACACATACACACAAACAAACAATAATTTCCACCGAACAGAGTGAGAGCGAGCTTGGAATGTGTGTGATGTGCTCTTAGTGAAGCCCCGGATGTAGTCAGGATGTGCTGTGAGAAAGAGGGAGGTAGAGAGGATCAGTTACTTGCGTTTTATAGTAATAATGGGGATCAGGTAATAAATCGCTTTTTGTGGAAGAAAAATTTGGCCTATTTAAATGGTGAATGAAAACAAAAGGATGTATATTCCCGAGGAAAACCATCAAGGTAAGAATTGTAAGAAGGGGGGGAAAGAAAAAGGAGAAGAACATCACAAATCTTATTTCCTCAAACATAACCGGTGGGTGCTTGGGTTTTATAGCAGTACTAAACAGACAGTTTGTTGGGATAGTTTATTTTATGCGATGTCTTGGATTTTTTTTTCTCTCCCGGAGATTAACCTGCAGACATGCATGTGAAACATTGGATCGAAGCAGTACCGTTATACATGTCTTTCGTGTGAAATTAATATGCTATGAGTTGTGTGAACCTTTATTTTAAAAGGATTGCTTCTAATAGTCAGATACTATTTTCAATATCGGAAGAATGCTTAGAGACTATAACGAAAAGGTTATGAAGAAAATCTAAATTTGGCATTTTGAGCCCCCTCCCCCCTCAGCCGATGAATCATTATTCCTTTAAACTATGGAAGGAGATTTGTTTTTCTTCAGTTTTTTTGTAATCGTTCTCGAAGGAAATGGCTCCACCATGTGAAGTTATCATTTAAAGTTGCAGTTTTTCTTCTCAAATCAAATCCTGTAATATTTATAGGTGTACGAATGATCTTAATAATCATAGAAAAACATTGTTTGGAATTGGTTAATATTTTGGAATTAGTTCGATTGAAAGTCGAATAATTATTAGGAATGAGCAGCAAATAATGGGACGAGGAATACTACGGATTGCACTATTTGGTTTATACATGTTGAAAATATTTTGCAAGATATTTTTATTCCAGGCACCAATTATGGTAACAGGCGGGCAGTCCTTACACATGGCCTTCCCAATGCCAATACAGACGGTCTGGCTCCAGAGCACATACCAAGTCCGGGGGCTGCCCTGTCGTGGCAGGCAGCAATCGACGCGGCCAGACAAGCCAAAGCCGCTGCGATGATGGGCAACAATATGGTCTCTACAGTCAACTCAACCCAAAGGAAAAGACAACAGTACAGCAAGCAGAAAAAACAAGTTAACGCTGCGACCACACGGCCACCACGGGCTCTCTTCTGTTTGACACTGAAGAACCCTGTAAGGCGAGCATGTATCAATATAGTCGAATGGAAATATCCTTTAAGAAAGCAAATAAAGAGTTAGTGTCAACTGGCGGAAGCAATACAAAAATGCAGCATTTTGAACTATATATACATAGACATCGCCCCAGACTCAAATACAAATCCATATATTTTAATATGCTGAGTGGTCAGTGGTCTCTAACATGTTACATTTTTACAACTTTAACTTAGTAATAAGTTACACCGTAGCTCATTCTCTTAACGAATTAAAGAACGTTTTAACACAATGCATTTGATAGACTGCACCAAAGTAGGTTCTCAATAATAGTGGAGAGAAAAGAACAAGTTCTAAAGTAGACCCTAGATACCTGGTTGAGCAGGACCAACCAGAGCTACACAAGGTTTTTTTTTATTGAAGGAGTACAGAGCTGTAGGAGTTTGCGGTGTTGCAGAGGAAGAAGAGGACAGGAAGTATTAAACAGCTTGGGATGGAGTCAGTGATGTGAACTGGAAGCAGTGGTTCCAATAATGAAGAAAGTGCTGCTCATCCTACTTTGGGCACACACAGTAATATACACATAAAATATAAAAGTTTTGGATAATGTCACTCAAGTAGCTTGAGAAAGGAAGGCTGTTTTGGGGCACTTGGGATAATCATTCTTAACCAGAAATAACCGTAGGCGATTTTCTGCCTACTTGGAGGGCATGTGAATGGCAGCATAAAATACTTGGAGTATTTTGATGGTCCAGGAAGGCACTGGTAAATGCTCCACCAAACGCACGCAAGATTTTTCTCCGGATGTTTACAAGCTTGTGATTTAAAATACGTATTTATATATCCTATACTTTTGAATAAAAATAGACTTGCCAACTTCATCTGAGGCACCCATAACCAATTCCGGAGACATTTTTCATAATTTTGGGTAATGAATGTGATGGAAAGTTTTGTTTTCAGATTGGTATTTACTACTCTTTATAAAAGACCCCTTAACTCCTTGTCTCAGGCCATTCGAAATAATTATTCTTCTAACTATTTTCGCTAATTGTGTGGCCTTAGCAGTCTACATACCGTTCCCAGAAGACGACTCGAATGCAACCAATTCCAACCTGGTAAGTGCGAGATGTTTAAATCATTATTTGAAAGCTAGATTTTGTCCAGATTGAATATAAAACGAACAAAGTATATGGCTTTTTGGAGTTTTATTGGAAGCTTGATAGTTTCGTTTCGTGCTTCGGATCGAATGCAATTTTGGATTTGGTTGGTGGTATTGGATTTGACTAGCGTCATTGATGACCACACTGCACGATTGCATTAGTTTAACTTTGGTTGTACATTAGTTTGAGAATGTGTCTCTATTTGGTTTTTAAATTTTTAATTGTCTATTTGCATTATACATTGCTACAATATATTTGAGTATCTTGCACTGACGATCTTTTATTATTTCCATACGTTTTGAAATGCAGCTTCAATCAGTTAAACCTTAAAATTTTAACTGGATGATGTTGACAAACTGATTCTTTTCCTTATCTGATCACCACAATCCTTTTGAAGATGGGGTTCGTGACCTGGTTATTACTCCGCAAAATGGCGGTCTGTTTAAGTTTTTAATTTCGTTGGGGTTCGTGCTACGTGGGAAATATGCTATAAAGAGTTGTTGAAAGGCTGTGATGGATGATTTATTAAAGATGCAGTTGGTAAATACGGTGAATCACAAGTCTGTCACCATTGCTTTGAAAATGAATCAGGGAAATCTGTAAAATATCCTGTTACTTTGAGACATTTAATCAATGCAGGATACAAAGATACAGGCCAAATAAATAAAGAAGGAGTATTTAGGACACTTTGATGAAACTAGTCGTTTAATTTTATGCCAAAACAATTGTATTAATTTTATAATCTTAATATATTACTGTTTTGCTTTTTTCATTGTTCTACGTAATACCTTTAGTGATCAACTTGTTACAATAGTATGTTGTGATGTAAAGTATAATCTTATATGTAAGAGCTCTCTTAACTTCAAGAAAGTCTCCATTCATAATCTTACCAGTTATTTAATCCTATATATAAAACTTTTACACATAATTTTAAAATTAAAAATGATCCAGGTCTCAGTCAATCAACCAAAAGTCAATTAATGGTGAGATGCAGCAGTTAAAGACAAATGTTATTGTAACATTTTAAGTGCCCCTTTGCATGTTTGTTACATGCAATGAGATACCTTGTACAACCATCAGCTAATTCTAGATAGTTTGGGGGCTTCAGTTGGTACAGTTCATGTGAACAAAACTTTCATTGATTTATTCAATGAAACTGGAATCACAATTTCATTTTAGCAAAAGCTTTAGCAATCTGGATACTATTCTTCCATTTCTTTTGGGTAGCACTTGAAATTTTGTATGCACATAATTAGAGATGCTATTGTTAGATTCTAATAGGAAAAGTAAGTAATAGTTTGAAATAATCATTGAATGCATTAGATTTAAGATGAGGTACTGAGGAAATAATTTTATTTTGTGACATTGATAAAGTACATTATGTTGCATATTTCAATTGCCAGAGAGTTTGTGGTATAGATGCTTGCTACCAACAAACAACTGATCTTACCCCATCTCTAATGTCAGATATTCTGGTAGGTTTAGCTGTCTCCACCACCATATTTCTGTAAGTGGGTTTGGGAACTGAGTTATTTTTTCATCAGTGCTGTGAATGGCAATTTCAGTTCAGTTATCCTGTTCTTGGGGAGCAATTGAAACAAGACTTCAGTTTGGCGGTGTAGTAGTAGGAGTATCCCTATTGTTTTAATAGCTCTTTTGATTTGTGATGGGAAACTGGGGATTGGGTGTAGTTGTGTGAGACAACCCAGAAAGTGGGGTTTAGCGTGCTTAGTTTCCTTGTGATGGAACCTCCTTTTCTTGTATTTGAAGAGTCTTCTAGCTCAACAAGTGAAAGAAACCAATTATCCATCTTCTCTAGTTTTATTGTAAATAAGTTGCTGGGTTTTTCACTTTCAACCAGTGACTATAGTTCAAAAATACTTAGGGTGCTCCAGTGTTTCTGCATGTCCTGAGAGATACAAAAGGCATTTTGTAAATGCTAGTAACTTTATGAGGGGACGTGAGTAATACATAGGTAAATATTCCCATTGGATTTATTTGGAACTCTAATTTTATTATGATCCAATTACATGTTGGCACATTTTGTATGCTTAGCTTTTTGTATTCAGAAAGACTTTGATCAATTGTAGAGAAATTACTTAAGATTTTGTTTACAGATCATCTTTCATGATAAAGTCACTCTGTTAAACTTTAACTGCGATATCCATTTCGATATTTGCTTTTCATTTTTCATTAAATACTCCTTAAAATATTTGAAGAAAAACTATTGAAAGCTAAATGAAAACATTCAGCTAGTTGACATTGAAGTTTGTGAAATTGGTTTGTATTGCATGATTTAAGTTCAGCTGACATTATTAGAGTTAAGACCCAAGCTCAAGGTTTTGGAAGAAGCAGAAAGCTTTTGAAAGCGAAATTAAATATGTAATGGATAAATTTAACAGGTTAGTGTGAAATTCCTTAATTTATTATTTAGTTAATATTTTCTCTGGGCATTAGTGGTGTAGAGGAAAATATGTCATCAAAAATGTTTAACAATAATAAAGGCTTATTTGATAGCTGCACATCTTCTTCTTAGGGCCCTTAGCTCCTAGTGGAGCATAGGCCATTGGTGATCTCCTGTCTCCATCATCCACAAAGTCAATGGGACGGTTGGAGTTCATCAATGTTTCTGTAATCCAGAGTGTCCACTGTACAGGGGATTGGCCTCTACAGCTTCACCAGAGACCTGTAGGCTGGCCTTACCATTTCCACCTATCACGATGGGGACATAGGGTTGGACCGAGAGGCAAAGCTACACTTAAGCTTGCATAATACTTCAAAATTGAATGGACAGGAAATGCATATTCAAATATAATATTCATTTATAACATAGAAATAATTTATTAGTGGATAACTGACAAATTTCCTATGAATTTGAGTAAATTGTCAGTTTCATATTTTCAGCACCTGCAGTTCCTTTGATTTAAGATGTATCATCTGTATCTTGAGTACTTGTCTATTTAGCTTCACAGGCTATGCATGCATGTTGCAACTTTATTTCTCCACAGAAAATTCTGTAATATTTAACACAAGTAATTTGTACCACTGGAATAAACTTGTTGAGAATATGTAGTACTTTAAAAATTGTTATGGGCTGTTGGTTACCTATTTTCTTTCTTCCTTTGAGGAGAGATATTAGTTCCCTTCGTCAGGACTGAACAGGGAATTCATAAAATTGCTTCCGACCATGAAAGAGCTGTTTCTATATTAACCAAGTGGTAGAATGGGTCAATGCTTATAGGCGTTTAAGGGATTTTTTTTGATGAGTTCAACGTTAAGAGGCTATTTCCTCTGGAAAAAGAGTAGAAATTAGGTCCATAATTTCTAGTTAAAGAAAATATTGAACTACTGTAGTCCTGAGCACTAATTTTTAATTATAATTGGTGAGATGGAGTGTGCTCCTCTTTTTCATTTTGGCACAGATATTGAGGGTAGCCAAACATAATTCACATGTCGAATATACAATGGCAATAAAGAGTTGAAAGCTTACTTCTAGGTCAAGTCAACCAGTAGTTGCGAACAATCTAATGGAGCTTGATATGCAGCCAAGGAAAGGACTGAATCAGTGGTATGATACTATGGTTGCAGTGCCTTATGTGGGTGTCTAATTGACAGCTGTCCTTTTGTCTATGGATGAAGTGGAATTTTAAAGAATTAATCTTTGGAAATCCTGGAGCGAGTGGTTCAATAGTAGGAAGAAGAACAAATGGAAGCTGTTGACTTGCTTAAATGCGCTTATTTGATTCTTTGTCTAGTGCTTTTAATGTTGGTTGTTTCTTTCATTCCTCTGGTTTAGTAATCAAATGATAAAACCACTATTGCACAGACTTTAAAATTTCCATTGAGCGGCAGTTTGTAATTCATTGCTGACTCTGAAAAGAACTTTTGTAGTGGGGCTCTGTTACTGCATTTGATTGCTGCAGTTCCACATTCTGTCAAGATGATGGTGCTGTGAAGCAGGTTTTGAATTTCCAAAATATCAGCCATATTACTCATGTCTAAGATAAATGAATCACTATTTTTGGTTTTGTTAATTTCTCAGCCATTCACCATCCCCACTCCCCACCCATCTCACAGGTATCTCCAGTTCATTTAATCTATCTATTATGCACTGTGCAACTGTTTCAGCCCTTTAGAGATCTGCCATACGTGCAGCTTTTTGGGTGTCCTTTTTTGATTTCAGTTCCTTTGGCCCAATATTTCACAATCAATTTAACTTTTGTGAAAACTTGTTTTTTTTCACGCACAAGCCTCTGAATTTCTTCATTATGTTTGCTAGCCATGCTGCAAGTAGTAAAACAACAACTACCTTGGACAACTCAGAAGTTCCCTCATTATTCTTCATTAAACAACACCTCTTAAGGATGAATGAAGAACTCACATGCTATCAATTTGCATTGCAATCAATAGGTCATCAGCAAAGGTGAAGTTATATTTATTAGATGGTTAGGTCATTGTTTATATGGATGAAAAAAGTAGCTGTCAATCCATATTCTTGAGCTAGACCATTGTTTTGCAGAGAACAAAAAAATTACTTTCCTCTAAGTTTGATATTGAAGTAGCAGTTTTGAATCAGGGATTAGTTAATATGGTCAATTTATTTGTTCTAAACTCTTATGGAATAGATTTAATAACAGTGTGACATTCTGCAAAGAGTTCACTGGTATTTTTACAAGTAATTTATCATTTTTTAACATCTGCTTTCAGACTCCACAAATGCTGCCTGACCTGCAGAATATTTCTAGCTTTTTCTCCTTTATTCAGATGCTCGTTTAAGGTTGAATTCTTATTCCAAAACGAATTAAATGAGGATAAAGCCTTCTGTAATGAGAGCATTTTAAAATTCCTCCCTTGTTCATATCTGATTCAGCAGCAAAAAGTATTCACAAATGAGGTACTGTACAGATATTGAAGATTATTAGAAATTAATTTTAGAGAATAAATATGGAAAGAAAGAAAAATGGTTAATGAAGTAGTAAAAGAGATAAAATAATAGTCACCAACCAATCATTAAGCCATGCAATATACTTCTGGAGGGAAATGCAAGTGTCCAACTTCTTTTCCAGTTGTGTTTTCCCTTTCCCACCCTTCTCTCTCTCCCACCACCCTTCTCTTCTACCCCCTTCTCCTATTTGCACATAAACCCCTTTACCCTACTATTTTCTCATGGTACAATGCCAGGTGGTATCTCTACATGCAGGATCATTTTCTGTTTCCCAGACAAACATGTCTTTTACCATCAGAGCTGTAGACCATTACTCACATTATGTTCTCAAGACACTGATGTGGACTGGTTTCCTTGTACGTTTTCAAAATGTTCCCATAATCCAGACTAACACCATGCCATTTTACAAACTCTCATTTTGAATTACACATCTTAGCCTATAGCAAGGAAGAATCAAATGTAACTCTTTCCTTACATGTTCAAAGTTTGGAGAGGTGGCAAAGCATTGTTCATGTGAAATATTCATATTGGAGCCTCTGAATCTTCCTGACTGCAGATTCTACTGATACTGTACCCTAATGTAGTAACCTTTGATAATACAGCATAATCTGAAAATATTCTGAAATCCTGATTGTTCAGAAACTGACTAGCTACTCCAGAGTGTGAAAGGGGTACGTATCCAAAGGTGGGAATTCAAGGTATGGTTAGGATTTGAACTATGGGGTGTAATGCTCAAAGATGGAGTTGTGGTCCAGAACATCAGGGATCAGGAATGTGGATAGGTATACACCAGGAGTAGGGACGCAGAGTGTATTCCTCAGCCCTTATAAACTTGTTGAGTTTGCTGGGGCATTTATTATCCTATTGTACAAATATGTTTAAAAATGAAATAAAGGTATCGAGTATATCAGAAGTAAGATTTATTTGTTCAGAAAATCAGTTATTTGGCACTACCAAAGTTCCAAGGTGTTACGTTATCAGAGTTTAGCAGTAAACTGATGGTCAGTCATCATCGCACATTTCTTGCATGTGATCCAGATTAAGAGAGGCATTAGCAATTTGAAAAGCATATACATTGTGACTAAATAAGGCAAAACATAAATGGTGATAAACAATATTGCAGTATTTAAGCAATACCGGCAGTTAACTGAAATTCTACACAGCTTAGCAGCATTAACCCACTGGTTGAGGGGGTAATATGTTGTTAGATTTGAGATGCTAAACCATAGCCCATCTGCAGTTCAGAAGGAACTAAAAGGTTCCATCATGGCTGACAAAAAATGTCACCTAATCAATGAGTGTACTTGCATATTTATGTAAATTTAACTCTGCAAAAGTTGATTTTGCTCATCAATAAATTAGCAGTACTTATTCTACAGAAATATTTGCTTTTGGAGGTATTGATGCTTCAGTCATTAAGTGACTCTTTTCTTCCCTACTTTCTTCTGTCATGGTTGTTTTGAATCACATATTAAACACATAATTAAAAAGTATTTCCCATCTCAGTAAATTTATCTCTATCTGGTAACTTGACCGGTAATAGTAATTCTCATGAGAGTCCTTATTTTGTAGGACTAAATAGAATTTATCAAAAAAATCTGAAATTGTATATTTTGGAGATCATGTTGTTTGTTTCTAAGTTAAATTAGTGGTCCTTTTGCTGTCATATTTGGCCTTAGTTAATCTATCATTCCTTCACCTTGTTAAATGAATGTACTCATTCAAAACCTTTGCACTTCCACTTTTTAACACACTCGTCTTTGTAACATCTGCCGTTGCACATAAGGGAAAATACACTAATGTTATTTTTCTTTTAATTTTAAATTACTTTACTTTGATAAAAGTAAATTAAATAAATTTAATAAATTGATAATTTGTTATCAATTTTATTACTTTGTTTAGATAAGTTGACATTTCATTTTGACTTGTTGGCAGAGAAGAAAAGCTTTAAGAGCTAGTAAGGTCTATGGAAATGCTGATATGAAAATTATTTGAAATTTGTAGCAAAGTTATCAAATTAAATGAAGCTCTGTACATGAAGAAAAATTGTAAATACTTTTGTCTTCTGCGTTATTTATGTTTTGATATCTAACATTGGTCTTGTAGGTACTTGTGTCATCAGAGTCAGGAGAAAGCAAATTATCAGATGAAATCATCAACATGTATTTGAAAGAATAGATAGGGATTTGAAGGATTTAGGAAGTGAATTCTGGGTTGTTTAATGTCATTTCCAGTACAAAGGATAAAGGAGAATGAAATAATTGTTCCCCCCCCCCCCGCCCGATCTGAAACACCAAAAGAAACAATAAGATAAAAAAATAATAAAAAATACACAGTAAATGTACAGTACAGTAGTAATTTCTACTACAGTGCTACCTTGCTGCTGGCTTAGGACTGAGTGTGTTTGCACCCACACCACCCGCCGTCCCTGGCATTCATTTTCTGCCGTCTGTCCCACACCCTTCCCATGGCACTCCATCCTCATCATTCCCAACATCCTTTGCTTCCACCAGGTTTACAAACTTGCTCTCCATTCCACACTGACAAATATAGTATTGTGCAAAAGTTTTAGGCACCCTATTTATTTATATATGTGTCTTCAAGACTTTTGCACAATACTGTAAGTACATAAGATAGGTTATATACATTGACTGTATGTCTATAAAGTGACACCAGGTGTAGAAGTGTCTGTACATAAGATGACTAACAGGAAACGATAAAGTACTGGTGTGGAGTGTGTTAGTGGGTGGAGGTATTTATCACTTTACTGCTTGCAGAAGGTCCATTGGTCCTGGTGTGGATGCTATGTATCCTCTTCCCTGATGGGAGTGGGACAAACAGTCAATGAGCAGGGTGGGTGGGATCCATCAAGATGTTACTGGCCCTTTTCCAGCACCTTTCTGTATATATGTTCTTGATGGTGGGTAGGCTGGTGCCTGTGATGCATTGGGCAGTTGTGACTACCTTCCCTTCTGCCTCAGTACACTGTTATGGTTGGGGAGAGGAAAGAAGAGTAAGGTGTTGTAAAATAGCATTGTGGTGCAGCAATTATTGCTCTGCCTCGGTACTAGGAACCTTGGTTTGATCCTAATCCTTAGTGTTCTTTCTCATTCTACATTCTCACAAGAGTGAGGGTAGTGTTGAGGAAACAGAGATCTTGCAGAGAGACTTAGATAGTTTAGGGGAATGGGCAAAGAAGTGGCAAATGAAATACAATGTTGGAAAGTGTATGGTCGTGCACTTTGGTGGAAGAAATAAACGAGCAGACTATTATTCAGATGGGGAGAGAATTCAAACTGCAATGATGCAAAGGGACCTGGGAGTCCTTCTGCAGGATACCCTAAAGGTTAACCTCCAGGTTGGGTCAGTTGTGAAGAAGGCAAATGCAATGTTGGCATTCCTTTCTAGAGGTATAGAATATAAGAGCAGGGATGTGATGTTGAGACACTATAAGGCACTCATGAGACCACACTTGGAGTATTGTGTGCAGTTCTGGGCTCCTTATTTGAGAAAGGATATACTGACATTGGAGAGGGTTCAGAGAAGAATCACGAGAAAGATTCCAGGAATGAAAAGGTTACCGTATTAGGAATGTCTGGCAGCTCTTGGGCTGTATTCCCAGGAGTTCAGGAGAATGAGGGGAAATCTCATAGAAACATTTCAAATGTTAAAAGGCCTGAACAGATTAGATATGGCAAAATTTATTTCCCATGGTTTTGGGGATTCTAGGACAAGAGGGCATGATGTCAGGATTGAAGGACATCCTTTTAGAACTGAGATGTGGAGAAATTACTTTAGTCTGAGGGTGGTATATCTGTGGAATTTGTTGCCATGAGCAGCTGTGGAGGCCAAGTCATTGGGTGTATTTAAGCAGAGGTTCTTGATTAACCAGGGCATGAAAGGGTATGGGGTGAAAGCAGGGGAGTGGGGATGATTGGAAGAATTAGATCAGCCCATGACTGAATGGCAGAGCAGGCTCGATGGGCCGAATGACCTGCTTCTGCTCCTATATCTTATGGTCTTATGGTCTAAGCTGTAGCTCTCCATTAGTTGCTCCAATTTTCTGTAGAATGACAAAGATGTGATGTAAATTAATTGGTTCTATAAATTGCTTCATGTCTTTGTATGTGCTACCAAGAAGCAAGGAGAAAGGGAATAAGGCATGGGATTGTCCTTTTGGATGCTTGTGTTCAACTGATGAGCTGAATGAACCCCATGACATGATAAATTGATCCACTGTTAGAGTGAGAGTTAATTGGAAACAAAAAGAACTGTAAGAAATGTAAGAGTTTGTAGCAGTGCAGTGAAACAAAATAAAAGAGGGACTTGCAGATAAAAATATTGATATTGATGAACTTGGCGATTTGAAGCCAAAAGAAATTGGAAAAGATGGGTTAATCGGTGAATCCATCCTTGTATAGACAGATGGTAGCAACTGGATGACTGAATTAATCGGAACTCATTTGCGGGTGAAGCTTGAACAGCATGTAAGGGCAGTGAATGAGTATATTTAGTGTTGATAAGATTTAGCTGAAGAGTTAAATTGCCCTTTGTTGATTGGCTGCCATGCTGGAGAGACTAGTAAAGGGTGCTAAGAGTATTGAACTCTGGAGCAGTGCCTCTTTAAAATATGTCAGTTGTTTCAGACTGTTCTCAAATTACAAGCATCTGACTTATGGATACCCATACAAACAAGCCCCTAGGATATTATTAAATTTGAAAGTCCAACATATGTACATGTCCATTCCTACAAAGAGCAGAACTAGTTTCCTCCTCTTTTCAACTTTTAGTAATTTGTTCTTTATTATCAGCTTGTAATAACTGGCATTAAAATACTGTGGAGATAAGTTCATCAAATTGACTGATTTTAATTTTATGTGTATTTTCTAACATAGACAAAATCAATTTATGGACAGTTTGTTACCAGGGAATGGCCAATGTACTTCATGTACACAAGAAAACAATTAGTTTGTAACTTTAGCACTAAAATAATGGGGCTGTGAAGCAATTAGCTGTCGGATTACACTTTCCTCCAGCTTGGATTTGGATATAGCCTTCCATGGAGAAACTAGTTTCTAATTTGTGGGTGAAGCCCAGTGCAGCAAAGCATAGTACCATGCCTCTCCCCATGCAATTTGTTTGTTCCACTCCCAGAATAATCCAGGTTCAGTCTGAAAAAGCTGGCACTGAAATTGTAAGTTTGGTCATTTGATCTTCATGAACTTGCATAATGTTGACTATTTAGAGAGAATAGCACCAAAGGTACTAAAGTACTGAAAACCAAAATAACTAACAGTGTTTGAACAGCTGAATTAAACCGACTAATTTGCAAGTTTATTACCATCTTGACCACCAGTGTTTCCATCCATTTCATTAGGGCCATTCTCCTGATACAGGGATTTGCCCTGCCTGATGGAGAGAAGTTGTGGAAATTTGTACTGCCCATTGGATTCCATTCTTGTGAAGCTGAGAGGCGGTGATGGCACAGGTGGTATGTCAAAAGATGCTGTGCCTGGCTATTTCCATGCCAGGGCAGGGCAGACTTAGGACCACTTTTCTTCCTTTGCAGTACTGCTGGTGCCCAGGAGAAAGACATACCATATGACAATTACCAGCTTGAATTACTTAGTTTTCCTTGAAAATAAGAGTCAGAAATATCTGTTGTTTTTCTTTGAGATTTGGATTATATAACATTCCTTTGGAAACCTTTAAATTAAACAAATTAAATTGAAAATACAAGCTGATGAGTAACACTTAAAACAGTAACCACAGGAAAGTGGTTACATAAATAATTGTCTAACTAATAAAACTGCAAATTATTCAAATTACTGAACAGATCAAGCATTTTTATCTTTAAATTAATTGCAGTGGGTCTTCCTTCCATCATTTGTTAAGTGAACAACACAGTGTGGCAATAATTATTAAGATAGAGCACACTTCTTGGTGAAAGCAGTTTTCCCCCTTATCTCTTGAATTTTCTAGATTCACAGACTTGTATCAAATGACGTAAAATACAGCAAAAGGAAACATTAGAGTCAGTCTAAAATACAGAAGCCAATTGTTTAAGGTCCTATGAAGTGATATTAGGGAACAAGGGAAATTTATAAAGCAGGACCTCAAGGATTGTAATCTCAGGGTTTACTGCCTGTGCCACATGCCAGTGAGGCAAGGGACTTGAATAACACAATAGGCAGACATGTCAATAATTTGATTTATCCATGAAGTACTTTGAGAGGCTGGTCGTGGAATACTTTTAAGTTCGGCCTTCTAGACAACTTTGTCCCACTACAGGAGCTGGTGCAACAGTGAAGTCTACAGATTTATGGACAATTCGGCTTCTAGATGAACTTGATTATGAGCCTTTGATTATGCTGGCTGCTTTATGGTGGCTGAAAGAAGTGTGGAGAGAGTCGATGGAGGGGAAGCTGGATTCCGTGGCATGCTGAGCTCTGTCCACAGCGCTGGATGTTCTTGCGATCACTTGCAGAGCAGTTGCCATAGGGAGCTTTGCACCAGGATAGGATGCTCTCTGTGTTGTATTGATTAAAAATTGTATTGATTAAAAAGGCTCAAGGGGACCTGCTAAATTTCTTTAGCCTTTTGATGGAGTGGCGTCATTGGTGAGCGTTCTTTGCTGTGGTGTCTACATAGTTGGACCAGGACAGGCTATCAACTGTTAACCTTTAGGAATTTAAAACTCTCAACCTTTTTACTTCAACATTGTTGATGTAGACCATAGGACATAGTGGCAGAATTAAGTCATTTGGCCCATTGAGTTTGCTGTGCTATTCCATCATGGCTGAATTATTATCCTTCTCAATCCCATTCTCCTGCCTTCTCCCTATAACCTTTGATAACCTTACTAACCAAAAACCTATCAACATCCACTTTAAAAGTACCCAATGACTTGGTCTCCACAGCCAACTGAGGCAAAGGCAAATAAACTCCCTCACTCCTTACTGATGTCAATGACCAGCTCTTTTGTTTAGCTGACATTGAGGGAAATGTTACAGTGTTACTAGGCTATCTTCTTCCTGTAGTCCAACTCACTGTTATTTGATTTACAGCCGGCATTTCAAATAACAATGGCATCATCTGCAAACTGATAGATGGAGTCAGAGCTGAACCTAGCCACGCAGTCATGAGTGTACTGGAAGTAGATGAGGGGCCTGAGGACGCAGCCTTGTGGAGCAGCAGTGTTTCGAATAGTTGTAGCAGACCTGTTGCTACCTATTCTTACTGATTGCAGTCTGTTGTCAGGAAGTTCAGGATTCAGTTGCAGAGGGTCTCAGAGGACCCTGAATCTCAGGGTCCAGGGTTTGGTGCTGAGTTGGTTTGCCATTATATTGAAGGCAGAACAATAGTCAATGAACAGTAGCCTAATATAGGTATTCTTACCGTCCAGATGCTCCAGAGTTTAGGACCTTGGGTGGTGGCATCCACCATAGACCTGCTTCAGCAGTAGGCAAATTGCAGTGGGTCAAGGTTGTCTGTAAAAATGGAGTTAATGTGTGCCACGATCAGCTTCACCTCATGAATAAATCAGACCACTGACACATCTGTCTGTTATTCAAATGTAGCTTGGATGGATTTGATAAAAGTAGGTTTATAATTATTTGAAGAAATTAGATTAGATTAGATTCAACTTTATCGTCATTGTGCCGAGTACAGATACAAAGCCAATGAAATGCAATTAGCATCTAACCAGAAATGCAAAGAATAGAGTTATTTACAAAATAACTGCGAATAAAAAGTAAGTGTTACAGCACACAAATACAAAAGTACTGAGGCAGTCCAATATTGGTGCAATACTGCTTTGCGCTGTGATGTGAGGTTCAGCGGGATCACAGCCTCAGGGAAGAAGCTCTTCCTGTGCCTGCTGGTGCGGGAACGGAGGCTCCTGTAATGCCTACCGGATGGGAGGAGAGTAAAAAGTCTGTGGTTAGGGTGAGATGAATCCTTGATAATGCTCAATGAAATGATCATTGGAATGAATTCAAGTACTATAGTCATTGTAGTACTGTGAGATTTTCAGTCTATGAATGTGCCCTATGAAATGTACTGAATGAAATTAGTTCACAAGTGAGGAACCCAGATGTTCTTTGTATCTAAACTGTACACCATCTCTAGGCCAAATGAAGGTGACAAGAATAATATCCTATTGTGGAAAAGAAGTCAGTAAGTTGTAGATAAATAGATGGGAAATACATTTTAATGTGAGGAAGCAAGAAATAATTCAGGAAATATTCAAGGAATAGGAAGTTAAATTTAAAGGGGAAGCACTTAAATGGTTAAACAAAGATCCTAGAAATGTGATTCCTTATTAGTGTAATTATAAAGTTCAAGTTTAGGGCTATTTATAAAAGACAAAAGCGAGTATTGAAAGAACATTACAAAAGTACTTTGTAGCCAGCATGAAAAACTAATATTGCAATAAAAGATCTTTATTTCCACTGGAGCAAACTAAGCTATGAAGAGATTTAAAAGTAATTTGTACATGTATATATTTGCATTGGAAGAAAACTTGGAGGCATACAGTAAACAAACAATAACTGATGCTGAACCAAATATGAGATATCGCAGGTGATTGAGTAATTTTACCCTTGGATCAGTGACTTATAATACTGCACAATTAGTCCAAGGAGTGAGAGGAATAGATGAAGAGAATAACTATAGACATCTTTGAAATTAATTTAACTTGTGAGGATATTATCTTAGTTAGCATTAGCCTCTGAATACAAAAATGAGGTGCATGTGGCCGATTATTTAAAGGACCATACTATTGTGGAGTTTTGTTGATGTTGTCCATGTGAACTTCTATCAAAATGCATTTCATAAGTTTTCCAACAAGATTTTCTCAGGAAAAGCCCAGATAAGCTAGTGGCATTGTTTGAGAGGTATAGAAAGAGTGAGATTAAGGCCAAGGTGCTTCCTACTGCATCCAGTCCACAATATGAACTACATCTAGCTTGAATTGGTGCAAAGTGAATCATGATCTACCAATAATCAATGTTTGTTCTTCCATATCCAACATTATATAGAGTCATACATTATAAGTTGTACCCTTGTCATGCTCAAATTCAAGAGTCATAAAGAGCCTGTTTTTTATGAGAGTCCTTATTCCTGGGAGTCTAAAATTCAAGGATTTGGGTTTAAGGTGAGAGGGGAAATATCTAAAGGACATCTGAGTGCAACTATGGAATGAGTTTCCAGAGGAAGGGGTAAAGGTAGGTATAATTGCAGAGTCACAAAAGCTTTTGGACAGGTATGTAGATAAGAAAGGAATATAGGGATATGGGCCAAAGGCAGGAAAATAGGATTTGTGTAGATGAGCATCATTGTTGGCCTGAAAGTCCTGTTTCTCTGCTACTCAATTCCATGATTCTGTAACTAAAATTATGATGGGCACTTTTCTGAATAGGACAAGCTGTAGAAGGGGGAGGAGGAGAGAAATTAAGACTTCCAGCAGGACTGTTGTTGACTGAGTATCATGTGAGAGCAACAGCCTTAACTTCCAAAGAGGGTTAATACTGATATCACTATGCTGCATGAGAGTGAAATGACTGAAACTGGCAAATGCTACAAATCCACTAACAAGCTTGTTATCTGTGTTATTAAGCTTACTGTCTAAATATTCCTGCAGTTGGCTGCTGTTGGGTTTATAGGTACCAAAGGAGGTCAGTAAGTCTCCAGACTAAGAGATTCGTGTTTTCCTCTTTTGTAAAAAAAACAAATGGAGTGAGCATGATGGTCCATATGCTTTACAGGATTCCTCATGATGCGGATGCCATTAACTAAGCACACATTACATGGAGTTAATTTTTCCCAAATTGGGTTGGTATGGACTGAAATAAATTTTACTGTTTGTACCTGGTAGGCTTTGCATAATGCACACTATTGGCCATCAGCCTATGATAGGATCTTTTACTTATTACAGCAGTCATTGTGCCTCCTGCTTTTGAGGTTATTTGGTCTTTACATGGCTGGTAAATCTGACCCACAACTGGCTCAATTGGACAGCACAGACCTACTAGGTTAATAATATAGTCACAGGATCCTAAACAAGCAGTGACTTTATTTCATGAACCCCACTGAAGGGGTGTATACCCAGTTCTGCATTGCTGTTGAGATTTGTAGGAGTATGGTGCATGGAGAATACCCTGCATTCCCTCCCTTCTCACCCAATCTTTGTTGAGACACTGAAGAGCGTAATGAAGTGAAGGAGAAAAGCTGTAGAAGGAAGGTGGATGAACAAAAAGGGATCAGGAATCTGTAGCATATCTTTTCTTTTGGCCTTCACATGATTTTGTGATGCTAGTAACTTCAAGCACACTTTCCTATTCAGGAACATTGTAACATTTTCTGCCTTTTCACAAACACTTTTGATTTGAACAATACTAGAATAAACCCCTCACAAAATGGATATTGTAATCAAGATTTTGAAACTAAATTATGAACAAAATTTGCTCAGAAATGAACTAGTCACCCCATTCATTCATTTAGATATTAATCTGTCATATGAGTATTGTTACTAAAGAGCTCCTCTACAATGTCTCGTCAATGGCTACAGTCTGGTACGTGAGAAGAAGCTGACTGCTGACGAGACTTCACTCTAAATTCACTGAGCAGACTGCACAACTCTGGAGGGATTTTATGTGTCATTGTTGGAAACAGAAGTATTTGTGGACAGCTTTATGCATGTGGAATGCATTCAGAATGTATGATTTTGATTACAATTGCCTCCTAGGCCCAGTTTATAGGCAGGCAATGGCAGTGACTGTGTTGTTGAGGTTGCTGGGCAGCAGCATAATTTCTTCATCCCAGGAAAGAAAAACAGGCTTTGTCACTACCATTTTTCATCAGGTGCTTATAGAGAACAGACCGATAGTTCGCATTGCACAGAATGATTCTTATAGAAATGATGTACACAGCTATGATAGCAACAACCTGATCATGCAAAGCAGCTGTCAGGTAATAGTTGAAACCATGTTGCATAGGCTTTAAGATCTGCCATTGCCATAAATTTATATGAAGATAACTACCTTGGTTTATGTGAATAATTATGTTCCAAGATCTGTGTCAATGGCCCTGAACTTCTCCAAGCTTGCTAATGCTGAGTCAAGGTTCTCTAACAGGCTTTCCATTAATTTGCATTTGGTTCTGTACCTTGGCTTACCAGAACTCCTCTGTCAGGATGCTGGAGCAGGGATCCAATCACAGACCCAATACTGTGCACACAGTGATATTAATTGAGTAACAAAACCCAAAGAGCAAACAACATCAGCATCAAAGTTCAGGCAGAGATCAAAACATCCAGATAAATCCAAAAATCAGAGTTGGGAAACAGGATGAGTCAATATTCAGATGGACAGAGTACATATACAAATGCTGGAAAACTCACCAGCACAATCTGGCAACAAACAGGTGAAAACACAGGACTGAAATACACTGAGCAATAAACAGCGAGGCAGATAATAGGTGGAGCACAATGAGACAGAAGTGGCAGCAAAACAGGTAATAATGAGAAACAGGTGAGATGCAGAGTACTCAGTAATACAGGGGCCGGAGTAGAGCAGGAGTGGGGTGGGGGGCCAGGAGCACATGGGGCATGAAAACAAACAAGGGCACATGGCAATGCAACACCACAGACTGACAGCTAGGAGCAAAACACTCAAAAAGACAGTTCAACTGGAGGTACTGACATCCTCATGACTACTTTAATATCTACAATAACTGAGTTGCGTCCAGATGTGTATTTGAAATAAGCAAGGTACAAAGTATATGTTGTGGCAAAGGAACAGAACGGGATGCAGGATAAGGAATGTAGATAATTTTGCAGTTCATTGCTATACTCCAAATTTCCCACAACTTCACTGACTCTTTCCATGATGGGTAGCACCCCTTTATTCATTTGGTCTTTATATAAGCAGATGTCTTTGTCCTGCTACTTGCTGTTGTAGTCTAGGGTAAACAAACACATGTCTTGAGTGTTTTGGTTGGCCTTCTGCTCCCCACAGATATAGTATATGTCTCCATCTTTCCTTCAGGGCCTCTAATGCAATATTTGAAAAACTTGGTGCTTGCATTTTCACACATTAAATCATTTCTCAAAACATTACAGAAGGGAATTACTTCCATAACTTCGTGTAGGCTAGAAGTAGCACTAGTTTCTTGTGATATGTCACAGCATGTAGCAGTGAAGTAGGTGATCAAATTTAATACAGCTACTGCAGTGGAATGAAAAGGCAGAGGTTAATTGTGCGCTATTATCCCTGAATCTGTTTTAAGGGATTAGCCTTTCTCTCAGGAATGGGGGAAAACAGTGGCAGATGGAGTTAAATTTGTGAAAATATGAGGTTACATTGGAAGATATAATTGGGTAATTGCAGAGAAATTATTTCCTTAAAATGTTGAAAAATTGGGACGGTGGATAGATAGTAGAATTAATTTTTGGATTGTTCTGGGAAAGACTGAGTCCAGAAATAATTGTCAAATCGTGCTATGTTTCTGGTGGTAAGCCTGTAAAATCCTTAATTATATGGGTACCAATATAATAATTGTGGTGGTGACAGACTGGTTAGGACATCATCAAAATTCATGTGGAAGTTGAAGTAGCAGTAGCCCGAAGGAATGGTGAAGATTTGAACTCTGGAGCATGCATAAGATCATGATTTATTCTGGAAAGAGAAGTGCTACAACAAAATGTAATGTGCAAAATGTATTGCTTTGTAAGAATTGCAAGAGGGAATGTGTCATGATAGATTATAAATGCAATATGACATTCAGAGGACATGGAATATCAATATTATTCATCAGTTTCTTTGTAAATTAAAGAAAAATGCACAGTTTGAATTTACAAATAAGAATTTAATTGAATTGACTTTATTTCTTACACCCTTCACATACATAAGGAGTAAAAATCTTTGTTACATCTCTAAATGTGCAATGTGCAATCATAGTAATTTATAATAATTTATATTAAATAGAACAGTCAATGTAATATAGAGTACACTCAAATCAGCATGAGTTCATCAGTCTGATGGCCTGGTGGAAGAGCCTGTTGGTCCTGGCATTTATGCTGCGGTACCGTTTCCTGGATGGTAGCAGCTGGAATAGATTGTGGTTGGAGTGACTTCGGTCTCCAATGATCCTATGGGCCCTTTTTACATACCTGTCCTTGTAAATGTCCTAGATCATGGAAAGTTTGCAACTACAGATGTGCCGGGCTGTCTGCGCCACTCTCTGCAGAGTCCTGCGATTAAGGGAGAACATAAGAACATAAGAAATAGGAGCAGGAGTAGGCCATCTAGCCCGTCGAGCCTGCTCTGTCATTCAATAAGATCATGTCTGATCTGGCCATGGACACATCTCCACCTAACTGTCTTTTCCTTATAACCCTTACTTCTCCTACTATGCAAAAATCTATCCAAACTTGTCTTAAATATATTTACTGAGGTAGCTTCTACTGCTTCATTGGGCAGAGAATTTCACAGATTTACTCTCTGGGGAAAGCAATTTCTCCTCATCTCCATCCTAAATCTACTCCCCCAAATCTTGAGGCTTTGTCACCCAGTTCCAATCTCACCTACCAGTGGAAACAACTTTCCTGTCTCAATCTTTTCTATCCCATTCATAATTTTATATGTTTCTATAAGATCTCCTCTCATTCTTCTGAGTTCTAGCGAGTACAGTCCTAGGCGACTGAATCTCTCCTCATAGTCTAACCCCCTCTTCTCAGGAATCAACCTGGTGAACTTCCTCTGCACCGCCTCCAAAGCTAGTATATCATTCTTCAAGTAAGGAAACCAGAAATGCAAAAGTATTTAATCTGAATTCAAAGAATTATTAATGTGCATGAACTGAAATACAATATTTCATATTATACAATTATTCACTGAAATTCATTTGTTTGATGGAGTTTTCCATGAGGTGATAATGAGCAAGATTGTTCTGCATTCACTGGACTTTAGAAGAATGAAATATGATTTCATTGAGACTCATAACATTCTGAGAAGAAGTCAAGAGGCTGAGTGTACAATTGAGAGTTCTGGTCCTGAGATAATGATTAGGAATAAGGAGAAATTTTATGGGCTGCAAAATTCCTATCCTAAGATTTATTGGTGTTTATTCATGTGATGTTCTTTGTTAAGCTGGATAGATTTCTGTACACAAAAGGAATTGGGGGACATGGAAATTTAACAAGAAAGTAGATTTACATAATCTTATTGATGGTGGAGCAGGTTGTGTGGCTAGTTCTTGCTATTTCTTTCATTTGCTTGCATTTGATGGTGCCAGGCTAGTGCAAATTGTATGTTTAGTTTGAATAATTTTCATTTGCAAAATTCTTGAATTTTACATAAATGCAGGTACAGAAGGTAATGGCATCATACCATTACTTGTTTGTTACGTTTTTGACTTTATTACCAATGTATTTTGTCTATCATAAAAATCTAATATTTATAGAAAGAAATAACAAAACCACCAATCTTATATGAAGCCAGTAATTGGACCAATATGGCACCAGAACATGGTTGTGTTTATTCTAAAACGTGCATTATTCTGTATATTTGAATTTGCACTAATAAATTTAAAGCAACCTTTCCTTCTAGTATCATGCAGTAAAATATATAAAATATTTATTACTGTGTAAGTTTGTGGATTTATAAAATATATTTTTAGATACCTGTCAGATGATCTTGTTCTTTTAATGTACAGCCAATTCTGGTGACATTTTCTTTAAGCAACAAATAACAATAGTAGAAATAACAAATAACATATTGAGTATTACTTTTGAATAATACTCAAATGAACAAAGTTGAATTTCTCCGTATCAATAGTGCCCTAGGCATTACCTCTTAGTAAGCCATAAGAACACTTTGTTTTCTCGGTATTCAAAATCAATCTGGGGTTCGAGGGGAAGCACAAGTATTTGTTAGTTTTTTAAAGTTTTCAAAGGAAGGTCCTTATGAACTAACTAGTTTGATATGAGTGTGTGCACACCAAAAAAAAACATTCTGCCAATTATGTAGTCAATAATTAATCTCCATTTGGAAGAATTTTACAGCAGGAGGGATGCAAATGAACTTGCCTGAAGCATTCCTCTAGTCCTCTGATTGTTTGCAGTTTAACAACATAGAATGAGGTTGCACACTTCAAGCTGCCTTTTTTTCCTGTTTTTTTAGGTTGTCCCACTTTCTTAAACATTCTAAATTTAACTTAACAGAAAGGTTAATCAGAATGGGGAAGAGGAATGTACAGCTGGGATAAATATTAGCAATATAACTATTTCAAATTCCATTCACTTGAAGATGAGTGAAGGAAATTTTCCTCTTGATTTAAGTACAGAAAATGTTCTTCTTAAATTGATAATATTTCTGTTCATCACATTGAAGGATACAGAACATAGAGCATAGAACAGTGCAGCACAGGAACAGGCCCTGAAGCTCACAGTGTTGTGCCCAACAAATTAAATTAGTAATCTAATGGCTGACTAAACTGATCTTTTATGCTTACATAATGTCCATATCCTTCCATTTTCCTCACATTCATGTGCATATCAAACATCTTTCCAAATCCCTAATGTTTCTGCCTCTACCACCACCCCAGGCTGTGCATTCAAGACACCCACTACCTATCTTCGTATTGTCTGCAAACTTACTAAACTACCCATCTACATTTTCAACATCAACAGCAGAGATCCCAGTTCAGATCCGTGTTGAACACCACTAATCACAGACCTCGAGCTAGAATAAGTCCTTTTGACCGCTACTCTCTGTCTTCTATGGGTGAGCTGGTTTTGAATTTAGATGGCCAATTTACTATGTGTCCCATCTTAATCCTCTGGATGAGTTTCCCATGAGGGATCTTGTCAAGCACCTTACTAAAATCCATGTGGGGAACATCCACAGCTCTACCTTAATCAGCCACCCTCATTACCTTATCAAAAAACTCAGTCAAGTTGGTGTGACATGGCATGTCCTGCACAAAGCCGTGCTGATTATTCTTAATTAGGCCATGGTTTTCCAAATGCTCATAAATCCTATCCCCAAGAATTCTCTTCAGTAATTTCCCTTCCATTGACATGAGACTCACTGGTCTGTGGTTTTGAGGATTCCCCTTGGTTTCCTTCTTGAATAGTAGAACAACATTAGCCATTCACCAGTCCTCTGGGGCCTCGCCTGTGGCTAGAGAGGACATGAAGATATTGGTCAAGGCCCAAGCAATCTCTTCTCTTGCCTCGCCCAATAACCTGGACTATATCTCATCAAGCACAGGGGACTTATCCACCTTAATGCTTTTTAAGAGATCCAGCATCACCCCCTCCTTTACCTTCATGCCCTAGCATATCAACAGGCTTGATCTCCCTATCATCATGTCCTTCTCCTTGGTAAATACTGATGTAAGCTACTCATTAAAAGGTCTCTCTGAAAGGTCAGTCACCTGTCCAGGCTCATGACGCAACACCAAATCCTCCTCTTTATCTACATGTTGAATTAAGAAACACTTCTGGATACACCTAACACATTCTGCCCCATCTAAACCTCTCATACTAAGAAGGTTTATAAATGGGAAGTTGAAGTTCCCCATAACAACAACCCTATTGTTTTTACACCTTTCCTGCATATCTGTTCCTCAATAACCTAGAGGCTATAGAAGGGTCTGTATTACAATCCCATCAGAGCCTTCCTATTTTTGAGTTCTACCATATAGGCTCAGTGGATGTTGATAATGTCTCTGATTAATACTGTAACTCCCACACTTCTTTTACTGCCCTCTCTACCTTTTCTAAAGCATCAAAACTGTGGGATATTAAGCACCCGTTTTTGTCCCTCTCAACCAATTCTCTGTAATAGCCAAAACTTTATAGTTCCATATACTGATCCATGTTTTGAGTTCATCAGCTTTACCCATAATCCTCCCAACAATAAAATGCACACACTTCAAGGAATCTATCCCATTGTATCTTTTACTGTACTCTTACTTGTTTTTACTGGCCTTGACATCGACCTTCCTGTACATCCCTCCACTGGTGCTCTGGATCCCATCCCTCAGACAAACTACATTAAACCCTTCCGAGTAGCTCTAACTGACTCATAACTGAATCCTCCCTAGTAATGTCATAACTGAAGAATTGTTTTCTCTGGGTTTTGTATGTATGCTATATAGGTCAGATGAACAAAAATATTTTTAGACATTCTCCATACATCTCTCCTCTTCCGCAACCATATATCACATGTGATGTCCATAACAAGCAGAGAATTTCTATCCATGAGTTGGCTGATTATGCCCAGCTCTGCTTCTTTACCAGTGTTTCCAGTTTATTTATTTGACATCCAGTCTAGAATGAATGATAATTTCCACCAGCTAAATATTCAAATCCCGAGGAATATTCTAAACTGAAGATTAATTCCTGTATTCCTCTCTCAAGCTATTATCTTACCCTGAATCAGTCTGAATTCAACCCTGACTCTCCTTAACCATGAGCAGAGCTTTCAACTGTATATCCCTTCCATCAGAAATATTGTCTACTTCTACCTTTATAATCTATTGCAGCTCGTTTTTCTCCTTAATCCTTTCTCATCCACCTTTGTTGACCTCTTTTTGACAAGATTTTAGTCTCTTGTTTTAATAGCTCATTCAATGTGGTACCCATTTTATGATGATTTTTCTGGCACTATTATTTTTACATTATATTTAACTTGTTGAGTCAATTGAATTGAATCAGGATAAGAGGTTGAGAGATGTACAATAAAGAAGGACTGTGAAGAGCCGGCTTCATATGGTAGTGTAGGATGTGATAAATAGTGTTTTGCATTGAGAAACAAAAATGAAATAAAGCTTGAAGTTGGAATTACTGACACTTGATTATAAATATTTTCAAAGTTCAAAAGTTCAAAGTAAATTTATTATCAAAGTAGATATATGTCACTGTATACTACCCTGAGATTTATTTTCTTGTAGGCATTCACAGTAAAAAAATGATAGCGTCAATGAAAAACTGCACACAACAATGACAAACAAGCAGCCAATGGGCAAAAGATAACAAATTGTGCAAATATAGAAGAGAAAAAAAGAATACTGATAACAACAATAAATTAATATTTAATAAATACAGAGAACATGAGTTGTAAAGTCCTTGAAAATAAGTCCATAGGTTGTGACATCAGTACATTGTTGGGGTGAGTGAAGTTATCCCCTCTTGTTCAAGAGCTTGATGGTTGAGGGAACCTGGTGGTACGAGACCTGAGGCTCCTGTACCTCCTTTCTTATGGCAACAGTGAGAAGAGAGCGTGGCCTGGATGGTAGGGTTCTTGCTGATAGTGCTGGTGACACACGGGCTACTTACAAACTTATAAATATACTTCTTCTGAACTACAGTCAATGCAATCTGCAGCCTGTAATTTCCCTTTAAGTAACATAGTTTTGAACCATCTAAACGAACTAGCAAATTTAAGATTTTCTGAAGAACTCAGCGGCCTCAACTCTCAGGAATGCAGATACAGCACCTTTTAAGTGGACGAATGTACATCAACATGGCTAGAAGAGAGGGAGGAGGGGGGACTCCAAGCCAGATTAAAATGGTGGGGTGTAAAAATTCTTCTACCCAGTATCTTACTAGCAAATGTACAGTCACTGGAGAACAAGATCGCTGTATCAGAGGGAAATGAGGGATTGCTGCGTTCTGTGTTTCAGGGAGACATGGCTCACTCAAGACATACTGGATGTGGTGATCTAGCCCGAGGGGATTTCGCTCTACCGGATGGACTGATGTGCAGAACATTCGGGAAAGGCAAGAGGTGGGGGTCTCTGTTTCATGATAAACTCTTCGTGGTGCTCAAACGTAGTGGTCTTGTCACACTCTTGTTCCTCTGATCTGGAGCACCTAATGATTAAGTGCCATCTATTCTACTCACCAAGGGACTTCTCCCTCGTGATCCTGACTGCAGATGACGTATCGTTAAAAGCCAATGTTATGCAAGTCTCAATGTATTGAGTACCACAATCAACAAACAAAAAACAGCCCACCATAATGCCTTTCAAATCATTGTAGGGGACTTCAGTCAGGCTTGTTTGAAGAAAATTCTGCCCAATTATCATCAGCATATCAGCTGCAGCATTAGGAGTCACAGCATACTTGATCACTGTTAAACTACGATTAGGAATGCTTATCGTTCAATCCCTAGACTGCATTTTGGGTAATCTCATCTGGCTATACTCCTACCTGCATACAGGCAGAGCCTAAAGATCAAGGCACCAGAGGTAGGGACAACAAAGAGGTAGTCATGGGAGGCAGAGGAGTGCCTATGGGATTGCTTTGATTCAATGAACTGGGCCACATTCAAAGACTCATCAGAGGATCTGAATGAATACACCATGGTTGTCATGGACTTTATAAAGGCAGTTGTAGATGAATGTGTCCCCACATATCATTCAGAATCTTCCCCAGTTGGAAGCCCTGGATGAACCAAGATCCGCAATCTGCTGAGAGCCAGATCGGTGGCATTCAGGTCTAGCAACCATTGTAAAGTACAAGAAGTCCAGGTACAACTTCCAGAAAGCAGCCTCCTGTGTGAAGTGGCAATTCCAGACCAAACTTGAAACACTGAAGTTGCTCAACAGATGTGCCAAGGCTTGAATGCTATCACCTCCTGCAAAGTGAAACCAAGCAACATGCGTGACAACAGGATTTTGCTCCATGATGAGCTTAATACCTTTTATGCTCACTTTGACTGACAGAAGACTCAAGCACTGTAATGAACTCCCAGAGCCCCTGATAACCAATGATTTCCATCTCTGAGGCCACTGTGAGAGCATCATTCATAAGGGTGAACTCATGAAAAGCTCCAGCCCAGATGGGTTACCGGACTGAGTACTGAAGACCTGTAATGTTCAACTGGCTGATATGTTCACTGCTATCTTTAACCTCTTGCTTTGGCAGTCTAAAATACCCAGCTGCCCAAGAAGACTGTGGTAACCTAACTCAATGACTATCATCCTGTAACTTTTACATCCATTGTGACGAAGTGCATTGAGAGGTTGGTGGAGAAGCATATCAGTGCTTGTCTGAGGAGTGACTTGGATCTTGCTCCAATTTGCCTACTGTTACAACAGGCCAACATCAGATGCCATTTCATTGGCTCTTCAATCAACCCTGGAACATTTGGACAGTGAAAATATAAACATCAGGATACTCTTCATTGTCTACAGCTTGGCATTCAAATCTATCATTCCATCAAAACTAATAAATAAGCTTCAAGACCTAGGCCTCAATACCTCCTTGTGCATTTGGATCCTCGATTTCCTCACTTGTAAACCCCAGTCAGTTCAGGTTGGCAACAACATCTTCTTCACAATTGCCATCAGCACTGGTACACCACAAGGCTGTGTGATTAGCCACCTGCTCTACTCACTTTGTACTTATTACTGTGAGGATAAGTACATCTCCAATGCTATATTTAAGTTTGCCGATGCCACAACTGTGATGGGTCAAATCAAAGGTGGCGACAAATCAGCATATAGGAGGGAGATTGGAAATCTGGCTGAATGGTACCACAACAACCTCTCACTCAAAGTCAACAAGATCAAAGGGCTGATTATTGACTACAGGTGGAGGAAACCTGTGGTCCATGAGCCAATCCTCCTCATGGGATTAGAGATGGAGAGAATCAGCAACTTTAAATTCCTCAGCACTTTCTTCACAGAGGATCTGTTCTGGGTCCAGCATGTAACTGTCATTACAAAGGAGGCACAGCAGCCCATGTCTGCTTTCTTAGAAAGTTGCATAGATTTGGCATGTCATCTAAAACTTTGCAAAACTTGTATAGATGCAGAGGGGAGAGTAAAACTGACTGGTTGCATTACAGCCTGGTATCAAAACATCAATGTCCTTGAATGGAAAAAAAACTACAAAAAATAATGGACACAGCCCAATCCATCATAGTCAAAGCCCTCCCCACCACTGAGCACACTTACAAGTACTGTCACAGGAAAGCAGCATCCATCATCAAGGAATGCCACCTTACCCTCTTCTCACTGCTGCCATCAGGAAGGAGTTACAGGAGCCTCATGTCTCACATCACCAGATTCAGAAACAGTTGTTACCCTTCAACTATCAAGCTCTTGAAGCAGAGGGGATAACTTCAAACACCCCAATACTGAACAATCTATGAACTCACTTTTAAGAACTCTACAACATTTTTGCGTATTTATTTATTCAGTGACTTTTCTTTTTGTATTTGCACAGTTTGTTGTCTTTTGCACATTGGTTGTTTGCCCACCTCTGTGTTTGGTTTTTCATTATTTCTGTTGTGATTTATTCTATTTACTGTGAATGCACACAAGAAAATGAATCTCAAGCTAGTATATAGTGACATATATGTACTTTGATAATACATTTACTTTGAACTTAGAACTTTGATTTTTGTAGATATGCTCAGTGATGGTGAGGACTTTACCTGTGATGGATTGGGCAGCATCTACTACTTATTGTAGGTTTTCCTTTCAAGGGCATTGCTGTTTCTATATCAGGCTGTGATGCAACCAGTCAGTCAGTATACTCTCTACCCTATATCTATAGAAGTTTGTCAAAGTTTTAGATGACCTGCCAAATGTTCGCAAAGTTTGAAGAAAGTAGAGATGTTGCCATGCTTTCCTTTTAATAGCACTTACATGCTGGGTGCTGGACAGATCCTCTAATGATAACACCCAAGGAATTTAAAGTTGCTGACCCTCTCCACCTCTGATACCCTGATGAAGATTGACTTATGGACCTCTGGTTTCCTTCTCTTGTAGTCTAGGTGGAGTTAAATTGAAAATGGGAATAGGGGATTGAGAATTGTGTAGGAACATTTAATGTGTGCACATCTGATAATCTAATTGTAATCACGTAGCTATTTGCGAGAGCTTGCTGTGTGCAACTTAGCTGCAATTGATTGTTAATGCAATCTCAATTTTGGTGAAAAGATGGGAATGATTTTGATTGTCTTATCTGTTAAAATGGAAGTTAGGTTTTGGTTTTCCAACTGTATTTAAAAAGGATATAAAAAGAGGATTAGACTGTATGTAATCCAGTTTAAGATCTCATTTTTATGGAGTTTTCAGGCATTGATGTAGTCTTTTTAATTATATATAGTTTTTCTGTATTGAAAATAGTTGGAAAATTAGTATTGAGAGGATGTGTCTGTATATCAATAAGTTCTGATCTCAGTGTTTTTATTTGACTAACATTCTGTATGATTTCATGATAGCAATTCAGTGGTTTAGTCTTTCATATGAACTGTAGTTATTTTAGTCCTGCATAACAGCAAAATCTTGTTAGAGAAATATAACTTGCACTCGAACTTGGACTTTCAGTTTATGTCCTGAAGTATTGCCAAGAATTAATTTTATTTTTCTCTGCAATTTAATTAAGTACAGTTGGTAATTCTTAACATTACATTCCAGATAATGGTTGGTTATTTCACACTTTTGAAAATAATAAAACAATCGTCATCCTCAAAAAAATCACAAATCAAATTTGCACTCTTTCTGGTTGCTTGGCAACAATGGTTGCCCTAACAACAGTTTTCCTAATAGGAACATACAGTACAGTGTACTGCTAGTGCATTTTTATCTTGAAATCACCCTATCCAAAGTTAAATACTTGTAATATGTGACAAAGCAGAAAGATATCTCTTGATTACAACAGCAACAATTAATCTTTTCCATAGGAAGCACATTTGATAACTGATGAAGAAAATTTCTTTTGGATTTCAAACAAATTGGGCAGACTTTCCACTCACCTTGAAATCACTGGCTGTCTGCCCTTGGAACATGATATTTCATCCAGTCATCTGCTAAGAGAAAGGCTCATCATACATTAGTCTGACCTAGTACAGGTCCTCTCTGAACATAAGTGGCCAGCAGCTGCTGGATAGCTTTAACAGCTTGAAACCCTGCCCCAGAAACAGAAACAGGTTTATTATCACTGACATATGTTGTAAATTTTGCTGTTTTGTGGCAGCACTAAGTGTATGACATAAAAAAAAAGATCAGTTGCAAAAATAAATAAGAATAATGAGATACTGTTTATGGCTTCATGGACTGATGAGAAATCTGACAGTGGAGTGGAAAAAAATTCTAAAATACTGAATATGTGTCTTCAGTCTCCTGTACATCCTTCCCAATTATATTAATGAGAAGAGGAAATATTTTGAAAAGTGAGGATCCTTAATAATGGATGCCACCTTCTAGAGGCTCTACTTTTAGAAGATGTCCTTAATGGTGTGTTGTGCTTGTGATAGAGCTGCTTGAGTCAACAGCCCTCTGCAGCCTCTTTCGATCACCTGCATTGAAGCTTCGATATCAGGTGATGATGCAACCCCTCAGAATGCTCTCCATTGTACATCTGTAGAAATTGTCTGGAGTCATACAGAACCTCCTTCAAGCTCCAAATGAATTCATCAATTATCTAAACTGGCGCTGGACCAAATGTAAAAAAAAAACTGGTAACTGGGATTTAAAAAAACGGAACCACTAATAACATCACAGGTATAGCATTCAAACAACTTTAAAAGCAAACTGAATAAAATAAAGTGGTTTCAATGGAGAATGTGCATTTCTATCAAATGTACCCAAGAACTAGAAAGTCTGTTCAATTCTGAGTTGTCCCATTGGTGTCCATAGGAAATCCACAATTTCAATGAAGCTGAACTGGCAATATTGCATATGACGATGCTGCCACACAAGTCCTTTCCCTGTGCTGGATATTTGGAAGTGCTCAAAGATACATGAAAGATCTGCTCTAATTTGTTTCAGAGATTTTATTCCCATTCAATTTTGTGGTTTGCTAATGACCTTGACTAGTTGAAGTTTTGGATATAAATATAATCTCAAGTATTGTTTATTACATAAAAGAAATTAATTCATAGCCTTCTCTGAATTCAGTTTGTGCATAAAAACCATATTTGTTGGTTCAGTCATTCCTATTGAACCATTGAATGTGCAATTTGCCCTCTATTTTAGCTGTGTTCATGTTTCTCTCCTCTGGAGCATAGTCCTCCATTATAAATGTTGCATTATCAGCTATCTCATTTTGTAGCTAATAAAAAAAGCATTGACACTTCTGGCTTTGCACTTTACTAATCCCACCTTCAGCCTCTGCTTCTAAGTCTTTGAGTATGTGGGTCTCTGACTTTGGGAAATGACAGTTGGCTTATGAGTGTCTAGTCCATCTGACCTGATGTTACTGGTTTGAATTCTTCCATTCTGATTTTCATTTGTCAAACCTTATCAAAAACTGCTTTTTACCAAGAACATTAGTACCATTCTGAGTGAGTTTGACAGAGGTAATCTCATCTTTCTCTCTTATATGTTTGAGGTCTTTTGCTTGCTTACTTTGCCATCCTGCTGTCACAACTTTACAGCTTTGCCTTGCAAAAGAGTTTCACATTCGTTTGATTCCATTCTTACAAGGTGATCTTGATCATCTGAATAAGTGGCCATGGAATGGCAAATGGAGTTCAATTTGGATATAAGCAGGTGTTACATTTCTGTAAGTCAAATCCAGATAGGGCTTTCACTGTAACTGTCTTTATTTCACTATAACTGCACTCTATTTTTCTAAGCTCCATGTACGCATCCAAAAGTCTCTTAAAAGACCCTATTGTATCTGCCTCCACCACTGTTGCTGGCAGCCCATTCCACACACTCACCACTCTCTGAGTAAAAAACTTACCCTTGACATCTCCTCTGTACCTACTCCCCAACACCTTAAACCTGTGTTCTCTTGTGGCAACCATTTCAGCCCTGGGAAAAAGCCTCTGACTAACCACACGATCAATGCCTCTCATCATCTTATACACCTCTATCAGGTCACCTCTCATCCTTTGTCACTCCAAGGAGAAAAGGGCAAGTTTGCTCAACCTATTCTCATAAGTCATGCTCCCCAATTCAGGCAACATCCTTGTAAATCTCCTCTGCACCCTTTCTACGGTTACCACATCCTTCCTATAGTGAGGCAACCAGAACTGAGCACAATTTCAATCAGGCTCGTAAGGCACAACCTGCCCTTGACAAAACCATGCTGACTATTCCTAATCATATTATACGTCTCCAAATGTTCATAAATCCTGTCTCTCAGGATCTTCCCCATCAACTTACCAACCACTGAGGTAGGACTCACTGGTCTACAATTTCCTGGGCAATCTCAACTCCTTTTCTTGAATAAAGGAACAACATTAGCAACCCCCCAAACCTCTGGAACCTCTCCAGTCCCATTGATGATGCAAAGATCATTGCCAGAGGCTCAGTAATCTCCTCCTGTGCCTCCCACAGTAGCCTGGGGTACATTTCATCCGTTCCTGGTGACTTATACAGCTTGATACTTTCCAAAAGCTCCAGCACATCCTCTTTCTTAATATCTACATGCTCAAGCTTTTCAGTCCACTGCAAGCCATCACTACAATCACCAAGATCCTTTTCCATAGTGAATACTGAAGCAAAGTATTCATTAGGTACCTCTGCTATTTCCTCCAGTTCCATACACACTTGCCCACTGTCACTTGATAGGTCCTATTCTTTCACGTCTTATCCTCTTGCTCTTCACATACTTGTAGAATGCCTTGGGGTTTTTCTTAATCCTGTCCACCAGGGCCTTCTCATGGCCCCTTCTGTCTCTCCTAATTTCCTTCTTAAGCTCCTTCCTATTAGCCTTATAATCTTCTAGATCTCTAACATTACCTACATTTATTCCAACAGTGCGGCGATGAAGGCTGTGTACACAGGGGCATTTTAGTTACTACACGGCCATGTACCCACACAGTTTAGAGGAAACAGTGGCTGCAGCAGAATATTCAGAAGATTCCATTCACTCCCCATAACAAAACACTCTTGACATCAGCTAATACATCTCCAACTGGAGATTCCTCAAAATGGATGAGTCTTAATGCATTTCTGAATGGGAGTTTCATGCCAGATCTTTCAGATGCCACAATCATATTTGGAAGAAGTTGTACCAAAGTGCTGGCATTCACAGGTCCTATCCCTGCAGCTCCGATTTCAAATTCTCTGAAGAACAGGATTTCTGAATGCTCAGGACTTCTCAAGAGTCAAAACGAAATGTGAAAACTTACTGCTAGATATCCAACCCTGTATATGTGCTGGTCTGCTATACCTTTTGGAGAACAGATTTAATGAAATATTTCACTTTCTTGTCCCATCTTGATTGAGGCCTTGTTACAATTTTATGCTCATTGCAGCACTAGGAAGATCCCTGCACCATACTCCCCTTCTTTTCTTCAGTGAGTATCATGTGGATTTTCTAGATCATTGACAATTTTGAGTTGCTTTCTTTATAATCTGGAGCTATTTGTGAATATTAAGATCTACTCAACATTAGCACTTTCTCATCATCTGTACCAAATATATTGGAAATTCAAATCACAAACAAGAGAAAATCTATGGATGCTGGAAATCCGAGCAACACACAGATTATGCTGGAGGGACTCTGCAGGCCAGGCAACATCTATGGAAAAAAAGTACAGTCAACGTTTCGGGCCGAGTCTCTTTGGCAGGACTGGAGAGAAAAAAAAAGACGAGGAGTAGAATTAAAAGGTGGTAGGAGGGGCAGGAGAAGCATAAGGTAAGAGGTGAAAATGGGAGGGGAGGGGTGCTGGAAAGTTCATTGGTGGAAGAGATACAGAGCTGGAGAAGGGGGAGTCTGATAGGAGAGGACAGGAGACCAGAGAAGAAAGGGGGAGGAGCACCAGAGGGAGCTGATGGGTAGGCAAGGAGATAAGGTGAGAGAGGGAAAAGGGGATGGGGAGTGGTGAAGGCAGCTGGGGTCCATGACTGGAAATTTGAGAAAGCTCTCCAGACAGAATATAAGGTGTTGTTCCTCCAACCTCCAACAGTGGAGGAGGCTATGGAAAGGCATAGCAGATAGGGAGTGGGAAGTGGAATTAAAATGGGTGGCCATTGGGAGATCCCACTTTTTCTGGTGGATGGAGCATAGTTGCTCAGCGAAGTGGTCTCCGATTCTACCTCAGGTCTCACTAATATATAGGAGGCAACACTGGGAGCACTGGACACAGTCCCTCCCCACTGACCTCCCCCCTGGCACTTATCCTTGCAAGTGAAACAAGTGCTACACCTGCCCCCACAACTCCTTCCTCACTACCATTCAGGGCCCCAAACAGTCCTTCCAGGTGAGGTGACCCTTCACCTCTAAGTCTGTTGGGATCATATACTGTGTTCTGTGCTCCCAGTGTGACCTCCTGAATATCGGTAAGACCCAATGCAGATTGGGAGACTGCTTCGCCGAGCACCTGCGCTCCATCCACCAGAAAAAGCAGGATCTCCCTTCCACCATTCCCCATCCCCTCTTTCCTCTCTCTCATTAACTTCTTGCCTGCCCATCCCCTCCCTCTGATGCTCCTCCCACTTCTTGTGTCTTCCATGGCCTTCTGTCCTCTATCAGACTCCCCCTTTCTCCAGTCCTCTACCTCTTTCACCAATCAAATTCACAACTCTTTACTTCATCCCTCCCCTTCCCAGTTTCATCTGTCACTTTATGTTTCTTTCTCCCCTCCCCATCTGTTAAATCTACTCATCATCTTTTTTTCTCCAGTCCTGCCGAAGAGTCTCGGCCGGAAATGTTGACTGTACTTTTTTCTATAGATGCTGTCTGGCTTGCTGTGTTCCTCCAGCAATTTGTGTGGGTTGCCGGGAACCTCAAATCACACTTTCATTTTTGAATGTTCCCCTTTTGAGACAAGTTTGCTCAATGTATGGTCTCTGTGACCTGTGTATACTTGCATCGATTCCTTCAGAACATCAAAGCAATCAGACCTTGAGTGGAGAATGTCATTGACCTTGAGATGAGATTTCACTGTTCACATCAAGCCAGGGATTCATTCTTGTTTTCTCCAAGCTGATTTATATACTTTGTTGCATTCTTGTGTATCTTAAGATCATAAGATATAGGAGCAGAATTAGGCCATTTGACCCATTGAGTCTGCTCTGCCATTTCATCATGGCTGATCCAATTCTCCTCTCAGCCCCAATCTCCTGCCATCTCTCTATATCCCTTCATGCTCTAACCAGTCAAGAACCTATCAACCTCTACCTTAAGTATACATAAAGATTTGGCCTCCACAGCTGCCCGTGGCAAAGAATTCCACAGATTCACCACCCGCTGGCTCAAGAAATTCCTCCTCATCTCTGTTCTGAGGCAGTGTCCTCTGGTCTTAGACCCACCCAACATAGGACACATCCTTTCCACCTCCACTCTATCAAGGCCTTTCATCATTTGATAGGTTTCAATGAGGTTACCCCTCATTTTGTACAACTTCATCAAAAGAAGAGTGCCCTTGCTAGAGGAACCACAAGATCAATAACATAAGAAATTCTGTAGATACTGGAAGAGATGAAGATCAAGTACAGAAAGTGCCAGATCTTCTGGGACAGAGGAGATGGAAAAGCCAAATTTAGACATACGGGTAAGAACACCTAAATAGATGGAAGATTTTCATAAGGATGCCACAAATCTCTTACATAGCATTTAATGGAACATATTCCATTGTGAACATGGCAGGCTAGCACACATCAGCCAACAACTTGGATGAAGGAACATGCATAACTTAAATAGTGCTGAAATATAATCATTATTCCCTTCTAATATCCTTCAACTTGATTGAGAAATAAATGAAAGTAAGACTTGGTCCCAAAAGGCCAAAGGATGAGGATATTACACAGTGTACTACATGTTTGTCAGCAGTGTCTTTAGTTAAACAGAAAGCATTGTTGTGCAGTTGTAAAAACAAATTGATGGAAATATACAGCAGGCCATGCAGCATTTGAAGTGAGAAATAAAATTTTACATTTTGGGTCAATGACCCTTCCTTAATTCAGACATTACCCTGTATTCTTTGAGATACCAATCTTGGATATCATCATTTCTGTAACCACTGTTTTTTTAACGGAAAGAACTGTTTAAGAACTCAAAACTTGTAGTCATTGCTGCATGACCAACTGCAGATGGTTGCTTGAGATTTGTAAAACAATCTTGATAGCCTGCATTGATTTCTATACTGAAAAAAAATCTTGGACATTTGCATGGTAATTGGGTTCTAAACCTGTAGTTGAATCAGTAAGTGGCCACCATGCACTGGTAATTTAATGCTGCAACAGCAGAGCTGATAAATTTCTAACCACATGCTTTTAAAGACGTATTTCCCCATAGTAAAGTATACTGCCATAACATAGTTCCAATCACAATTTCACAGAATAAACAGACCTAGCAGTTATCAGAAAATCTGACAGAAAATCTTACCATATATTCATATTTTAATGTAGAGAAACGTGTAAATTTTGCACAAGGGAACAGTCCGGGCTGACCTTCTTTCCCTCAGATGTGTTTCTTTCATAATTATGTATAATGCATGTTTGCAAATAGTTCTGATACAGGTCATGTAAACATCTAGATTTGAAAATTGCTAGAAATATTTAATAGGTCAGACAATGGAAAGGAAATGGTTAATATTTCAACTTGATCTTTTATTGGAACTGATATATTATAGATCTGAAATACTAACTCTTTCTCATTCTTTATAAATTCTGTCAGATTTACTGAGTATTTTCTTTGTTGATTTTGGGTTTCGTGAATCTGCTATATTTTATTTATAGACAAGAGCCCATAAGACCGTAAGATATAGGAGTAGAATTAGGCAATCCAGCCATCGAGTCTGCTCCGTCATTCTATCATGGCTGATTTATTATCTCGGTCCATCTCATTCTCCTGCCTTCTTGCCCTTACCAATCAAGAACTTATCAGCCTCTGCTTTAAATATACCCAGTGACTTGGCCTCTACAGCCATCTGTGCCATTGAATTGCAGATTCTCCATTCTCTGGCTAAGGAAATTACTCCTCATCCCTGTTCTAAATGGATGTCCTTCTAGTCTGAGACTGTCCCCTCGGGCCTTTGATTTCCCCACTATCGGAAGCATCCTGTCTATGTCCAATTAATAGCCTATTATTTACATGCCTGCAGTTTACAATACAGGAAAGACTTGAAGGAGTTCAGGTACCAGATAAAACTGCACACAGAAGATGGGGCAGTGATCAGGACAGGCTGATAAAGTTGTAAATGACTTCCTTATGAAGGGTCAGGATGAAAACTTTTCAGTTCCCCCGTCTCCAGCTCACTAATAACAAGATAACAGGAGGACTAGTTAACAGCATAGTGGAATGTATAATGCATTACTCTTTCCCCGGTTAAGCCATGTCCACAAAAGCAGAATCAAGTACTTCTTGTGTGGATAATGTGTTCTTAGAATTTGAAATTTGATCACAACACTAATAATTAATCTAATGTATCTGCATCACTGAACAGAGTTTCAGCAGGTTGCAAATAAACTTGTACAATTTCTGTAGTTTATCTTGTTATAATGTCTTTAGTATTCTTGACAATCTGTTATCAAAAAGTGAATATACAATATGCTTTAAGCTTGCTTCAGATTATTATTTTAATAATGATTTTGATTAATATTCAGTTGCAGTATTGTCCGGACCCTTAGCCTTTGCTGTATCAGGTTTCCTCAACCATCTCTTGATACAGTTGGCTAGAGAATAGTTTCTGTGATGGCAGTGTGTCAGGAAGAAACTTAAGGTGAATTATACAGTATATTTGGAACTTTTGGCTGAACTTGGGCGTGAATACTTCAGATTTCTCTTTAGGACTCAGAAGTTGGGCTTCACTGAGGATAATGATTTTCTTTCAGCTGCCTTGTCCAGGTAGCTGTCATCACCTTTCATAATTCAGATGCTGCGAGATTACAGAGTTTAGAACTGAACTGGTGGTTGTGACATTGTGGAGCTCTGATTACATGCTTTTTAGCATGCTTGTCCTATGTTGCAGCTTCATTTAGGCTGCCACTCATTATTTTATTGTGGCTTGAATATTCTTTTTGACTCAATGAATAAGGGTTGATCCCTTGGCTTGGTAGTAATGACAGAGTGAGGAATATGATTCAGAAAGCAATATTTTTCATTGCTGCTGATGGTCCACAGCACCTCATAGATTCTTAGTTTCAAGCTGCAAGATCTTTTGAGTTGATCCCATTTAGCATGACTATAGAGACATATAAGAAATGTTGGACTTCTGTCTCTCCAAATACAGTGTGCTATTAACTCCACCCATGCTTTCTTATACAACTACCACAGGTATATTACTGGTGATAAAGCGAACTAGATGCATTCCTCATGTTGATACACTCTCTAGCTGCAGTAGACCTAGTCCGGTTGCCATCTGTAATATGATGCAGTCATTGAGGGTGTTCCCAATCCATTCTCGGTAATAAACCTTAAAATCCCACACACAGTATATAATATGTATCCTTCAAACTTCCATTATTATTTCCAAGTGTTGATTAGCATCAATGAGCACAGATTCATCAGCATGAGGAGGACACGTAGTGGTTTCCTTGCATCCTGACTGGCTGCATCACTGCCCGGTATGGGAACTGTACCTCCCTCAATCGCAGGACTCTGCAGAGAGTGATGTGGACAGTTCAGCAATCTGTAGATGTGGACTTCCCCCTATTCAGGGCATTTACAAAGACAGGTGTGTAAAAAGGGCCTGAAGGATCACTGGGGACCTGAGTCACCCCAACCACAAACTGTTCCAGCTGTTCCATCTGGGAAACAGTACAGTAGCATAGAAGCCAGGACCAACAGGCTCAGGGATTGCTTTTTCCACCAGGCCATCAGACTGCTTAATTCATGCTAACACAACTGTATTTCTATGTTATATTTAACCATTTTGTTACTGTCCTGTTGTACATACTATTTATTATAAGTTACTATAAATAGCACATTGTACATTTAGATGGAGACATAATGTAAAGATTTTTACTCCTCATGTATATGAAGGATGTAAGTAATAAAGTCAATTCGATTCAATTCAATGTTTGACCTAATGCTATGAGACTTCATATGGTGTGGAGTCAATGTTGGGACACCCTAGAACTGCTACTTATCATGTAAACTATCAACAGCCACCTCTGGTGGGATGGAACACAGCCAGTGCTTGTGATCCAGGATTCTTACTCATAATCGTACTCACAGAATCATTCCTTTATAAACAACATCTGCCTGTTGCTTGCCTGGTCAGTGAAACAGCTCTGCCAGTTTAGATTTCAGCACCCAAATGTTTGAGGAGACTTGCAAAGAAAACTGGATTGGGATGCAACTTCTGCATGATCACAAATAGAATTTTCTCTTGGGAGGCCATTGGAGGGTGCTTAATTGCATTCTGGCAGGCTTGGGAAGGATAGCAGATTTGCTCCCTTGAATGACATTGGTGAACTAGACAGGTTTTATGATAATCTGTTAGCTATTTAAAGATCTGCCCCTGGAATAGTTGAGTTTGTTTAATTAAAGTCATTTACTAAACTGATCTGAAGGCACTTTGTAAGGATACATGGCAGAGAAAAGCCTAATATAATTGCAGTATTTTTTGAAGAGAGACTTTATAAGGAATAATGAACTTCTAATACAGCATTTATTTTTAAAGTACAGTGTATGGCTATAAATAGTGACCATATATTTTAAAAATAAATGTTGTATTTCCCAAGTGATTATTCATTCTTTTTGATGGCTTGATTTTAAATTACTGAAAAGTATATCATTGTTTTGCATGAGAAATTCTAAATGTAAAATTTCTATTAGTGTTAAACTAGGGAAGAAGTCCAAAACTAACACACTTGTGGTTAAGAATATATCATTATGATAAAAAATATTTTAAAAAGCCTGAAGTATATTGAGCTTATACTTTAGATAACTTTAACAGTTTCCAGTTTTTATCAGTCTGCCCATTATAAATGTTTCTTTTACTGTCTCCACCTTGATCTCAGGACTTTCCTCCTTAAGTTGCTTTGGCTCTGCATCATTAAAATGCTCCAAATCTTTGACCAAGCTTATAGTCACCTGTTTTAACACATTGCTTTGTTTATCCTGGGCCGAATATATTGATGTAATTATAAAGAAGGCAAGACAGCAGCTAAATTTCATTGGGAGTTTGAGGAGATTTGATATGTCATCAAAGACTCAAGCAAATTCTACATATGTACTTTGGAGAGCATTCTGACTGGTTCCATCACCATTATGGTATGGATTGCCAAAGCAAAGCATCAGAAAAAGCTGAAGAGTGTTGCCAGTTCCATCATTGAAACTAGCCTCCCCAACTTTGAGGATGTCTTCAAAAGCGGTGCCCCAAGAAGATGCCATCCACCAAGAAGGACTGTCACTATCTAGAACATGCCCTCTTCTCATTACTGCCATCAATGAGAAGGTACAGGAGCCTGAAGATGCACACTCAATGTTTTAGGAACAGCTGAAGTGATGTCGGTACAGAGTTAAAAAACAACATGGCATCACAACCAATTACTCTTCTGATTTTATTCCGATTTTAATCTCATAGAGATATGTGGGTTCATGCTAATGCTCAGAAAAGAAGCTTAAGGATTGTATTTCAGTTAGTAGAAGGGTTAATGGGTGTCTTTAGTGATGTGCAAAGAAATCAGTATCCCATACCTGTTACTTGGAGATGCAAATCAATTTTTGAATGATGGAAACTAACATACTTAGGACTTGTTGGTCAAATCTAATAGACATAGTTGAAGATAGGCACTGCTGAGCAAATACAGTATGTCTGGATTTTGATAAGTATTTGATAAAATAACATGCAAAAAGATTGTTACATAAAATAAAGTAGACAACACATTAACAAGGGTAGAGGTTTGATATAGTGTCCAAGTGAAAGGAATTGTTTTTGCTTTGGCAAACTGCTGGTTGTCGATTTGGTTCTATAGGGATCATTCCTGGGTCCTCAGCTATTGACAATCTATATTAACAACTAAGAAGAAGAAGCAATGTGCAGTGTATCAAAGTTTGGTGACAATACAAATCTTAATGGAAAAGTGAGCTGTGATCAGTAAGCATAGTTTGCAAACTAGGTTAAGGCCAGATGGAGGATAATGTAGGAGAAAATATGCATAAACACATCTTGGTAAGACAAATTGAAAAGCAGTATTTTTTAAACAGTGTGAAACTAGTAAAACCTGGTGTGCAAAATAATTTTATCATGCTTGTACATATAAACATGCACTTAGTGTGGCAATTGCTAGGTTGGAGTAATGTGTAAGGAGCTTCTGAAATTTAAAGGGTTTTCTGACATCTAATTTTGGTAAATGTGTGTAATTTTTGATCTCGACTTAAAATAGGTGTGCTTGCCATGAAACTAAAGCAGTATGGTGTTACTAGTTTGAATTCTACAATGAGGATGACTATCTTATGAAGAAATTAAGTAAATGTTTATGATTGAGATGGAGAGTAAATTGCATCTTTCGTTGTAAGTCTCTGTGCAAGTGGGCTTTGGATGCTGTCATCAATATGAGAGTGAGAAAGATTGCCAAATTTAAATCCTAAATTTTTAACCATTTCATGCTGCTCAGAGATTTTAATATAAAGGGCATTATTATTTTGAAAGCATTTTGTTTTGCTATACTTTGAAGTATCCCTCTTGAATTTATTAAACTTTGATTTGACACCATGAATGAAATCCCATCAATCATTTATCAGCATAATAAATTATTTTACATACCCTGAAATACAAGTTCCACAACATTATGGTTGACAAGTAGCCAAACTTCATGACTTGCAATGAGCTAGAACTTCTATCTTCTATAGGACCTGCATTCAAACAAGACCAGGTTTAGAAATAAAAGCATATCGCTGCTGGCTTAATCAGGCATGCTAGGAAATCCCTCAGACCTTCAATTGACCTGGCTTGTCATTTCAATCTTTGCAAACTCTGGAGTTACTTGCAAGATAGTTTTAAAATTTATAACAGACACAAAGTGCTGGAGGAACTCAGCAGGCTAGGCAGCATCTATGGAAATGAGTAAACAGTTGGACCAAAATATCCTTCCATAGATGCTGCCTGGCCCACTGAGTTTCTCCAGCATTTTGTATGTGTGGCTTGGATTTCCAGCATCTGCAGATTTTCTTATCTTAAAGGTTAACAAGATTTGATTTGACAAACTACAAAAACTATTGGCAATCTTGATCAAGGAAATTGTTGATATGGGAAAAGTTACAATGATGTGGCGGTTTACTTTCCTGAGATGGGGAGCTAAGGATGTTACTGAAGCTTCATTTTCATGTTTAGCTACATCTTGTGTATCCTGAAAGTGTTAGAAGCACAGTAAAATGCAAAATATTCAGTTCTTTTTAGTGCTAGCCCACACTTCATTTTCATTTCTAGTGAAATCAATATAAATTAAAATCAGGCTGATCTTGTGCTATCTGATTGGTCCGCAATATAGGTTTAATATGCAGGAAGATGTTGAAAATTTATCCCAGTAAATCTTGAGCTGAAACTATTACGTGCAGGCAGAATACGTGGGAGAATCCTTTTGATGGTGTAATCAGAATGGGCTCAGCATTATTTTCCTGTACCCAACTGCTGAAATACAAAGAAGCAGTTGAAATTTTTATGATCTTTAAAGGATAAAAAAAAACAAGTGAATCAAAAAATATATTCATGAAGGGGATAGATATACACTGAGTGGCAACTTTTAATATGTACACCTGCTCACTAACACAAATATCTCATTAACCAATCATGTGGCAGCAACTCAATGCATAAAAGCATGCAGGCTTGATCAAGAGGTTCAGTTGTTATTTAGAGTAAGCATCAGAATCAGGAAGAAATATGATCTAAGTGACTTTGGCTGTGGAATGATTGTTGGTGCCAGACAGGGTGGTTTGAGTATCTCAATACTGCTGATCTACTGGGATTTTCATGCATATAGTCTCTAGAGTTTCCAGAGGTTAGTGGGAAAAACAAAAAACATTCAGTGAGTGGCAGTTTTGTCGGCAAAAACATGTTGGATAAGAGCGGTCAGAGGAGAATGGCCAGACTAGTTCAAGCTGACAGGAAGGTGACAGTAACTCAGATAACCACATATTACCACAGTGGTGTGCAGAAGAGCATCTCTGAATGCACAACACGTCAAATCTTGAAGTGGTGGGCTTCAGAAGCAGAAGACCATGAACATACACCAGTGGCCTCTTTATTCATTTCAGGAGGTAAGTAATAATGTGGCCTCTGAGTGTATTTCTTAATGTTTCAAAGATTGAATGGTATTGGGAGAAAGTGGGGACTGAAACCGGGTATATAAATGGTGGAGTAGTGTGAAAGGGCTGATAGTTTATTCTTGTTTCATCACGATTTAATTAGCAAATTTTATCCAATGTCTCGACCTGCTTGATCAGAGCATGTATGGCATTGACATTGCTTGATATGACCATTTGTTTCCTATACTTTTTTTTACTGCCATTTTTAATGGCTTAATATCGAATTGCTGATGCTTGAAGCAAATGCCCCTTCTTTTTCTGCATTCTCAGATGACCCACACGTGCATATTGATTGTCTCACTTCTATGGTAGGTGGTCCCCATCACTAAATAGAGCTTTCATAGGGCTATATTATCCAGTGTTAACGCGATTTGTAGTTGCTTTTGAAATGTGAATTAACAGATGAAATCTGATGATCCAACCAGAGTAGGGGTATCTGAACTCGTGGAGAGTATATATGATTCTCGTGTTTGCCAAGTCCTCCTGTCATTGATAAAAGTCTTCAGCATTTCAAAAACACAGGCTGACATCAGATTCCTGAATGAGTACAGTTCTTTCCCAGGTTACAAAGGCCTGATTTATAGACAGCCATGCTGGTGAATAAGCATTTGGGAGATCGGAAGGATGGATTTCCCAGCTGTTGTTCAGGATTGGATCAGCTCTCAGGAACTGAGAGCTGGATCAGCTCCCCATCATAACCTGGGGAGGATCTTTACTGCAAAAGTAAAAATATTGCAATCAAGTATTCTGAAAAATGATCTTTGTTATTGAAATCAAGTTAAGATAAATAATTGGGGACATGTGGGTGCATCATAATTTGTATCACTACGTGACTGGGAAATCTCATCTCTGCTAGCCATGTCAGAACTTTGTGGATCTTCTGAAATTTCTGCTAGTCTGGGTAACATTAGATTCAGATTTATTGATCACATTTACATCGAAACATACAGTAAAATGCTTCATTTGCATTTATAATCAACAAACCCAAGCAACACACACAAATGTTGGAGGAACCCAACAGGTCAGGCAGCACCTACGGAAAAGAATAAACAGTCAATGTTTCAGGCTGAGACTTTTCTTCAGGACCCAAGGATGTGCTGGGGGCAGCCTGCAAGTATCACTATACATTCCAGCACGATAATAGAATGCCCACAATGTTCAGCAGAACACGGTAAGACAGGACATACCAAGTGACAAAGCAAAATAACAAAGCAAGCCATGTTCCTTCCTCCCTCCACTCAAGCATCCAGCAAAATTCAAAGTACATTTATTATACATTATACTACCTTGAGATTTATCTCCTAACAGGCAGCCAAAGAATGATGAAACCAAGAAGCAACCCCTTATACATGAAAAATGATCTAAAGTGCAGAGAATAAAAAACACATCATGCCCATAAGAAAATAAAAGTAAAATAACCCATAAAAGCACCCAATGTGCAATGGGAAAAAACATCATGCAAAGAGTAACTGCATGCAAATAGTGTTTCTGAACTGAAGTCCACAAACGAGTCCAAGACCCCATAGTTCAGCGCAGAGCTGAATAAGCGTTGTGGGGCAGCAATCTTAATTAGCTTGTTCATCAGCTTGGGCTCCAACACCTTGAACTTCTCAATCTGGCCTGGTGCTTAACTCTATTCAGACATCAGGTTCTGCCACTTCAGGCAGTGATCTGAACTGTCTCGCTCCTCACCACCCTAACCTTCTCAATCTGGCCTGATGCTTAACTCTCTGTCCGAACAATGAGTTCTCCAGCTTGGATACACCAGACTTCACCACCACGATTCAGCTTGTAAATCTCCACCCAAACATTGTGTTCAGTCACGTCAATACGCTCTGGGGCCTGGACCCTGTGGTTTCGATTCGACCTGTGCCCGAGCTTTCACACTCTTGGTGACAGGCTGCTGCATCACCTAGCCTTAGTTCTGCCACATCAAGTTGCTTCCAAATCCGAAGTGAAGTTACATACATGTGATGATCATTTTCCAGAAAAAGTGTAGTTAACAAAGTATTTAGTTGCTATCCTTGTTTCACCAGCCACTAGCTAGAAATCGCTAGGTTTCACCAGCACCATCTTAAACTGGAAGTTTAAGCCGGTTATGCCCAGATATTGCCCTCTAATTCCAGGACAGGACATCTTCTTCAGCCTCCAGCTTCTAGTATACTCGTGGATTTGCAGACCTGGTGCCTTCTGCATCCTTTGTGGACTCCAGAGATTTGCAGACTTGGGCTCTGACCATCAGCCTCCATTGCTGGAATTCTGATCACTTCTGGGCTTTGACCTTTGGCATCAACTAAGCACACACCGATGACAGCAACTGAGGACCTGAGCTCTGGACTGGCGGATGATGGAGCCCCTAACACGAAGACTCAAAATCTAGTCTCACAATTCACATACACAGGATGTCACTGGCCCACATTCCTCCTCCTCAAATCATTCCTGGAATACACCAGAGATTCTAGCCCTTGCTTTCACTGGTCTGTGGGTCCAACATTTGACCCATGACCCTGTTGCTGGCCTTTGAATAAAGAGCAGAGGTTTATACTCTTAGCTATGGACTATGACTAGTGAGCAGGAGAATGAGAAGAGAACTATCTTTTAAATATCTTTTAAATCAGGTTCGCATTTAAACTTAAAAAGGCAGAAATTTGTGGCAGTTTTCCAGAGTTGGACTGCAACCATTCACTGAGGAGGAGTACGAAAAGAGAGCTACCTTTTGAATCAGTTTCACACTCAGGAAGAACTTTTGGAGTTGGACTATGACCAAACACTGAGCAGGATTCATTAGAAAGGGTGAATAAAAACAATGCAAGCACAAATGGAGTGGCCACTCTTGGAGAGGCTTTGACTCATTGGGATTCAGTGAGATCAGGTTTGGGTGAGGTAAATATCTGTTAAGTTTGTCTTTTTCTACTTAATTCTTCATTCCTCATCTGTTAGGGCATAGTAGTGCAGTGAAAATGGCTCTGGGGCAGTGTTTTGTTCTGTATGTGAGATGTGGGAACTCTGGGAGACCCCCAGCCTCCCAGATAGCCACATCTGCCCCAAGCTGTAGCTCCTCAGAAAACATACTAAGGAACTGGAGCTGCAGCTTAATGACCTTTGGCTCATATGGGAGAATGAAGTGGTGATAGATAGGAACTACAGAGAGGTAGTCACCCAAGACAACTAACTGGCTGACTGATGGAAGGGAATTGGGTGACCAGTGCAGAGTACCCCTTTGGCCATCACCCTCAGTAATGAGTATACCACTTTGGAAACTGTTGGGGGTTGGTGGGGGGGGGGGTGGTTGACTTACCAGCAAGGAGCCACAGTGACCAAGTAGATAGAGTGCTGACAAATAAGCCCTCCAGGGTAATATTCTCTGGATTGCTGCCTGTTCCAGACACCAGTGAGGATGAAATGGCAGATGAATGCATGGCTAAGAGTCTGGTGCAAGGGGCAGGGTTTCAGATTTCTAGATCATTGGGATCTGTTCTGGTTAAGAAGGACAGGTTGCACCTGAACCCAAGAGGAGCCAATATGCTTGCGGGCCGGTTAGCTCAAGCTGTTCAGGAGGGTTTATACTAATTTGGCAGGGGGATGGGAACCAGAGTGATCAGGCTGAGGATGGGGTAGTCGACTTACCAACAGAAGCAATGTGTAGTGAGAATCCTGGTAGGGGAGGCTGATGTTAAAGCAAAATTGCAGACAACAGGATGTGCAATGTAAAAGGAAGACAAAATTGAAAAGGGTGAATGTGCGCAGTATACGGAATAAGGTAGATGAAGTTACATTGTAAAAGGACAGCTAGGTAGGTTAAGTGGGTGGTGTGGCTCTGTTGGTTAAAAAGTGAAATCAAATCATTAGAAAGAGGTGGCATAGGTGTTGAAACATTGTTGGTCGAGCTAAGAAACTACACTGGTGAAAAGATCCTGATGAGAGTTATACACGTCCCAAACAGTAGTAAAGATGCGAGTTAGAAAGTACATGCCAAAAGGGCAATGTTATGATAGTCATGGGGGATTTCAATATACAGGTTGAATGGGAAAATCAGATTGATACTGGATCCCAAGAGGGGGAATTTCTAAAATGCCTACGAGGTGACTTTTTAGAGCAGCTTGTGGTTGAACCCACTAGGGGATCAGCTATTCTGGATTAGAAGCTGTGCAATGAACTGGAATTGATTAGATAAGTTAGGGTAAAGTAACCCTTGGGAACAAGTGATAATAATATGATGGTATTCACCCTGTAGTTTGAAAAGGAGAAGCTAAAGTCAATTGTATCAGTATTACAGGAAGAACAAATGCATGAGAAAGGAGTTGGCCACAATTGATTGGAAAAGGACATTTCAGGGATGACATCAGTGCAACAATGGTTGAAGTTTCTAGAAGCAATTCTGTAAGTGCAGGACATATACATCCCAAAGAGGAAGGAGTATTCTAAAGGCAGGATGACACAACCATGGCTAACAAGAGAAGTCAATGCCAACATAAAAGCCAAAGAGAGGGCATATAATTGAGCAAAAAATAGTGGGAAGTTAGTAAATTGCGAAGCTTTTAAAAACCAACAGAAGGCAGCTAAAAAAGTCATAAAGAAGAAAAAGATGGAATATGAAGGTAACCTAGTCAATAATATTAAAGAGGATACCAAAAGTTTCTTGAGATACATAGTGTAAAAGAGAGGCAGGAGTGGATATCAGATTGCTGGAAACTGATTCTGAAGAGGTGGTAATGGGGGACAAGGAAATTGCGGGTGAACTGAATAAGTATTTTGCCTCAGTGTTCACTGTGGAAGATAGTAGCAGTATGCTGGGGGTTCATGAGTATCATGGGACAGAAATGTGTGAAGTTGCTGTTACTAGGGAGAAGGCGCTTGAGAAACTGAAAGGTCTGAAGGTAGATAAGTCACCCGGATCAGATAGTATACACCCCAGGGTTGTAAAAGAGGTGGCTAAAGAGATTGTGAAGGCATTAATAATTATCATTCAAGATTCAATTGATTCTGACATGGTTCCGGAGGAATGGAAAATCACAAATGTCACCCCCCTCTTCAAGAAGAAAGAGAGGCAGAGGAAAGTCAATTAGTCTGACCTCAGTGGTTGGGAAGAGGTTGGAGTTAATTGTTAAGGATGCGGTTTCAGAGTACTTGGAAGCACATGATAAATAGGCCTGATACATCTGTTGGAATTCTTTGTATAAATAAGAAGCAGGTTAGACAAAGGAGAATCAATGAATGTTGTGTGCTTGGATTTTCAGAAGGCCTTTGACAGGTTGCCACATGTGAGGCCCATTGTATTACAGTAAACTCATTGTATTTCAGTGAATATTCTAGCGTGGATAGAGGATTTGCTGATTGGTAGGCAACAAAAATTAGGAATAAATGGAGCATTTTCCAGTTTGCTGCTGGCAACTAGTGGTGTCCCACTGGGGTCTGTGTTGGGACTGCTTTTTACGTTATATATCAATGACTTGGATAACGGAATTGATGGCTTTGTAACCAAGCTTGTGAATGATACAAAGATGGGTGGAGGGGCAGTTGGGGTTGAGGAAGCGGTGAGGCTATAGAAGAACTTAGATTATGAGAATGAGGAAAGAAGTGACAGATGGAATACGGTGTTGGGAAGTGTATGGTCATGCACTTTGGTAGAAGAAATAAAAGGAACAACTATTTTCTAAATGGGGAGGAAATTCAAAACTCTGAGGTGTAAAAGGACTTAGGAGTCCTTGTGCTGGAGTCCCTAAAGGTTAATTTTCATATTGAGTCATTGGTGAATGCAATGTTTCCACTTATTTAGAGAGGACTAGAACATATAAGTAAGGATGTAAGGTTGAGACTTTATAAAGTTCTGGTGAGGCCCCATTCAGAGTATTGTGAGCAGTTTTAGACCCCTTAGAAACGATGTGCTGACATTGGAGAGAGTTCAAAGGAGTTTAACAAAAATGATTCTGGAATTGAAAGCCTTGTCATATGAAAAGTGTTTGATGGTTCTGGGCCTGTAGCACTAGAATTCAGAAGAAAGATAGATGACCTCATTGGAACTTATCAAATGTTGAAACGTATTGATAGAGTGGAAGTGGAGAGGATGTTTCCTATGATGGGGGGGGGGGGGAGTCTAAGACCAGAGGCATGTGGTTATCTTAATGGGTGGAGAGTGTTCAGTGAGGATGACTTTGAAGGAAAGGTTGAACTTGGGTAAAGATGAGTGTGAGTAAGATTAATAGATTGATGGATCAGGATGTCAGGATTTATATAAAGGATGGGTTCAACCCTTTATTGGATACAAAGAAGAATATGAAGGAATAGGCTTCAAGTCAGGGGATGAGTGTTATTCATAACAACAGAATGTACAGATCACATGTTTCTTTTAATTCTTCCCAGAAGTGTTTTAGATTCTACTCAATTTTTTCCCCTCATGCATACAGTCACACATCTAATTTAGTGTTGGAGACTCTGCTTTTGGGTTTCTGAGTTTAGGTCTTTAAATTGAGTGCCATTTGATATACTAGTTCATTCTGGGATGCAGGACCTTATCCCATTGTGCAGTTCTATTTTAGGCAATAATGACATATGAAAAAGAATCTAGTGCTTTTCCGGTATATATGATGAATATACTCTTCTCGGGCTTCCACCTGGGTATGGTTGTCGATTTTAACTGACGTTTTGATGACTGACTCTGCCATCTTCATCAGGGATCATGCCTAGTCATGTCATGTGGTATATACATGCTTGTCATCTGTTCCTCCTGATTGGTTAGTCCTCATCCAATCAGGTTTCTGCTGACCCACCTTATTTACAATCAAATTCCAGCTCTTACTTAGAATGAGACCTTTGTCTTCGTTAAAATTCTTTTCCTCTGGTTTTATTTCAATGGCTTCCTTCACCAGACAGTCCCAAAAGTCATTGGCTCAGCACAGTAGTTTTGTGAAGTTGAAGTCAGTCCTCTGACCATTGTGAATGCAGTGTTCTGCTACTGCTGATTTCTGCAGGTAACACTGAGGCTAAGAAAGCATACAGTGCATTGGCCTTCATCAATCGTGGGATTGAGTTTAGGAGCCGAGAGGTAATGTAGCGGCTATATAGGACCTTGGTCAGACCCCACATTTCTGGTTGCATCACTACAGGAAGGATGTGGAAACCATAGAAATGGTGCAGAGGAGATTTACAAGGATGTTGTCTGGATTGGTGAGCATGCCTTATGAAAACAGGTTGAGTGAACTCGGCCTTTTCTCCTTGGAGCGAAGGAGGATGAGAGGTGACCTGATAGAGTTGTACAAGATGATGAGAGGCATTGATCGCGTGGATAGTCAGAGGCTTTTTCCCAGAGCTGAAATGGCTAACATGAGAAGGCAGAGTTTTAAGGTGCTTGGAAGTAGGTGCAGAGGAAGATGTCAGGGTTAAGTTTTTAACTCAGAGAGTGGTGAGTATGTGGAATGGGTTGCCAGCAACGGAGGTGGAGACGGATATGATAGGATATTTTAAGAGACTCCTGGACAGGTACATAGAGCTCAGAAAAATAGAGGGCTGTGGGTAACCCTAAGTAATTTCTAAAGTAAGGACATGTTCAGCACAGCTTTGTGGGCTGAAGGGCTTGTATTTCAGTGTTTCTATGCTAATTCAAATGAATACACTCTCTGTACTCCTTGATGCGGGTTTCCACCGTGCGCCCTGGCTGCTCCACACTCACAGGGAATCCTGTAAACGCTAGCCATCCTGAGGCCCAGGTCATCTTTGATCTGTGATTGAGCTTGATCTAAATAAGAGCTGGAATTAGATTGTAAACAAGGTGAGGCAGTGATTGGATGAGGACTAACCAATCAGAAAAGTCAAATGACAGGGATATATGTACCACCAGACTAGACGTGGCCAGGCATCATCCCTGATAAAGATGGCAGAGCTTGTCATCAAAACGTTTATTAAAATTGATACCTGTATCCATCTGGAAACCTGAGAAGAGTTTATTCATAGTAAGGACTTAGAAGACCAGATGCCCAACCATTCCCCATTTCAGCACATTACCTTTCTTTCTTAAACATGGAGCCCTACTCTGTTCAAGTAGTAAACATTTGAGAGATCGCCCAGATGTGTATGATCCTTTGTAGCTGAACATGTTTGCTGTTATTCCATCTCTTTTCAGGGAAATATTTCTGGTGAAGGATACGCACAGGAGTTGGATTAGGGTATAAGTTGGTACTTGCTATTTTTCTTGTTAAAATACAAGAAAAATACTTTATTTATTCTTGCTTATATGTTCGTATGGTGACTTATTTCTTTCAAAATTTTCATTAGATTTTCAGTAATTTGAGGAATTGTTGGTTCTGTACTTTTGTCTGTGATCCTGAGATGTCATAGCAGCGTAAATCAAGACTGGCATAGACTGTTCTTATCAGGAGAATCTCCTCTATCTAACCAGTTTCAGCTAGTTTGCAGTATAAAGTTAACACAGTGTGTGAAATCCTCCTTTTCTGTTGTCTTTTTACATGTTACTTATTATGTTTCATGTGTTGTTGGTACATGCTTACTTCATCTGACCTGTACTATGATGAACCTCTAATCATATAGTTATAATCTTAAGGTTTGTACCTCATTCTTGACTTTCAAATAATCTTCTGGTTAATAGAGTGGGGAGGCTTTGGCTCCCCAGGCTACAGCGAGAACGGGCTTGGGTGAGGTAAGTTTCTTCTTCTTCATTCTTCGTCTGTTAGTGCATAGTTAGAGCAGCGAGGATGGCTCCAGGGGCTGTGTTGTATTCTTTGTGTGAGATGTGAAATTCTAGGAGACCTCCTGCCTCCTGGATAACCACATTTGCACCAGGTGCACTGAGCTGGAACTCCTCAGAGAATGTGTTAAGGAACTCGAACTGCAGCTCAATGACCTTCAGCTCATACGAGAAACTCGGGAGGTAATAGATAGGTGCCTCAGAAAGTTAGTCACCCGTAAGTTGCAGGAGGCAGGTACCTGGGTGACTGTGAGGAGAGGGAAAAGAAATGGGCAGCCAGTGTAGAGTACCCCTGTGTCATCCCCCCATCCCCGTCAGTGGTTTATACCATATTGGATACTGTTGGGGGTGGGGGAATTGACCTTCCAGTGGGAAGCCACATCATCCAATACTCTAGAACTGAGACTGGCACTGTGGCTCAAAAGGGAAGGGATTGGGAAGCTTTTAAAAAGCAATAGAAGGCAACTAAAAAACCATAAAGAGGGAAAAGATGAAATACAAAGGTAAGCTAGCCAATAATATCAAAGAGGATACCAAATAAATTTTCAGATACATAAAGAGTAAAAGAGAAGCGAGAATAGATATTGGGCCACTGGAAACTGATGCTGGAGAGGTAGTAATGGGGACAAGGAAATGGCGGACAAACTATTAAGTATTTTGCATCAGTCTTCACTGTGGAAGACCTGAAGTTCAACAGTATCAAGGGGCTAAAGTGAGAGCCATTGCTATTACTAGGGAGAAGCTGCTCAGGAAGCTGAAAGGTCTGAAGGTAGATAAGTCACATGGACCAGATGGACTACATACAGGTTCACTGAATGAGATAGCTGAAGTGATTGTGGAGCTATTAGAAATGATTTTTCATGAATCACTAGGTTCTGGCATGAGTCCGGAGGTCTGGAAAATTGCAAATATCGCTCCATTCTTCAAGAAGGGAGAGTGACAGAAGAAAGGAAATTATAGACCAGTTAGTCTGACCTCAGTGATTGGGAAAACATTGGAGTTGATTGCTAAGGATGAGGTTTCAGGAGACACAGAGGCACACAATAAAATAGACCAAAGTCAGCATGGGAGAATATTGCCTAACAAATCTTAGAATTCTTTGAGAAAATAACATACAGGATAGAAAATGGAGAATTGGCGGATGTTGTGTTCTCTGCTTTTCAGAAAGCCTTTGACAAGGTGCCACACGTGAGGCTGCTTAGAAAGATTAGAGCCAAAGGTACTATGGGGAAGATACTAACATGGATAGAGTATTTGCTGATTGGCAGGAGGCAACAAGTGGAAATAAAGGGAGTCTTTTCTGATTAGCTGCCAGTGACTAGTGGTGTCAGTGATGGGACCACTTTGTTTTACATTGTAAAAATGATTCTGGGAATAAAAGCATATGAGGACTGCTCTGGGGCCATACTCGATGGAATTTAGAAGAATAATGGGAGGATCTCATTGAATTTTATTGAATGTTGAAAGGCTAACATAGAGTGGATGTGGAGAGGATGTTTTCTATAGTGGGTGAATCTAGTACCAGAGGTCACAACCTCAGAATAGAGGAAAGTCCATTTAGTAGGAAACTGAGGAAGGATTTCTTTAGCCAGATGCTGGTGAATCTGTGGAATTGGTTGCCACAGGTGGTTGTGGAGGCCAGATCATTGGGTGTGTTTAAGACAGAAGCTGATAGATTCAGGGGCAGGGCTTGAATGGTTATGGGCAGAAGGTAGGAGAATGGTATTGAGAGGAAATGGATCAGCCATGATCAAATGGCAGAGCAGACTTGATGGGCAGAATGGCCTAAATCTGCTCCTTTTTTGTATGGTCTTATGTTCTAATATCATCTCAACATTGATTTGATGTAGAAAATATTAATTTCTGTTGTTTTTTTATATCTTCGGATCTTTTAACTTGCTCTTGTTTAAAAATTATTGGTGATATGAATAAGGATAGAGGATAATTCCCCGGGAAGGAGCCTTTTGACATTCCATTTCATATCATTGAGAAGATCCAAGAATTTATTAAATTTAAACTTTACACATCTCAGTGAAACAAAACTTGTCATTCATTATTGACACAAAGAAAGAAAAGGACTTTAATTTTTAGATCACTTTGAATTACTTGAGCTCTCCCATAGTGGTTTTGATTTTTTTTAATGCCCAGCTACATATTTGTACACTGAAAACTAGCAAAATGGCAATAGATTGAATTACAAATTCCCTAGTTTTTTTTAGTACTGTTAAAAATTTAACCTGTATCCACAATACTTTCATGGTCTGCTCTAGAACTCCTTATTCAAAAGCAGACAGAGTACTTGTGCAGAAGAATTGCAGCTTTCTTGAGGGGAGTTCACCATGACCTTCTCAAGGGTGTTTGATGTAAACAATAAATCTTGACCTTGTCAGTAATGCCAAGATCTGAAACTTAATTAAAGAAAAATGACCTTTTTCAGAAGTTTTATATGCATGGCTTGGTTTGTATTCTTTGGAGAATGCTAGCAGTTCACTGCCTAGAACAGCCAACAAGTTTCGTGTGAAAGGCCAACAATGAAATACAAACATGGAAACCCTGAACTTGTTGGCAGCTGTTCACTAGGATTTTTAGATTGGTGGTGGTTCTGCAGTTGTGAAGTCATAGGGATTCCCCAGTTCTTAGGCACTAAAACAAGGAATGAAATCAAATATTTTATTTATAGATTTTAAGTACATAAGTTTGGTTGAAGATATTTGTATTTTTATTATTTATTTTTTCCTGTATTTTTTTAACATTTTCAAGTTGTAAATTTATGAATGTTATAAATGCTGTGTTTAGATAGCTTTGACAGATTGTTAAGTATATCACAACCAACTAAAAGCAAACTTTCCTGTGATTGAATTGATCCTTCCAATCTCATATTGAAGTAGATTACAACAGTAATTTCCAAAATTACAGGTGATCTCCATGTTACAGAAGGGCTATATTTTTATATAAGGTAGACCCGGTCATAATTTCTGCAATGCAAGCCCCTTTTTCTGATTGATCCCATGTTAATAGAGGAACTACATTTCTTTGAAATGTTTTTCTCTCTTATTAAATCACCTTATTGGTGACGTCAACACTAGATGTAGGATGGACAAACCTTGTGTGAAAGAAACAAATCTATTTTATTTTCTCCTGCTGTTAAGTTAAGGAAGGGAATTTGAGGATCCGGGTTCATGGGAGAAAGCTTGGTGAGGGAGAGGTTCGGGGAGGTAATACGTGATTGAATGGAAGTTGAGTAGGCCAATGGATTATTGTCAGGAACTAGCTTGTTTACTGTGGTTCCCCGCAATTCAGTGTGTCAGAGGAAATACCTCACAGATGAAAAGTTTAGCTGTGCTGCACTCTTGACACTCTGTTCTCATGTCTTCAGAGCAGAGAAGGTGTGGCAAATAAGCCAGTTGGCTGTGACTGCCAACCCAATTCATGCAGTGACGTTATATCCAAATATTATTATTCCACCATATTAACTAAAAATAAACATTGTCCAAATTTGCTGTCTCTTTTACATTTTGTTTATTTTTCCCCACGTAAATTCCAAAAGGGCAAGCTTTATTCCATGTATCAAATTCCTAGATAGTGATTTGTGAATTCTCTAAGGGCGAATTTCTGTAATCCAAATTGCCATTATTTCTACCTTTATATTATGGGAAATCTGGCCTTACTAAATTGATTTGAGATTTATTTTAAAGATGGTTATCAAAAGAGAATCCTTTTGGGGTGGCATGGTAGTGAGGGGTTAATATAACTGTTTTCTGGGGTTCACTTCCCACCACCGTCTGTTTGCATATTCTCCCCATGATGGTGTGTGTTTCCTCCTGGGTTCTCTAATTTCCTCCCATATTCCAAAGATGTACGGGTTAGTAGGTTAATTGGTCATATGGGTGTAGCTGGGTGGTGCAGGGTCATTGGGCCAGAAAGGCCTGTAGGTGTGCTGTATCTCTAAATAAATTGCTGAAGGTAGGGTTGTAGACATTGTCCATAAGGACTTTAATAAGGCATTTCACAAAGTTTGGTCCAGAAAATTAAGGCAGTTGGATGCAAGATGTGATGAGCTGTCTAATTAGATCTGAATTTGTCTTAGTGATAGGAGGCAGAGTCTGGTGATGGTAGGATGTTTTCCTGATGGTGTGATCAGTGGTGTGCTGCAGGGATAGATGCTTGAGCCCTTGGTAAATATGACATGCATTCAGTGGGCACTTCATTAAGTACTTAATAAAGTGGCCACTGAGTTTATGTTCATGGTCTTCCGCTGCTGTAGCCCATCCACTGCAGGGTTTGATGTGTTGTGCTTTCAGAGATGCTTTTCTGCACACCACTGTTATAACATATTAGCATTATAACATTTGAGTTACTGTTGGCTTCCTGACAGCTTGAACCAGTCTGGCCATTCTTTTCTGACCTCTCTCATTAACAAGATGTTTTCACCCGTATAACAGCCACTCTCAGGTGTTGTGTTTTTGTGTTTGTTTGTTTGTTTTTTTTTGCACCATTCTGTGTAAGCTCTAGATATTACTGTGCATGAAAATCCCAAGAGATATGGGGTCTCTGAGATACTCAGACCACTGCATGCTTTTATGCATTGAGTTGCTGCCACATGATTGGCTGATTAGATATTTGCATTAATAAGCAGGTGAACCTAATAAAGTGGCGACCGAGTGAAAATGAACAACTTTGATGTGAGTTTAGGAGTTTTGATTAATAAGTTTTAGAATGACACTGATAGTTGGTGGAATTGTGGATACTGTGGAAAGTTGTCCAGGGCTACAGATGTAGTGTTAGCAGATGGAATGTAATCCTAACAAGTGGGAGGTGATGTATTTTGAGAAGTCATACAGAGGTAGGAGATATACAACAAATTGTTGTGCAATAAGAAATGTTAGTGAACAGACAGAACCTGAAAGTGACAAAGTTAGTAGTAGGGTTGTGAAGAAGGCATGTGGCATGCTTGCTTTCATAGTTTGAGGCATAAGGTATAAAAGTTGGGATTTTAAAACTCTGCTAGGTATTACTGAGACTGCACTTGGAGTATTCAATGCATTTTTGGTTGCCACACCATAGGAAGGATGTAGGTGTGCTGGAGAGTCTGCAAAAGAAATTCACCATGGAATAGTGAACTTTAGTTGTGGAGAGAGATTGGAAAGTAGAACGAATGTGACTAAGCATGAGCTGGGAGTTATATAAGCTTATGAAATGCATAGATAAGGTAGATAGAATCATTTCCCTGTGGTAGAGGAATTAAAAATGATATAGATTGTTATAGATTATCGATATAGATTATAGATAATGATATAGAAGTTGAGAGAAAGAACTTTTAAAGGGAATTTCAGGAGGAATTGTTTTTACTCAGTAAATGGCTGATGTCTGGACTCAGATGTAATCACTACAGTTAAGAAATATTTCGGCAGGACATTTAAACAGACGAGGATGAACATAATGGTCACACAGATATGGTGGGCAATGGATCCATTTCTGTACTGCATGAGTCTGGTTGAATGATTGTAAAGTATTTATTGAAATACTTCAGTTTTGCAAGCGATAGCACCCAAATTGACGATGGACTCAATAAACCAAATTATATTTTCTGACTCTGGTGTTTCAGGTATTCTTTATTGACTGAATTTATAGGTGCCATCTATAGGTGCTGCCTGCTCTGCTGAGTTCCTACAGCATTTTGTGTGTGACATTTTGCTGCTTTTATCTTTGTAAATGATATTTACCTTCTGGCAATTTACAGCTTGAGTGAATGTAACAAAATGGTAGGGAAGATTTTTCTGGCTGGAGTTGGATATCTGTGGGTAGAGGTGGGGGTTCATGAGCTGAATTAAAGAAATGGACATTAACTGAAGTCAATTTGGTTGACTGCAGGCACACACTAACTTTATGCTCAGCACTAATATTAGCATTGCTGTGTCACTGTTAGGATACTTCAGCAAGGGATTATTATTGTGACTAACTAGCATCAATCAAAAATAAAGAAAATAAAAATATTGAAAATGTCAGGCAATTTGGAGAGAAGAACAGAATTAAGAATTTAGAGCTATGTATGAATCTGATTTCCAAGTAACTGCAATAGCCTTTTTGGCTACTGCCAATGCAATTTTTATGAATTCTTTCTGATATTTATTCAATTTGGATTTTGATTTTATCCCTTCAATATCGCCTAGTAAAAATAATATTGGATTGTGTGGAAGTTGTATTCCAATAATTTGTTCCAGTAAAACTCTTAAATTTGTCCAAAAAGGTTGAATTTTAGAACAAGACCAAGTAGAGTGTAAAAAAGTACCAAAAATACAAGTATAGATCGTTGGAAGAATGAAATTTTTAGCTGCATTCCACTTGAAAAAAATTACTTATAATTTAAGAGATAAATATGAAATATTTCTGAAAATTTGGCACCTTTATTTACAAAAAAATAGGATTAAATATATAGGTGCTCTGAAGATAAAATTATTGGTTATCTGGGGAAAGAAATAAATATATACATTAAAGCTATTATGAACTCCATGGAGCATGTGGGGATCTTCCGAAATCCAGGCTTGCTTGCTTGCTTTCTTTCTTTCTTTCTTTAACCTATTTGAAAATTCAATAAAAAAATTTTTCTTAAAGAATTTAGAGCTATGATCTATTGGACTTGTGCCCTATATCCATAGGTCCAGCCATGTACTCAGAAGGCAGTAAAAATAGATTTATGGCAACAGCTTGTAATAATTTTCCTGCAGAATAAAAATTAGCAAAAATTCTGTTCTTGCAAATCAACAACAGTAAATGCACAGCTCTTGTCTCAGGTATTATTTAGTTCAGTGCATCCTAGTTATCAAATACTCTAGGTTAAAAAAATCTAATATTCACAAGCTTCACTAGACACTCACAGATCTGACATGGTTGCAAGGCTCCTATGCACATCTTACAGCTTGCACATGCTGCTATTCATTTATGATTAATTCATTGCACTACATTTACTTCCTTGAAACTGAAGAAAACATACCTAGAGATAGAGCAGCAGTAATAAAAGAAAATGCTGAAGCACTCATTGGTGGAAAGACAACCAATTTTGATTTCCCTCTTAACACACACAAAATGCTGGAAGAACTCAGCAGGCCAGGCAGCATCTACGGAAAAGAGTAAACAGTCAACGTTTCAGGCGGAGATCCTTCATCAGGACCAGCATCTGCAGATTTTCCTGTGTTAGTTTTCCCTCTTTCCCAGTCTAAGCTGTGGAATGGGTAGAGGAAGGCTGAATACCTTGAAACTGAGTCTGGAAAGCCACATTCTGTCCAGGAGTAAAATGAGTTACTGTTAAGGTTGGACTGGGAGCTGGATAGAGAAATAAAGTAATAGGCCAGTGGATGTTCCTGGTCACTCTTGCAGACTAAGTATCCATGCTTCGCAAAGCTGTTTCCCAATATACCTTTGGTTCTGTCACATGTGGAGGAGACCACATCATGAGCTTTGAATACAATTCACTGGGTTAAGAGAGGGGCAAATGAATCACTGCTTCACCTGAAAGAACGGCTTCAAACGTGGACTGTAGAAAGGGAAGATTTAGGAGAAATGTTGCATCTTCTGGGATTGCACGGTAATATACTTTAGTAGGGTGTTTGATGTCCTTCATGGGAGGTTGATCAGGATGATTGCGATGCATGAAATATAGGGTGAGTTTGTAGTTGGTCTATTTTATTTTTTTTTAACCAGTTGTGATGAGAGAAACTTAAAGCAGTTGGATGGAAAACGTTGGCAAATAGACAACTTGCCTCTGAGATATTACAAAAGGAAGCAAAGCTACCACAAAAGAAAATAGTTGAGGCATATTTTCTTTCATAGCTCTTCTGGTTGTAGTTACTTTAGCTCTCTGGATAAAGCAATGAGGTTCTCAATCTGCAATTACCAAGCTTTTACCCTTCACATGAAATGGTCATCATATTGTTTTAAACAAAAACATGATGTTTGGAGCTTTTGCATTCTAACTAGCCACTCAGTTCCAGGAAATCCTCTAATGCACAAAGCTTGTGAACTATTCTGATGGTGAGAACTTGCCAAATACTTCATTCATCGACTATAGGTTTCCAGCTCTATTTGCATCAGTTCCAGTGATTACATACACATTTTTATATGCTGAGATGAATGAAATCTACTTCCCTTAATGGATTGCGATTGTGTTGACTTTTCTGTTCAATTTCACCTTTTTTGCAGAAATTTGATCATTGATTTTGCTGCAAATTACATTTGTATGAATCAGTCATTTTTAGTGTCAAACACACAGAGAACAATACAATGTTTAGAGCATTGCCAGGAGAGATGAGGTCATGTTCTGAAGCCCATCTGTCATTGGGCACCCTCAGTCCAAGTGAATTTTAATAGCATTATTTGCTCTGAAATGGCACATTTTAAAGAGCAAGTCCCCAATCTCAGGTTACCCAACTAGCTACAGAATTATAAATTGGTCTGAGCTGAAGAAATTACAACCAGGAGAACTAGCAAAGAAAACATGCCCCAATTGTATATTTATTTACACTGCTAACATTTTTACGGCTAGTGTAGAAGTATTGTGGAATGATGAAATTTGCACAAAGCCCGTAGTTTCATATTGCTTGCTTACCTCACCCCTAAATTAATGCAAGTGTAAAAAAGCCAAGTTTTTACACAAAGAGAATCTGCAGATGCAGGAAATCCAGAGTGACACAAAATGCTGGAGAAAATCAGTATCTATGAACATGAATAAAGAGTTAATGTTTTGGACTGAGAGCCTTCATCAGGACCAGAAAGGAAAGAGGAATCAGCCAGAATAAGAATCTTGGGAGGAGAAGGTGACAGGTGAACCCAGGTGAGTGGAGGATGGGGATAAAGTAGGAATCTGAAAGGTGAATAGCTGGAAAAGGTACAGGGCTAGAGAGGAAGGTAACTGGTAGCAGAGGAGAGTGGACCATGGGAGAAAGGGTAGGAGGTTGGCCAGTGGGGGGGGGGGGAGGAGATAAACAGATGAGGGGAAGAGAAGAGATAAGAGAGGGGTGAGAATGGGGAAATGAAGAAGAGGGAAGAGGAAGGGGGAAAATATCCAGAAGTTGGAGAAATGATGTTCATGCCATCAGGTCAAAGGCTAACCAGATGGAATATGAGGTGTTGCTTCTCTAACTTGAGAGTGGCCTCATTGTTAAAATAGAGAAGGCCATTGAATGGCATATTGGATTTGGAATGGGGATTGGAATTAAAATGGTTGGCACTGGGAAATACTGTATTTTGAGGAAGGAGTGAAGGTGCTCGACATGTGCTTTTCTTCACTTCCTATGGCCAGCCATTTTTGTTTCCATCCCAATATTTCATATTCTTATTGGTAAGAATTACCCCAGTATTTTCAGATGTAATGCTTTGTGTTCATAAATGGCTTTTCAGAAACTAAGTTAATTTATACGGTGCTTTATCACATCCGCAAGATGTCTTGTAATTCATTACAGCCAATAAAATGCTTTTAAATTTGCTGCCTCCTATCAGGGTATCTTGATCTTTGTAATAGCACAGGAGAAAAATGTAAAACAGACAGTTCTTCTGAGAGCATTAGCGAGCAAATGAAATAGTTATAGGGGTTTGCAATCTTGTGAGTGGATTTTAAAATTAATTTGGATTAATCATCTGTTTTTCTCACCTCATTCCACCTTCCAATAACACCAAAGCAGGGATGCACCAGAATTCTTGGTATATACTGGCCGCGTCTGCTCTTCACCCTAACCCACACTGATGATGCCTTTAAAATATTTAAACAAAATATTAGTACTCATTGATAGTTAAGTTTGAAGGTCATTCCCAAGAACCCTTACCCTTACCTTTGTCCAACAGGTACAAGGTACTTTCTTGCTGTATGGATGAAGCTGGGGACTGCAGAGAGGACATGCAGGCATCATGCCATAAGGAGCCATTCAAATTGGGGGAGAAAAGGGGAGCATAGTTAAATAGGGAACAGCATACTTAGGGGTACTGGTTTTCTCATGCTAAAGTAGAAAGTCCTGAAGGCTGTGTTGCCTGCATGTGCTAGAGTTCAGGACATTTCTTCTGTGGTGGAGAGCAAAGATTCAGTTATTATCGTACATATAGACTCAAACATTAGGTAGGACTAGGAAGGAAGTTCTCCAGAGGGATAATGGGGAGTTTGGGCAAAATTGAAAAGCAAAACCACGAGGTGATAACCTCTGGATTACGAAGCTATGTCTTTATTGGCAAAGGGTAAACTTGATTAGAGAAGTAAATGCTTTGTTCAATTGCATGGTAGAAAAGAGTTCCAATTCATGGGATACTGGCAGCAGTATTATGATTAGAGAAAGCTGTTCTCTTTGGTTAGGCTTCACCTGAATTAATCTGGAACAGGTATCCTGGTAAATTGCATAAATAGGATTGTAGACAGGGCTTTACACTAAATAATAGGGAAGGGGTTCTCTAAAAACAGGATGTTTAATAAATCAAGATGGTATGAGAGAGTGGGATATTGACAAATCCAGCAAATCCAGAGTTAGTGAAATCTGCAAAAAGGAAATCAAAGCTTTGTGGATTTTATTTGAATTCATGCAGCATATACAATGAGTTAGATGAGTTGACAGCATAGGTAGCAATATATGCATATGATTTAATAGTTGTTATGGACATGTGGTTGCAAGAGTTCCAGAATTGTATGTTCAATATTCTAGGTTATAAAATAACAGGGCAAAAGGAAATGAGACAGAATAACTTTGTTATTCAAGGAAAGTATCAGAGTGGTGTTGATGAAGGGGCAATGTATGGTTATGTAGAGTAGGATTGGATTGAAATTATGAGTAACAGGGGAAGAAAGACACTGGTGTGAATAGTCCAGCAGCCTCCAACATGTGAATTCTTGATAGAATGAATCTTAAATAGAAAAATATCTAGAGCATGTTTGAAGGGAATTGTAATTGTCATGGGAGATTTTAATCTACATATTGATTGAATGAATCAAAATGGCCAAGATAACTTTGAAGAATTATTTTAATACGTCAGGGATTGCTCTTTAGAATGGTACTTTTCAGACTCTATCCGGCAACAGGCCATTTTGCAAGAGTAGTGAGGAAGGATTAATAGGAGTTCTTACGATTAAGTATCCCCTAGTGTGTAGTCACCACCATATTATAGGATCCAAGGTGCTATTTGTGGGACCATAATCGCTGCTTCAACTTAAATAAGAGAAATGTTAATGGTATGAAGGTGGTGTTGTCTAAGGTAGACCAAGAAAATAAGCTACAAGATAGGTCAGTTGATGAACAGTTGCAGATACTCAAACACCTGACTCATAACATTCAATAGGAGTTTATCTTTCTTAGAAAATAAAACAGAACCTGTGATCATATCATAAAGAGGAAGAAAACCAGTTTTGAGAGGAAACCTGTGTGTTATATCAAAACAAACAGTAAGTTTATAGATATGTAAATGGATAACTAAGATTGGTGTGAAACTCTGGAGAACAACCCTAGCAAATTAATAGCAGGAGAAAAAGAAATGACAGATATATTAACACAAATTTTGAATCAGTCTTCACTATGGGGGCACTGTAAATGTCTTGGAGAAAACAGATGAGCTAATTTTAGGTAACAGGGAAGAACCTATAAATATGTCAATCACTTAGGATGAAGTATTCGAGAAATTCATGAGGATAAAGATGGAGGAATCTCCAGGAACTGATAGCTTACACTCAAGAAATTTTGCAGGAAAGTTTGCTAGTGCTTCTCGGGGGAGTTTAAACAAAATTTGCAGAGGGCAGGGAACCAGAATGCGAGAGAGGATAGTGAGATGAAGAATAAAGGACAGGTGGGGACTACACGGTTCCGGAATATTAAGTGTGTAGTAGAGAAAGGTGAGGAGGAACAAGTGATAAGGAGGACACATGTACAGAGGGATGGTCTGACAGAACATGGAGTTAAATGTGCAGAAAGAATGTAAATTTAGGAAGGACAACAAAATTCAAGGGGAGTATAGCCCGATGGGAGTTCAGGGAGCTGGGTTAAGCACAATAGGCAGCGATTTAAACAGAGAGAGGAGAAATGGGCTAAAAATTCTACATCTGAATGCACGAAGTGTCAGAAATAAGGCGGATGAGCTTGAAGCTCAGGTGCGAATGGGTAACTATGATGTTGTTGGGATAACGGAGACATGGCTGCAGAGAGATCAGACCTGGGAAATGAATGTACAAGGCTATACGTGCTATCGTAGGGACAGAAATGTGGGCAGAGGGGTTGGGGTGGCCCTGTTGGTGAGGAATGAGATTCAGTCCTTTGCAAGGGGGGACATAGGATCAGGAGAAGTAGAGTCTGTGTGGATAGAACTGAGGAACAGTAAGGGCAAAAAGACCCTAATGGGTGTTGTCTACAGGCCACCAAACAGTAGCATGAATATTGGGTGCAAGTTGAATAGGGAGGTAGCATTGGCATGTGGCAAAGGTAATGTCGCAGTAGTTATGGGGGATTTCAACATGCAGGTGAACTGGGAGAATCAGGTTGGTGCTGGACCCCAGGATAGGGAGTTTGTAGAGTGCCTACGGGATACATTCTTGGAACAGCTTGTACGAGAGCCGACCAGGGACAAGAATATTCTGGATTTAGTGTTGTGTAATGAACAGGATTTGATAAGCGATCTTGAAGTAAAGTTGCCATTAGGAGGTAGTGACCATAATATGATAAGTTTTTATCTGCAATTTGAGAAGGATAAGGGCAGATCGGAGGTGTCAGTGTTGCAGTTGAACAAAGGAGACTATGGAGCCATGAGGGAGGAGCTGGCCAAAGTTAACTGGATGGATATCCTAGCAGAAAAGACAGTGGAACAGCAATGGCAGGTATTCTTGGGAATAATGCACAAGGTGCAAAATCAGTTCATCCCCCGGAGAAGGAAGGATTCAAAGGGGGGTAAGGGGCCACAGTGGTTGACAAAGGAAGTCAGAGATTGCATAGCATTAAAAAAAAGTATGACAGAGCTAAGGTGAGTGGGAGGACAGATGATTGGGAAATTTTTAAGGAACAACAGAACCTAACTAAAAAGGCAATACGGGGAGAAAAAATGAGGTACAAACGCAAGCTAGCCAGGAATATAAAGGAGGATAGCAAAAGCTTTTTTAGGTATGTGAAGAGAAAGAAGATTGTTAAGAACAATGTTGTGCCCTTGAAGAATGAATTAGATGAAATTGTTATGGGAAACAGAGAAATGGCAGAAGAATTTAATAAGTATTTTAGATCTGTCTTCACGAGGGAAGACACAAGCAACCTCCCAGATGTATGGATGGGCCAAGGACATAGGGTAACAGAGGAAATGAAACAGATTGACATTAGGAAGGAAAAGGTGATGAGTAGACTGATGGGACTGAAGGCTGACAAATCCCCAGGTCCAGATGGTCTGCATCCTAGGGTACTAAAGGAGGTGGCCCTGGAAATTGTGGATGCATTGGTAATCATTTTACAATGTTCCTTAGATTCAGGATCAGTTCCTGAGGATTAGAGAATGGCTAATGTTATCCCACTTTTTAAGAAAGGAGGGAGGGAGAAAACAGAGAACTATTATCCTGTCAGCCTAACATCAGTAGTGGGGAAGATGCTAGAGTCCATTATTAAAGATGAAATAGTGGCATATCCAGATAGCAGTGATAGGATTGGGCCAAGCCAGCATGGATTTACCAAGGGCAAATGATGCTTGACTAATCTATTGGAGCTTTTCGAGGATGTAACCAGGAAGTTAGACAAGGGAGATCCAGTGGATGTAGTGTACCTCGATTTTCAGAAGGCATTTGATAAGGTCCCACATAGGAGATTTGGTGGGTAAAATCAGAGCTCATGGCATTGGGGGGAAGATATTGACATGGATAGAAAACTGGTTGGCAGATAGAAAGCAAAGGGTAACGGTGAATGGGTGTTTCTCTGAATGGCAGGTAGTGACTAGTGGGGCGCCACAGGGCTCAGTATTGGGACCACAGCTGTTTACGATTTACATCAACGATTTAGATGAAGGCATTGAGAATAACATCAGCAAGTTTGCTGATGATACTAAGCTGGGTGGCAGTGTGACATGTGATGAGGATGTGAGGAGAATTCAGGGTGACTTGGATAGGCTGGGTGAGTGGGCAGATACTTGGCAGATGACGTTTAATGTGAATAAGTGTGAGGTTATCCACTTTGGGAGTAAGAACAGGAAGGCAGATTATTATCTGAATGGTGTAGAGTTAGGTAAGGGAGAAATACAAAGAGATCTAGGAGTCCTTGTTCATCAGTCACTGAAGGTGAATGAGCGAGTGCAACAGGCAGTGAAGAAGGCTAATAAAATGTTGGCCTTTATTACAAAGGGAATTGAGTACAAGAGCAAGGAAATCCTTTTGCATTTGTACAGGGCCCTGGTGAGACCACACCTGGAGTATTGTGTACAGTTTTGGTCTCCAGGGTTAAGGAAGGACATCCTGGCTGTAGAGGAAGTGCAGCGTAGATTCACGAGGTTAATTCCTGGGATGTCTGGACTGTCTTACACAGAGAGGTTAGAGAGACTGGGCTTGTACACACTGGAATTAAGGAGATTGAGAGGGGATCTGATTGCAACATATAAGATTATTAAGGGTTTGGACAAGATAGAGGCAGGAAATATGTTCCAGATGTTGGGAGAGTCCAGTACCAGAGGGCATGGTTTGAGAATAAGGGGTAGGTCATTTAGGACAGAGTTAAGGAAAAACTTCTTCTCCCAGAGAGTTGTGGGGGTCTGGAATGCACTGCCTTGGAAGGCAGTGGAGGCCAATTCTCTGGATGCTTTCAAGAAGGAGCTAGGTAGGTATCTTATGGATAGGGGAATCAAGGGATATGGGGACAAGGCAGGAACTGGGTATTGGTAGTAGATGATCATCCATTATCTCAGAATGGTGGTGCAGGCTCAAAGGACCGAATGGTCTACGTCTGCACCTATTGTCTATTGTCTAAGAGATTTGGAGGATGTAGCTCCTCTTCTTTGGTAAGGGAAATCAAAAGGTGGATTAGTTTGTAAATTAAGAGTGACTACAAATGAATAAAGTTTGGATGTTCCAGTGCTTAAATCAAAGAAAGAATAAGTAGATCCAACATATAGTTAGGAAGGCAAATTCCAGGTTGTAAAGGAGCTAGAGCTTAAAAGGTGGGATGTTTAGTTATAGTTGTGAGGTTGCACTTGGAATATGGTGATTCAAGATCATTTAATATCATTTACAGCACATAAGTGTAAAGGTGAACAAAATAATTGTTACTCCAGATCAGACGCAGCACAAAAAAAGGCACCTAAAAGAGAACTGTGCGCTACACTCAATCTATTAATTTGTATTTCAATGGTCTAATTGAACATCAAACTATTGTAAGGTCTAAAAACAAAAATGATGGAAGTATGCAGCAGGTTATACAGCACATTTTGAAGTGAAATGTATAACTTTGAGTATTTCCAGTATATCTGTTCTTTCTGATTTCAAGTATCTGCAGTTTCTTTTCTTTTTCAATATTGTGCCTAAGTTGATATTTGTATTGCATTTTTTGTTGTCTTAAAATTGCATTCAGTGGACTTTTGGGAATTTGTGATCTACACACTTTCTCTCTAAAATACTAATCCTCATCCTACCCACCTAGATTTTTGATTGCATTCTGGTGTATGTCAGGGGTTGAATTGTGATGCCCTGATGAAAATTGTAACAATTATTTTGTTAAGTATTATTGGGATACTTCAAATCTTAAGGGAATGGACAAATTTCAAAGAAGAGCAATACGTATTCATGGCATAGCACCTTGCAGTATAATTTAGTATCCAATATTTCTCCTTCTTTCTAAGTACTTAACTGCACCTCCTTAATTCCTTTCATTTCTCCCCTTCCATGTTTTTTTTCTCAGGTCTTTACAGTCTCTATTTCTCCATGCATTTCAAAAATATTCTTGATGTGCTTTACATTTGTTAAAAAGTATGTTTCTTTTTCTAACAGCACTTTTATGTAGATGAATTACTTACAACCTCCTCTCACATGCTTCATTTTACATATGTCGTTAACATATTGCCTTAATGATGTCTTGCCTCCATTTCTGTCTTTTACCTCCAGTACTAAATGCTATCAAATAGATTTCAGATGTCATTGTAAGCTGTTCTAGCTGTGCACATAGAACACTACCTTGTTATTCATCTTGTACATTATTTAGTTTTTATTGTAACTTATAGTAGTTTCTCTTAAGTCTTGCACTGCCACAAAACAACAAATTCCATGGCATATCTCAATAATAGCAAACCTTATTCTGATTCTGAGAAAGTTATAATTATCAGCGTGTGAAGCATCTTATCTTGGTTAGCTATCTTCCCTGTTCCAGTGCAGCAGAAATTGTGTTCCTGATAAGTATTGGCACAGCTGAAGTCACTGTAACACATGTAACTGTTAGAGAAACTGAAATTTGGTTCTTCAGAAAGCCAGATGGTGAGCATCCACAAGGGGCATAGCATTGAGTCCAAATTCTGGGACCAGCAGGGATTAAATATGTTAAGGCCTTGGATTGTTTCCATGAGGTAAGCAAAATATTTCACGAAGATCTTTACTTCACTGTGAACCTTATTTAGGAAAGAAAAAGCAGAATAATTGTGACATGATGTTGTGTACATTGTAAATTTGAAATAAAAGTTGAAAACGCTGGTATCATTTAGCAGGTTAGGTGGAATCTGTGGAAAGAACAGTGAACTTCAGCTTCAGTGGGAAAGAAAAAAATATGTTGAGTTGAAGTTGGAGAAAAGGAGGGTGAAAAATGGATTATGAGCTAATCAAGATAGTTAGAGAAAATAATTTTCTGGTATCTCATCCTTGACTAAAGATAATGCAAGTATCTCTGCCAGGGCTCATGCCATTTCTTTATTAGTTTCCCAAAATGTCACTGGATATACTTGATCAGGCTCTTACAGCCTCAGTATATACAGAAAAGAAATACTCATTTTGCATCTCACAATCTCCTGTGGCTCCACAGACTGATGACCCCTTTGCTCTTAATATTTTTATGGAATTCTCCTTTGCCAATCTCCCAGAGTAATAAATGACCTATCCTCTTTTTGCCCCCCTCCCATTATGCTCCTACATCTCTTATACTCAAGACATTTAATAGATCCCAGTACATACCTGATGTAACCCTTTCCTTGACTTTTTCCTTTCTTTGCTCAATATCTCTTATCAACCAGTGTTCCTTAACCCTTGCCAGCCTTGCCCTTCACTCTAACAGGAACATGCTGTCTCTGAACTCTCCCTATCTAACCTCCCACTTGTCACACATTCCTTTAACAGCAAACAGCTTCTGCCAATTAACCTTTGTAGACTTTTCAGATTTTCTTTGCCCCAATTTAAGAATTTAATTAGTGGATTAGTCCTCTTTTTTCTATAACTAGTTAAAAACTATAATAAGTCTTGATGTTTTAGTTATTTTCATCTATTTTGAACTGCCTCCCCCACCCCCAGTTCTGCTTTTGATGACCATTACTTTGGAATCAAGGAGATGGAGTAATAAGAGATGTGCACCAGCTTTAGTAGAACTGCCTTTACGTCTTTTCAATTTCCCTTAATACAACCATGCCTCCATCTTTGCTGAATATTCAGTACAGTCCTTTGTCAACATCACCAACATTGATATCTGTTTTCAATTTCCCTTATTACAGCTGTGCCCCCATCTTTGCTGAATATTCAGTACAGTCCTTTGTCAACACTACCAACATTGATATCAGTTTGAGACTGATGTGTCTCTGAAAATTCCAGTGCTGTCTAATATTTGTTCATTGCTGTTTTTTAGAATTGACTGCTAAGTACGAGTGCCAAGTGATCTTGTGTTTCTGAACAGGCATGGAGGGGTTTGCATTAATATTTAATCTGAAAGGAATCAGCTTTTGAAAATATATGTTTCTTTACAGACTATTGTCGATCTCTATTATGCGTTTAAACTTGAGCAATTTGTTAAATTGCATAATTATCCAAATATTATGGATTTACGGAGAATGTTACTTGAACATGGATTTTAAGAATATTATTAACATAATAACCAATTCTATGACCTTATTATGTTAATTTGACTGCTAGGATTTTGATTTATAGTGTATTTGTGCTAAACCTAGTGAAAAATACCTTAAAGTGAGGCAAGAACTCCTCTGTCAAGGTGGCACTGTAACACTTCAATTATAATTCTTCCAACTCCTCTGCTTGTCTTCAGAGAAACTCTTAAATTTCTTACTGCTTCTTAAATCATTATGTATTTCTCTAGGTATGCATATTTAAATTCTGCAGAAGACACTGAAATAAAAGGATTACTGTATCTGTCTCTTCCAAATGTTTTTATTATATTTGGGTTTCATACAAAAAATAATGCTGCAGATTTTCATATCCTTGATCTAATTCATTACTGATTATTCATTTGTGTCATTATCTATCAGCACTTTAACCCTATTTGCTCAAAAGTGACTCCATTCCAATTACTTGTCATGGTGACTTTCTTCATGCCATCTAATTATTTCTGTACCTCACCAGTCAGTTGGTTTTTGTTCTTGTATAACCTGTCAAATTGCATATTTAATTCTCACAAATCATTATTAAGAGCTGCCTGTGAAATGTACAAAGTAAATATATATCATAATCTCTTCTATTACTCTGTTCTCTGAGACTAATTTAACAGGCATGGGCACTTTTATTTTTATTAGGATTAATAATGAGTTTAAAAGGTATCTAGTAGCCCTGCAGGTAATTTTCTTTTCCATAAATCAAGTAGTGCAAAATTGAAATATTGTATAGCAGAAAGCTTGGATCAGATCTGAATTGTATCATTACTAACAGAACACAGAGAAATTATTCTGTTAATTTATTCAACATGTTCAATATATTTTAGTAATATGAAGCAGACACGCAAGTTTAAAGATTTATTGAAAAATTTAGAGAACTGTGTTCTGGAATTACCAACATTTTCTTGCTTTGGAATTACTGTCAAAATTGCCAGATGTAAATTCCAAATTTTAAAAACTAGACTTCTTTATATCTGATGTGGATCAGATGGTATCTATTGGTATCAGGAGGTACCTATTGCTGTGTTACATTTTGACTAAGTATTTAATATTTATTGTTTTATGTCTTTAATGAAATTTTTTATCCTTGCTTACTTTTTACATTTAAGATATCAACATAATAAAAATCCTAATAATTAACCTGCTGGCTGCATTTGAAATGCTCCATGAATATCAGAAAATTATTACTTTAAAATTCAAATCTAATGCATGTTTGGTTTGGAAGAGTTTTTTTTCTATCACCTATTTAATAAGTACAAAACATAATTGCAAGAGTGAGTGCATTGGATGTCATCTTCAATTGGTGGGTGGAAAATCTAGCCAGAATATATAAAAGAGGAGAGAGGAAACAAATTTACAGTCCATTTAGCATAACACCTGAAATATGCTGCAACCTGTTGCAAAGGAATAACAGTTCACAGAAAATATATCAATGGGAAAAGACTAAGTCTTCATAGATTCATGATAGAGAAATAATTTTTGACAAACTTACTGGAGTTTTTGGAGATTAACTGATAGAACTAGATGTTCAGAAGGCCTTTGACAAAGTCCCACATAAGAAGCGCAAAACTGAAACATATAGATTAAGGGAATATACTGGCATGGATTGAAAATTGGCTACCAAATAGGAAAAGGAGAGTAGACATAAATGTCTTTTGCCAGTTGAAAGGTAGTGACTGTGAGACTGACTAAAACTGAGCCACATTGAAGCTATACCTGGGGAAATAAAAAAAGTTTTTATTCATACAGCAACCTTTCAAAAGTGAGAGTCTAAGAGAATCTTGTCGCCTGGCATATATTTAATATAACATTTAATGATTAATTACAGTTTCAATGGTTATAATCACCTACTTTAACAACTTGAATATAAAGTCAGTGGTCACTTTATTAGGTATACCTGTACACCTCTTTGTCAGGTAATTTAACAGAATCCCATATTTGCAATGGTTACACATTCCAAACAGTAGAACCAAGGTAAATATTCAATATTGGTGTTTGTTACAAAAACTACTCAGTACAAACTGCAGACACTAAAAATATATCTTTTTGTTTACAGTCTTGAGGGATAGCTCTATGAATATACAACTAGCCAGAATGTTAAGATACAAAATAGAACTGTTCTGAACTGCAAAATCAGTGGCAAGATTAAGTCTTTAACAATATTCTAACAGGAGATGGCTAATTAGTGCCTTCCCTAACTTCATTCACTTTCAAGGAATCTTCATCTCATGTTCTTGATAGTTATTGCTTATTTGTTTATTATTATCATTTCTTTTTTTGCTCTTGTTTTTGCAGTTTATTGCCTCTTGCGCACTAGAAGTCCTCCCTGCTACATGCATTTTTTCATTGATTCTATTCTGGTTCTTGGATTTATTGAGTATGTTTGCAAGAAAACAATTCTCAGACTAGTAAATGGTGGCATATAGTATATGTACTTCGATAATAAATTTACTTTGAACTTTTCCTAATCTCATTGTGAAGTTCTTAATGACTAGCAATTAACATGAACATACACCTATTGTCTCGCACTGTGTAGTTTCAATGGGACAGAATCAGGATGTCTCACGTAATGAGTGTCACTAGTCACGAAGTATCAGTTGGAAGTTAAATTCCGTACAGATTCTATTCCCTGAAATTGGTTCACTTTTTAATTAATCCATAATTATGCTATCCATAATTTCTTAACTCCAGAATAATCAGAATCAGTTTTAATGTTCCTGACATAAATCATGAAATTTTGTTGTCTTACAACCTCTAATCCTAACAATGACTAATAAAGACCTTAGAGAACAGGTTTGCACACTAGCTGTTCAGAACATAGATTATTGTTTTGCCAGTAGCAGACTGAGTGGGATTGTGACACAAGAGATTCTGCGGATGCTGGAAATCTTGAGCAACATGCACAAAATTCTGGAGGAACTCAGCAGGTCAGGCAGCATCTATGGAGAGGAATAAACAGTTGACTATTTATTCGCCTCTATACATACTTCTCACAAGTCGTAGCCCACAATCCCACTTAGATATAATTGTGAATTCTGGCTAAGGAGCAGGATGCAATGAGGCCTTAAAACAATATGGACAAGTTGAATTAGCTAATGCCTAACAGCTGGAGTGCAACATGGATAAATGTAAAGTTATCTACTGTGGTAAAAAGGGACAAAGCAGGGTATTATTTAAACAGTGATAGATTGAGAAGTATTAAAGCTCAATGGGATTTGGCTTCTCTTTCATTTACTGATGCAACAGGCAGTTAAGGAAGGAAATGCTGTAGTAGCCTTCATGGTAAGAGATTTTATGAACAGGAACAAAGATACCTTGTTAGAATTAAATAAGGAGTTAGTGAGACCACTACTGTGTAAAACTTTGGCCACTGTATACAAGTCATGATGTACCTTCCACAGAGGAATGCAACAAAGGTCCATCAGACTGATTGTTGGGGTTGTGTCACTGTTTCAAGAGACCAGATTTATTAAATTGGCCTATTCAGTAGTGATCAGAAGAAGAAGGAGAGATTTTACTGAAATGGATAAAGTTTTGACTGGACTTGAAGGGCTGGATGAAGAGAGGATGTTTGACTTAACTGAAGTTTGAGAATACAAGGCTTCACTTCAGGATATGGGAGTAAATAACCTACTAATGAGATGAGATACTGCTTCACTCAGGGGAGTAAATTTGTGGAAATGTTTACTGTGGATGCTGTCACTAAATATAGTTAGAAGATAGATAAATTAATGCAGTTTATTTCTTGAAATTTATGGGTATGCGAAGAAAGCCAGAATATCTTTAGTGATACACAAGATCTTACTGAATGACGGAATCAGCACGAAGGACCAAATTACTTCCTGTTGCTATTTTTTTTTGAGATGTTTGAAGAGTTGAGAGTTACAGTACTATGTCTAAAATATTTAAATTTTGACTTGTAATGCCCACTAAACAGAAAATATAATTTGAGCAAATTAAGTGCTTACAAAGGGAATTATCCTATTATTTACTCTTTGAATCTGAATATTGCCGTCAAATGTAGAATTCGGTGTCTATCTGTAGCTGGCTTTTTTCAGTATTCTCCTGTCTATATTAAGAATTGTTTCTAGGTCACATATCTCCCTTAATTGTTTTTCTCTTGGGAAGGTTGACCCATATTACAAAAGTAGTAAAAGAAAACCTGTAAACTGTATAGAAACTTTATGAGGGGTGTGGTGGTGGTGATGATGTAATGTCTTCTTTTTCAGTCAATGCTGGAGAGCTGACAGTTATGCAAATAAAGTTATACAATGTGTAACACAGTAGCAATTTCCCTTCCCTGTATTAAATATCTCCACAGTAAAATGTATTGAATATTATGCAGGTCACATCCTGAGTACTGCCAGCTCTGTTTATGGACTTGCTGCTAATGATATGTGCATAACTATGGTTGAAGCACAGATTTTCTTTCTGATCTCCCTGCCCATATTGCAAATCAGATGAATATGTTCCCACTAATCTTGTTATTAAAGTTTAGTAATGAGACAAGACCATGACCAATATTAGTGTGCGTCTACTAAATTCAAAATAATTTATGTGGAAATATAAATATATTAAATTCAAAAAGCATTAGGATTTTGTAAATAATGTACGCATTAGTTTTACCCTGCAGATTGGAAATTTGAATTTTTATCAAAAGCACACTCACCCCGCTTCATTCACCATTTAGAGTCATTTTACTCAATTCATTGCTTGGACAGTATTTTTTTGTGTGATTGAATTAACCCTAAATTTTCTATTCAAATGATTTGGTGCTGACTGATATTGGTGACAGAAATTACAGTTTAACATTCAATTAAGACATAATATATTGCTGCATATTGAATAATATTTATGTCCTAGAGCTGTGTCTCAATGGGTATACTTCTCGTTCCCTAAGTCCCTAACACTTAGACCAACCAGTGTACCCTAATGTTTCTAGTGATTCTGTTCTCTGCTCGTAGAGCTGCAACCACATAACAAACAGCTCAAACAATTTCTCACATGGAGTATACATTTATCTAATTTCTTTATCCTTTACAGTGTATGTATGGCTAGGGTATATGCAGGAAAATGCAGACTCAGACTATAAAATTCACCTTTCATTTTTCTTGTTCATTTGTAGTTGAATCATTGTAACTACTATTGCCTTAAACAGGAAAAAATAACGTGATTGAATATGATACCTTGGCTTACTGGAGGCAAAGTTATTATTTGCTTTGCTTCGTAAAAACCTACAAATATCTTGGCCCCATCATATCATCGAGAGGCCAAAAATGCCTCATGGGTTCCGCTTGGTGAAACGATTGTTGCCTGCTGGCAGCCTGTTGCAGTTACTCTCTTTCCCTGTTCTTCTAAACAATTTGCAGTTGATGCATCAAATATTTTTGCTGTATGACTGAGCTCGTCACTGTGTGACCTCCTGACATTGTAATCAGCAACTGGAAATCTAGAGCTGAATTGATGGATGAGGACTGTTGATAATGGGGGCATCAAGGCCGAGCCATCCTCGCCTCTGTTGATTCCTTGCTGAAGCAAAGAGATCATGGTGTACTTATTTGTTCCTTAACAAACTTGCTGCAGAAAACAAAATACATATACATTATAAACTTTGCAAATATAACGTAATATATGTATCATCATTTACAAAATAAGACATCTTGCATGTGTATACAAGATTTACATTATATTAACATTACATCAATTTTTATTTCACAAACATTCCACATACAGTTATCATGAACCATGATTTTTCCCCCTTAAAACAATTATACCAGGTTTCAGTGCGTCCCTCAGAACACATCATGGAACATAATTCAGTCAACAGAGTTCAAATAGACCTTTCCATCTGTCAGGGAGGGAAGATTGAAAATATACTCCAAATATCAAAGTACCCATATTTGTATCTTGATTTCTTAATTGGACTTTAGCATGAATGAGATACTAAATTAAAAGCTATGATTTTTATTCCCAGCAAGAGAACCTATACTCCAGTGCATGACCATGTTACACACTGCCTACCTTTATATAAATTTATAGATTTAAATTGAAAGATTTAATTTCTTAGCCAAGGGTCATTTGGAGAGAAAATATACTTGATTTGTGAGAAACATTCACATGGCAGAGATTGGAAGGACTAGTAACAACAGGTAAGCTTGAGAGACAAAAATATTTGCCTGTCAAATTAATTCAGAGCTGGAAGCACTTGTAGCTGAAGAAGATTTCGGGGCCTTTCCAATAGGCTGTGGAGGCTCTCTTGTCAGATGAATGTGTCTGGGTTCATGCTGGAGGAGACGATATAATGTCAAATTCCAAAGTTGAGATTTGGAAGATCTAAAGAGTCTTGGAGACATGCTAAGATAGGTAGGTGCTGATAATAATAATATGAAGAAGTTAGGTAGATCCTAGTTTTGTAGGTAATTAGTGAATTAGGTGCTAAATTTCAGGTCAGGACCTCCAGGGTTGTGATCTTGTACCACAACCCATACCACATGCAAGTGAGGCCAGAGATAGTAGCAAACAGTTAACACACACAAAATGCTGCTGGAACTCAGCAGGCCAACCATCTATGGGAAAGAGTACAGTCAACATTTTGGTCCAGAACTTTTCGGCAAGACTGGAGAAAAAATGCTGAGAAGTGGATTTAAAAGGTTGGGGGAGGGGGAGGGGGAGAGAGAAATGCAGGTGATAGGTGAAACCGGGAGGGGGAGGGATGAAGTAATGAGCTGGGAAGTTGATTGGTGAAAGAGACAGAAGACCATGGAAGAAAGAAAAGGGGAGGAGGAGCTCTAGAGGGAGGTGATGGGCAGGTAAGGAGGGAAGGTGAGAGAGGGAAAGGGGATGGGAAATGGCGAAGGAAGGTGGGGGGGGGGCCATTACCGGAAATTTGAGAAATCAACGTTCATGCCATCAGGTTGGAGGCTACCGAGACGGAATGTAAGGTGTTGTTCCTCCAACCTGAGTGTGGCCTCATCACGACAGTAGAGGAGGCCATGAATAAACATATCGGAATGGGAATGGGAAGTGGAATTAAAATGGGTGGCCACTAGGATATTTCGCATTTTCTGGCAGATGGAGTGTAGGAGCTCGGCAAAACGGTCTCCCAATTTTCCAGTCAGATCGCCGATATACAGGAGGCCACATTGGGAGCACCAAACATAGTACTTGACCCCAACAGACTCACAGGTGAAGTGTCACCTCACCTGGAAGGACTGTTTAGGGCCCTGGACTGCAATGAGGAGGTATAGGGGCAGATGTAGCACTTGTTCCACTTGCAAGGATAAGTACCAGGAGGGAGATCAGTGGGGACGAATGGACAAGGGAGTCGCATAGGGAGCGATCCCTGCAGAAAGCAGAAGGTAGGGGAAGGGAAAGAAGTGCTTGGTGGTAGGATCTCGTATGTGATGTCGGAAGTTGCGGAGAATTATCTGCTGGACACAGAGGCTGGAGGGGTGGTAGTTGAGGCTAAGTGGAACCCTATTCCTGGTAGGCTTGGGGATGTTGGGGTGAGAGCTGACGTGCATGAAATGGAAGAGATGCGGTTGAGGATAGTGTTGACAGTGGGCGGAAGGAAACTCCTATCTTTGAAGAAGAAAATTCCCTTGTTCTGGAATGAAAAGCCTCATCCTGAAAGCAGATATGGTGGAGACAAAGGAATTAAGAGAAGGGGGATGGTGATTTTACAAGTAACAGGGTGGGAGGAGGTAGCTGTGAGAAGTCCATGGGTTTATAATAGACATCATTAGATAAGCTGCCTCCAGAGTTGTCTACACCTGACCCTACAACCTCCTCCCTCACTATGATTCAGGGCCCCAAACAGTCCTTCCAGGTGAGGCGGCACTTCACCTCTGAGTCTGTTGTGGGTCATCTACTGTATCCCATGCTTCCAGTGTGACCTGCTGTATATCGATGAGACCCAATGTAGATTGGGAGACCACTTCGCTGAGCACCTATATCTGCCAGAAAAAACAGCATCTCCCAGTAGCCACCTGTTTTAATTCCACTTCCCATTCCCATTCCAATATGCCTATCCATGGCCTCCTCCACTGTCAAGATTAGGCCACACTTAGATTGGAGGAACAACACCTTATATTCTGTCTGGGTGGCTTCCAATCTGATGGCATGAACACTGATTTCTCAAACTTCCGGTAATGCTCCCACCCTTCACCATTCCTCATCCCTCTTCCCTCTCTCACCTTATCTCCTTGCCTGCTCATCACCTCCCTCTAGAGCTCCTCCTCCCCTTTTCTTTCTTCCATGGTCTTCTGTCTCTTTCACCAATCAACTTCCCAGCTCATTACTCCTCCCCTATTTTCTTTCTTTCATGGCCTTTCTATCCTCTCCTATCAGTCTCCTCCTTCTCCAGCCCTGTATCTCTTTAATCAATGAACTTTCCAGCTCTATACTACCCCCCTCCCCCTCCCAGTTTCACCTATCACCTTGTGTTTCTCCCTCCCTTCCCCCCCACCTTTTAACACTACTCCCCATCTTGTTTTATCCAGTCCTGATGAAGAGTATCGGTTTGAAACATCAACTCTACTCTTTACAGTAGATGCTGCCTGGCCTGCTGAGTTCCTCCAGCATTTTGTGTGTGTGGCTCAGATTTACAGCATCTGCAGATTTCCTCTTGTTTGAGTAGTGGGTAAGTTATTGGAAGTTATTTTAAAGGACTGAGTATGTAAGTATTTGGTTTGACAAAGACTGATTAGGGATAGTCAACATGGCTTTGTGTATGATAGGTCATATCTGACTAATCTTATAGAGTTTTTCGAGAAACTTAACAGGTAGGTTGATGAAGGAAAGGCAGTTATATACATCGACTTTGGCAAGGCCTTTGACATGGTCCCACATCAAAGGCTGGTCAAGAAGGTTCGGTAACTAGGCATTCAGGATGAGGTAGTAAATTGGATTAAACATTAGCTTTGCAGAGGAAGCCAGAGAGTGGTGGTAGTCAGCTGCCTCTCTGACTGGAGATCTGTGACTAGTGGTGTACTGTAGGGACTGGCACTGGGTTTGTTGTTGTTTGTCATCCACATCAATGATCAGGATGATAATCTAGTAAACTGGATCAGTAAAGTTGAAGCCAAGATGGGTGGGGGCATAGTGGACAACAAGTAAGCCTATCAAAGCTTGTAGCAGGATCAGGACCAGCTGGAAGAATGGGCTGAAAATGACAAATAGAATTTAATGTAGACAACTGTGAGTTGTTGCACTATGGGAGGACAAACCATCATTGGACTTGCACTGTAAGTGGTGGAATACTGAGGAGTACTGTAGAACTGTGGGATCTGGGAATACTGATCCATTATTCCTTGAAAGTGGCATCACAAAGCAAGCTTATGGCACATTGGCCTTTAAGATTCACATTATTGAGTACAGGAGTTGGGATGTTATGTTGAAGTTGTAAAAGATATTAGTGAGACCTAATTTGGAATATTGTGTGCAGCTCTGGTCTCCTACCTACTGAAAAAATATCAATAAGTTTGAAAGAGTGCAGAGAAAATTTAGAAGGATGTTTTCAGGACTTGAGAACCTGAGTTACAAGAAAGGCTGAATAAGTTGGGACATTATTCTTTGGCATGCAGGAGACTGAGGGAAGATTTGAAAGAGGTATACAAATTTATGAGGGGTATAGATAGGGTAAATGCAAGCAGATTTTTCCCTCTGATATTGGGTGAGTGTAGAACTAGAGATCCTGAGTTAGAGTTGAAATGTTCAAGGGGAATATTAGGGTGAACTTATTCACTCAGAAGGTAGTAAGAGCCTAGAACAAAGTGATGGATGCAGATTTAGTTCTTACCTTTTAAGAGCAATTCAAATAGGTACATGGATGTGAGGGGTATGGAGGGTTATGACCTGGGTGCATGTCAATGGGACTGGGCAGAATAATAGTTTGAGACTAGATGGGCTGAAGGGCCTACTCTATGTCTCTGGCTCTTGGAAGTCTTCACATTTGTAGCCTCTAACTGCCTTGCAAGTTTTTGTATTTTGCTTCCTTGCTATATGGTTACATTGCACACAGATAATAGAGAAAAGAATTTCATTTATATAGTTCCCTTTATATCCATTCATCAATCCCAAGTATTCCACCAGAAATGGAGGTCTGTTGATGTGCAGCCATTGTTGCAATTTGCACAAACTAAGTAGCAACAAAAGGAGTATGGAATTCTATGACTGGGGTTCAGGCCAATGGGATTAGACAGCATAATAGTTTAGCACACACTCAATATGCAGAGAATTCTGTTTCTGAGTTGAAGAGTTCTATGACTCTCTGTGTAAGTGACCTCAGATGTTGGAATCTGAAGCAAAAAGAACAACGCCTCATATTTCACCTGGTGGTGTACAATCCTATGATATGAACACTGACTTCTTCAATTTAGGTAACTCTTACCTTCTCTGTTCTCCAGATCTCCCACCTGGTTCCATCTGTCCCTTTTGCTTTTCTGCTTCCACAAGTTACTTTGTATAATTTTTAAAACCCTTCAAATCCATGTCAGTAAAATTTGAGATGCATTAAGCTGAGGAAATCAGAGAGATAAACCTGATTTCTCCAGCGGAAACTGAAGCCTGAAACATTGCTGTATTCTAAAACTTTCTGTGTTGTAATTTCACTTCAACACTGGTGAAACTCAGTACTGTACTTAAATAGTGGACAAGAAGTGCAAATTAAATCAATCATTCGCATTGGATATTTTATGCTCCATCATATTACTGTATCTGTTAACACACTGTTTAGTATAGTTAAAGTTGTAAATAAAAATTTCTAATAAAGACACTACGGATGAAAACTACTTTTGAGTTGCTTCCAAGCTAATTGGCCCTCTGTTGTTTTGTATGGAAAACACCTGTTCTGGATACACTGTGCCATCTGGAATCTTGTAGTGGGACCCAGCCACTCCAAGACTGACCAAAAGAATTTATCTAATAAAAGATTTGAATTGCACTCAAATTTATTTTCAAAGGATTAAAAAATTAGTCATTACTTCAACTATTTTCTTCCTGTGTATCCCTGGCACTTTTGCTAGGCCTAAAATACAACTCATGCCTGCTTTCAGCAAGAGAGCCATAAGAAGGGTCACTAATGCCAATCTTGAATCTAGGCTATCTTTTATAGTCTCTTATGAGTCAGCAAAACAGCTTAGCTTGTGTGTGTGTGTGTGAGGGACAGCACATTAATTGTTATCTCTATTGCTTGCTGCGCCCTGCTGCACATCCACCCTCAAATCTCTGATTATGCAATAGCAGGTGAGTGTGACCTAGCAGGATACCCTGCAATGTATTCCACCAGCTAGTGATTAAGTTCTGGGTCCCTTATATAAGAAAGGATGTGCTGATATTGGACAGGTACAATATTTTCCTTCAAAACATACACCATTGTTCTGGTACCTAAAAAGACCAAAGTAACATGTCTGAACGACTGTTGTCCTGTCACACTCACCTCAATAGTGAGCAAATGCTTTGAAAGGCTGGTCAAAGACTACATCTGCAGCTTGCTACCACCCACACTGGACTCCCTACAATTTGCCTACCGACACAGCGATCAATAAATGCTGCAATAGCCACAGTTCCACACAGCGCCCTCACACATCTGGAGAAGAGGAATGTTTATGTGAGAATGTTGTTCTTGGACTACAGTTCAGTATTCAACATCACAATTCCCTTCAGCCTCAACAAGAAGCTCAGAGATCTCGGCCTTCACCCTGCCCTGTGTAGCTGGATGTTGGACTTCCCTTCAGGTGGTAAGAATGGGCTCCCTCACCTCTGACCCTCAACACGTGTCCCCCAGGGTTTCAGTACTAAGCCCCCTCCTTTACTCTCTGTATACCCATGACTGTGTCGCCACCCACAGCCCCAAGCTGCTAATTAAATTTGATGATGACACTATACTGATTGGTCTAATCTCAAATAATAATGAGGCGGCCTACAGAGAAGAAGTCATCATCTTGACACAGTGATGTCAAGTAAACAACCTCTCCCTCAATGTCGCAGAAACAAAAGAGCTGGTTGTGGACTACAGGAGGAATAGAGACAGGCTAAATCTTATTGACATCAGTGCATCTGGAGTTGAGAGGGTGAACAGCTTTAAATTCCTCACCATAAAAATCACTGAGGATCTCACGTGGTCTTTACATATCGGCTGTGTGGTGAAAAAGGCACAACAGCACCTCTTTCATCTGAGACGGTTGAAGAAGTTTGGTATGGGCCCCCAAATCCTAAGAACATTGTATAGGGGCACAATTGAGAGCATCCTGACTGGCTGCATCACGGCCTGGTATGGGAACTGTACTTCCCTCAATCGCAGGACTCTGCAGAGAGTGGGGTGGACAGCCCAGTGCATCTGTAGATGTGAACTTCCCACTATTTGGGACATTTACAGAGACAGGTGTATAAAAAGGGCTTGAAGGATCATTGGAGACCCAAGTCACCCCAAACACAAACTGTTCCAGCTGCTACCATCCAGGAAACGGTACCGCAGCATAAAAGCCAGGACCAACAGGCTGCAGGACAGCTTTGTCCACTAGACCATCAGACTACTTCTCCTGCTGACACAACTGTATTTCTTTGTTACATTGACTATCCTGTTGTACATACTATTTATTATAAATTGCTTTAAATTGCATATTGCACATTTAGACAGAGATGTAACATAAAGATTTTTACTCCGCAAGTATATGAAGGATGTAAATAATAAAGTCAATTCAATTCACTTTCAGCTTTAACATGTTCCTGCTTGTTCCTTTAACCCTTGATTCTCTGATAGGGTGATTGCCCTCATTAGGCAGTTCTAACAGGCCTATCATGAAAATTTACAGAAACATGGATTTTAAAAAATGCCAGAAATTTATTTTTAGCTGCTTAAGAGGCTTGTTTGAATCATCTTGGGTGGATATCCTTATTACTGTCTATCTATGGTGTCTATTATGCTCTAAACAAGTCATCTTTTAAAAGTTGTCACTATGCTTTTGAGATACCTACCTTTAACAGCTGGAAGCCACACTTCCTGTGCAATACTGCTTACATGTCTCTGTGGATTCCCCAAGGTTGTGCCTTCCTATAAATGGCTATCTGTTTGAAACTGAGGTAGTGCTGAGGAAGCAACGTGATTGCAGCAGGACATAGACAAATTGGAAGAATGGGCAAAAATGTGGCAGATGGAATAAAGTGTTGTGAAATGTATGATAATGCGTTTTGGTAAAAGGAACAATAGGACAGACAATTATCTAAATGGGGAGAAGTTTCAAACATCATGCTAGACTCCCTGAAGGTTAATTTACAAATTGAGTCTGTGGTAATAAAGGCAAATGCAATGTTGGCATTTGTTTCAAGTGCAAAGAGATAATGCTGAGCCTAGTCAAGCTGCACTTAGAGTATTGTCAGCAGTTTTGGGTCCTCTATCTCAGAAATGATGTCTTGTTATTGGAGAGTCCATAGGAGGTTCACGAGGATGGTTCTGGGAACGAAGGGGTTAACATATGAGGAGCATTTGGCAGCTTTGGGCCTGTACTCGCTGGAATTTAGAACATGGGGGATCTCATTGAAACTAAGTATTGAAAGGACTAGATAGTGTGGATGTGGAAAGGATGTTTTCTTTGGTGGGGATATCCAGAACTAGAGGGCATAGCTTCAAAATTGAGAGGCATCCCTTTAGAACAGAGGTAAGGAGGAATTTTTTTCAGCCAGAGAGTAGTAAATCTGTGGAATGCTCTGCTACAGACCACGGTGGAAGCCAAGTCTGTGCGTATATTTAAGGTGGAAGTTGATTGTTTCCTGATTGGTCAGGACTTAAAAGGACATGCTGAGAAGGTAGGTGTATGGGGTTGAGTTAGCCATGATGGAATGGTGGGACCTCAATGCTGCTGCCAGATTCTTGGAAATAGTAAAGTATAAGAATAAGTGAATGAACTTGCAGCTGAAAAATACATAAGGTATCTGGCTTGTAATGAAGTTGAAAGTCCATGGTTTGATGGAAATGATCTTCATAATGGTGAATTGCAGGGACCAATTTATTTCCCGATATAGCTTGTTGAGAAGAGTTGCTAAGATTCGTATGGCTCCAGCTGGCAGAGATGACTGAACCCTTCTCGTTAACAACTGCTGATTAAATCTCTGCCAACTGGAAAGACTGATTGGAGAGCTGATGGCACAGGTTTCCTCGAAATTTTTGTTTTATTTGGCATCAAGCCCCATAATTACATTACTTGAAGGATTCAACATCTCTTTTTGTTTAGCATCTTTGCCAATTGCTAGCCACATATTGTAACACTGGTACACTAGAATATGATGCAGGGGAAGATTGAAATGAGGCAGATTAAATTTTGAATACTTGATTTCTCCATAACCTCCAGTGGCAGGTAAACTCGTGCCACAAAAGTGACAGACAATGACTATTTTCAACAAGGGAGTCTAATCACCTTCCTTTGATATTCAGTGACATCACCATTACCAAGACCCAAGCATTGACATTGTGGAGTCACTGTTGACCAGAAATGAAACTAGATCAACCAATAAGAACACTGGGTATCAGAGTGAATCAGAGGCTGGATGTCTGATGGCAGTGACTTATGCCCCAATAGTGTAAGGCCTTTCTGCTAAAATAGAAGTCAGGAATGTGCTGGAATATTCTCTATTTACCTGGATGAATACAGCTCCAGCAACTGATCCATTGTCCTAACTATTCACTACCTCTTGCACAGGAGCACAGTGAGTGCATTGTTTGCCATCTGCAAAGGCATTGCATTATTTTTGATCGTAATTCATAATTATAGAGGCAAAAGATTAGTGAGGTCATGGTCCATATATGGATTACTGAAGAGAATGTGGTTGCTGTCTTGAGGCAAACTAGAGTGGATAAACTCCCTGGACCTGAAAAGGTTTTCCCTGGAGTCTTGTGGGAGACTAGTGCAGAAATTCCAGGGGCCTGGCAGACACATTTAAAATGTCTTTACACGCAGGTGAGGTCCTGGAGGTCTGGAGGATAGCAAATGTTGTTCCTTTGTTGAAGAAAGGCTCTAAGAATAAGCTGGAAAGTTACAGGCTGGTAAGTGTGATGTCAATAGTGGGTAAATTATTAAAAGCTATTCTCAGGACAGGATATACAGTATAAGTGTTTGGATAGATTGGGCTTGATTACGAATAGTCAACATGGCTTTGTGTGTAGTAGTTTGTGTCCAACAAATCCTACATAAATTTTTGATTACCAAGAAGGTCATATTCAGTATCAAAATTAGTTTTTAGTCACTGTCATAAGTTGTGAAATTTGTTTTGTGGCAGCAAACATGCTTTTTGAGATAACTTTCTTGATATTACTGGTGTTTGGAAGATTATGGTCCTTGCAGCAGCACTGGCTACCATCTGAAGAGAAGCCCATTGCATAACAGCTTTTGATTGTGTGTGTTCCTACTGAGTATTTGCTTCCTGCCAGCCCCTTCAGTTTTTGCATTCAAGTCTAAAGCGAATATGCCTCAACTGAAAACAAATCTCAGATATAGTTCATAAGTGCAATGCAATGAAGTCTGGCCTCATGGGTAAAAATGAGCAGACCAACTCTAGAATTTTCTGACAGCCATAAGAAAAAGAAAAAAAAGGAAATGCATCTTAAGAGTAAAGAGATATTACAACTAATTGCAGTGAAGTTAAAATAGGAGGGCAGTTTCCAGCCAAATAAAACTTCTATGCCTTTAAGTTAATTATCTTTGCCCTTTTATTTCAGCATTAGGCAAATGAAAAGCAACTTTTGTTCCCTATGTGAAGCATGGGAGTGCAGATCTTTGGGTTGATTTGCATCACTAAGAAATGTTGACCAAGCACGTCAGTCACAAGTCACCTTTTCAACCTCTGTGTAACTTCCACATCAGGAATTTATGTTTCATTCCACACACAGTGCTTCTAAAGAAGCATTGCGGTGGGACATAGACCTGTCAAAATGCCTTCTAAGTATGTATTATTTTATTTGCACCTCCCCGGAAGTGCTTTAATGTGACGGGTTATATGGGAGGCAGGGTTTAAGGGTCGGCACAACGTTGTGGGCCAAAGGGCCTGCACTGTGCTGTACTGTTCTATGTTCTATGTTAAGTGCTTTCCATGTCTCTATGTCTTTGTTTATTTAAAAAAATCCATCTGCCCCTTATGCAATTAAATCTCAAAGCACTGGTGCAGTGTCAGTAAACAGGTTTTTCTCAGCCTACCAGCAGTCCGCACATCTACCCTTATCTTACTGCCATAGACACCATAGTAGCTTAGCGGTTGGCACGATGCGATTACAGCTCAGGGCGTTAGAGTTCGGAGTTCAATTCCAACGTCACTTGTAAGGAGTCTGTACATTCCCTCCATGGAATGCGTGCATTTTCTCTGAGTGCTCCGGTTTCCTCCCATAGTTCAAAGACGTACCAGGTAGTGGATTAATTGGTCATTGTATATTCCATGAATAGGCTAAGGTTGGATAAAGGGGTGCTGTGTGCTGCAGCTAGGAAGGGCCTATTCCATGCTATATCTCAAAAAATAAATAAATGCTTTGTAACTCAAGTTGAGGCTCTTAATTAAGTTTTTTTTCTGTTACTGTGCAACAGTCTTTTTATGTCACAAAGTACCTTGAAACATGTTTAGCTAAGAGAAGTCCTTTATAATTTGTAATATAGATTTTTAATACTTAGATATTAGAATTTGCTTTAGTCCTTTCATTTGTTGCTGGAATTGTCAGAAAGGAAGGTAAACTCTTGTTTCTAAATAGTTTGTTTTGAAGTATTACTGCACCAGTATTAACACTGTTTATATGGGTTGTTTGATTGTAAGTAACTTTGTCAGCATCTGCTTTTCGTTAGTATTGCTGCACATGCAATATCATGAGGACCTCGTCAGAAAGCAGCAGCCCAGTGCATCCGCTCTTTCCTTCATTCATTGTGAACACATTTTGTCAATGACAAGTTCAAGACTGCTTCTTCCCACAGATTCAATAATAATTGGAAAAAAACTGTCCTGGTTTAATTCATTTGTTGTACAAAGTTTCTAGCTGTCTGCATCATTAAAATTGGTCAAATTAATTGATTGAACATAAATTACTCAGGAGTAATATTTTGGTTTAAGATGTTGCTCATTCATTATTAAAAGTACTTACAGCATTATTCTTCAATTGGAGTTGCTAATTGAACCAATAGAGAACAAAAAAAAGCAATGCTCAGGGGCTATTAAGTTTAACTAGTCTTTTAAGAATAGAAAATTACATTTAAAGCAAATAAAAATTAGTGTTAACCAATATTCTCACAGTTGCTGAAATTTACCATAGGTGAACTATAACACATGTTATTTATTGTTTTGAACCAACAGTTGTATTCACTTCATGCCAAGTACTAGTAAAAATCAAGGAGAACCATAATCAGAATCAGAATCACAATCAGGTTTAATATTTAATATCACTGGCATATGTCTTGAAATTTGTTGCTTTGCGGCAGCAGTACATTGCAATGCATAATAATAAGAGCTAAATTAAATAAATTTACATACACACACACACACACACACACACACACACACAATATTTATATGGAGCTGTGTCACACCTGGACTTGAAGAAAATCCCGGGACAACATCTGAGAACCGTCAAGCTCCCAGGCCTCTGGTAGAGGACCTGAAACTGAGGGAAAAGTACACATACATACCACCTATAAGGGGCGAGGAAAATAAAATACCAATCCTCCTCAAACTCCTAATGAAGTATAGCCACTGTCATGCTGCCTTTGTAATTGCATTAGTGTGTTGGGCACGGGATAGATCCTTAGAGATGTTGACACCCAGGAACTTGAAACCGCTCACTCTTTCCACTCTCTCAATGAGGACTGGTGTGTGTCCCCTTCCTTCTCCTTCCTGAAGGCCACAATCAATTCCTTGGTCTCACTGACATTGAGTGCAAGGTGGTTGCTGCAACACCACTCAACCAGCTGATCTGTCTCGCTCCAGTACGCCTCCTCGATGCAATCTGAAATTCTGCCAACAATAGTTGTGTCGTCAGCAAATGTATGGATGGCATTTGAGCCATGCCCAGCCACGGAATTGAGGGTGTAGAAAGAATAGAGCAGTAGGCTAAGCATGCATCCTTGAAGTGTACCACTGTTGATTAGCAGTGAGGAGGAGATGTTATTTCCAAACTGCACTGACTGTGACCTCACGGTGAGGAAGTCAAGAATCCAGTTGCAACGGAGGTACAGAGGCCCAGGTTTGGAGCTTGTTGATTAGAACTGAGGATATGCCCTTGTTGAACACTGAGTTGTAATCAATACAGAGCAATCTGATGTAAATGTTGCTATTGTCCAGGGGATCCAAGAATCAGTGAGATCGTAACGGTTATAGACCTATTGAGACAATAGGCAAATTTCAGCTAGGACAGGTCCGTGCTTAGGCAGGAGTTGATTGTAGCTGTGACCAACCTTTCAGAGCACTTCATCACAGTAGATGTGAGTGCCTCCGGATAATAATCATTGAGACAATTCACTTGCTCTTCTTGGGTAATTGTATAATTGCCACCCTTTTGAAGCGGGTGGGAACCTCGGACTGCAGCAGTGAGAGATTGAAGATGTCCATGGATAACCCCACCTATTGGTTGGCACAGGTTTTCAGAGCCCTACCAGGTACACCATCAGGGTCTGATGCCTTGCAAGGTTTCACGATCCGGAAAGGTGTTCTGACATTGTCCCCTTTGGCAGAGATCTCAGGGTCACCAGGTGCTGCAGGGATTCGCTCAGGTTTAGTTGTATTCTCCCTTTCAAAACATGCATAAAAGGCATTGAGCTTATCTGGGAGTGAAGCATCACGGCCACTCGTGATGTTAGGTTTTGCTTTGTAGGAAGTAATAGCGAGCAAGCTCTGCCACAGCTTACTTGCATCTGATTCCATCTCAAAGCTCAATCAGGATTGATTTTTTTTGCCCTTCAAATAGCATTCCATAGGTCGTACTTGGACCTTGTATAGTTCTGGAGTTGAATGCCACAGATCTAGCATGAATGCCACATCCATGCCTTTTGGTTTGGGTATGTCCTGTATGTTTTTGAAGGCACACACTCATCCACACAGGTCCTGATGAAGTCGGTGAAAACTGTGACTTATTTATTCAGATGCTAAGATGAATCCCTGAATATTGTCCAGTCCACCCACTGACACAGAGGAGTTCTGTAAGCTCTCCTCCGCTGCCCTTGACCTTCTTGGTCTGCGGTCTTTAGTCTCTGCTTATACGCTGGGAGTAATAATATAGCCCGGTGATCAGATTTCATATGACGTGGGTGTGAGATAGCATGGTAAGCATTCTTGATGGTGGTATATCAGTGGTCAAGTGTGTTGGCTTCTCTGGTTCCAAAGGTGATAGTAGTTCAGAGACTTCTTCAAACTGGCCTGGTTGAAATCTGATAGGGAAGGCGTAATTGTGCACAGTTTCATGCCTGATTATGTTGCTCAGCTCCTCCAATGCCTACCTAATGTTGGCCCAAGGCGGAAGGTACACTGCTACCAGGGTGATGGTGGAAAATTCCCTCAGCTGATAAAATGGATGACATTTGACTGCTAGCTGTTCCAAGTCATGTGAGCGGGACCACAATGAGTTAATCATAAATCATACCCCACAACCTCTGCCTTTAAAAGACTGAGCTGCCCTGTCTTTGCAGAGAACGGTGAAACCATCGGGCCACAGTGCTGCATCTGAAATTGTTAGTGTGAACCATGTTTCCATAAAGCAAATTACACGGGAGTCCCTGATGTCCTTTGGTACAGCAATCTTGCTTTGACTTTTTCAGTTTTATTTTCCAGAGACTGTACATTTCAGAATCAGAATCAGGTTTATTATCACCGGCATGTGATGTGAAATTTGTTAACTTAGCAGCAGCAATACAATGGAACATATGGAGATTGAAATTACTTATTGAAAATAAGTAATGAAATTATGGTAAATTATGAGATTGAAATTATGGTAAAATATTACCATAATAATTACTTAATCACATTGTAAGCCACCGTTTTTTAAGATTTGTGTTTGTTCACAACAGAAGGACTGGAAAGAACTATTAGAAATGTGTTGTATTCCCTCAGCTGTATACTAAATATACTTGGGCTTTTCAAGAATCAACTGATGTAATTTAACCTTATAGGGATACAGTGTATGGGGTAGTCTCTCAAATATGATCACAACTGCAATTTAAAAACAGTGCATGAAATGTTCATGTGTGACCATTAAGATCATTATTCCCACAAACTTCCATTGTTGTGTTATTGCCCAAGTGGAGATGGAGCTGTCTGTAACACCTCATAGTTCAATTTCCATTTTTTTGCGTGAGTGTCTCTAATCATTGACAGTTGATTTATCTGTCAGATTTCTGAGCAAAGTGAGCACAGAGTTAGACCATAAGGCCTTAAGATATAGGGGCAGAGTTAGGCCATTTGGCCCATCAAGCCTGGTTCACAATTCAATCATGGCTGATCCTTTTCTCCCCTCCTCAACTTCACTCCCTGGCCTTCTCCCCATAACCTTTGATGCTGTGGCCAATGAAGAACCTAGCAAGCTCTGCCTTAAATACACCCAACAACCTGGCCTCCACAGCTGCATGTGTTAACAAATTCCATAAATTTACCATCCTCTGGCTAAAGAAATTTCTTGGCATCCCTGTCTTAAATGGACGGCCCACTACCCTGAGGTTGTATACTCTTATCCTTGACTTTCCCATTGTGGGAAACATCCTTTCCACATCTACTCTGTCTAGGCCTTTCATCATTCAAAAGGTTTCAGTGAGATACCCCCCCCCCCCCCGCCACATCCTTCTAAATTCCAGCAAGCATACCAATTCCAGGGCTATCAAACACTTCTCGTGTGATAACCTTTTCATTCCCGGAATCATCCTTGTGAACCTCCTCTGAATCCTCTCCAATGCCAGCATGTTTTTTCTTTGATGAGGAGCCCAAAACGGTTCACAATACTCAAGAAGAGGCCTCACCAGTGCCTTATGAAGCCTCAGCATCAGATCCCTGCTCTTGTATTCTATGAATGCTACATTGCATTTGCCTTCCTCACCACCAACTCTACCTGCAAGTTAACCTTCAGGGTGTTCTGCACAAGACCCCCAAGTCCCTTTGCATCTCAGTGTTCTGGATTTTCTCCGTGTTTGGAATATAGTCTGCACATTTATTTCTTCTACCAAAGTGCATGACCATGCATTTTCCTTTCAGATTCATTAGACTTTCACTAGGATTGCAGTTTTCCTTGGTGGAGAGTGCATGCAAGTCCCTTCCAAGCAAATGGATGACTGTTTTGCAGTTGGGCATTTTGTAAAACAGCAGCAGTCACAATGCAAGTCACTGACAACCCATTGTGTCATTCAGCCATATACTGCCAAACGAGACAACGTTCCTCCAGTCCAAGATGCACAGCACTGTACATATAACTCACACACATAACACATAAAGTAATACAGGTTTAGTACCCTGATCTGAAATTCCAAAACAGTAATTGGAAAAGTTTTTGAGATCCAACATTACATCACAATGTACTGAGAAGGTTCCCAGGCAATGTACAGGTCTCTGCACATCACAGATAGTTCTGAGAAGTGTCCTGTCATATATAATCAAAAGAAGTTAATGAAAAATAGAAAAACTACATAAAAATATGAAGATCCCAATTGTGCATTGAAAGAATGAATTCTTCAGCATCGGAGTGAACATATGCCGCTTATGTTGATCATAACAGTATGCTGGTCATGATAAAAACAATCACAACAAACTGAAAATTAAAGGTAATTGTGAATATTCAGCAGGATGGCTGTAGACATTTAAGAAAACATGGCATTAGTTTTCTAAAGATTTTAACTATTTTTAAAGATAATGTGTCTGCTGATCACAAAGCAACAGATAAATTCATTGATAAGTTTGTGAAGATTTTTACTGATGAAAATCTAACACCAGGAGAAGTCTACAATGCTGATTGTTTTTATGCTATACATAAAACCAAAAATGAAGTAAAATATAAATGCAGTGTACACTAACCTTTTAATCAAAACATGGCAATGTAGGTGGAGACAGAAAGCCTGCTGTTGTTTGTTGTCATTCAATACCTGATTCAGGTATTCTCCCAATGCTGCTCTGCAGCTTTTGTTATCCTGCACACATTATATTTTCATACATTAATAGTATGTAATTTTTATGTGTCATGCGTCATGAACAAGTGTAAGACAAAAACTGTTTACAGGTAGTACATAAATTCAGTCAGAAATGATGGTGATTCCAAAGTATCTCATTATATATTCCAAATCTGAAAAAATCTAAAATCCAATACACTTCAGTGTTGAGTGTTCAAGACAAGCCAAACCACTTAAGAGAGTAAAGATGTTGGCATACCTTCTTTATGATTGTGTCAATATGCTAGGCCCAGGACAGATAATCTGATATGTTAACACCCAAGAATTTAAAGCTGCTGACTCTCTCCACCATATATTCCCTCTGTGTAGACTGGTGCCCCTTCCTGAAATCAATGATCAGCTCTTCAGACTTGTTGATTCAAGATTGTTTATTGTCATTTCCAGTACAAAACTGTATGGGGAATGAAATAATTGTTACTCAGGATCTGATGCAGTGCAAAAAAACACACAAGAAAATAAAGAAGTTAATAATAAAAACATATTAAATATAAATACATAAGATAACTTCTATACATAGATTGATTGCATGTCCATATAGTGGCACTGGGCATAGGAATGTTTATACATAAGGTGACTGACAGGAAATGATGAATTAGCGCTGGTAGGGTTGTGGAAGGGTAGGTTGGTGGGTATAGGTGTTGATCAACCTTACTGCTTGAGGAAATTACTGTTTTGGGCCTGGTTGTCCTGGCATGGATGCTACATCACCTCCTCCTTGATGGGAGTGGGACAAATAATCTATAAGCAGGTTTGGTGGGATCCTTTGTGATATTGCTGACCTTTCTGTGTATATGTCCTTGGTAGCAGGTAGGCCGATGTGGTGATGCATTGAGTAGTTCTGACCACCTGTTTAGAGTCTTCCTGTCCGCTGCACTGCAGTTTCCGTACCATGCAGTGACGCAGCATGTTAGGATGCTCTCTACTGCACTTCTGTAGGAGGTCATGAGAATTGAAATGCAGAGTCTAGCTCTCTTCAGCCTCCTCAAAGGAAAGAAGTCAGTGAGCTTTCCCGATACTGAGTGATGCACCATCAATAACTCACTCTGAGACGTAAGGCGAGATATTGGCTTTTATTGACTGGAAGAAGGAACAAGCAGTGAGTGACCACCATACTACATCCTGGAGACTGAGAGGCCAGGCTCAGGCCTCGATCGCCTTTATACCGGGGTCTGTGGGAGGAGCCACAGGAGCAGTCAGCAGGGGGTGTGTCCAGACAGGTATATGTAGTTCACCACATTGAGCAAAAAGCTGTTACAGTGGCATCACTAAACCAGACAACCTATCTTGCCCTTTTAGCTGACGTGCCGCAGTGCATGTCCCATGCATATAGATAAAATGAATGCTGCACTAATACACAAACTGTGATGAAACAGATAGGTGGCATGCTCAGGTATGGAGCAGCTTTGTAGTAATTGGAAGAGCTGTATCAAACTCTGTGGTGATATGCTGTATGTCAGTCACTTTGTTATTCAGTTGGTACTAACTATATATGAGCAGGTGGCATACAGTGAAAGAAGATAGTGGAGGGAGGAAGGGGTCTTAGCGATATGCCATGTGTCCAGGGTACAGCTGACATACTCTAACCTTGACGAACAGTGTTTAAGAGTACTCAGTGAAGCACACAATCAGAGCTGGTCACAAATGCCACCTTTGAATATTGTTGCTGAAACATTGCCAGAAAAGGGAGGAAGGACATTGCTTAACTTTCCTTTTCCTAATCAGTGTCAGACTGCTATTGGAATGAGCCATCTGAACACGATACCAATAAACATAATCTTAATCCCTCGTCCTGAACAGTTTTGGATATCGCATTCCTTAAGTTCCTTTGGTCATAATCAGAAATAAAAATCAATGCAAAATAAGCATTCTAAACCAATTTGTAAATCAGGCATACCTAATCATATACAAGCCAATTAAGCACACTTTTGAATAGTTTCTATCTATATTTTATGTGCCGTTGCCTGTCCCATATAGTGGTACGCTTGTGGCTGCAGCATACCTCATCAAAGTCTGTCTGTGTTCCATGGAGGATCTTGCAGATAAGCCTTCACAATTCTGGGCCTAGGTGATGAAGCACCTCGTTTGATATGAGCAGCAGCAACCTTGGTATTTCTAGAGAATATGTACACGACGCTGGAAGAACTCAGCAGGTCGGGCAGCATCTGTGAGAAAGAGCAGCCAACATTTTGGGCCGAGACCCTTCATCAACGTCGCGGCCTGAAGCGTTGGCTACTCTCTTCTCACAGATGCTGCCTGACCTGCTGAGTTCTTCCAGCGTCGTGTACGTATTCTTTGATCCACAGCATCTGCAGTTGTATTTTCATGTTTTGGTATTTCTAGTATGTCTGAGAGGTGATGCAAAAGTTTCTAAATCATGTCAGACTGGTTATAGCGCTTTCGTGAATTAAATTATCTGTCTTTGCAAAATGTGGCATATATCTGAGCTGACTGTCTGCTGAGCTGCGATCTTTGGAGATAGAATTAAATAGAAAAATCCTTGGAGATCTAATGTAGTGTTCTTCAGACAGAAGGTTGTGAAGAATGACTGAATAAGCTAGAAGTCTAAGTGAGTTAGTACTTCCTATCCCACCAGGGTAGCTGAGGAACTGAAATCCAGTTAAGGATACAAAAAAACTGGTAATATTAAAATTAAATGAACAGATTGTTGTATAAATCCATTTAAATTATTGATGGAAGAGTGGCTCAACATATTGACAGAAACTTGTGGAGTTTTCCAGGAGTCAGAATTGGGGACTCTACTTTTTCTACGTATATTGCTGACAGTTAACAGGTATGCAGGGTGAGATTTCGTTACAGAACAGCTTAGCACTTGGCAAAAAGAAGCAAAATAGACAATATAGACTAAATGGTTCAGTTTCAAATCATGTGCAGGGTGTTCATATGTTTAAATCTTTGAAAGAGCTATAACATACTATGAGAGCAGTTAATAAAGAAGAATGGGATCCTAAACTATTTAAATGGAGGTTTATGTAGGTGGTTATGTTGAAACGCTTAAAAACACTAGTTTTGGCATAACTGGACCATCACATCTGTTTCTGATTATACAGCACTTTCAAAAGTGTGTAAATGTTCCAGAGAGGTTTTACTAGAATGGAAGAATTACTCTATGAAGCAAAATAGATATTCAGGAGACTTGTTTGAGTGTAATGATCATAGTGGATTGAGAAAGAGAAGATTGAAACATATGGTTACCATTGATGGATTATTCCAGGGCTCCACCTCCACATTTATTTTCATTTGTTTTACATTCATAGCTTGTGAAAATTAGAGTGAAAGAGGATGAGAGGTGACTTGATAGCTCTGTGTAAGATGATAAGAGGCATAGATAGTGAACAGACAGTGCCTTTTTCCCAGGACAGCAATGTCTAGTATGAATGGACATACACTTAAGGTCATTGGAGGAAAGTATAGGGGAGGGAATGTGGAGTTAGAGATTTTACACTGAGTATAATTACATCTATACTGTGTTGTTCATAGACTGCAGGTCACAGAGCCAGTCTGCGCCAAATCGCTCCAATCAAATCACGAAAAGTAGCAATTTTAAAAAAAGTAACCAGGAGCACATATAACATGAACCTCAGAGTCCTCTAAGAATAAGTCCACGGCCACGAGCCGCACTGATAAAACTTTTCACAAGACTCAAGACTCCTGCACCTTCCTCCGGCACTAGTGAACGAGAGGGAGGCCTGAACACCAGCTCTCATCCTCATTGATTTCAATCTTGCTTGATGCTTTAGTCGGTCAGGATTTGTGGTTGGACCTGAATGAAGTATGCCCATGGTGTGCACAGAGTGCTCTCAAACTTAAGTACAACATTTGAGAAATCATGCCATTTGTATTCAATTCTAATCGTTGAGTGGTAAGGTCACCACAATTCTCTAGCACGTGATTGTATATTATAGTGACAGATTTGGCACACATAATAAAGAATAGACCAATCAGTGTACTGCTTCACCTTGCCCTTCCCATCAAAGGAAGTAGAATATTTTTCCACATCTATATATCTGTGTAAGAGCATGTTGCCTTCTGTGGTAATTTCTTCACGAATGGCTGATAAGGGCTGCCTCTTTAAATATTGTTGTTGGCCATCATTATTAAAACATGTTTTCCTGATCAAGATATTTGCTTCTGTAATGCAAGAATATTGTCAAAAGTCAAGTCAAGTCAACTTTTATTGTCATTTTGACCATAATTGCTGGTACAGTGCATAGTAAAAACGAGACAACGTTTTTCAGGACCATGGTTTACATGGCACAGTATAAAAAACTAGACCGAACTATGTAATAAAAAAACACAACACAGAGAAAGCTACACTAGACTACAGACCTACACTGGACTTGAAAAAGTGCACAAAAGCAGTGCAGGCATTTCAATAAATAATAAACAGGACAGTAGGGCAGTAAGGTGTCAGTCCAGGTTCTGGGTATTGAGGAGTCTGATAGCTTGGGGGAAGAAACTGTTGCATAGTCTGGTCGTGAGAGCCCGAATGCTTCGGAGCCTTTTTCCCAGACAGCAGGAGTGAGAAGAGATTGTATGAGGGGTGCATGTGGTCCTTCATAATTCTGTTTCCTTTGCGGATGCAGAGTGTAGTGTAAGTGTCTGTGATGGCAGGAAGAGAGACCCTGATGATCTTCTCAGATGACCTCACTATCTGCTGCAGGGTCTTGCGATCCGAGATGGTGCAATTTCCGAACCAGGCAGTGGTGCATCTGCTCAGGATGCTCTCAATACAACCCCTGTAGAATGTGATGAGGATGGGTGGGGTGGGAGATGGACTTTCCTCAGCCTTCTCAGAAAGTAGAGAAGCTGCTGGGCTTTCTTTGCTATGGAGCTGGTTTTGAGGGACCAGGTGAGATTCTCCACCAGGTGAACATCAAGAAATTTGGTGCTCTTTACGATCTCTGCCAAGGAGCCGTCGATGTTCAGCGGGGAGTGGTCGCTCCGTGCCCTCCTGAAGTCAACAACCATCTCTTTTGTTTTGTTCACATTCAGAGACAGGTTGTTGGCTCTGCACCAGTCCGTTAGCCGCTGCACCTCCTCTCTGTAAGCTGACTCGTCACTCTTGCTGATGAGACCACCCATGCAAAAGTATATTGCATCCCAGTTAACAACAATGTTAAGTGCTCTGTGCCCTCCTTGCATTCATGTGCATAATCCAGATGCTCAAAATCACTTGTTACATGATGGAATTCATATGCATGTCCTGTTCCATTCTAGAACTATGTCCTCAGTGTAAGGTAGGCTATAATTTGAACAAGAAGAACAAACTATTATGAGTCATTGATAATGTGATTTATTTTAAAGCTGACACTTACAGCTTCCAATTAGCCATCTTAATTGAGCCTTGTATTGTGCATCTTTGTGCACATTTCCAGAAGCAGTACGGAGTTGTGGGCGGTTAGATTCTCAGTGCCACAGCTACGTCTTCGTTAGACTTAACAGAACAATTTCTTTGTTGTTTAGGCATTTCATGGATGACTGAAATGTATCAGGAGCAGAACTGACATAATGCATGCTGAAGTCAGATGTTTTATATTTTTTGAAGTTCCCCAGTTCCATTTCATTGGCGAGGCGCTTAGAACAATAATAATGAATAGTTTGGTAAATGCTTTCAAATTACATTGTTTGTCATTATTGGTAAATTTCAGACTACTGCCTAATTATCATTTACATCTAGAGTATAATCTTCCTTGCCGTGGGTAGCTTGTTGACCTTGTGACGCATTCAAATTGTAAAATTAAAATAAATTTATCATGTGAAAAATATAACAGATGTAATTCAGAGGCATATTACCCTAGTAGTTAATTAATTGTTTGCAATAAAATAACAAATATACAAGTACATCACAACACTTAATAACTAGTCTATCCATTGGATTTAAAAATGTTTAATTCTTGAATCTTTTATACCTAAATTTGTCATATTTCTTTTTCCTGTAATCTCTAAAAGTAATAGTCAAGCCTAAGATATCTCATTAACTGTTGTTTTAAGTAATGAAGCATTTCCAGATGAATAGAAGTTCTTTGACTGGTTCAGAAAGTTATTTGTCCTTTTTATATCCTCAGAATGATAATGTGATATCTGATCACTGACACTTGCAAACGCTTGTCTTTGTGTTCTTACACCAATACCCTTTTCTAAGTGCATTAATTGATGGGATGTGGGCATTCCTGGACTGGCCTGCATTTCTTGCCCATCTCCACTTTCCTCTGGGTAGAGTAATTGGAGTCGACACTTTGTAGCCCAGAATCACAGACCAGGTAAAAGAGCATGATTCCTTCTGTGTAGGAAATGAAAATCAGTCAATGTAGTAGTTTTCTAATCAGTATAAATAATATGAGGATTTTTATGTTTATTTAAATACTGGAATTTCAATTTTTCATCTGAAACATTTTAGGTCTCCGAATCAATAATCAGACTTCGTGTATGTAGACACTATTTCATTCAGCTGTTATAGGAATTTGAGCAAAAATTACCATATTGAAAAAATATCAAACGACCAGGGAACTGGTCAAGAAAGGAAGTTGAAAGCTGAGAGGAACTGAACATATGGGAGTAACATACAGAGATTTAACCAAAGGTGAGAGTTGAGAAGAACCAGTAGTAACAGTGTACAGTTTTTGCATTGCTAGAAGAACAAAATAAATAATAATTGCATATAACTGGTGGGACTATAACCTCGTTATAACTTGTGCTTGTATCATTATAACCCTTCAATCCTTTGCTAGTCAGCTTTTAACTACAGTCACTGCAATGGAGAAGGTCCGATCCAGCCATATTTCCTAAAAGTCTGTAGCGCTTCAGGACAGGGCCATAATCAATGTTCTTTCCTTTCATTCACTTATTGCATTCTGAACAAATAGTTTCAGGCTCTTTCTTAGTCACCAAAGAAATAATGGTTTATTTACGAAGGTCATGTTGTCATATTTTGTACCTGTGGACTCCTCAGTCTCTACAGAGACATTGCTCTGGCTTCCTGTGCATGGGTATGCAAGCAAGAGTATTATGTAACTATCATTCAATCCAACGTGTAACTAGAAATATATACATTTTGGTCTGATCAGGTTCTGTACCGTTTGTCCATTTATGTAATGCACTCTATGCCAAAAGCATAACTATATTTTGCTTTTAATTGTGTTTTGGGGTACAAAACTGATCTCTGACACAATCTGTGGATTTGACTGTATATGTCATCTCTATGTCCTTCAGTTTCCTCTAACTTCCAAAAATGTGTGTGTTGGTAGAAAAACTGGCAGCTCTCTATTGTCCAAGTGTGATAGAATCTAGAGAACCTAGTGTAAGAATGGATTCCTGATGATCCATGCAGATTCAGTGAACCAAGTGATTGTATTAAAACAAAATGAAGATCTCACAAAGTGGCAATGCTTGTGGTACACTAGAGGACTGGAAGTGTTTCAAGAACCAAAAATGAAAGATTAAAAACCCCATAAGGGTGAAAATTGATTATGAAAGAAAATGTGATATCAATATAATTTTGAGTGTTGGTGAATTTATAAAAAGAAGTTACCATGGTAACTGTAGGTCCTCCCAAAAGGAGGCTGCTGTTATAATAAAAGAAAGATATGTTAAATCAAAATTTTATGACAGTAAAGGACACTGCGGATATTCCCTAAGACTGCTAATTTCAAATAATACTGAAGAACTTGTACTATGTAATTGGGATTTTAATCAAGTATTAGATAGACTCACAGGATTAAAAGCAAGTAAGTTGCTAGTTCTAATGACCTGCATTTGGGAGTTTTAAAGAAAGTGGCTGCAGAAATAATGGGCTCATTGTTGAAATAACACTATAAAACATAAAAAATAACATTTCATCTGATGTATGTTCTTTAGTGGTTCGGGTTCCTGTGAGCTTAACTTCAAATCACTTGAGTAAATTGTCAAGCCGGAGATTTCTTTGGCCATATTCATACTTGCATTAATATTATTATGGGTGTTGATTTCCATTATTGGCAGCTGGTATGTTGACTGTTCAACTTCTCCAGTCTTAATGCCACAGAGCACTACAGCACAGAAACAAGCCCTTTGCCCTTCTAGCCTGTTCCAGTTTGCTAGATGGAAGGACATGTGTGCAATGGGATATTGATAGGTTCAGTTAATGAGAAAAAGACTGGCAAATGTACCTTAATGTAGGATAGTGTGCAGTTATGCATTTAAGCAAGGGAAATAAAAATATTGATTAATATCTCAATGGAGAGACTGCAAGTGAGAGTGAAGTGGGTGTTAGAGTGCAAGAATCAGTAAAAGCAGCAGATAAGGTCAACAAGCAGATAAGGAGTCAAACAGCATCTTGTCCATTGCAGACTGGTTGGGGATTTTAAAACAAAGGTGCTCGTGTATTTGTGCACGGTACTGATGGGACTTTGTTCTGAATATTATACATAGTTTTAGTCTTATCTTAAAAAAATAGTAACAATTGAGATGGTAGAAAGGATATTTATCAGGCTAGTTCCTAGAATGTGAGGGTCGTCTTACTAAGAGACTAAACGGTTTGGGTCTATAACTCCCTGGAGTCCAGAAGAATAAGGGGTGACCTTATTTAAACATATGAGACCTACAGGGGCTTGACAGGGTGAATGGTGGAATGTTTTCACTTGTAGGGGACTCTCAAACAAAGCATTTAAATATCAGATTAGGAGCTTGTCATTGAAAACCCAGATATGCAGAAATGTCTTCTTGCAGAATTCTCTGGAATTCTCTACACTGGTGGATGGTGGAAGCTGGATCATTAGAAGTATTTAGAGGTCAGTATATCTTCAATAGATTGAAGGAATACGGGAGAGGGAGATACAATATTGCTGCTTGTAGGTAAACTGACAACTGGCGTTTAAAAGTGGGAAAGGAAGAGTTACATAGAATAGTCCAGCACATTACAGGCCCTTCGGCCCACAATGTTGTGCTGACCCTCAAACCCTGCCTCCCATATAACCACCCACTTTAAAGTCCTCCATATACCTGTCTAGTAGCCTCTTAAATTTCACTAGTGTATCTGCTTCCACCACTGACTCAGGCAGTGCATTCCACGCACCAACCACTCTCTGAGTGAAAAACCCTCTAATATCCCCCTTGAACTTCCCTCCCCTTACCTTAAAGCCATGTCCTCTTGTACTGAGCAGTGGTGCCCTGGGGAAGAGGCGCTGGCTGTCCACTCTGTTTATTCCTCTTAATATCTTGTACACCTCTATCATGTCTCCTTTCATCCTCCTTCTCTCCAAAGAGTAAAGCCCTAGCTCCCTTAATTGCTGATCATAATCCATACTCTCTAAACCAGGCAGCATCCTGGTAAATCTCCTCTGTACCCTTTCCAACACTTCCTATAGTGAAGCAACCAGAAATGGACACAGTACTCCAAGTGTGGCCTAACTAGAGTTTTATAGAGCTGCATCATTACATCGCGTCTCTTAAACTCTATCCCTCGACTTATGAAAGCTAACACCCCATAAGCTTTCTTAACTACCCTATCAACCTGTGAGGCAACTTTCAGGGATCTGTGGACGTGTACCCCCAAATCCCTCTGCTCCTCCACCCTACCAAGTATCCTGCCATTTATTTTGTACTCTGCCTTGGAGTTTGTCCTTCCAAAGTGTACCACCTCACACTTCTCCGGGTTGAACTCCATCTGCCACTTCTCAACCCACTTCTGCATCCTATCAATGTCTCTCTGCAATCTTCGACAATTCTCTACACTATCTACAACACCACCAACCTTTGTGTCATCTGCAAACTTGCCAACCCACCCTTCTACCCCCTCATCCAGGTCATTAATAAAAATCACAAAAAGTAGAGGTCCCAGAACAGATCCTTGTGGGACACCACTAGTCACAACCCTCCAATCTGAATGTACTCCCTCCACCATGACCCTCTGCCTTCTTCAGGCAAGCCAATTCTGAATCCACCTGGCCAAACTTCCCCGGATCCCATGCATTCTGACTTTCCGAATAAGCCTATCGTGTGGAACCTTGTCAAATGCCTTACTAAAATCCATGTAGATCACATCCACTACACTACCCTCATCTATATGCCTGGTCACTTCCTCAAAGAACTCTATCAGGCTTGTTAGGCACGATCTGCCCTTCACAAAGCCATGCTGACGGTCCCTGATCAGACCATGATTCTCTAAATGCCCATAGATCCTATCTCTAAGAATCTTTTCCAACAGCTTTCCCACCACAGACGTGAAGCTCACTGGTCTATAATTACCTGGACTATCCCTACTACCTTTTTTGAACAAGGGGACAACATTCGCCTCCCTCCAGTCCTCCGGTACCATTCCCGTGGACAACGAGGACATAAAGATCCTAGCCAGAGGTTCAGCAATCTCTTCCCTTGCCTCGTGGAGCAGCCTGGGGAATATTCCATCAGGCCCCGGGGACTTATCCGTGCTAATGTATTTTAACAACTCCAACACCTCCTCTCCCTTAGTATCAAAATGCTCCAGAACATCAACCTACTCTTATTGTCCTCACCGTCATCAGGTTCCCTCTCATTGGTGAATACCGAAGAGAAGTATTCATTGAGGACCTCACTCACTTCCACAGTCTCCAGGCACATCTTCCCACTTTTATCTCTAATTGGTCCTACCTTCACTCCTGTCATCCTTTTGTTCTTCACATAATTGAAGAATGCCTTGGGGTTTTCCTTTACCCTACTCGCCAAGGCCTTCTCATGCCCCCTTCTTGCTCTTCTCAGCCCCGGCTTAAGCTCCCTTCTTGCTACCCTATATTCCTCAATAGACCCATCTGATCCTTGCTTCCTAAACCTCATGTATGCTGCCTTCTTCCACCTGACTAGATTTTCCACTTCACTTGTCACCCATGGTTCCTTCACCCTACCATTGCAATTTGCCTATTGCCACAATAGGCCAATGGCAGATGCAGTCTCAATGGCTCTCCACATGTCTTTAGACCACCTGGACAACATAAACATCTACATCAGGATGCTGTTCCTCGACTATAGCTCAGCATTTAATACCATCATTCCCACAATCCTGACTGAGAAGTTGCAGAACCTGGGCTTCTGTATTTCCCTCTAGTCTCTCTATACCCATGACTGTATGGCTAGGCATTGTTCAAATAGTATCTATAAATTTGCTGATGATGCAACCATTTTGGGTAGAATCTCAGATGGTGACGAGAGGGTGTACAGGAGCGAGATATGCCAACTAGTGGAGTGGTGTAACAGCAACAACCTGGCACTCAATGTCAGTAAGATGGAAGACCTGATTGTGGACTTCAGGAAGGGTAAGATGAAGGAATACATACCAATCCTTATAGAGGGATCAGAAGTGGAGAGAGTGAGCAGCTTCAAGTACCTGGGTGTCAAGATCTCTGAGGCTCTAACCTGGTCCCAACATATCGATGCTGTTATAAAGAAGGCAAGACAGCAGCTATACTTTATTAGGAGCTGGAAGAGAATTGGCATGTCAACTACACTCAAAAACTTCTATAGTTGTATCGTGGAGAGCACTCTGACAGGCTGCATCAATGTCTGGTGGGGGGTGGGGGGGGGCTACTGCAAAGGACCAAAAGAAGCTGCAGAAGGTTGTAAATCTAGCCAGCTCCATCTTGGGTACCAGCCTACAAAGTACCCAGGACATTTTTAGGGAACAATGTCTCAGAAAGGCAGTGTCCATTATTAAGGACCTCCAGCACCCAGGACATGTCCTTTTCTCACTGTTACCATCAGGTAGGAGGTACAGAAGCCTGAAGGCACACACTCAGTGATTCAGGAACAGCTTCTTCCCCTCTGCCATCCAATTCCTAAATGGACATTGAAGCTCTGGAAACTATCTCACTTTTTTTAATATACAGTATTTCTTGTTTTGCATGATTTTATTCAATATACACAATTCATTTACTTGTTTATTATTATTATTTTAATTGTATTTATTATTTTTTTCTCTGCTAGATTATATATTGTATTTAACTGCTGCTGCTAAGTTGACAAATTTCACATCACATGCCGGTGATAATAAACCAGATTCTGATTCTGGAAATTCAGGAGGGTGAAAAGAGGACTTGAGATAGCTTTGATAGATCTGGTAATGAAGAAGTCTGAGAGATTCTGTTAGTATATTGAGAGCCAAAAAGTCACTAGGGAGAGAATAAGTCCCCTTAAGGGCCAGTGTGAGTGTTTATGAGTGAAGCCACTGGAGATGGATGATGTCTTAAATCAATATTTCTCATCTGTATTTATTGTGAAGACAGTTGTGAAGCCGAGGAAATTCAGTGATGTCTTGAAACATTCACATTCCAAAAGAGGAAGAGCTGGTTCCCCAGGTCCTGACTGATATACCTTGGACATTGAGGGAAGCAAGAAGAAATAGTAAAAGCCCTGGCAGAGGAATTTGTGCTGTTGTCAGCTGCAGGTGTGGTACAAGTTGACGAGAGGGCTTTTATTTAAGAAGATTAGGCTGCATCTGGAGTATTGCATTCAGTTTTGGTTGTTCCAATATAGGAGGGGTTGAGATCCCGATGAAGTTCTTGTCCCAAAATATTGGCTGTTTACTCTTTTTCGTAGATGATGCCTGGCCGGTTGAGTTTCTCCAGCATTTTGTGTGCGTTGCTTTGGATTTCCAGCAGCTGCAGATTTCCTCGTGTTTGCAATTTACAAGGATGCTGCATGGTTTATGGGGCATGTGCTATAAGGAGAGATTGAACAATCTAGGTTTGCTTTCTCTGGAGTGGCAAAGGCGGACAGGAGACCAGATAAAAGTTTACAGAATTATGAGACATATAGGTTGAATAGCTTGCTGGTATCTCTTACCAGGGTCTAAATGTCGAATACTAGAAGGCACATATTTAAGGTGTAGTGAGCAAGTTTAAAGAAAATGTGTAAGGTCAAATTTCTTTTACACAGCAAGTGGCCAGTGCCTGGAATGTACTGCCAGGATAGTAGTAAAGGCAGATACAACAGGAGCATTCAAGAGGCTCTTAGATACGCATGTGAATGTGCAGAGAACAGAGCGATAGGGGAATGTGCGGACAGAACGTAGAGTTCAGTCAGACACTATTAGTTTAATTGGTTGGCTGATTGTACAAAACTAGATGGTACCATGGGCTGTGGGAATGGAGCAGAGAAAGGGTACAGAATATTGGTTAAGATAGCAAAAACTGGTGGATGGAATATAATGTGAAATAATTTGACCAGCGGCCAGTCTGGACACTGGAAGTTTGGAGAGGAGGGGACTTCAATCAGGTCACTTGACCGAGGATCGAAGGCAGGAATGGGTCATGGCATCGTCATAGAGCTTTGACCAGTGACCAATCAGTGTTTGGGATTGATTAGTAAGAGCAAATTAAAGGAAGGCGGGGCAAGCACAGTGGCCATCATCTCAGTGGACATATAGTACTGATTTTAAGGCTTTAGCTCTTCAAGGCTGCACTGAAGACAGGCTTCCCTCAAAGAAAAGAAAAGCTCAAGTTTTTCCCTTCTCTTCTTTATATCTGTTCAGCTAGGTCAGTGTGGATGACAGGCAGGATAGTGAAATGTTCCTCGTAGCATGTAGGAAGGCAGTGAGACCTCCAGTATCCACGACAACAACATCTGCAAGCTTCTAACAAACTGCATTAAGGAGCTAGAGCTGGAACTAGATGAGCTCCGGATCATGTGGGAGGCTGAAGGTGTGATAGATAGGACGTATAGAGAGGTAGTTAAACTCAAAGTGCAGGACACAGGATTCTGGGTGACAGTCAGGAAGGTGAAAGGAGTTAAGGAGCCAGTGCAGAGGACCCAGTGGCCAACTCCCTCAAAAACAGGTATACCATTTTGGATACTGTTGGGGGGTGGGGGAAATGACCTAACAGAGGAAGGTCACAGTGGATGGGTCTCTGGCACTGAATGTGCCTTTGTGCCTCAGGAGGGAAAGGGGAGAAGAGGCACACTATGGTGATAGGGGATTCGTTAGTGGAACAGACAGGAGGTTTTGTGGGCAAGAATGAGATTCCCGGATGGTATGTTGCCTCCTGGATGTCAGGGTCCAGAATATCTCGGATCGAGTTCTCAGCATTCTTAAGTGGAATGGTGAACAGCTAGATGTCATGGAACACGTTGGTACCAATGACATGGGTAAGACTAGTGATGAGGTTCTGCATAGGGAGTTCAGGGAGTTAGGTGCTAATTTAAAGGGCAGGGCCTCCAGAGTTGTGATCTCAGGATTGCTACCCATGCCACATGCTAGTGAGGACAAAACTAGGAAGATTATACAGTGTAATGCATGGCTAAGGAGTTGGTGTAGGAGGGAAGGCATAAGAAGTTGGGACCTGTACAGAAGGCATGGATTGCGCCTGATCTGGAGGGGGACAAATATCTTAGTGGGAAGGATTATTAATGTTGCACAGTGGGTTTTAAACTAGAGTTGCAGGGGGATGAGAACCAGAGTGCCAGAACAGCTAGTGAAGAAGTTGTGGAGGCAGACGTTGGTATGATACCTTGGTATATGTTGGTATATGTTAGCAATCAAAAGATTGAGTATGATGTGACTAATGCCCTGAGCTGCATACATATAAATGCAAGAAGTGTCATAGGAAAGGTGATGATATGCTGAAGATGAGGGAGCTGGTTTACAAACAGAGGCAATGTGTAGTGAGGAGAGGCCGTTGATAGGGCAAAATTGCAGTCAACAGGATGAGTTGAAACGTAAAAGGCAGACAAAATCAAAAGTGTGAAATCAGGGCTGAAGGTAAATCTGAATGTGCACAGTATACAGGATAAGATAGATGAACTAGCAGCACATTTGCAGATTGGCAGGTATGATGTTGTAGGCATCAGTGAATCATGGATGGAAGATTATAGGTGGGGGCTTAATGTCCAAGGATACACATTGTATTGAAAGGGTAGGCAGGAAGGCGGAGAGGGTGGCATTTCTCAGTTGGAAATCAGATCATTAGAACAGAGTGACTTATTAGATGTTCTTCTGCTGATGCCAATTTCTATTGCTGATATAGCCACCCCTAGTACTAGTAGTAGGCCTCCGTTAATCTCGATAGACCATGGATTTGCACCTTGGAAAGTTTCCAGGGCACAAGCCTGGGCAAGGTTTTTTTTAATGGTAGACCTGTAGTTGCCCAAGCTGCAAGTCTCCACTCTCCACGTCACCGATGTTGTCCAAGGGAAGGCCATTAGGACCCATACATCTTGGCACCGGTGTCGTCGCAGAGCAGTGTGTGGTTAAGTGCTTTGCTCAAGGACACACACGCAGCCTCAGCCAAGGCTCGAACTAGCGACCTTCAGATCACTAGACGAACGCCTTAACCACTTGGCCAAGTATAATCACTATACTTTTCCATCACATGATAGTTAAATGCACTTACCAAATCAATTTTATATTTTTCTTTCCTTTTTACCTCTAACAAATGCCAGTCTATGTCAGGCCATACAATCTTCCAAGGATCTACAACTGGATAAACTACTGAAGGACTTATCCTTAGATCAAACACTCCACATTCTTTAGCAATATCATTCCCTACCTGACTAAAGTTATCCCTCTGAAGCCTCCCACTCTCCCAGCACTCCTGCAACACTCCTTTTGCAGGGTGAGAATCATTGTGCTCCTGCAAATTAGCCCAGTAGTTTGCCATCAATTGCATCCTTCTTAGTTCCAAAGACATTGCACCCAATCCCTGTAGGGCTGATACTGGTGATGTTTTAAAAGCCCCACTGCACACTCTCAAAACCTGAGCCTGAATCACATCCAGTTTCCTTATAAGAGACCTAGCTGCTGATCCATATGCTACACTTCCATAGTCCAACACAGATCTTACTAAAGCCACATCCATTCTCTTCAACTCTGAACAACTTGCTCCCCATTCCCTACCAGTCAAATATCTCATCAAATTTATTACTTTTTTACATTTCTCCCCAACTTTCCTGATATGGTCTGCCCATGTTAACCGTGAATCAAATATAACTCCCAGAAATTTAAATAATCCAACCCTTTCTAATTCTATCCCATACACCCTTAACTTCTTCCCTACCTCAATTCTTTTCCTGGTGAAACACAGTTTGAGTTTTTTCTATTGAAAATCTGCATCCCCAGTCATAATCCCACTCCACCACTTCACCAATTGCTCCTTGTAACTTCCTGATGATATGCCCCATGTTCCTACCTCTTTTAGGGGTGTATACAGTGGAGATGTTGGCAATGTTGGTTGCGTTGCGATGGGTGGAGAAAGCTAGACGAGTCAAAGTGTTGATGTGCTCAGATTCATCCTCAGTTCTAGCAAGTTTAAGGTCTTCTCACTCTTAAACAGCTGGCAAGATATACTTTATAAAGTCCTAAAGTCAGTCACAAGAGTTGCAAATCACGGAGGTCAGGTAAAATTTCTATGGGTTACAGCTCATGTAGGGGTGAAGGGGAATGAGAGGGTGGATGAGTTGGCAAAGAAGGTGTTAAAGAAAGAAAATATAGAAATGCACATTAGTATCAGTAAAGCTGAGGCTGAGTGTGTAATCTGGGAAAAAATCATTCAAATGTGGCAAGAAAGATGAGACAGGGAGGGGAAAGGGAGGTATTTATATCAAATGCAAAATAGTGTTACAGGTACTATGGTAGGCAGTGAATCCAGAAGAGAGGAAACTGTGTGGACTAGGTTAAGGCTGGGGCACTGTGTACTAAACAAAACATTGAAATGGATAGGGAAACACCAGGCAGGATTGTGTGAGGAATGTCAGGAAGAGGAGTCAGTAGAACATGTAGTTCTGAGTTGCAGGAAGTATGGGATACAGAGAGAGATGATGAGAATTAATCTGAGGGAATTGGGGGGTGCAGGAATTCACATTAAAAGGGTTACTGGGCATGGGTGAGAGAGCACAGGTCAAGGTACTTTTAGCTTTCTTAAGGGATACAGGCTTTTTTTAATATAGGATATGATGGATAAGCAGGAATAGGGTACTAGGATGGCCAAAGAAGGAAAGATAAAGTGTAGATTAGGGTATGTGTGTGTGTGTGTGTGTGTCTATCATCTGATCCACACCCCGGAGCAGAAGGTGGCGGTAATGCACCATTAAGCTGGGTGCCAACCGCCGTAAAACAAGAAGACGAAGAAGAAGAAGAACAGAGTAATGTAAGGTCAGAAGCTGTAGAATTATTGTGGATGGAGCTAAGGAACTGCAAGGGTAAAATGACCTGGATGGGTGTTGTATACACACCCCCAAATAGAAATATAGAAACACAGAAAACCTACAGCTCAATACAGGCCTTTTGGGCCTGTGACATGCGAAACATGTCCTTACCTGAGAAATTACTTAGGGTTATCCATAGCCCTCTACTTTTCTAGGCTCCATGTACCTATCCAAGAGTCTCTTAAAAGACCCTATTGTATCTGCCTCTACCACCATCATCGGCAGCCCATTCCATGCACTCACCACTCTCTGCGTAAAAAAAACTTAACCCTGACATCTCCTCTGTACCAACTTCCAAGCACCTTAAAACTGGCTCCTCTTGTGTTAGCCATTTCAGTTCTGGGAAAAAGCCTCAGATTATCCACATCACCAATGATTCTCATACACCTCTATCAGGTCACCTCTCATCCTCTGTCGCTCCAAGGAGAAAAGGCCGAGTTCACTCAACCTATTCTCATAAGGCATGCTCCCCAATCCAGGCAACATCCTTGTAAATCTCCTCTGCACCCTTTCTATAGTTTCCACATCCTTCCTGTAGTGAGGTAACCAGAACTGAGCACAATACTCCAAATGGGGTCTGACCAGGGTCCTACATAGCTGTAACATTACCTCTCGGCTCTTGAGCTCAATCCCATGGTTGATGAAGGCCAATACATCGTATGCATTCTTAACCACACACTCAACCACACAGCTTTGAGCGTCCTATGGACTCGGACCCCAAGATCCCTCTGATCCTCCACACTGCCAAGAGTCTTACCATTAATACTATATTCTGCCATCATATTTGACCTACCAAAATGAACCACCACACACTTATCTGGGTTGAACTCCATCTGCCACTTCTCAGCCCAGTTTTGCATCCTATAGATATCCTGCAGTAACTTCTGACAGCCCTCCACAACATCCCCAACCTTTGTGTCATCAGCAAAATGGTAATAAGGATGTGGCCTAGAAATTACAATGGGAAGTAGAAAATGCATGCCTAAAGGGCAATGTTACAATATTCATGGGAGACTTCAATTAGATTGGGAAAATCAGGTTGATGTTGATTACGGGGGGAGTGGGGAGTGTGGGGTGGAATTTTTAGAGTGCCTATTCTAGATTGGGTGTTGTGCAATGAGCCAGAATTGATTAGAGAGCTTAAGGTAAAAGAACCATTAGGGGAAAGTGATCATAATATGATCAAATTCACCCTGAAATTTGAGAAGGAGAATCTAAAGTCACATGTATCTGTATTGCAGAAGAATAAAGGGAATTAAAGATCCATATGAGAGGAGATGGGCAGAATTGATTGGAAAAGGACACTGGCAGGAATGACAGCAGAGTAGTAATGGCTGGAATTTCTGGAAGCAATTCAGAAGCACAGGATATATACATCTCAAAGAGGAAAAAGTATTTTAAAGGAAAGATGGCACAACTGCGGCTAACAGGAACTCAAATCTAACATAAAAGCCAAAGCGAAGACATATAATAGAGTAAAAATTTGTGGTAAGTCTGTGGATTGAGAAGTATTTAAGAACCAACAGAAGGCAACTAAAAAATCATAAAGAGGATGAGGATGGCATACAAAAGTTAGCTCACCAATAATATTAAAGTGGATACCAAAAGTTTCTTCCAATACAAAAAATGTAAAAGAGAGGCGAAAGTGGATATCAGACTGCTGGAAAGGTAAACAACAACATAGGGGACAAACTGAGTAAGTATTTTGCATCAGTCTTTGCTGTGGAAGACACCAGCAGCATGATGAAAGTTCCATGTGTCAGGGGGCATAAAGTGTGAGGTTACCATAACTAGAGAGACGATTCTTGGGAAACTGCAAGTTCTGAAAGTACATAACTCACCTGGACTGGATGATATTCACCCCAGAGTTCTGAAAGATGCGGCTGAAGAGATCGTGGAGGCTTTGTAATGATCTTTCAAGAATCACTAGATTTTGAAATGGTTCTGGAAAGTTGGAAAATTGCAAATGTCACTCTACTGTTTAAGACGGGAGAGAGGCAGAAGAAAAGAAACTATAGGCCAGTTAGTTTGACCTCAGTGGTTGGGAAGATGTTATTATTAAGAGTCAATTATTAAAGATGAGGTCTCAGGGTACTTGGAGGCTCATGATAAAATAAGCCCTAGTCAGCATGGTTTCCTCAAGGGATAATCTTGTCTGACAAATCTGTTGGGATCCTTTGAAGAAATACCAAGTAAAGACAGACAAAAGAGAATCGGTTGATGCTGTATACTTGGATTCTCAGAAGGCCTTTGGCAAGGTGCCACCTACGAGGCTACTTAACAAGCTATGAGCCCATGGTATTACAGGAAAGATTCTAGTGTGGATAAAGCAGTGGCTGATTGGCAGGAGGCAAAGAGTGGGAATAAAGGGAGCCTTTTCTGACTGCCTGCTGGTGACTAGTGGTGTTCCAGAGGTCTGTATTGGACTGCTTCTTTTTACATTATCAGTCAATGATTTGGAAGATAGAATTGATGACTTTGTTGTGAAGTTTGCAGACAATATGAAGATAGGTGGAAGGACAAGTAGTATTGAGGAAGTAGAGAGGCTACAGAAGGACTTAGATTAGGAGAATGGCAAAAAAGTGGCAGATGGAATATAGTGTTGGGAAGTGTATGGTCATGCACTTTAGTAGAAAAAATGAAAGAGTTGACTATTTTCTAACTGGAAAGAAAATGCAAAAAACTGAGGTGCAAAGGGGCTTGGGAGTCCTTGTGCAGGATTCCTTAATGGTTAATTTGCAGGTTGAGTCATGGTGCAGAAAGCAAATGCAATATTAGCATTAATTTCAAGAGGGCTAGACTATGAATGCAAGGATGTAATGTTGAAATTTGATAAAGCACTGGTGAGGTCTCATTTGTAGTGTTGTAGACCTGTATTCACTAGAATTCAGAAGACCTCATTTAAACCTATTGAATGGTGAAAGGCCTTGAGAGAGTGGATGTGGAGAGGATATTTCCAGTGGTGGGACATTTTAAGACCAGAAGACAGAAGGCACAGCCTCTGATCCTTTTAGATCAGAGATTAGGAGGAATTTCCTTAGCCTGAGAGTGGTGAATTTGTGGAATTCTTTGCCACAGGCAGGTGAGGAAGCCAAGTCTCTCAGTATATTTAAGGCAGAGGTTGATAGATTCTTGATTGTTCAGGGCATGAAGGGATACAGGGAGAAGGATGGGGCTGAAAGGAAAATTGGATCGGCCATGATGAAATGGAAGAGCAGACTTGATGGGCCATACGGACTAATTCTGTTGCAATATCAAATGATGTTATGGTCATATAATGTGAGGTCATCCATATTGGTAGAAGTATTTTTTTCAATCAAAAAAATTAAAAGGTGTTACTGTCCTGAATATCATGTTAGTATTAGCATTTCATTAGTTAAGTCAAGTCAAATCACATTTTATTGTCATTTCGACCATAAACTGCTGGTACAGTACAGTACACAGTAAAAACAAAACAACGTTCCTCCAGGACCATGGTGCTACATGAAACAGCACAAAACTACACTAGACTATGTGAGACAACTCAAGGCTACTATAGACTATGTAAAACAGCACAGAAACTACACTAAGACTACAGACTTACACAGGACTACATAAAGTGCACAAAACAATGCAGGGTAGTACAGTAATTAATTAATTAATTAACAGGACAATAGACCCAGTAGAGGACAAATTTCAATATAATAATAAATGTTGTAGATGTCAGTCTGGACTCTGGGTGTTGAGGAGTCTGATAGCTTGGAATAGAATGTGACAAGAATGTGAGAAGGGTCCATGAAACTGGCCAAGATATGGTTCTTGTGCCTCCACGTCACCTTCCAGTCATTGTGTCTCCATGCCCTCTGTGTCCTTCCCACACTTGGACCCACCTGCTTATCCTCCCCTCCCTTACCTAATTTCACCTATATCGCCTGCCAGCCCCTGCATCTCCTTCCCTCTCTGTGCTTTATATTGGCTATCTCCTTTCTACAGTCTTAAACCTACCTGATGGAGGGTCTTGTTGGCAATCCAGTGCATCTACAGAGGCTACATGTCACACTGATTTCCTCCTGTGCATACTTCTGTGGTACTGCCACATTATTGTAGTCTTACCTCTACCTCTCTTGATTATTGCATTATTGTCACTTTTAACAATTACTTTTCGTACTACTTCAGTCTTTCCACCATTTTTCTGATTTGTGCTCATTGTTGTATTAATTGTATTCATTATTATAATGCATTCTTTAAACTTTATGTGAGCAATAACATTCATTGCACCATAACATATGATAACACACAGAAAATGATGGAAGAACTCAGCAGGTCAGACACATGTATGAATAAACAGTGAGACCCTTCTTCAGCACTGGAAAGGAAAGGGAGAGACTCCAGAATATAAGGTGGGGGAAGGGAAAGGAGGACTAGCTGGAAGGTGCTAGCTGAAGCCAGGTGGATAGGAAGGGTAAAGGGCTGGAGAAGAAGGAATTTGACAGGAAAAGAGAGTGGACTATGTGAGAAAGGAAAGGAGGAGGGCAGCGGGGGGGGGGGGGGGTGATAGGTGGGTGAGGAGAAAAGGAAAGAGGCCAGAGTGGGGAATAGAAGAAGAGAGAAGGAAGAGGAAAAAAATACTGGAAGAGAAATTGATGTTCATGCCATCAGGTTAGAGGCTACCTAGACAGAATGTGAAGTGTTGTTCCGCCACCCTGAGCGTAGCCTCATTGTGGCAGACGCAGAGACCATGGGAATGGGAATGGGAATGGGGATAGGAGTGAAAATGGTTGGGCACCAGGAAATTCCACTTATTGCAGATGAAGTGGAGGTACTCAACAAAGCAGCCCCACAATTTATATTGGGTCTCACCAATGAATGGGAGGCCACATCGGGAGCATTGGATACTATAGATGAACACAGAAGATTCACAGGTGACAAGTTGCCTCATCTGGAAGGACTCTTTGGGAGCCTGAATGGAGGTGAGGGAGGAGGTGAATGGTCACTTGTAGCATTTCTGTCACTTGCAGTGATCTGTGCCAGGAAGGAAACTAGTGGGACGAGACGAATGGACAAGGAAATCACGGAGGGAGGGATTTCTGTAGGAAGTGGGGGGGGGGGGGGGTTGGGATATGTGGTGTATTTGCCAATGTTTCTTCCAAATGTTGTGTTCAATAATATTGTGAAAGTTACCTTAATTTATTAATTTTAGGTCTGGAAATATTACCTTATTATTTGTGTAAGTGTTTAATCTCTGCTGAATCATGATTCATCTTTGCTTTTGATCAAGATGTTTTTATTTTCTACTTTCAGCCCTGGAATGTAAGTGATATGACAGGCAGCATTTAATTATCCTTCAAAGATGATTGATAATGTTGATTATTTTTACAGCTAAAGATTTTATTAGATCTCAAGAGTATTTTAAAATTCAATTCCAGATTATGGGACTGGAATGACGGATCATACAGATCAGAGTGTAAGAGTGATGAATGCCCATCCCAAAGAACCAAGTTTGATGTTTACAACCATTTGGTGGTTTTCAAGGTTTCTGAAATTTTAAAATATATAAGAAATAGAAATTAACATTAAAAATATGGGTGTCTACACTGAAGAAAGAACTTCAAAAATTGAGATTGGTATCAGCTAGGTTTCTATTTATTTGGTGGCTTTTTTGGTTTGTATTTGTGTTCAACAATATCAGGCAAAAGATTTATGAACAATTAATCCTTCAAAAGATGCAATGAAAGTTCTCCATAACTTCGCACATCTCCAATGGGATCCCACCATGAAGCACATCTTTCCCTCCTCCCAAATTTCTGCTTTCTGCAGGGATTTCTCCTGAAGTGACTCCCGTCTATATTCATCCCTCCCCACTGATCTCCCTTCTGGCACTTATCCTTATAAGCAGAATAAATGCTACACCTGCCCCTATATCTCCTCTCTCACTACTATTCAGAGCCTCAAACAGTCTTTCCAGATAAGGCGAAACCATGAGTCTGTTGGGATCATCTTCAGACAGACATACTTTATTGATCCCAAGGGAAATTGGGTTTCATTACAGCAGCACCAACCAAGAATAGTGTAGAAATATAGCATTATAAATCCATAAATAATTAAATAATAATAAGTTAATCATGCCAAGTGGAAATAAGTCCAGGACCAGCCTATTGGCTCAGGGTGTCTGACACTCCGAGGGAGGAGTTGTAAAGTTTGACGGCCACAGGCAGGAATGACTTCCTATGATGCTCAGTGTTGCATCTCGGTGGAGGGAGTCTTTGGCTGAATGTACTCCTGTGCCTAACCAGTACATTGTGGAGTGGATGGGAGTCATTGTCCAAGATGGCATGCAACTTGGACAGCATCCTCTTTTCAGACACCACCGTCAGAGAGTCCGGTTCCACCCCCACAACATCACTGGCCTTATGAATGAGTTTGTTGGTTCTGTTGGTGTCTGCTACCCTCAGCCTGCTGCCCCAGCACACAACAGCAAACATGACAGCACTGGCCATCATAGACTCATAGAACATCCTCAGCATCGTCCGGCAGATGTTAAAGGATCTCAGTCTCCTCAGGAAATAGAGATGGCTCTGACCCTTCTTGTAGACAGCCTCAGTGTTCTTTGACCAGTCCAGTTTACTGTCAGTTCATATCCCCATGTATTTGTAATTCTCCACCATGTCCACACTGACCCCTTGGATGGAAACGGGTCACCGGTGCCTTGGCCCTCCTCAGGTCCACCACCAGCTCCTTAGTCTTTTTCACATTAAGCTGCAGATGATTCTGCTCACACCATGTGACAAAGTTTCCCACCGTACCCCTGTACTCAGCCTCATCTCCCTTGCTGATGCATCCAACTATGGCAGAGTCATCAGAAAACTTCTGAAGATGGCAAGACTCTGTGCAGTAGTTGAAGTCTGAGGTGCAGATGGTGAAGAGAAAGGGAGACAGGACAGTCCCCTGTGGAGCCCCAGTGCTGCTGACACTGTGTCTGACACACAGTGTTGCAAGTGCACGTACTTGCAACATTGGTTTGCCAGTCAGGTAATCAATAATCCATGACACCAGGGAAGCATCCACCTGCATCACTGCCAGCTTCTCACCCGGCAGAGCAGGGCGGATGGTGTTGACCGCACTGGAGAAGTCAAAAAACATGACCCTCACAGTGCTCACCGGCTTGTCCAGGTGGGCGTAGACTCGGCAGGTAGATGATGGCATCTTCAATTCCTAGTCAAGGCTGATATTCGGCCTTCTCAGTTTAGCCTACTGTATATCGGTGAGACCTGATGTAGATTGGGAGACTGCTTTGCCAAGCACCTACACTCTCCACCAGAAAAAGCAAGATCTCCCAATGGCCACACATTTTAATTCTACTTCCCATTCCCATTCCAACATGTCAGTGCATGGCCTCTTCTACTACTGTAAAGAAGCCACACTCAGGTTGGAAGAACAACATCTTATATTCCACCTGGGTAGCCTCCAACCTGATGGCATGAACATCAATTTTTCAAACTTATGATAGTGCCTCCTCCCTCACCATTCCTCGTTCCCATTTCCTTCTCTCACCTTATCTCCTTACCTGCCCATCACCTTTCCTCTCCCTTTCTTCCATGGCCTCCTGTTCTCTCCTATCAGATTCCCCCTTCTCTAGCCTTTTATTTTCTTCACCAATTGAGTTCCCAGCTCTTTACTTCAATCCACCCCTCTCCGCATTTCACCTATCACTTACTATTGGGTATTTATTCCTCTCCTCCCTCCCCAATCTTCTTATCCTGACTTTCTCCAGTCCTGAGGAAGGGTCTCTGCCCAAAATGTCAACTGTTTACTCTTTTTCCATATACGCTGTCTGGTCTGCTGAGTTCCTCAGCATTTTGTGTGTGTTGCTTCGACTTTTAGCATCTGCAGATTTTCTCTTGTTTGCAAAAAATAACAAACAATGCCCATTCAAATTCAGACAAAGTTCTTAAAATTTATTTAATCCACTGTTACTGCAAAGCATTTTAATTGCAAGAATGCTAAAAAAAACTATTATATGTCCTGCCGAAGGGTCTCAGCCCGAAATGTCGACTGCATTTTTTCCATGGATGCTGCCTGGCCTGCTGAGTTCCTCCAGCATTTTGTGTCTGTTGCTGACATATGTATATGTTATTTAAAATATATACATTTAAATATAGATGGTAGAAGGTGTTGAAATGAATAGTTACATATTTAAGATGGTCCAGAATACTTACTCTGCAATTGAAGGAAAGCCTTTAAGGAAGTAGAGCTGTGGTGATGAAGGTAGGAGTGTGGATGTCATCTACATGGATCGCAGTAGGCATTTGATGAAGTCTCTCATGGTAGACTTGTTACGAGCCCCGTAACTGGGTCACTTACCAGCAAAGATAGAGGGGTCCGTTGAAGTCTGATGGTACTATTTTTAACAGTATTTAGTAGTAAAAATACACAAAAATAATATCAATGCAAACATACAGATAATATATGTCATCAATACTAAATCTAACAGTGCGGGTATAATAATAATCAATAAGAAATTGCTCTATCATTGTCTAGGGGATAATGTATTGTCCGATGGAAATATAAAAGTCACTCAGTTCATGCAGGCTTCAGCCTTTAGGGACCGCTGGGTTTGCAATTGTTGGAGAGAGAGAGATTTTGAGAAAAGAAACTTGCCGGCTTTCCTTGATCTGATCTTGATCCGTATTCGTCCTTTAGCGAGGCTGTTCCATGGAGGACTTGTCATCCAGGCAAGGATGGACACACACACACAAGTCCCCACCGGTCTCATACGTTTCTCCTGGGGTGTCTAAAGGGGTTGTTCCCCAGACCCTCTTTTATCCTTACTCACGGGGTCTCAGATGGCAATCAGGTTGGGATGATGCAATCCCTCAACCAGCCCACTCTGGTCATTCCCTGAGGGGCTTCAATGAATAGTACAGTACTCAATTCACAATTCTGTCTCCAAGAGACAATAGCCGTTATCAGGGGTTTTGTTTTCGCTGAGGCCAGGACACATTCCAAAACCTTGTGGATTCTCTCTCCTTTCCTGGGTCCCAGACCCGAATTAATAGCGATCTTGCGACTCTCAAAAAGGAGGGGGGCTACTTTGTACCCTTCGGCCCCTCAGAGTTGTGGCACATTCGTAACACCCCCTTCCTTCAAAGAATTTTACCATCAGTTAAAAATGAATTAATACAGAGTCTTACACGATTTTAGAATCTAACACAATACAAAAGAGTTTTTTTTCACTACAGTAATACAGTTTTACATTCAATTCTGCATCTAAACAGTTAGCAATTACATTGTCACTTCCTTTAATATTTTAACATCTTGTACCTTAATAAAGTCTTGTAGCATCAGACTCCAATTTGATAACCACCTATTTTTATTCCTTTTCTTCAGCAAACGAAAACTAAAGAGTTGTGACCTTAGCTTACGTGTATACTACAAAAGTTCATGCAAATACTAATCTTTATGTTACTTTCAAACTTAACAGTCAATCTTCCATGGGGGTTGTCTTTATTATTCACATGCTTTGTCAAAATCCCATAAAACCAGATCCTGTTATTTAGAAAGGCATCCTGTCAACCATCGCCCCTTTTCCAGTTAACTCCCACGTGGTTAACTTGTATACTAGTGTGGAATAGGCTTATACATGCTCCTTTCATAGGAGTTATTTTATCAACAATGTGTTCCAAACTTAGACCATTTTCCAAATTTCCACACAATTCTTTGATTTTAAGCAAGTTGCTAGTTTTCTTTTCAGGACCCTTCATGCTATTAGTTTTCAGTTTAAACTCTTTGTTCAAACAGCATTTCAAATTCTGCTTTTTCACAGCACTCTCTTGAATAACAATCACGTATGGGGCACCTTTACATTCCAACTCAACCTGTAATTGATTCGCAGGCACCGCGTTACCAAGCCATTGTCTCTGTAGCCTGGTTGCTGCTTCTGACATCAATCCAGATTTTAAATTTTCTTCATTCAATTTAGGAACTACACTTTTCCCTTTCCCTTCAATAATAATATTCACATCACCACCTTTTGTCTGCTCACTAACTTTTAACACACCTTCGAGCACAAACACCTGGGAACTCTCACTTCCCACTATTACCAAGGTTAACCCTTTCTTCCCTGAACCAAGTCCATCTGACCCACAAAGACTGCATTCCTTTTCAACTGAATCAAATACCTCAGACTTTTTCTGAGCTCCATTACTAGGTTCAGTACCACGTGCATCCACATCTTGGACACACTCAAATGGGACATCTGCCTCTTCCAGGCTTTCAATACCCATACCCTTTTCAAATTCTAAATTCCCCTGATCCTCCCGGTTACTCTCTGGGCAACTCCCTTCCGGAGTAAACTCAACCCCGCGGGCTGAAACAACCTCATCTGCCAACCCAGCAGACTTCTTCAAGGTAATGGCATACTTTTCATCTAGGACTGCCCTCATTTCATTATCGGGAACACCTTTAGAATTTTCAACTTTTTCAAACAGTTCTGCCAAACCAGACAGATCATCCATGTCCAACCCTGGACCTTTTAACAGCCTTATCTGTTTCTCATCTTTACTTTGTGTCTCTATAAATTTCTTCCTGGCTAAGGGCAGGTCTACCTCCTCTCCCTTACTCTCTTTCACTTTCCTATTCTCCGTTTTACCACCCTCTAACCCCTCTTGGTACAGGGTCAGTAAAAATGTCTCAGCCAAATCAATACTGGCTGGATTTAAGCTGGTCTCATTCTCAGCTGCCTTTTCCGACATGCTGCGAGTGGTCACGCATGCAGGATAGATCTTGGAATCTAGGGGCGGGGTCCTCAACGCTTACAGGCTGGTTCATCAGCTTCATTGCTGACCAAACCTCACCACCAGCTAAATCGTTACCCAGGAGGAGGTCTATGTCAGTTCTCGGGAATTCTGATCGCACCCCTAATTCAGCTGGTCCAGATACCAGCTCACAATTTATAATGATCCTATGCAAGGGCACTGCTTCCATCCCTTTTCCTATGCCTCTCAAAGCCACCTCTCCAGTCTGAGGACCAAAATCCAGTACCTTACTGCAAATCAATGACAGCTCAGCTCCCGTGTCTCTCCAGATCCGCACTGGAACTGGTGTGTTTCCCTCTCTCACAGACACGGTTCCTTCTGAAATACATTTCTCAGACGCTTCTCGTACTCTGTCTACCTGGGGCTCTCTCGTCGATTTACTGATCACCACAACACATCCTGTAGGGACTGCTGCTTTCCATTTTCCTGTCTCCTTCCTCGGAGCAAGGCACTTAGATGCAATATGACCCACCTTTCCACAATTAAAACAGGTCAAGCCAGAACTTCTCCTGCCGTCTTGCCTCTCCTCCTCAATTTTACCACTAGCTCCTGGCGGGATCTCTGCCTCAGCTGGCGGGCTTTCTCTACCTTTCCCATGGTCTCTCTGGTAACTTTTATTCGAGGAAATCTTTGTCTTGTGGGTTAGGGCATATTCATCTGCGAACCTAGCAAATTCGGAGATGGACTTATTCGGCTTCTCATTCAAATACATCCGGATATCCTCCGAAACACAACCTTTAAATTCCTCAATCAGAATTAACTCCCTGAGACGCCAAAACTCTTCTTCCACTATTTCTGCTGCACACCAACGATCCAAGAGCACACCCTTCTCATAGGCAAACACGGTATACATCTGATTTCTTTAAATTTCTGAACTTTTGTCTATAAGCCTCAGGTACCAATTCATAGGTCCGAAGAATGGCCTCCTTTACTTCCTCAAAATTCTCTGACTCTTCCATAGACAACGCCACATATGCCCGTTTTGCCTTCCCTTTTAACTCACTTTGTAACAACACCACCCACTGATCTCTGGGCCACTTCTGATTCACTGCCACCTTTTCAAAATGCAAGAAATAACTATCAACATCCGTCTCCTCGAATGGAGGTACTTACCTAAACTCCCGACTAACATTAAACTGCTCCTCTCGGTCTGACCCCTGAACTCGTTGCTCTTGCCTTAACTTCTCCATGTCCAGCTCATGCTGTCTCTGTTTCTCCTTCTCCCTTTCCTCTGCTTCCAGCTCTTTTAACCTAATTTCATGCTCCCTCTGCTTCTCCGCTCTGTCCTGCTCTTCTTCTTTTTCGGCCCTTTCTTTTTCCGCCCTTTCTTTTTCCTTTTCAGCTGCTTCCAGCTGCTTTAACTTAATTTCATGTTCCAACCTTAATTTCTCCAACTCTAACTGAGCCATCCCACTGGCTGGTACCTTTTCAGGGATATTTTCCAATACCACAGCAGAAAACACATTCTTCACAATATAATACTGAGTTATGGCCCTCCGCACCTCCCGCTTTTTCATCGACAACCTCACCTCTGTGAGGTTTAGTCCTTTAGCAATATTTATCAAGTCCAACTTTGTGGCCACCTCTAGTGCCTCCAGAGTCGGGTTTTCTATAAATTCATCCACATCCATCTTTGTTGGTTTCCCGTCTGGTTACCCGCGCAACCAGATCCAAGTTTGAACTTAAAAGCCCGATTTACTGGCCCTCCAATTTGGTATCAAATCCCGAGACGAGATCCCCACTTAGTTACGAACTCCATAACTGGGTCACTTACCAGCAAAGATAGAGAGGTCCGTTGAAGTCTGATGGTACTATTTTTAACAGTATTTAGTAGTAAAAATACACAAAAATATTATCAATGCAAACATACAGATAATATACGTCGTCAATACTAAATCTAAAAGCGTGGGTATAATAATAATCAATAAGAAATAGCTCTATCGTTGTCTAGGGGATAATGTATTGTCCGATGGAAATATAAAAGTCACTCAGTTCATGCAGGCTTCAGCCTTTAGGGACCGCTGGGTTTGCAATTGTTGGAGAGAGAGAGATTTTGAGAAAAGAAACTTGCCGGCTTTCCTTGATCTGATCTTGATCCGAATTCGTCCTTCAGCGAGGCTGTTCCATGGAGGACTTGTCATCCAGGCAAGGATGGACACACACACACAAGTCCCCACCGGTCTCATACGTTTCTCCTGGGGTGTCTAAAGGGGTTGTTCCCCAGACCCTCTTTTATCCTTACTCACGGGGTCTCAGATGGCAATCAGGTTGGGATGATGCAATCCCTCAACCAGCCCACTCTGGTCATTCCCTGAGGGGTTTTAATGAATAGTACAGTACTCAATACACAATTCCATCTCCAAGAGACAATAGCCATTATCAGGGGTTTTGTTTTCGCTGAGGCCAGGACACATTCCAAAACCTTGTGGATTCTCTCTCCTTTCCTGGGTCCCAGACCCAAATTAATAGCAATCTTGCGATTCTCAAAAAGGAGGGGGGCTACTTTGTACCCTTTGGCCCCTCAGAGTTGTGGCACATTCATAATAGACTCATGCAGAAGATTAAGCTGCATCGGATCCATCGAGACTTTGCTGTTTGAATTCAGATTTGTCTTGCCCATAGAAAGCAGAATATAGTGGCCAGTGGGACTACTTCTAGTTGGAGGTCTATGACCACTGGAGTTCCACTGGGATCTGTACTGGGACCCCAACAGTGTGTGATATATATATAAATGACTTGGATGGAAACGTGGAAAGGTGGCTTAGTAAGTTTGAAGACAGCACAAAAACTGGAGACATTGTGGATTGTGTGGACAATTGCCAAAGGATACGGCAGGATATAGATCATTTGCAGATATGGGTGGAAATCAAATGTAAAAGGGAATACACTGTTAATAGCAAGAACTATAAAAGGTTTGATGTGCAGAGGGATCTTGGGGCTGAAAGTCTATGGCACCTTGAAAGTGGTTGATAGGATGTAAAGAAGACATATGGCATGCTTACCTCTTAAATTGAATTGAATTGAATTCTTACATCCTTCACATATATGAGCAGTAAAAATCTTTACGTTACGTTTCTATCTAAATGTGCAATGTGCAATCAGTAATTTATAATAATTCATAATAAATAGAACAGTCAATGTAATATAGAGTACACTCAAATCAGCATGAGTTAATCAGTCTGATGGCCTGGTGGAAGAAGCTGTCCTGGAGATTATTGGCTTTTATGCTACGGTACCGTTTCCCAGATGGTAGCGGCTGGAATAGGTTGTGGTTGGGGTGACTTAGGTCCCCAATGATCCTATGGGCCCTTTTTACACATCTGTCCTTGTAAATGTCCTGAATCATAAGAAGTTCACAACTACAGATGTGCTGGGCAGCCTGCAGAGTCCTGTGATTAAGGGAGGTACAGTTCCCCTACCAGGGCATGATGCAGCCAGTCAGGATGCTCTCAATTGTGCCCCTGAAGAACGTTCTTAGGATTTGGGGGCCCATACTAAACTTCCTCACCAAACTGCCTTTTTCTCCACACAGCTGGTGTGTATAGACCACATGAGGTCCTTGGTGATGTGGATGCCGAGGAACTTAAAGCTGTTTACCCTCTCAACCCCAGATCCATTGATGTCAATAGGGGTTAGCCTGTCTCCATTCCTCCTGTAGTCCACAACCAGCTCCTTTGTTTTTGCGACACTGAGGGAGAGATTGTTTTCTTGACACCAATGTGTCAGAAAGATGACTTCTTCCCTGTAGGCCACCTCGTTATTGTTTAGTCATGGTACTGAGTTCAAGAGTTGAGATGTTGCAGCTTTATAAAACTCTAATTAGGCCATATCTAAATCTAGAGTAATGCATTCCGTTCTGGTTGCCCATTATAGTAGGCATGTGGAGGAGACGTGTGTACTGTCCTATCTTTGTTAATAGGGCTGTAAGTGCTGAGGCCTATTTTGCAGATATTGATACCACAATATTTAAATTTTAACAATATTTAAATTAAAAACTAATTCTAAGCATTTTGATTTTTGCAATTTCGAATGTTACATTATTGAAGCCTAGCCTGCACCATCTTTTGATTGTCTTCCTGCAGAAAACAGTTAAAGTTTAAACCATAATCTTCTAAAGTTCAGAAAAATTGCTTCCTCTGTAAATGACCAATAACTAGGATACGTATACAAAATGAAACTTCATTCTGAAATTACAGTGCCTGTTCTGAATGTCCTTATGGTTAAGATTGGAAGTAAAAATGTACTTAAAAGATACTACTGCTTAGGCATATGGAATGGTTGGATGATTAGATGTGCACAGGTTTCAGACATAATTACTAAAGCCATCTTTAAGATGTTTCTTAAATTCTAGCCTAGCTGGGACATCTTGGTCAGTATCGACCAATTGGAGCAAAGGGCCTTTTTTCATGTGTGTATAACTCTATGACTGCAAGTCAGGACAAACCTTGTGACTGTGGGTTGTTTCATTTTCCAGCATTTTGCTTGATTCAGTCAAAACATTCTCTGTCACAAATATAAACTTGTAATATTTTTTATCAAGGTGACTTTTTTCTTCATAAATAATTGTCATTCAGTTGGAGGAATTTAATTGTAAAGGTTTAGGTCTCGTGGAAAGTTAGTGAATAGTCTCCAGTTTTCCATCTAGCACTTAATAGCCCTATTAATAATCAGTTGTGACTGACGGTTCATTTATAGCACTAACCTATTTCATAGTAAATTGCAAAGGACGTTTGCCTTTAACCTCCATGTTTTCTTGAATGAAGGAACTAAATAAATGATGAAATCCACTGCTTCCCTTAAAATAAGATTTAAAGCAAACAGTTGTACTGATGTTGGTGCTGTCTCATTTCAAACTCTTGAGAGTGTGCAAGTCACAGAGTTTCTCATGATCCAGAACACATCCTACACAATCAAAAAAACTCACCAGTGGCTCTAGATTCTGAGGATGCTAAAGAGATCTGGACTATGCACATCAATACTCACATCTTTCTAACATGCTGCCTCATTGCATGTGTTTTGAAACTGCACCGTGACAAACAGGAAGCTTCCACAACAGGTAGTCAAAACTACCCAATGCTTCATCAGCAGCAGTTTACTCACCGGCAAGGGCATATATACAGAAAGGTGGTGGAAAAAGGCCAGCAGTGTCATGAATAGCCTGTGGACTGTTTGTCCCACTCCCATTATGAGGAGGCTACATAGCATCCATGCCAGGACCACCAGCCTCAAAAGCAGTTACATTCCCCAAGCAGTAAGGCTGATCAACCTGCACGCACTAGCCCACCCCACCAGATCTTCAACCTCTGCTTTATCATTTCCTGTCAGTCCCCTTACGTACAGCCACTCCTATACCTAGTGTCACTATCTGTACATACAATCAATCTATGTATGAAAGCTATCCCATGTATTTATGTTTATTCGTTTGGTATCTTTTATTATTGTGTTTTTTATCTTTTACTTTTTTTGTGGAGCATGGGATTCAGAATAACAACTATTTCATTCTCCTTTACGCTTGTTTGGAAATGAAATTAAGCAACCTTAAACAATTTGAAATACCGTGTTCAGTTTTAATCATACAGTTGCTATAGGACTAATGGCAAGAGTGCAGAGGAAATTCACAAGTATGTTGCCAGGACATGAAAGGTTGAGCAGGTTGGGACTTTTTACATTAGAGCACAAGAGAATGAGGGGTGACGTTAGAAGAAATGAATAAAATCAGAATCAGGTTTATTATCACTGGCATGTGTCATGAAATTTGTTAACTTAGCAGCAGCAGTTCAATACAATATATGATATAGAAGGAAGAAATAAATAATGTCAATCAATTGCAGTATATGTATATTGGAAATTAAAAATCATGGAATTACAGAAATAATATATATTGAAAAATTGAGATATTATTCAAGGGTTCAATGCCCATTTAGGGATCAGATGGCAGAGGGGAAGAAGCTGTTCCTGAATCACTGAGTGTGTGCCTTCAGGCTTCTGTACCTCTTATCTGATGGTAACAATGAGAAAAGGGCATGCCTTGGGTGCTGGAGGTCCTTAATAATAGATGCTGCCTTTCTGAGACACTGATTCGTGGGTACTTTGTAGGCAAGTACCCAAGATGGAGCTGACTAAATTCACGACCCTCTGCAGCTTCTTTCATTCCTGTGCAGTAGCCCCTCCATACCAGACAATGATGCAGCCTGTTGGAATGATACATCCATGAAGTATGAAATATCCATGAAGAATGATACATCCATGATACATCTATAGAAGTTTTTGAGCGTATTTGTTGATGTACCAAATCTCTTCAAACTCCTAATGAAGTACATTCACTGTCCTTGCCTTCTTTATAGTTGCATAGCTATGTTGGGACCAGGTTAGGTCCTCAGAGATCTTGACACTCAGGAACTTGAAGCTGCTCACTCTCTCCACTTCTGATCCCTCTATAAGGATTGGTATGTATTCCTTCATCTTACCCTTCCTGAAGTCCACAATCAGCTCTTTCGTCTTATTGATGTTGAGTGCCGGGTTGTTGCTGTGGCACCACTCCACTAGGTGGTATATCTTGCTCCTGTACACCCTGTCTTTTCCATCTGAGATTCTACCCACAATGGTTGTATCACCAGCAAATTTATAGATGGTGTTTGAACAATGCCTGGCCACACAGTCATGTGTATAGAGAGAGTAGAGCAATGGGCTAAGCACACCCCTGAGGTACACCAGTTATAAAGGACATAGAAAGGGTGAATGTTCAGAGTCTTTTTCCCAGGGTTAGAGAATCAAAAACTAGAGGGCTTAGGGTGAAAGTGCAAAAGAGATTTTTAAATGGAGACCTGAGGATAACTTTATGACCAAAAGAGTGGTCAGTATATGGAATGAGTTGCCAGAGGAAGTGTTTGAGGCAGGGACATTAGCAAGATTTAAAAGGTACTTAGATAGGGACATGGGGAGGAAAGATTTAGAGGGATATGGGGCAAACATGATTAAATGAGAACATCTTGGATAGGAATTTTGGTTGTCATGGACTATTTCTGTGCTATATGACTCAATGATTCTAGCTCTGGTCATCATGTCTCATGTCTGGGTAGATCCTACATGTATATTCTTCAAAAACTGAGTTGAATGGATAACCACAAATGCTATAAATGCACCATGTAATTTGCAGAATCTGTGCCCAAAATCATCCCAAGACTTCTTCAATATTTGAATACTTTTCCAACAATGGAATTTCACATTCCACTGCTTCATTGTAATAAAATAAAAGCAGAATTCTTACAACACACACAAAATGCTGGTGGAATGCAGCAGGCCAGGCAGCATCTATAGGGAGAAGCACTGTCAACGTTTCGGTCAGATGCTGCCTGGCCTGCTGCGTTCCACCAGCATTTTGTGTGTGTTGCTTGAATTTCCAACATTTGCAGATGTCCTCGTGTTTGCAGAATTCTTACATTTTGATTTGCCTATATTTATTGTGGAAGTCAAGTTTATTGTCACAAACTCAAATGCCTATATGCACAGGCGCACTGTAAAGCTTACCTGCAGCAGCATCACAGGCACATAACATCATATAAGCAGCATTCACAAGAAAATGTTAAACATAAATTATTCACAACTTTTTCAGGGAAGAACACAATTAGAATACAAAACAGTCCATTTTTGTGTAAAGTGATCTAAGTGTTCACAGTACTCTTAAACTGTATCAGGGTTTTGCTGGTTCGTTCAAGAACTGAATGGCTGAAAGGAATTAGCTGTTCTTGAGTCAGTGGTGAGGGAGTTCTGAAGCTCCATCCTGATGGTAGCTGTGAAAATATGGCACAGCCTGAACGGTGGAGATCTTTGATGATGGATGCCTTCATGAGGCAATGCCTTCAGTAGATACTACCAATGGTGGGGAGGGATATTGGGTTGAGTCCTCAACTCTGCAGCAACTTACATTCGAAGTGCCGTACCAGACCATACCAGAACCTCCTTATTCTCCTTAGAAATTAAAGGCGATGGTGCGCTGTCCTTGAGATTGCTTCTATATGCTGAGTTCAGAATTGGTTACCCAAAATGTCCACACCCCTCCCCTGCTGAACCCCAATGAAGTGCATGTTTGCCTTTCTTCCCCTTCTTGAAGTCGATAATTGGCTCTTTAGTTTTACTAATGTTAAGCAATAGGTTATTGTTGTGGCACCACTCAACCTTGCTTTCCCTCACTTGCTCATCACCCACTCTCACCTGGATCTGCCTAAACTTGCCAGCTCTTACTCCATTCCTTACACTCACCTTTATATCAAGTTCAAGTTTAATTATCATTCGGCCATACATGCATTTACAGCTAAATGAAACAACATTTCTCCAGGGCCAAGGTGCAAAACACAGTACATACAGTAGTAACACATAGCACACATATAGTTACAATGGCACATACAGTCACAAAAAAAACTATTCAAACAAGTCCCTGAGTTGCACGGCCTGAAGATTGATGGTCCTTGAGACATTGCCCTGGAACCACATTTCTGCAAGAACAAGTATGCAGCACTTCCCCATCTTGTGCCATTCAGCAGCTGAAGGCAAATGAGATTGTCTCATGCTGTGTCAGCCACGGGCAATCCAGCACCTTTTCTAGGGAGCAAACACTGGAGCAGCACTGACAGGAGAAGCCAGCCCCAACTCAGCATGGACAATAACTCAAGCATGCACACCAAACCTTTGTTCTCTGCGACACCATCTCCAGCACCTCTCCCCACTAACTGTAAAAGCTGATGTCATGACATGAAGTCCGCGCTACAACCCATGTCACACAGCTCCCCCTCCATCAGCCTCATCAATGAACCAATGAACCGGGCTTACAGTATTTTATATTGCCAATGTTCACAGAGTCTCGTGATCACAGCAAAAATGTTTAAGATATACATTTGCACTATTTACTGGACCTGGAAAGACCGTTGTGACCAAGACCACAACCATCTTACCTGAAACACAGCAAGGTGTTATTTATACCAGCTATTGCGCCTTTTACCAGTCCTAATGAAGGATCTCAGCCCAAAGTGTCAATTGTCCATTTCCCTCCATAGATGCTGCCCAAACCACTGAGCTCCTCCAGCATTTTGTGTGTTGCCTCAGATTTCCAGTGTTGTCAATTTCTCATGTGGCTCAGGCGGTTATCTGTCTTGTTCTCCTAAGTTACTCATTGCCATGTGTGGCTAGGCCATACAGTCACATGAATATAAAGAATAGAGCAGGGTACTAAGCACACAACCTTGAGGTGCATCGATTTTGATGGTCAGTGAGGAGTTTTGTTATTACCAGTCCTCATTGATTGAGGTCTACCAATGAGGAAGTCGAGGATCCAGTCACAAAGGGAGGCACGGAGACCGTGGCCTCAAAGCAAGGTGATTTTAGTTGGGATAATTATGTTGAACACTTAGCTGTAGTCACCTGATTGATGTGTTTCTGTTGTCCAAATGGTCCAGAGTAGAATGAAGAGCCAGAAAGTCAGATTTGCTGTTGACCTGTAGTGGCAATAGACAGATTAAAGCGGTTCCAGGTCGGCTCTGAGGCAGTGATTTATTGGCGGCATGACCAGCCTTTCAAAGCACTTCATTGTGGTTGATGTAAGCATTACCGTATGATAGTTATGGAGGCAGATCACCGTGCTCTTCTTGGACACTGGAACAATAGATGCTTTATGAAGCAGGTGGAAATCTCTGGCCACAGAAGCGAAGGGTTGAATCTTCAGTAAGTACTCCGGCTGGTTGGACGCATAGATGTTTAGTACTTCGTCAGGTACACCATCCGGACCGAGTGCATTTTGTGCATTCACTCTCTTGAAGGATGCCTGGATGTTAACTTCAGAGAATAAGATTACAGGATCATCAAGGAATACAGGGACCCGTGTGGCTGTATCATGCTTTTCATGTGCATAAAAGGCATTGTGCTGGGGGCGATGGGTCATTGCTGCTTATGCTAACTGATCTGACCTTGTAGGAAATAATACATTGAAAACCCTGCCACAGCTGTGATTCCAAATTTGTCTAAAATTGCCTCTTTGCACTCTCAATAGCCTTCTGGGGTTATGCTTCGACTTCTTATATGACTGTGGATTGCCAGCTGAAAACATGACAGATTGCAAACCTTCTAGTTCTAGGGCTTCTGGTTGGGAAAGACGCATCAGTGCATGTCCTGATGAAACTAGTGATGACTGTTTTTCATTTAGGTCCACTGCTAAATGCTTGAACACAGTCTAGCCAACCAATGAAATAATCCCATATTTACTCCTCCACCCTTCATAGTGCTGTTCACCAGTGCCAAGGTCTTCAGTCTCTGTCTGTGAACAGGCAGAAAAAGCACAGCCAGTTAGCTAGACTTTTATGAGTGCATGCCAGGGGTGGAGTGGTAGGCAATCTTGATGGTGGCATAGCAGTGGTTGAGTCCTCTGGTATTGAAGATGATGTGTTGATAAAGACTTTTGAGTAAGGGAGTCATGATTATTCTTGAGTACTCAAACACTATTTTTTGCAAAGCCTGTTGTCATTCTGGTGTGCATACATCAGAGTTCTTGCTGCAGGAGCTCTTTTGGGAATTAAGTTCACAAAGATATTTAATTGCTTAATTTGACAAGGTCCCCAATTGTCCAAGCAAGTTAACTAGTCATGTCTTCCTGTTCACTGTGCTTTCTTTTCATTTTTCCTTCACTTTCAGTTTTGACATTTGCTACAGGAGTTAGGACCGGATTTCTTAATATCTTGTACAACATACTGCAGAGGTGCTGAGGTTCACTGACAATTTCACAAGGAACTGCAGTTACTAGGCAACTATGCTGTACTAAGAGACCTGTTCAAGAATTAAATTATTCCTTATCTTTGTCAATATACTTATTTATTTTTATTCATTTCCCCTTGATCCATGTAATTTTATTTCTGCGATACCACCGACTAATGGGTACAAAAATAAATTAGCCAGTTGTCTTTCGCAAGCCCTCTTTAAAAAATCAAGTGCAGTTCTCTGAAACAAATATGTGTTTTGTATGGTTACCATTTATTGCTGGCGTGGATTTTTATTGGTGGGGAGAATGCAAAAGGAAAACAATTTTATAGGGCTTTGGGGTGTTTTTCACTTCTAATTGATTTATACAGTCATAGGTTTAATGCAGGTTGTCATCTGTTCGAAAGTGCAAATTGTGGTTGGGTTCTTTCATGCAGTTCAAAAGGGCAGAGGAAGTTGAAATTTTGACATGGTAAAATTTAGTAGTTAATGAATAATGTTGAAAAATGCTAGCTACTTCTACTTATTTCCTCCTTCTAAGACTGCCATACAATTAATTCAGAGTCATTGGGGATTTAGGAGACTAATGATGCTGTCAAGAGTATCCCAGAGTGCTGCAGCTTAAGTGAAACAAAACCACCTTCTGTTCTATTTCTGTACCTTATCATGCACCATTGCAAATCAACTGGCATTTCAGATTCTGAAGGCTAGAAAAGCACACAGTAAACCTACATAGACAAGTTACCTTGGGTGATAAAAGCTACTAACTGACAGGAGAAGTATTCCTGTATTGGTGTTAACAAATGCTTAAAATCCTTTCAGAGCTGCTAACAGTCGGGTTATTGATAAGTTAGAACCCTTATAAACATCAGAGCCATACAACTGGAGACAAATATAATCCATAGCTAGGTATGTATCTTCATTTAACATTAGAAATTCTTCATTTTAAAGCTCTAAGTATTTTAAGAGTAGAAACAGTGGATATCCAGGAACATTTTCAGTATTATTATCTGTTCAAATACTGTAATTGTTTTGATTTTTAGGCAATGGAGATCTGGGAATAAGCACTCTGAAATATGGCAGATCATTCAGTCCAATGATTAAATTGATCCTTTAGAATAACATTTTAGCTGTTAACATTTCATTTAATTCTATATATGTGAAAACAAAGCACAAGCAATTTAAAATAATCATGCCAAACCATGATTTTGTCACTATATTTTAATACTAATGTTTTGTCCATATTTCTTAGTTTTCAGCCATTTATTTTGGACTACTGGCTGCTTAAGCATTTAGCTCTGATAACCTTTAATATCTTTCTTCAGCTGTCGAATAACAGAAGCACAAAATACGTGAGGTAGTGGTCCTCAGTTTATTGTAAGTGGTAATGAGTGCTGATGGTGACAAAAAAAATTCATGACAATAACCAAAATGAGGAAACACACAGATTTACAAAGCTGTAGGCTCCCCCAAGGTGCATATATCAATTATATATTTTTAAGCATCCAAAAGCCAACCGGGGATGTCATTCTATCAGTGTTTTAGCGAACAGGCAACTACAAAAAAAAAGATATTCAAATAGGTCTGTGCAGGTTCACAGAGACACCTTAATACCTTCATACTGTTGCAGCCTAACATCTCTTAAGTGATTTGTTTGTCTAGGTATTAAGGAATAACTCCTACAAAACTGGCTGCAGAAATCACTGAGTCACTGAAGGGCCATTTGTCAACCAATGAGTCATTGAGCAGACTCCTTGAGTACTTGCTTGTGAGTTTCCCAGAGAATTATTTTGCGCACTGTTCAGTAAAAGAAACCGCAGCTGTCACAGCTTGAAGTGCTGCAGGCATCTAGAATTCTGTCCCTAATCATTTTCACCTGTCTATCTCTTTTTCTCACTTCAAGACCTCTTTTAAAACCTACCTCTTCAAATTTGTGTTATCTGGCTCAATATCTTATTATGTGGCTTAAAGTATGTCATATTTTCTGCTAATGTTCCTGTGAAAAGCCTTGTGATGTTGTGCTATGTTACAATTGCTAAGTAAATACAGTTTGTTGTAATAAGGATGAATGTTATAACAAGGAAGAATAGTTTGGAGCACCCAAAGAAAGATCAGCTCAAGATCATTGAACAGCCAAATAATGAGAAAGTTTATTTAATAAGTTCCACTCTAGCAAAGCAACTGTAACATCCATCCCTAATTGACTGTGGACTTCATGAAGGGGAAGTTGAGGGAACACACAACAGTCCTTATTGAGGGATCAGCAGTGAAAAGAATGAGCAGTTTCAAGTTCCTGGCTGTCACATCTCTGAGGACCTAACCTGGGCTCAACATATTGATGTGACGATATTGCTATAAGGAGTTTGAGAATGCTTATACGTCACCAAAGACTCACAAATTTCTACAGATGTACAATAGAAGCACTCTAACAGGGTGCATCACTGTCCGGTATGGAGGGACCACTGCGCAGGATCAAAATAAGTTGCAGAAAGTTACAAACTCAGCCAGCTCCATCATGGGTACTAGCCTCTCCTGGATCCAGGACATCTTCAAAGGGCGATGCCTCAAAAAGGCGACATCCGTCATTAAGGAACCCCCTCACCCAGAACATACTCCCTTCTCATTATTACCATCAAAAAGGAGGTACAGGAGCCTGTAGAAACATGATTTAGAAACTTTTTCTTCTCCTCCACCATCAGATTTCTGAATGGACAATGAACCCATGTACACCATCGCACTTACTTTTTTGCTCTCTTTTTGTACCACTTAGTTTTTTTATATATATTTCTTATTATAATTATTATTTTTATTATGTATTGCAATGGACTGCTGCCACAAAATAACATATTTCATGACGTATGCCAGTGATATGATTCTGACTCTGATTATGATTCTGAATGGTAAGGGTGTTCAAAATTCAGTATTTACATTCCATATCATATCTTGAGTCTTGCTCAGCGAAATACTGCGGGATTCATCTAGAGCAGCTCAATAGCATAATTGTTGTTTCTATATACTATCAGTTTGCTATGTAATACTTCTTGTGACACTGTTCCTGTTATATGCAAACTTAGTATAGGTTGGATATGAGAGTTTGAAATGTGGTGTCATTGAATATTCCTTTTCATCTGGTAACCTTTGATTTCTCATGTCACTGAAATGTACAGCTTCACCTGCAAATCTGCAAAACAGTCCGTCCAGGTGAGGCAACACTTCACCTATGAATCTGTATTGTATCTGGTGCCACTTTGTTGAGCTCCTCCGCTCCACCCGCCGAAAGGGGAATTTCCCGGTGGCCCAACATTTTAATTCCAATTCTGACATGTTGGCCCATGGCATCCACCTGTGCCACAATGAGGCCACCCTCAGTATGGAGGAACAACACCTTATATTCTGTCTGGGTAGTCTCCAACCTGATGGCATGAATATTGATTTCTCCTTCCCTTTAAAAAAAATCCCTCACCCTTCCTTCTTCTTCTATTCCCCACTCTGGCCTCTTCTCACTTGCCTATCACCTCCCCTGGTACCCCTCCTCCTTCCCTTTCTCACATGGTCTACTCTCTTTTCCTATCAGGTTATCTTCATCTCTAAGCCCTTACCTTCTCCACCCACCTGGCTTCACTTACCACCTTCTAGCTAGTCCTGCTTCCTCTCCCCCCATGTTTTTACTTTGGCATCCTCCCCCTGTCCTTTCCAGCCCTGATGAATGGTCTCGGCCTGAAATGTCAACTGTTCACTTCCATGGATGCTGCCTGACCTGCTGAGTTGCTTAAGTATTTTATGTGTGTTGCTTTGGATTTCCAGCACCTGCAGAATGTTTTTTAAGAGACACAGCATGAAGTAGGCTCTTTCAATCCTTCACCCCATTCTGCCAGCAGCCCCTGGCCACGGGACAACTTATAATGACCAATTAACCTACTAACCGTGGCATCTTTGAATTGTGGAAGGAAACAGGAGCACCTGGAGAAAGTTATAATGGTATCACACTGACTGCTATGCTATCATGGCTTTACCCTGTAATGAAATTAATTTATATATCTTTGAAATGGAGTGTTGGTAGCAACCATAAACTGTAAAATGTCACATTTTTACTAATATGATCAGCAATAATATGTTCATTGCCTCAATCACCTTTCTATGCAGTTCTTGACCTGCCTTGAACTGGGAGTTGGTGGCTGTAGCAATTTGCACATTGTACTGATGACCTTTGTAAGACTCAGGCAGTTCATAAATCAACCGTGGCAGGAGGTTTGATAGAACAATTGCTCTTGAGTATTCTGAGTGGAAATGGCTTCCTGCTAGAAGTCTCTTTTCTGTTCATTCTCCCTCCTTCAGTAATTTATGACCTTTGTTCATTCTAATAATATTTAATTTTCATTTAGATGTAATCTAAAGAAGAAAAATTTACTTGTAAACCTATGTCTGGGTTTAGTTTAAAGTTTTGATACTGGCAGAAATAGATTAGCAATTACCATATTATTTTTTGATTCCTGTAGACTTTTCAGCATTTGCAGAATTGCTTGTGTTTATGGCCATGTTTTAAAACATGAATCTGTCTGCTGGGTGATGCCTGTGATATTTATTGTGCATGCATTGAGCATTCAATACATTTTATAGAAGTGTGGTTGACATTGAGATGGCCTTGTATCTTAACAAGCAAATAAGGATCAGCATATTCAACACGAGGTCTCTTCCATGCCTGCTTGGGCCACGATCAGAGGTGTAAAGGATTTCTATTTTCTTGACATTTGGTGCATAATTGTATTTGGGTCACCAGAGGTTAAATCCAGCTAATCCTATCATCCTTGTAATTGCTGACTGTGTTTAATAACCTACTCCTGACTTCCCTCCTATACTTTCCATCAAACACCTTAAAGTTATGACCCTTTTTCCATCCTGGGAAAAATTCTCTGGCTGTCCACTCTACCTAATCCTTATCATCTTGTACAGCTGAATCAGGTCATCTCTCATCATTGTCCTCTCCAAGCTTGCTCAATTTATTGTTATTAAATATACTCTAATCCAGGCAGCATCCCTGGTAAATCTCTTTAGTAACCTTTCTGAAGCTTTCACATCCTTCCTATAATGATCAAAATTGAACACAACACAAAAAGTGTGGTCTGTCCAGAGTTTTATAGAGCTGCAACCTTGCCTTTGTGTTATCAGAATCGGAATCAACTATATTAACAATGATGTATGTTGTGAAGTTTGTTGTTTTGTGTGAGCAGTACAGTGCAACAGATTAAAATATACTGTAAATTAAAACAGGGTATTTATGTAAAAAGAGAACAAAAATAAGGAGGGAGTTTTCATGGATTAATTGACTGTTCAGAAATCTGATAGCAGAGGGGATTAAACATTTGGTGTGTGTCTTCGGGCTCCTGTACCACCTGTCTGATGATAGTAATAAGAAGAATACGTGTCCTGGGTGGATTGGAACCTTTTTCCAATCATGTGCAGTGGCCCCTCTATACCAGATTGTAATGCAACCAGCTATAATGCTCTCCTATAGAATTTTGCATCTGTAGAAATTTGCTAACTTACTAATCATTTGCAAGCTAACAAACCTACCTTTACATTTCCTCATTCAAGTCATTTGTAAAAATCACAACGAGGAGCAGCGCTCCCACAAAAGATCCCTGCAGAACACCACTGGTCATCGGCCTCCAGACAGAATGCACTCCGTCTATTACCACCCTCCTCCTTCTGTGGGCAAGCTAATTCTGAATCCATGCTGCCAAGTTTTCCTGGATTCCATGCTTCTTGACTGTTTAACTGAGCCTGCTATGGGGAAACTTGTCACATGCCTCAGTAAAATCCATGTACACCATATCCATTGCCTTACTTTCGTGAATTTATTTTGCAACTTCTTTGAAGAATTCAGTGAGGCTTGTGTGATACAACTTGCCCTTGTTGACTATCTCTAATCAGACAGTGCTTCTCCAAGTGCTTGTAAATCCTATCTCTGAAAATCCTCTCCAATAGTTTGCACACATTGACTTAAGAGTCATGGGTCTCTAATTCCCAGGATTATCCCTGTTACCTTTCTTGATAAAAGAATAATATTTGCTACCCTTCAATCATCTGGTACTACTCACGTGGCCAGTGAGGACACAAAGATCATTAGCAAAGGTGCAGCTATCTCTTCCCTTGCTTCTTGTAGTAACCTGAGCTATATCTTGTCAAAGAATCATTGTTAATGCCCTGCAATTCCTGCAACAAGACATTAACAGTGATTTTCCTCTTTTGGTCACCTTTCCAAGAAATACTAACTTGGGACAGCACAGAATCTTTTGCTGTCTGCTGTCTGAGTTGCACAGTGCACATGGGTACAGTATCCAGATCATCTCTGTATTCCTTCATCGGCAGCCCCCTCTGATTCTGGAAAATGATTGAAAGCATGTATTTCTATGGCGTTTTCTTGCTTTAAAAACAATAATGCATTCATATTGTCTCCCATCTTTGGGTAAAATAGTTGAAGCTCTTACTTAAATTAATGGAACAAAGATATCCATATTTATAATCTGGATATTAGTGAAGTGGCATCTTTATATTTACTAAAGGAAATGCTGTACTCCAAACATGATAGCTGAATCTTCTTTATCCAATAGATGGCATTTTTTCTTTGGACCTATCAATATTGTGTATATGTCCCCTATTGTTTTATTTTAGATTCTATCTTCAGTCCGTGAGAATACATGGAACCGATATTGTGTGTTGATACATCAAAAAATGAATTAACTCCTTGTCTGTTGAATAGTGAACTAACATGTCAGTAAATTAAGCAATTAGGAATGCACAAGAGGTTTTTCTCCTGAGCTTCAGCCCTCCTTTAGTTTGCATCCTTGCACAGCAATTGATGCAATGGAACTAAGAGTTTTGCTAAATTTGGCAAAAATTGTGGTGACGGTTCAACAATCCCTGATATGTATTGACTCGATTACATTATTAGCTGGATCAAGAGTAATAATGACTTTTATCTTTTAAACTACAAGTGTTCCCAAGTACTATAACTCATTTGCCAAAAAATATACTTTTTAAATCTATTCTAGTCTTTTTCAAACTGTGCAACAGTTATTCCAAATTCTGCAGGTGTTCATCTTTCAAGGTACCTATAACCAGGTACCAACCAAATATATAGCATCTCTGAGAATATTAAGAGCAACACAGTCTTTGCAAAATAGCATAGACAAAACCATGTAGTCAGCTGTATCTGAGTAAATCCTTCTGTGTGTTGACAGTCAGAAACTACTGCTGTCTGTTCACTAAATTATATTATGCAAAGTAGTGAACTGCTAACCTACAGATAAAACTACCAATAAAACTTGTATTTTAGGATGGAATGCTGTTGCAGTGATAAAACTTACCTTGTAATTTCCACAAAACATAATGGAACCATCATACTTAACATTGACTAAATTGGTTCTGGCCATTCAGTGTACTCAACAGTGTTCAGTTCTTTTTCCTGGGAAGCCGATTGATTTCTGTTTATATTTTAGATTCACTGTTTCAGTAGTGGGGAAAAAAAACTATTCGCTTTGAGCATTACATTATTTTCAGTTATATAATATACTTATTGCAGACAGAATTTTTAATCCTTAACTGCACTTATTGTACCGGAGGAACAATTGTTACTGAGCCACATTTCTTACCCTGATTATTTAAGGTAATCATTTATTCTCCATGTCATATGCCTTTGGTGAATCTATAGTAAGTAAGCTGTTAAAACCAGTTCAGTGTTATTTTTCCTTGAGGTTGGTTTTGTGGTTCAGAGGTCTGGAAAATCAACCAGCAGTTCAAAATGTTTATAATGCACAATGCACTGTAAAACAACTTCGCCAACTTATATTGTGGCTCTAATCTAGAGGAGCTGGTATTAAGTAGTTAATGAAAATGCTGAAAAATACTGCAAAAATCAAAACACTATTTAATAGAGTGGTAGAGGTGGACCATACAGATTGAAGATAAAACAGCAATATTATCTGGAATGACTTCTTCATAAAATAGTGATTTCCGAACTACTAGTCTAGGAAAAATAATGCTTGGTCTCAATGTGGATTCTTTGGTTTAAATGAAGAATTTATCGATTTCCATGGTGTACTAAAAGATTCGGTTTGCATGTTCTCCCATATTATTTAATACAATTTTTTTTAAAATATATTTCTGTCAGCTGAGTTATGGGCTACCTGAAAGCAGAAATAATTTCAAGGTGACACTGAATTTAGTGAATATAAGTCCCCTGTGGCAATACAGGAGTACTTTCTTTATTCATTATATTGCGTAAACAAAATGTATGTGAAGAAACACAACATACATTTTTCAGGAGCACATTACAAATTTAAATGCAAAATTGCTGCTTTAGAGCAAATTACAGTTAAATAATTGTTGCCAATGTAATAGCTATTGCAAAATGCATTTGCATATTTAAATATGATTGTATATATGATGAGGGTTGGTTGTTGTTTCATAGTTCTCCCTATATGGCTATATACTTATACAGCTTCACAACAGGAATAAGTCTGTCCAGAGAATCTAGCTTTTTAAATTAGTCATGCTTGTGTGGTTTTTCCCATAACTGTCCAATTTCTTTCCCTTTTCCAAGTATATAATCAATTCTATTTAAAAAAACATAAAGTCATCTTCTGCTGCCTTTTCAACAGTACATTCTACATTATAACCGCTCACTGAATGAAAATAAATTTTTCATAATAAGCTTTAGCCAATAATTCAGGATTTTGAGCTGTATAAACCAGCAGTTGAAAGAAGTTTTAAAACAAAATAAATAATTAATTTCTGTCTCCAAGTCATTATGGACCGAACATATTTTCAATATCTAGCTTACTAATATGTAAACATATTTTTGTCTTTAGAATCCACTGAAACCAGTCTTGGCTCCCAAGATAAAAACTTAATACTTTCTGAACTGTACCTTTTATGGGTATAGAAGGAGACAGACTGCGCCAGGAATTCCTTTAAACAGCTGTAGGCTGTTGTCTGATTTTACTGACATGCACCCCCAACTTCCCTCCTCTACTTACTTGTCAGCCTTACTGGTGCCTGAAATGTGTTGATTGTTAACTGGCACTGAGCTTCTGCTCTTTGAGATTACATGGTGTATTTTCAAATCCGCACAGTTCTTGAAGATTTCCCTGGTCTAATATTTGTTCTCTATTTCCAAATAACCTTGGTTTAATGATGCAGCCTGGATTTGTGGTTTAAAGAGAAAACCTTTCAATGGAACTCCCCAGAAGCTTCAGATAAAGTTCAAGTAAACTCATTTCATAAAACACTGATCATGGATCACAAATGATTTATTAAGATTCTGCAAAGCTTATTTATCCATTTTAGAGATGTGGGCATTACTAGCAAGTCAGCATATATATCCCACCCTAGTTCCCCACGAAAGTTGGGAGCCACTTTCTTATACCGTTGTAGTCCTTCAGATGAAGGTGCTTTCACAATATTGTTCGAGAAGGAATTTCAGGATTAGGATCTAGTAGTAATGAAGGAACTCTGATGCATTTCACAGTTAGGATTCAGTGTGACTTGGGAGAAATCTGCAGGTATTGTTATTGCCATGTTTCTGTTTCTCATGTTCATTATATTTTGTTGCTGAGAGCGTGGGTTTGGGAACTGCCTTTGGCAAGTAACTGCAGTACATTTTACAGGCATTACAAACTGAAGTCATTGTTTACTTCTGATGGAAGGACTGAAAATTATGATTGTGAAGAGGATTTCAGTTTAGTAAGCTGCTTAATCCTGGATGATGTTGAAATTCTTTGATGTTTTTGGAACTGCATTCTGCTTGACAAGTGCAAACTAATGCTTTTGACTAGTTAGTCATAGAGTCAGAAAGGTACAGCACAGAAACAGGCCCTTCAGTCCATCTAGTCCATGCCAAACCATTTAAACTGCCTACTGCCATCAGCCTACATAGCCCTCCATAGCCCTCCATATCCCTACCATCCACATACCTATTTAAATGTTGAAATTGAGCTCAACTTGTACTGGCAGCTCATATCACACTCTCACAGGCTTCTGACTGAAGAGGTTTCCCCTCATGTTCCCTTTAAACTTTTCACCTTTCACCCTTAACCCATAACCCCTAGTCGTAGTCTCAACCAGCCTCAGTGGAAAAAGCCTGCTTGCATTTACCCAATTTATACTCCTCATAATTTTGTATACCTCTATCAAATCTCTGCTCAATCTTCTACATTCCAAGGAATAAAGTTGTAACCTATTCAATCTTTCCCTATAATTCAGGTCCTTCAGTCCTGGCAACAGCCTTGTAAATTTTCTCTGTACTCTTTCAACCTTATTTACATCTTTCGTCTTTGTAGGTGACCAAAACTGCACACAAATAGTACTGTAAATTTGACTTCACCAACTTCTTGGCCAACTTCAACATAACATCCTATCACTTGTACTAAATCCTTTGACTTACGAAGGCCAATGTGCCAAAAGCTTTCTTTATGAACCTATCTACCTGTGACACCACTTTCAATAAATATGGACTTGTATTCCATAATTTTCTTTGTTCTACAGCACTCCTCAATGCCCTAACATTCAATGTGTAAGAAATTGTGTTGGTCCTATTGAAATGCACCACCTCACACTTGTCTGCATTAAATTCCATTTGCCATTTTTAGCACATTTTTCCAGCTGTTCCAGATCCCGCTGCAAGCTTTGACTGTCTTCCTCACTGTCCATTACACCCCCCCATCTTGGTGTCATCTGCAAATTTGCTGATCCATTTAACCACATTGTCATCTAGACAATTGATTATAGATATAGTTCCTCAGAAAAGCTTTGGGATGTCAACAGGAGATGCTTAACACAGGTCACCTAGTCTCTAATTAAATGATATGCTGTATGCATTTTGTTTAGAGATCTGCATTTTGTACATTAATGACCTTAAGGATGTAATAGGTAGAAGAAATCAGTAATGTTAATGTCATTGAATGCCTTTAGAGATAGCTGTTGCCATGGGTAGCTCATGGTGCTTTTTTTTCCAGCCAGTCCCTACTTGAACTTGCTGCATCCAGGCATGGACTAAATTTTTTGGGACTTGATAATGCAGTTGTTCATTGTGAAATCCCTTATGAACAACTTCACTTATGAGCTTATGATAGAAGGTAATTTTTCGAAGTAAAAACAGAAAATGCTCAACAGGTAATGTAACATTAGTGGAGAGATAAATAGATTTAAAGATTCAGGTTGATGACTATCAGAACTATGAAATGTTAATATCAAAGATATTTTGAGTTATGGCAGCTGTTGGGTGAAGTGGAAATTTTGCTCGCTGTGTAAATTGTCTGGAGGCATAAAGGGGATATGGAGGTGGTGATATAAATTAGAAGGGGCATGGCAATGGAATACAATTTTGAAACATGTGACAACATTTCTTTTACCTGGTAGAAGAAGTAGAAAAGGTTTTCTCTAAAAAGTAGAAAGAGATTGAAAGGTGTTCAGAGGGATTCTGCTGTTATTGAGTCATTGAAGATTAACATCCAGTGACAGCAAGCATTTGACCATAATACGAGCAGAATTAGGCCAATTGGCCCATCAAGTCTTCTCAGCTATTCAATCTTAGCTGATTTATTTTAACTCTCAACCTTGTTCTGCCTTTTCTCCAAAATCTTTGATACCCTAACTCATCAAAAACCTATCAACCTCACCTTTAAATATACCCAATGACAGCCTCCACAGCCATTTGGGGCAATCAATTCCACAGATTCACCACTTCTGGTTAAAGAAAGTCTTCTTCATCCCTTTTCCAAAGGGACGTCCTCCCATTCTGAGGATTTGCTTTTTTGTCCTACTATCAGAAATAACTTCTCTGTGTCCACTCTATCTAGACCTTTCAATGTTCAGTAGAGTTCAATGAGATTTCTCCCTCCACTCCTCCCATTCCTCTAAACCAGTATGTACAGGCCCAAAGTCATCAAATGTTTTTCATATATTAACACAAACACGAGGAAATCTTCAGATGCTGGAAATTCAAGCAAACAGCAGGTCAGGCAGCATCTACAGGGAGAAGCACAGTCAACGTTTCGGGCGGACACCCTTCATCAGGTCTCGTCAGAAGGGTCTCACCTGAAACGTCGAATGCATTCCACCAGCATTTTGTGGGTGTTGCTCATATATTAACACTTCCATTTCTGGGATTATTCTCATAAATCTCACCTGGATACTCTTCAATGCCAGCACATCCTTTTTTAGATAAAGGGGGCAAAACTGCTCACAATACTCCAAATACAGTCTGACCGATGCTTGATAAAGCTTCAGCATTATATCCTTTCTTTTATATTCAAGTCATTTCAAAATGAAAGTTAACATTACATTTGCCTGTCTCTCTAGTGAATCAACCAGCGTTAACCTTTGCGAATTCTACACTATGATTCCCAAGACTCTTCGCACCTATGATTTCTGAATTCCCTCCCCATTTAGAACATAGCCTATGCCTCTATTCCTCTACCAAAGTTAATGACCATCCACATCCTTGCACTGTATTCTATTTGCCACTTCTTTGCCCATTCTCCTAATCTATCCATATCCTTTTGTATACTCTCTGCCTCATCAGCACTACCTACCCCTCCATTTTGTCATCCACAAACTTGTCCACAAAGCCAACAATTCTGTCATCTATATATTAATATATTGTATAATATGAAAAGTGGTGGAACTAACACTGACTCCTGCAGAACTAAGAAGACAGATATTTTGGTTTTTATTCCAAAATGATGCTGAATACAGTAGGAACTGATTATCCACCATCTGACCATTCAGAAGTCATGATGGTTTGGCATCTGTCTCATCAGCTGATGTTTGCTGTGCTCCCTTTCCATTTACTGGGGATGTGGTTCCTGTATTCTCTGTTTAACTCACCAGGGCTCTAGTTCCCATGATCCCTATCACTTGCCCTGGGCCATGATCACCTGCAAGGGCCCATTTCCTGCTCTCCCTTATGCCTGCTGGGGCCTGTGCACTTCGTATAAACTTAGCTGCTTCTGCTGGTTGTTTGCTTTCTATTACAAGTATGTTCATGTTTAGTTTCTATGCTACATCTTAAAAAAAAGGTAAATTTGAAGTGTTTGGAGTATTAATAAATAATAGCTGATTGTCCAGAAAATCTGCCAGGCCAGCACCAAAAACATACCATACGTGCCAGATTAATAGATTTTTATTGTATTACTGAGATGTTTAAAGATCTATTTAATGTTATAAAGCTGGCACAAGATCACTTAACAAAATTAAAATGGATGTTAGCCTTGTACAATTTCAGAAATTGTGTGGGCAGGAAGAATGAAGCATGGTTATGAAGAAAATGTTCTTTAACTGGAGCTATGTCAAGGTCTTAGGGATCAGCACTGGGTCAATCTTTAGCAATAAAAATAAAAGAAATACAGGCAAGAATTAGGTCATGTTCTCCGTTTAGCTTACACTGTTTTTGAGTAATATCATGTAACAAAAGGCAAAACATATAAAATGCTGGAGGAACTCTGCAAGTCAGGCAGCATCTATGGAAATGAATAAACAGTCGATATTTAGGGCTGGCAGAATTTTCAGCATCTGCACGTTTTCTCATGTTTATCATGTAACAAATGTGTTCCTAAAATGCACTTTCCATTCAGTGAAGTTATATCTAAACTTCATACAGTTTACTAGTCATAGTTTCACCAAAGCCCAGCATCATTATAGTAAGGCTTCCTTATTCTTGTACTCCAAAGTCTTTGCAATATGTGGCTGGTTTCTCTTTCCACAGATGCTACTTGACCACCTGAACTCCTCCATCATTTTCCGTTTGTGTGCCTTTCTGCAGACAATTTTTTTGCTAAATAAAATATATTCAAGACTAGAATTTCATTCACATAGTGCTTATTACTTCAGTGCTATGCAGTATCAAGTAGACTTTTCCGAGAGTTCCTTGCAACACCAATCATTTCCAGGTTGTTTTGTGTCATTCCAGAAATTAACCAGACAATTCCTGGCATGAATCATGCTTGATTTTCTGGTGAAATTCCCACATAAGACATGGATCTTTTCAGTTATTTCTGAAACTAGAAATTTACAAGAGTGGTTCTGCACTGAGACACCATTCATGATAAACCTACTGATTTCACCTAGATCTCTTCCCCACCTGCCACCCACACCTTTCATAACCCCATACTATTATATATAAACACAGACAGGTCCGGAGGCATCTGTGGAAAGAGAAACAAAGATTTCAGGTTAAAGATTCTTTGAGGAAGAATGGATTAAGGTAACTGGTGGAAAGATGAGTGTAGTAGATGCATGCAGGTATTCCCAGTGAATAATACTGATATTCAACATTTTGGTTTCCATTGTTATTTTATATAGTTAAATACATTGTTAAAATACAAGCAATAATGAGGAGGGGAAGGGTAAATTTACTAAGCATCCTATAATGACCTAAAATATTTGTCATATGGATAGTAAAGCCATTGCTAATATTTCTGTTTGGAATGTTGGGAATGGGGCAGGGAAATTAGACTGGGGTTCCCATATTTGGAGCTGCCATGGACTTGGTGGGCTTAGTCTCATTTTGGGATGTAGCAATTCTGTGATTTTAGTTCCTCCATGTCTTTTTTTCATTGACTTAATATGGGACATTGACTTTGAAAAGCAGTAAGATGTACCAAGATTGAGTACCCAAACAATTTGCTCGAGGTGTGTCAAATGGCACATTCCCAGGTGTGCTGATGACATAAAACTAGGTGATTTTGTGAGTAGGGTGGAGGATGTAAAAAGGATACAATGAAATATGGATGAGCTAACTGAGTGGGTAAGATGGAACATACTGCAGAAAAATGTGAACTTAGCCATTTTGGTGTACGACACAAAAAACAAATTTATTTTTAAATGGTGTGCAATTAGGTGAAAATAATGTTAAGAGTCTTGCAGAGAGTCATTGTATGGCAATATGTTGAAGAAACAAGGTGAGGCAGATGATATGTTGGTTGTATGAGTATTCTACTGCATTTTTATCCATCTTATGAGAATATTGCACCACTTTTTATAAAACATTTTTTGCATTATCCAATTAGTCATCTGTCAAAAGCTTATTGTAATGGTGTTGTGTTTATCAAAAAAAAATCTTGTCTTCTAAACTTAAAATTACATTTCATTTTGACAAGTGACACAGAGAACATCCAGTGTGCAAATAAGTGGAAGAGTTGACAATGTTATCTTTTATTGTTGTGGGAAACTAATACAAAAGCGTGGAGTTCTTGAAATTATCGCTTTCAATCGATTAACTTGTTGCCTTATAATTCACACCTAACCATGTGTTATCGTAGAAGTGGCTCTCTTTTCTGAATATCTAAATCATGTTCTGTCATGAGGTCCTTCACTAAACATCCAATTGAGACAAACAGGTCTTGACAAACATCAAGTGGGCTGTATGTTCTGGAAATACAAAAAATATAAGAAGTTAAAATAACTTTATATTTTGCCTGACTCCAGCTCCCTAGGCCTGAGTCGATGTAGTAGTAGTTATCTGAAGTATGTTTTTCTAAATGTTAATGAAAAATAACATGGAAATTACTGTGATCTGGATATATATGCACATGACACTATATTTTTCAGTACCGTGAATGAAAATTGGGTTAATTCCAGAGTGGAACGCAATTGAATTCACCATACTTGAAAATGGGTTAGGTGCTAGTGATCACATATTGCTCTTGTGCCATTCAGTTCCAGTAATGCTGGAATGATGTCATTACTCAAGTATTGTTCCTTCAGACTATCATTCAGTCTCTTCCAGTTTAAGCCATTCTTAGAACAACCATGTTTTCATTGCTCTGTTCCTTGCCTGGTAACCCTATTCAAGTAAGTTTTCTTGCTTATTTCCTCTTAGTGTCTCTCTTCCCTTCACTGTAGCAAACTGTTCCCAATGATTGACCCCTGACAATCTTATCAAATCCTGATGTGTTTTTGAAAGCTTTGGCACCCAGCTCCCGGTTGTCTCTTCCCTCTGTCCCTTTGGCAACAGCTCCAGCTTCACCTAATGGGTGTAAGGCCTGTAGTGCAATTTAATTTTGCTGCCACTAGAAAATGTGATTTAGAATTTTTACTTATTGGCAGTCACTGAAGTGGAAAGCTATTTAGCCCCTTTTGCCTACAGTTTAAAGCTGATCTGTACCTTTACTTTCAAGCTTCTTTATCCTTGCCTAAAATGAATATTGATTTTAAATTTAGATCCCAATGGCTTAGTCTTTTAAGGGAGAAAGTAACATTCATCCATTCTGCTTTGTATGAGAAAGGGCCTCTTATTTTTGCCCACTAAAGACTAGATTTGAACTTTAGGTATGTCATGTTGCCACTCATGTATCCATTAGAGGAAATATTCTCTCCATAACTATCCCATCAACATTTAAAATTCCTTGATCAGACTGCTCCTCAGTTTTTACTCAAGAAAATTCAAACTATCTACATACAACGTATCCTCAAAACTTGACCTTTCAAGATAATTTTGATTAATGCACTGCACCCCTTTCAGAGTCACTATATCTTGCATGAGATTTGCAGAGAAAGGGATAAGCAGATTGGAGTTATACTCACTGGGGATCCAGACTAAGAAATTGGTTCTAATAACTAAAGTTTTATACAAATAAATAATCACTTTTGTTCAAGAAAGGATGCAAAGATAAATGCAACAGTTATAGACAAATCAGTTTCATATTGATGGTGGTGAAATAACATAGACACAATCATCAAGGTGAAAATCGCTGTCACCTGAATAGTATGGTTTGATTAATCAAGGCAAGCGTGGACTTATTAGAGGCAAATCCTCTTTAATTTGGTTTTTCCTTAATAAGGTAACAGTGTTACCGAGAAAAATGTGGTTAATGTGGTGTGCATAGTCTTTCAAAAGTCTCAAGAAACACAAACAAGGAACAGGAATTGGCCATATTGTTCCTTGATTCTGTTCCACCATTCATATAACTGATTTTAAATTCACCTCTACTTTTTATCCATTCCTTTTGGTCCAGCTGTAAACTACCCGTGTAGTTTAACAAACTCAATACTGATTACTTGGCTTTCATTGCACTTTGGGATGGAGAATTCTAAAGATACACAAACTTTGTTCTGAAACTGTGTTTTATTTCTAGATTCTTCACTCCCATCCTGCAATAGAAAATATCATGGAACCTCCTTAGAGTGTTTATCTTGCAATCATGGAGAAGGCATACTAGTAGCTACATTAGGAACTTGAGATTTGGTGTGTCACCAAAGTCTCCAGCAATTTTATTAAAGATGTACCATGGAGAACATTCTGACTGGTATGAAGGCTACAATGCACAGGATTGAAAGAAGTTGCAGAGTGCTGTAGACTGAGTCAGCTCCATCAAAGACACAAGCCTCCCCACCATTGAGGACATACTCAAAGGGCAGTGCCTTATTGTTAAGGACCCTCACTGTCTGGGATAAGCCCCCTTCTTATTACTACCATCAGGAGTAGGGATAGGAGCCTGAAGGAGCTTGCATATTCAACATTTTAAGAACAGCTTCTTCCCCTCCACTGTCAGATTTCTGAATGAACCTATGAACACAAACTCACTATTCCTGTTCTGTACTATTTATTTTACTTTTAATTTTAACTTCTAGTATTTACTTATGTTTTGCACTGCTCTGCAAAACAACAAATTTCATGACTAAAGTCAGTGATAATAAACCTGATTCTGATATTCTCTCACTTTTCTTAGTCTGGATCCCCAGTGAGTATAGCTCCAATCTGCTTATCCCTTTCTCTGAAGATGTTTTATCCCAGGATTTTGTTATGTGGATCTTTTCTGTTTCCATTTTGTGTATATCTCTCCTTAAATAAAGAAACTGAAACTATCTGTGGTATTCCAGATGTAGTGATACCAATAGTGAGTTGCATCAAGAATTCCTTACTTTTATAATCCATCCCACATTCAATAATTTTATTACACATCCCACCTTCTTCTTCCCTTCCTGTCTGCTACATTTATTTTTCATTTAAGAGTATACAGTATTTGATTATCACTCTCCATTTTTATCTTTACTTCTCCATTCTTCCTACCAAACTAAATACTCGCATTTAAAAGCCCTTTTAACACTTGTTAAATTTTTGCCTACTCATTTTGTAGGCTCTTTGTGTCCACTTCACAAGCTGCTTTCCCAGCTCAGTGGGTGTTACCTGTTAAGAAATCTATACCCCAGAGAGCTATGGGAATTGGTTAATATATTCAAGGAGGAGATCGAAAAAAACTTATACAGGAGCCTGACCTATGTAAATAGAGGTATTTTATATAAGAGCAAAGAAGGTATGCTGAATGTTTATGGATTAAAAAAGGTTTAGCCATAACTGAAATATTATGATGAATTTGGACCCTGGATTTCAGGAAAATGCCGAACAAATTTACATGATTGATCACATGACTTCAGTGTAAATGATTGCTATTTGGTCAATGCAGGCTCTGTGGACCTATGGGCCTGTCTCATGCTGCATGTTTCCTGTTTTCTGTAACATTAGGCAAAGTAATAGAATATTATTATGAAAATGCTGAACTATCTGCACTACTTAATACAGATGACTGTAAATATAGAGGCAAGAATCAGTCATGCTGACCACCTGCCTATGTTGACGATAAGGAGAATATTTCTCCACAGTGAAAACAGAGTAAGACACGAAGACTTGTGAACTGGAAATGTAAATGGGCAGTTTTTGGGGATAGTCCATGTTACAGTAGAGGTGCTGGATGTTTTGAAAGGTATGAAGGTAAATAAATCTCCAGAGCATGATGAGGTACTGTATGTTCAAGAGTGTAGTGGGAGATTAGAGAACAAAATGCTGAGGTATTTGCATTATCATTAGCCTCAGGTGAGGTGTCAGTAGACTGAAGAGTAGTGAATGTTGTGCCTTTATTTATGAAGGGCAGGAAAGAAAAACCTACAACAGTAACATCCGTAGTAAGTAAGTTACTGGAGAGAATTCTGAGGGATAAGACACTGTATATATACTACCTGCAAAGATAGAGATTGATTAGGGGTAGTCAGCGCGGCGTTGTGCATGGAAGATCACGTCTTATCAACTTGATCAAATTCTTTTGATAATGTAACCAACAAAGTCAATAAGGGCAGGGTGGTTAATATGGGTTATACAGACTTAATTAAGGCCTTTGCACCTGGTTGGCTGCTCTCAAAGATCAGAACACATAGAATCCAGACAGAGCTGGCTAAATGGATACCTACACAAGGAAATCTGCAGATGCTGGAAATTCAAACACACGCAAAATGCTGGTGGAACACAGCAGGCCAGGCAGCATCTATGAGGAGGAGCACTGTCGAAAGTGCTTCTCCTTATAGATGCTGCCTGGCCTGCTGTGTTCCACCAGCATTTTGTGTGTGTTGTTTAAATGGATACATAGTTAGCTTGATGATGGAAGATAGAGGGGGATGGCTGAAGGTTGTTTTTGGGATTGGAGGCCCCTAACTAGTGATATGCCTCAAGGGTTGGTGATAGGCCATTTGTTGTTTGTCAACTATATCATAGCTTTTGGATAAGAATCTACAAAACATGCTTATTAAGTTTGCAATTGACATTAAAATAGCAAGTATAGTGAACAATGAAAACAGTTATCAAAAATCCCGGGGGATCATGATCAGCTGCGTGAGTGGGCTGAGGAATAGCAAGTGGAGTTCAATCAGTATGTGCAACGTGTTGCATTTTGGAAAATCAGATCATGGTAGGACTTTCACAGTGAACAGCAAGGCTTTCGGAAATGCTGTGGAACAGACCCTGGAGTTCAAGTGCATGATTCCTTGGAAATAGAGTCATAGGTAGACAGCATGGTAAAGAGGCTTTATAAATTTGGGGATTGAGTATAGAAGTTGGGAGAACATGGTATGGTTGTACTGCTAATGAGGTCACATTTGGATTCAGTTGATGTTGACCTGCTACAGGAGAGATCATACTAAGCTGAAAAGACAGACGACTTAAAAGGATGTTGCCTGGACTTACAGAACTGAGATATAGGGAGGTTTGAGGTCAGTGAATCCTGAGGTTGGAGGCCAGAAGAGGTCAGTTGAAAGGTGCTGAAGTTGGAGGCCCATGATTGACGTCCTGGGGTCAAAACTCAGAGATTAGCAAGTCTTGAGGTCGAAGCCCAGAGCTGGCGAGTCCAGAGGTTGTGGCCTGGAGGCCAAGGTCCCATGATAGGTGAGTACAGGGGTCAGAAGCCAAAGGTCAGCAAAGTTTGGTGATTGAAGCCGAAAGTCAGTTCATAGGTTGGTGAGGTCAAAGGTTGGACTAAAGTCAGCAAGTTTGGAGTTCAAGGCCTGAAAGTTGAATCCTCTGAGTCAGCATCTCCAGAAGTCAGAAACCCAGTATCTGTGAGTTTGGGCCAGGCACTGAAGATTGGAAGTCTGATGTATTTGAGGCTGGAGCCAAGAATTGGAGGCCTGGAGGCAGTGTGTTCTGGGATTGGAGTCCTGTTGGTGTGTGTGTGTGGGGGGGGGGGTCTGTGAGCGTGAGCAGGGGGCTTCTGGTGCTGTTGTGCTTGTTGTTGCTTGTGTCATCCTGCTGAACCTTGTGGTCATGCTGTGTTGGTGCTAGAATGTGTTACAGCGCTTGTGGACTGTCCCCAGCATATCACAGATGCAAAACCCATCCAATACTGTACATGAATTTTTAATTCTCCTATGCTCACGTCTGAACTCAAATCCCATTGCTTTTTGCCTATACTTTACTATCATGAACATTAAGTTTTTAATTCCACAGAACTTTGTATCTTTAGGTGCTTTCACTTTTTTTGCTGATGCATTCCTCATCACTGGTGTAAAATTAAAACTTCTGTAAATTCTTTAACGTTGACATATCCAGAGTGTGTGGGCAATATGGAGAATTATGAAAAAGTACATCAAGTTTCATCAGAATTTTTCAGGTTGTGCCCAATGAAGCATGTGATGTGAATGTCACAAATGACATTGAACATTTATATATGCTACAAATGGTATAATTGCTTCAGAGTTATAGGAATGTAGCTTTATTGGAAGTATAAATTATGGGATTAATTGAGTCCAGCAGATCATTCAGCGATGCATAGCTTCAAGACCTCACCAAATTTCTGATCACTTGGATAAATCTTGAAGCATTGTTTCAAAAATCAGCAGCTGAAATGGCTGAAAGTTTAATTTACTGGTAGTGTAGTATGTACAGCATTTTGTGTTTTTACTTCTGCATCTGCAGTATTTTCTGATTTATGTTCAAAAGGTGAATTGAAACAAAAACAATTATTGATCAAAAATGCTTGAGAGAGTGTGAAGGGAGGAAAAGTGATCACCTTATGAAGGTGGAAGACAATATCTGCTCCATGATACTTGCGGATCTTTCAGGAGACCGCAAATAATATGGTGTTCTGAGCTGTTGTGACCCAAGCCCAAACAGAGGTGGCTGCAGTTTCTGGGTATAGTTCACAAGGATAGTTGGCAGGATAAATGTGCCCCACAGAAGAACTAGTTCTCAAATGGCAGGGCTAGGCAACCAGGGCTGACAAGGGAAGTTAAGGACAGAATAAAAGCCAAGGGGACAGGGCACATAAAGTAGCAAAAGTGAGTGGGAATTTGGGAAGCTTTTAAAATCCAACAAAGGGCAACTAAAAGAAGCTATACGAAGGGAAAAGATGAAATATGAGGACAAACTAGCTAGATAATATAAAGCAGGATACTAAAAGTTTTTTTTTCATTTATATAAAGAATAAAAGGGAGGTGAGTTGATATTGGACCATTGCAAAATGATGCAGGTGAGGTAGTAATGGGAGACAAAGAAATGGTAGGTGAACTTAATAAGTACTTTGCTTCGCTCTTTTACTGTGGAAGACACTAACTGTATGCCAGAGGTCTGTGAGAGTCAGGGAGCAGGAGTGAGTACTATCGCTATTACAACAGGAAAAGTGCTCAAAGATCTTAAGGTGGATAAGTCACCTGGACCAGATGGTCTACATCCCAGTGTCCTGAAAGAGGTTGCTGAAGAGATAATGGATGCTTTGGTCCTGATCTTTCAAGAATCACTTGATTCTGGCATGGTCCTGGAGGACTGACAGATTGCAAATGTCACTCCAATCTTTAAGAGAGGAAGACAAGAGAGGTAGTCGATATCACTTACTTGGATCTTCAGAAGGCATTTGATAAGGTACCGCACATGAGGCTGCTTAGCAAGATTAAATCCTATGGCATTACAGGAAAGATACTGACGTGGATAGAGGAATGGCTAACAGGCAGGAGGCAGCGACTGGGAATACAGTAAAATGGGCCTTTTCTGGTGTTCCTCGGAGGGTCAGTATTGGTACTGCTGTTTTTCACATTGTCAATGATTTTGATAGTGGAATTGATGGCTTTGTGGCAAGGTTTGCAGAAAATAGAAAGAAAGTTGGAGGGAGAGCTAGTGCTGAGGAAGCAATGTGATTGCAGCAGGACTTAGACAAGTTGAAAGAATGGGCAAAAAAGGGGCAGACAGAATGCAGTGTTGGGAAATGTATGATAATGCATTTTGGTAAAAGAAACAATGGTGCAGACTTTTATCCAAATGGGAAGAAAATTCAAACATCAGAGGTGCAAAGGGACTTGGGATCCTCGTGCAAGACTCCCAGAAGGTTAATTTACAGGCTGAATCTGTGATAAAGAAGGCAAATGCAGTGCTGGCATTTATTTTAAGGGGAATAGAATATAAAACCAAGGAGATCATGCTGAAGCTTTATAAGACAGTGGCCAGGTCATATTTGAAGTATTGTCAACAGTTTTGGGCCCCTTATCTCAAAAAGGATGTATTGTCATTGGAGAGAATACAGAGGAGGTTCACGAGGCTGATTCCAAGATTGAAGAAGGTAAGATATGAGGAGCGTTTGGCAGCTTTGGGCCTGTACTCACTGGAATTTAGAAAAACGTGGGAGGTGGATCTTATTGAAACCTACTGAATATTGAAAGGACTGGATAAGGTGGATGTGGAGAGGGTGTTTCTTCTGGGGGGAGGGGGTACCAAAACTACTGGGCACAGTCTCAAAATTGAGGGGTGACCTTTTAAACAGAAGTAAGGAGGAATTTTTTTTTTTAGCCGAAGTGTGGTGAATCTGTGGAATGCTCTGCCCCAGACTGCGGTGAAGGTCAAGTTCATGGGTATGTTCAAAGCAGAAGTTGTTAGATTCCTGATTGGTTGGGGCTTCAAGGGATATGGTGAGGGGGCAGGTGTTTAGGATTGAATGGGATCTGGGATCAGCCATGAGGGAATGATGGAGCGGATTTGATGGGCTGAATGGCCGAATTCGGCTCCTATGTCTTGTATTCTAAACTGTATTCCCATCATTTTATACAACAATTCCATGCCAAATACAGTCAAGAATTTTCACAACCGTCTGCTCATTGCTTTCTTTATGTTTGCACTAGGGAACAAATCTTCTCCAGTTAGTACAACATTGACTCCCAGAGCAAGCATGGAAGTATCACTCTCTGTTCCTTGAAAAGAGGGGAAAAAAATCACAGCTGCCATTTGTCATTGGCAACATTTCTGCTCCTGGTGAAAACCAGGATGTTCTATTCTATTCTTGGAGAATGGCTATTTGCTGCTCCACATTTTTCATTCTTGTAGTGCTACAGTTTCATTCTGAGTTGATGGAGATCGGCATTCCTTTTACATTGGCTTGAGACTACACTGAAGCCACCAGGGTTTTGCAAGGCCTCCACATGTGCACCATTAACAAATACCATCTGGCCCAGTAGTATTGGGATTATTGCCTGATCCAGACACCAAAATCTGTGTTACTTCTGGATACATCATAGCAGTCCATTGCTTAAGAAAGGCTCTAAGAATAAGCCAGGAAATTATAGGCCGGTGAGCCTGACAGCAGTCATGGATCAATTATTAGAAGGTATTATAAGTTATGGAAGTATTTGGAGAGAGGGTATAATTAGACATAGTAAACTTGTCTTTGTGCATGGCAGGTCATATCTAGCCAATCTTAGGGTTTTTGTTTGAGGTGGTTACCAAGAAGGCTGATGAAGGAAGGCTCATCACATGGGAGGCTGGTCCAGAAGTCATTTGGCATCCAGGATGAAGTAGTAATTGAATTTGTGGGGCAAGCCATGGAGTATTAATAGATGGTTTTCTCTTTGATTGGAGGCCTGTGACTTGTGTGCCACGGGGATCACTGCTGTTGATTATCATCTGTTGTTGATTATCATCTAGATTATTGATTTAGAATTTAGATGATAATATGGTAAACTGGGGGCACTGAGGTACATTAGAGCAAAGGGAACTGGGAATACCGATCCATAGTTCCTTAAAAGTGCATCACAGGTAGGTAAGGTCATAAAGAGAGTTTTTGTCACATTGGCCTTGATAAATATTTGGTACAAGTGATAGAATGTTATGTTGAAGTTATATAAGGCATTGGTGAGACCAAATTTGGAATATTGTGCAGTTCTGGTCACCTACCTACATAAAATATGTCATTAAGTGTAAAAGAGTACAGAGAAAATTTACAAGGATGCTGCCGAGACTTAAGGACCTGTGTTATAGGGGAGGGTTGAAAAGGTAAGGATTTTACTTACAGAAGCACAAGAGAATGAGTGAAGATCTTGTTATACAAAATTATGAGGCGTATTGATAGGGTGATGAGGCATCTAGATTCCCCACGTTTGATAAGACTGGAGCTAGAGGCCACAGAATCAGGATGAAGAATGAAATGTATAAGAGGAATCTGAAAGGGAACTTGTTCACTCAGAGGGTAGTGCAAGTGTAGAATGAGTTGGCAGCAGAACTGGTGGATGCAAGCTCATTTGTAATTGTACAGATTTAAAAGAAGTTAGGAGAGGTCCATGGATGAGAGAGCTATGTAGAACTTTGGTCCCAGTGTAAGTAGACAGGATTAGGCAGATGACTAGGTCCACAATGACTAGATGATTCTGTGCTGTTGTGCTATATGACTCTATCTTGCCACCTCCTGCAAGGTGGTCCTCATCAAAATCTTCCACAGCTTGGATCTGTGGACTCCAGCTAAGTATTTCTATGCCTTTAGCTTGACGGTAACCCCCTAGTGCTAGCTATCCTTGGCCTTGTGGGCTAAGGTAAGTAGTGTGGATGCTCACCGGTGAGATATCGATTGAATTGATTGATTGGTTGATTGATTGAATTTCAGTTTATTGTCATTTAGAAACCACAACTGCAATGCAGTCAAAAAATGAAACAACGTTCCTCTAGAATGATATAACAAAAGCACACGACAAAACAGACTACACCAGAAAATCCACATAACGTTTGGTAATCCCCAAATCCAGAGTCCGGAGATGCTGCTGCATATTAATATTGCGCTACCATCTTGAGTGCATTCCCCGGAAAGGAGCTCCAAATCCACCAGACAAAACAAGACTACCCAGACACACCAAGTCAGGAGACCAACTCTACCACCCAACAAACCAGAAACTAAAGCTACAAGACCTACACAAGACAACATAGTTACAACAAAAATTAACAGTGCAAACAATACCATAATTGATTAAAAAAACAGACCATGGGCACTGTAAAAATAGTTCAAAGATGATAAAAGTCTATAAGTTCAAAAGAAACCAACACACAGTTTCCACAAGTCCTCAGGGTCCCGATAGACTCGTCATCCCACGCAGGCGGCAGAAGAGAATGCCCCCACTATGGACTTCCACGGCGCCACCAGACTCAGCCTCGCAGACGCAGCAGACAATGAAAGCGTCGCCAGACCCGGCCTTGCAGACGCAGCACACGGTGAAAGCGCCCCGACCGCAGCAGTCCGTTGAACCTCCGAGCCTCCGACCATCTCCTCCAGCACAACCTCTCTGAGCACCATCCTCTGCCAAGCGCACTACGACACCCCCACCACCGGCCACTGCCAACACGACCCGGAGGACTGGGGGCCTATTCTTCCCAGCAGAGACCCGGACCTCACAAAAGCAGCAACAACGAAGAAGGCCTTCCTGGAGATTTCCAGATATTCCTCCATGCTCCCACGTCCATTTTTCATCAGATTAGGATTGTGCACGGCACCCCACTTGACAAATAACAGATATCAACTCCAGCGAGGCCGCTGCAAACTGCGTCACGCTGCCATCTTGAAGACCCTCTTGATATGGACTATTATATGCAATCTTTCTTGACTGGTACAATGTTTGTCATTGTTGAGGACTGATAATACCTGCTGCATGTATTGACAGACCATGCAGTTTCTATTGTCTCTCTGTTAATTTTTGTTGGATGTGATAGAAGCTTCTGGATTCCTCCCTCTTTATTTAGTCATTGAGTCATAGAACATGACAGCACAGAAACAGGCTCTTTGTTTAATCCATGCCAAACTATTAATCTGCCTGGTCTCAACATTTAACTACTTTCATTGACCTTCTCCTGGACCGTAGCCTTTCCCACCCTCTTTTATGAGGTTTATGGAGGGCTGTAGTCCAGATGAAGATTGAAGAGAATAGTTAAGTGTTAAAATCGAACCACATCCATTACTTCTGCTAGCAGCTCATTCCACACTCTAACCACCCTCTGAGAGAAGAAGCTTGCCCTTATGTTCTCCTTAAACATTTCACTTTTCACCCTTAACCCATGATCTCTAGTTCTCATCTCGTCCAACCTCAATGGAAAAAAGCCTGCTTCCACTTACACTACCTTGACCCCTCATAATTTTGTATACCTCTGTCTTCATTCTCCTACGCTCTAGGGAATAAAGTCCTAACCTATTCGACCCAGATCCTCAAGTCCTGGCAACATCCTTGTAAATTTTCTCTGCACTCTTTCAATCTCATTGATATCTTTCCTGTAGGTAGGTGACCAGAATTGCATACAATATTTCAAATTAGGCCTCACCAATGTCTTTTTTGAATTCAACATAACATTCCAACTCCTATACAGTACTCAATACTTTGATTTATGAAGGCCATTGTGTCTAAAGCTTTCTTTATGACCCTATCTACCTATTACACCACTTACAAGAAATTATAGATCTATATTCCTAGATCCCTCTGTCCTTCCACACTCCTTAGTGCCCCAGCACTCACCGTGTAAGCCCTACCCTGGTTTGTCCTCCCAAAGTGGAACACCTCATACTTGTCTGCATTAAATTCTATCTGCCATTTTTCAGCCCGTTTTTCCCATTGGTCCAGATCCCACTATAAGCTTTGATAGCCTTCCTCCTGTAAGCACTCCCTACCCTAGTAATTTCTCAATAGTTACAAGTTCAATGGCCAGCAACCACTTCTATAATAATGATAATAATAATAATATTCTCCTTGTTATGGATTGTGTGCCTATAGTCCTGTAGATCCCTCATCTTTTCCAAAATAAGTGGGTTACGTTTACTGCTTTCCAATCTGTGGAGTTATTCTGGAACTTATGGAATTTTAGGAGACAATAGCCAATGCATCCACCATCTTTATAGTCTCCTTCTAAAATATTTGAATACAGATAATATGATATTTGAGAGTAATTGGCTTTCAGTCCCATTATTTTATTTTTATCTAGTGCTTATTTATTTAAATTTGTTATTTGTTTTAGATCTGTAGTTTTGCATTAAGTTTGGTAGGTTTGTTTCCATTTTTTTTGTCTACTATGTTTTTATTCTCCCCCCCCCACTCAGTCTGTACAATACTCCCATTAACTTTAGATAACCTTTCATTTTTCGTATTTCTTTATGACGTAGAGACAATTTACCCATCAAGCCTAAGCCTGTCCATATAGCAATCCCATTTCCCCGCTCATACTCCCCATTGCCTATTCCCTCATACAAGCCCATTAACACTAATCTCTGCCCCCATCGCCACCCCAATTCTCTTACCATAGATCTATACCAAGGATAATTTGCAGGAGCTAGTTAATGTAACAGTGCATCTTTGGGATGTGAGTGAATCTGGAACTTGTGGGGAAAGCCCATGATGTTGGGGAGGAGGTGGTGTTGAGATGAGAAAACTCCAAAAGGTCATTGGATTTGAAAAGAAGTTGAGAGACAACTGCAATTACCACAGCATTACTATGCATTTTCACTTACCTGCAGAAATCTTTACATTTTTGTATGTTTTTCACCAAACAGTTCTCATATTCTACATTCGTTTTTAAATCCTTGTCTCAGTCCTCTGCTGAAATCCAAAATTTTCCCAATCCTTATGCTTATTGTTTTTTTTGGCAACACTGTAAGGCTTGTTCTTTGATCTCATACTATCTTTGGTCTCTTGTTAGTCACAGTCAAACTGATCTTACTGTTGGATTTCTGTGCCTTAAAGGGATATATATTTGATATAAACTGTGTGTCAGTTCTTTAAAAATAGCCATTCTTGTTGACTGTCATGCTTTGTAATGTAGATTCAAAATCTACTTTAGGAAAAACACAATATTTAGAATTATAGAAGTCTACCACAAAGACACCTCTAAATTCTTACCTGTATAGCTGTCCATGTACTCCTTAAATGTACCTAATATACCTGCCTCAAGTTCTTCCTCTGGCAGCTGGTACCATATATCTACCACCTACTATGTAAAAAAGAAAATTGCCACTCAGGTTTTTATTAAACATTTTATCTTCATCCTTCAAACTATGGTGTCTTGTTTTTGATTCCCCAACCTTGGATAACAGACTATTCATCCTATCTATGCTCCCCATTATTGCATATACTCATATGAGATCATCCCTCAGTCTCCTATGCTCCAAGGCATAAAGCCTCCAGTCTTCTAACTTCTCCATATAACACAGTTTCTTGAGACCTAGCAATATCTTTGTAAAACAGTTTAATAATATCCTTCCTATAAGAACGTGACCAAAAGTGAACACTGTACTCAAAGCCTCACCAGTGCCTTGTACAATCGTAACATCAAACTAAATGTCAAGGCAACACTCAAAGTATTGAGTGCCATGATTAACGACCAAGAAACTACCTACTCTGCAGCCTTTCACATCCGTACCGGAGACTTCAAAAAGGCCAGCTTGAAGAAATCTCTGCCCATCTTCCACCAACACAATACCTGCGGCATCTGAGAACCCAACACACATGAGTATTGCTATACTACCATCAAGAATGCCTAATACTCCACCCCTTGACCACATTTAGGGAAATCTAATCATGTGGCTGCCCTCCTCCTACCTGCATATAGTCAGAAACTGAATAGCAAGGCACTGGAATAAGGAAAACGAAGAGGTGATTATGGGAGGCAAAGTAACAGCCATGAGACTGCTTCAAGTCGCTGGACTGGGCCATACTCAATGATCTATCAGAGAACATTAATGAATATGCCATGATTGTCACGGGATTTATAAAGATAAGTGGACAAGTTTGTCTCCACAAAATCATTCAATGTCTTCTCTAACCTGAAGCCCTGGATGAATAATAAGATCCATAATCTGCTGGAAGATAATTCAGTGGTGTTCAGGATGGCAATTTGGGATAATACAAGAGGCCCAAGTTTGACCTGCAGAAGGCCATCTCACATGCAAACTGGCAATTCTGGACTAAATTTGAATTCATGACAGTAAAGTATTGCTGTCCAACAACCCTGTGATCTCAGTCTCTGATGCTGTTATAAGAGCATCCTTCAGCAGGGTGAATGCATGGAAAGCATTTGGCCCAGACTTGATTTGTTCTAATCAATTAGTTGGAGTGTTTATGGACATCTTCAACCTCTGTCTTTGGCAGACTGAGGTACCCATCTGCTTCAAGCAGGCATAGATCATACCCATGCCCTAGAAAAACATGGTAACCTGCCTCACCGACTATTGTTCAGTAGCACTTACGAGGGGTGATTGATAAGTTCATGAACTAAGGTAGAAAGAGTCAATTTTAGAAAACCTAGCACATTTATTTTTCAACATAGTCCCCTCCTACATTTACACGCTTAGCCCAGCGATCGTGGAGCATATGGATCTTGGACCTCCAGAAAGTGTCTACAGCAGTGGTGATAAGTTCGTGGCCTAAGGTAGAAGGAGCTAAGTTATACAGCTCATGAAGTTCAACTCTTTTAGTGATTATGCAGAAAGTTTGAAGTTAATAACTCATTCCTTCTACCTTAGGCCACAAACTTATCAATCACCCATGCTGTGGACACTTTCTGGAGGTCCAAGACCCGTATGCTCCATGACCACTGGACTAAGTGTGTAAATGTAGGAGGGGACTATGTTGAAAAATAAATGTGCTAGGTTTTCTAAAATTGACTCCTTCTACCTTAGGCCATGAACTAATCAATCACCCCTCATATATCAATTATGAGTGCTTCAAGAGGTTTGTCATAAAGCATATCAAAGAGTGCCTTTGACACATTGTAATTCCTAAACCAGAGTATTGAGTATAGGAATTGGGATGTTATTTTGAACTTGATTGAGCATTGTGTGCAGTTCTGGTCACCTACCTACAGGAATAATATCAATAAATTTGAGAGAGTGCAGAGAAAATTTACAAGGATGTTGCCAGGACTTGCATTGAGTTATAGGGAAAGGTTGGACAGGTTAGGACTTTATTCCCTGGAACAGAGGTGAGTGAGGAGAGATCACATAGCGATATACATAATTATGAGCCGTCTAGATAGGGTGAATGGCAGAGTCCCTTCGCCTCAGGTTAAAAAAGTCTAGAACTGAGGTCTACGGTGAAGAGTGAAATATTTTAGGGAGTCTGATGGGGATCTTCTTCATTTGGAAGGAGGTGCAAGTGTGGAATGGGTTGCTCGCAGGAGTGGTAAATGTGAGTTCAGTTGTATTATTTAGGAGAAGTTTTGATAGGTATGTGGTATGTGATAGGTTTGAGAGTGGTATGGAGGGCTATGATCCCGGTACAGGTAGACGGGATTAGGCACAAGTCCAGGCCAGCATGAACAAGTTAGGCCAAAGAGCCTGCTTCTCTGCTGTAATGCAGACTCTTATCTACATGAAAATACAATTTCTCATTTTGTGTATTCAGTATTTACACTGGAAATTTGCCAAAAATGTTACACTTTTAAAATAACACATATATCAATTTGTTATATTTTTGTGTTTGTTAAGATATCCAACTTATTATTAACATAACTAATTGCCTTTTATTTCCCAAGCCAACACATGTCCCCCATAAAATATTATGAAAAACAAATCATCTGATCATTATTACACTGTTGTTTATGTAAACCTACTTTATACAAAATACATACTGTATTTCTTATATTTAAGAAGTACATCAATGGCAGACATAAAAGAACTTTGTATATTAACAGCTCTTTTTATTTCCATTTCACCATTTTTTCTGACTTGCAAACTGCAAATGGTGTAAAAGTATACGGCTTATTTTTTTCCTTTTCGCTCTTCGCAACCCACTTATTATTTCCTCTGTTCAGATATACAAGAAATGAAACCTTCAATTAGGAAGAAGGAGGAAGTAATCATAAAGAACCGTTTCTTAATCCCGTAGTCATAGACACATGCATTAGCATTAGCACTGTTCATCAGAGGACAAAATAAGGGAGACAACATGTCCTAACCTTTTAAATGTAGTCAAATGGACTCGTTTGAAAGAAAAGTAAAAGGAAAGTGAGAAGAATGACATGCAATCATATTATAAATAATAAACCAGAAAATCATATTGGAACTAGTTATAAAAATTAAATGCTATGCTCACTGAAAATGTAGACTTAATTTATTTACATAGGTTATACTGTAGCCGGCCCATGTATTCTGGGAGAAACAATTTATGCTATCTGCTTCCAGTAGTTGGCAGGAACAACAAAGAAAAAGTCTACCCCCACAGAATTTACCATAAAAATCCATTCACTCATTGAATGTCAAATTTTCAAAACAACAAGACAATTATTAGTGATCACATCCTTAATAACTTTCTTCTATGACAGTTTACATTATGTCAGTATTAATATTTATAAAATATTTTTACAGTGTCATGTGGGAACAAATAGTATATAATTTGTATTATTTTTGGTGGAGTTTTAAAAGCCACCAATAATCTTTACTCGTTTCTGATAACTCTAGCAAAAGTCATAACTTGTATGGGGATACAGTGTGTCATCCTTGAAGACAGTACAGGCCCTTCTGCCCATGATGTTGTGCCAGTTCAATAACCAGCTCTAAGATCAATCTAACCTTTTCCTCCTGCATAGCTCTTCATTTTTCGATCCTCTATGTCACTATACATGAGTATCTTAAATGTCCCTAATATATCTGTCTCTACCACCACTTTAGAGTGTTCCACACACCCACCACTCTCTGTGTAAACAAACTTACCTCTGACATCCCCCTATAATTTCCTCCAAACACTTAATAATTATGCCTCCTCATATTAGCCATTTCTGTCCTTGGAAAAAGTCTCTATTTATTCACTTGATCTATGCCTCTTATCATCTTGTTCACCCCTATCAAGTCACCTCTTATCCTATTTCACTCCAATGAGAAAAGCCCTAACTCACTAAACCAATCTTCATAAGGCATGCTCTTTAATCCAAGCAGCATCCTGGCAAATCTCCTTTACACCTTCTCTAAAGCTTCCATTCCCTTCCTAAAATTCTTGTACCAGGAGGAAACTACAAGCTCCTTACAGACACTGGTGGGAATTAAACCCAAATTGGTGATTACTCACACTGTAAAATGATTGCACTAACTGTAATACTATTGTGTTTGGTCAAACTTGGAAGAGCAATGGATTAAGCCAGGAAAGGGTCAGACTGGACTTGAAAGAGTCGTGGATTGGAAGAGCAATAGATGTGGAAGGCAGATAGAGGGTTCATTTGGCTGAGCTCCTCCTTACCCCTAACTCTTTTACCATTTTATCTATTTGTCAGATGTATCAGGTACCCTAAGATTATCAATTCCCAGCCTTAGTAACATTACAATCTCATCTTTATAGCATTGTAAATCTTTAAGTTCCTTGCTTCAAAGACACTTAGAGTCATTAAATATGATCAAAGCTGAAATAGATAAGTTCTTGGACTACAAGTGAATCAAGGGTTTTAGGAAATAGGCAGCCAAGTAGAGTGAAGCTACAGCTAAAGATCCTATCAGCCATAATTTTATTGAATCATAGAGGACATTATTGCTTAATCTTACTTCTATTTCTTGTATAATGCTTCCAAATCAAACTCTTAACTCTCCATTTGAATTACTAATTTGTTTTGACACAAGGATTATTTTGAAGGAATCTTTACCACATTTACTCCTAATACAGTTAATAATGGTTTAAACTAAAGGGTCGTAGGGAGGGGGGCGGGCTGGGAGCTGTTGAGAGATAAATTTTACAAACTTCTTTTAGTACACATCATCCCTGGTAGTGTTGCCTTCTAGTCAACTGTGGCCAGCTCCTCTCTCATGCTCCTATAGTTCCCTTTACTCCACAGTAATTCTGATACATCTGACTTTATCATTTTCCTCTCAAACTGTAGATGAATACTATCATATTATAATCACTGCCTCATAAGGGTCCCACTACCTTAAGCTCCCTAATAAAATCTACTTCACTATACAACATCCAATCCAGAACTGCCTTTCTTCTAGTGGGCTCGACCAGAAGCTGCTCTAAAAATTCATGTTGGAGGCATTCTTCAAATTCCCTGTCTTGGGATCCAGCACCAACCTAATTTTTCCAATAGAACCATAGAACATTACTGCACAGAAACAGGCCTTTTGGCTCTTCTTGGCAGTGTCAAACCATTTTTCTGCCTAGTCCCACTGACCTGCACCTGGACTATATCCCTCCATACACCTCTCATCCAAGTACCTGTCCAAGTTTTTCTTAAGTGTTAAAAGTGAGCCCGCATTTACCACTTCATCTGGCAGCTCATTCCACACTCCCACCACTCTCTGTGTGAAGAAGCTCCCCTCCCCAATGTTCACTTTAAACTTTTCCCCCTTCATCCTTAACCCATGTCCTCTGGTTTTTTTCTCCCCTAGCCTCAGTGGAAGAAGCCTGCTTGCATTCACTCTATCTATACCCATCACAATTTTATATACCTCTATCAAGTCTTCCCTCATTCTTCTATGCTCCAGGAAATAAAGTCCTAACCTATTCAACCTGTCTCTGTAACTCGGTCTTTCAAGTCTCGGCAACATTCTTGTAAACCTTCTCGGCACTCTTTCAACCTTATTAATATCCTCCCCGTAATTAGGTGTCCAAAACTGGTCACAATACTCCAAATTTGGCATCACCAATATCTTATACAACCTCACCGTAACATCCCAACTCTTATACTTAATACTTTGATTTATAAAGGCCAATGTACCAAAAGCTCTCTTTATGACCCTATCTGTCTGTGACGGCGCTTGTAGGGAATTATGAATCTGTATTCCCAGATCCCTCAGTTCTACTGCACACCTTGTCCGTCCAAAGTGCAATACCTCACACTGGTCTACATTAAACTCCATCTGCCATTTTTCAGCCCATTTTTCCAGCTGGTCCAGATCCCTCTGCAAGCTTTGAAAACCTTCTTCACTGTCCACTACACCACCAATCTTTGTATCATCAGCAGATTTGCTGATCCAGTTTACCACATTTACCAATCTACCTGCATATTGTAATTCCCCATGACTATCATAACGTTGCCCGTATTACATGCCTTTTCTATCTCCCATTGAAATTTATATGCCTCAACCTGGCTACTGTTTTGGGGCCTGTGTATTATTCCCATCATGGTGTCTTGACCTTTGCAGCTTCTTAACTCTACCCACAAGGATTCTACGTCATCTGATACTATGTCACCTCGTTCTAAGTATTTAATTTAATTTAATTTTTTTTTACCAAAAGAGCCACCCCACCTCCTCTGCATACCTGCCTGCCCTTTCAATATAAGGGGTATCGTTGGATATTATGTACGTGCATACATTTGAGATTGTTTCCTGATCAGTAAGGGCATTAAAGGTTGTGGCGAGTAGGCAGGTGTTCGGGACTGAGTGGGATCTGGGATCAGCCATGGTGGAATGGCAGAGCAGACTCGATGAGCTGAATAGCCTAATTCTGCTCCTGTCTTACGGTCGCAACTATGATCCTCTTTCAGCCCCAATTCAGTGAAGCCCACAACTTTATCACCCTTTTCAATTTTTTGATTTTGTCCTCATGTTACACTTCAACTCACCCCACTGACTGCAACTTTGCCCTATCACCTGCCTGTCCTTCCTCATAGTCTCACTACACAGTGTATTGACTTGTACTGTACTCCAAGAGCCCATCCTCAGCCCTGTCACTCTGGTTCCCTTCCCCCTCAGCCAAATTAGTTTAAACCCTCCCCAACAGCTCTAGCCAACCTGCTCACAATGATATTGGTCCACTTCAGGTTCAGGTGTAAATGACGGATAAACTATGCTGTAAATTTACACATTAAACATGACATGACTGAAAATCTTATCCGATCAATTATTCTTGAATTCAGCAGAAATTCAAGCCAGTGGGCAGCATGCCATAGATTGCCTGAAAGTAGCAACTTGTGAGTAGATTTTTTCCCTCAGAGACGAGGTGTTTTGTCTAACGTATTTTCCTTGGCGTGGTTATATTTCTATGGACCTGAGCCTGGGAAAGTCCTTGTCAGAGTATTTGTCAGTCGAGTAAGTGGAAGAGCAAGTGCATTGAGGATGTTACCATGATGAAACACTACACTGACAGGGTAACCAGTGGATTGGGATTCATCAGGACTAGTAAATTTTGGCCTAATTAAGTGGCTGCTCCAGTTAGCTGAAGTTTAATGGAAATAGTTAAAAAGGTAGAAAAAAGACAAACTACTGGTTTAACTCGAAGCAAGAAGTGGAGAAGGAAGAGTTAAAAGAATTTTGGAGAGAAGCTGTTTTTTTTTAACTGATAGGGGCAAAGAGGATAGACTGCGCAGGTGCGTGAGGTAGCGCGCCAAAGGTTTAAAAGAAAGACCGCCGTATACAGCGGCCATTGTTGGAGTGAATTGAGGCAGAGTGGGTCGGCTTTGGCTCAATCAGGCTTCAGCGAGAACAGGCAGAGGTGAGGTTGAACAGGACATGACTGTGCAAGAGCATGAAAGTTGGCCTCAGAGATCAGCGGGGGAATTTAAAAAGCAAGCAGAGGCTGAGTACGAGCTTCACCCCAGGTGAGGTAAGGCCGGATAAGCTCCTTTAATCAATCTAATTAGATTAGGAGTAGGCAATGGAGGCAGCAGTTAGGACAGTTGAGTGCTCCGTTTGCAGTATGTGGGAAGTCAGGGTGAGCACAGCTGTCCCTGATGACTACACCTGCAAAAGGTGCATCCAGCTGCAGCTCCTGACAAACCGTGTTAGGGAACTGGATGAACTTTGGATCATTCAGGAGGCAGAGGCAGAAATAGGCAGGAGTTTCAGGGAGATAGTCACCCCTAGGAGTCAAGAGACAGGTAGCTGGGCGACTGTCAGGAGAGGGAAGGGGAATAGACAGAAAGAGCAGAGCACCCCTGTGGCTGTTCCCATCAACCATAAGTATACCGTTTTGGATACTGTTGGTGGGGACGATTTACCAGGGACAAGTTGCAGTGGTTGCGTCTCTAGCACCGAGACTGGACCCTCAGCTCAGAAGGGAAGGAGGGAAAAGAGGAGAGCAGTAGTGATAGGGGATTCGATAGTTAGGGGGACAGATTGGACGTTCTGTGGAAGAGATCGAGAATCCCGGATGGTCTGTTGCCTCCCTGGTGCCAGGGTCTGCGATATCTTGGATCGAGTTTTTAGTATTCTCATGAGGGAGAGTGAGCAGCCAGATGTCGTGGTCCATGTAGGGACCAATGACGTGGGTAGGAAGAGTGAGGAGGTCCTGAAAGGTGAGTTTAGGGAACTAGGTGCCAAGTTAAAGGACAGGACCGCCAGGATAGCAATCTCAGGATTGCTACCTGTGCCAAGTGCAGGTGGGTTTAAAAATAGTAAGATAGTGCAGATCAACACATGGCTGAAGACATGGTGCAGGAGGGAGGACTTCAGACTTATAGATAATTGGGCAATTTTCCAGGGAAGGTGGGACCTGTTCTGGTGGGACGGTTTACATCTGAACTGGAGGGGGACAAATATGCTTGAAGGTTGGTTTGCTAGAGAGGCTCCAGTGGATTTAAACTAGATACGGGGGGGGGGGGGTGAGGGGAACCAGGGTGTAGGAACAGATGTATCAGATGTATGGGAGAAGGAAGAAAAAGAAGACAGTAAAGTTCTTAGTACTGTTAGAGATAAACAGAAAGGAAGAGGTGGAGAATTTCTTAAATGCATTTATTTTAATGCTAGAAACATTGTAAGAAAGGTGAATGAGCTTAGAGCTTGGATTGATACCTGGAAATATGATGTTGTAGCTATTAGTGAAACATGGTTGCAGGAGGGGTGTGATTGGCAACTAAATATTCCTGGATTTTGTTGCTTCAGTTGTGATAGAATCAGAGGGACAAGAGGGGGAGGTGTTCTGTTGCTTGTCAGAGAAAATATTACAGCGGTGCTCTGGCAGGATAGATTAGAGAGCTCGTCTGGGAAGCCTATTTTGGGTGGAATTGAGAAATGGGAAAGGTGTAGGAACACTTATAGGAGTATATTATAGACCACCTAATGGGGAGCGAGAATTGGAGGAGCAAATTTGCAAGGAGATAGCAGATATTTGTAGTAAGCATAGGGTTGTGATCGTGGGAGATTTTAATTTTCCACACATAGACTGGGAAGGCAATACTGTAATAGGGATGGATGGTTTGGAGTTTGCAAAATGTGTGCAGGATAGTTTTTTGCAGCAATACATAGAGGTACCGACTAGAGAAGGGGCAGTGTTGGATCTTTTGTTAGGGAATGAAATAGGTCAGGTGAATATAATTATGGAGAAGGATAGGACTGGACCCAAGGTTGAGATTTTTTGATTGGAGAAAGGCTAACTTTGAGGAGATGCGAAAGGATTTAGAAGGAGTGGATTGGGACAATTTGTTTTATGGGAAGGATGTAATAGAGAAATGGAGCTCATTTAAAGGTGAAATTTTGAGGGTACAAATCTTTATGTTCCTGTTAGGTTGAAAGGAAAAGTTACAAAAGCCATAGATTTCAAGGGATTTTGGAAACTTGGTTCGAAAAAAGAGAGATATCTACAATAAATTTAGGTAGCATGGAGTAAACGAGGTGCTCGAGGAATATAAAGAATGTAAGAAGAATCTTAAGAAAGAAATTAGAAAAGCTGAAAGAAGATACAAAGTTGCTTTGGCAAGTAAGGTGAAAATAAATCCAAAGGGTTTCTGCAGTTATATTAATAGCAAAAGGATAGTGAGGGATAAAATTGGTTCCGTAGAGAATCAGAATGGACGGCTATTTGTGGAGCCGAAAGAGTTGGGGGAGATTTTGAACTATTTCTTCGGTATTCACTAAGGAGAAGGATATTGAATTGTGTAAGGTGAGGGAAACAAATAGGGAAGTTATGGAAACTATGACAATTAAAGAGGAGGAAATACTGGCGCTTTTAAGGAATATAAAAGTGGATAAATCTCCAGGTCCTGACAGGATATTCCCTAGGACCTTGAGGGAAGTTAGTGTAGAAATAGCAGGGGCTCTGACAGAAATATTTCAAATATCATTAGAAACGGGGATGGTGCCGGAGGACTGGTGTATTGCTCATGTAGTTCCATTGTTTAAAAAGGGTTCTAAGAGTAAACCTAGCAATTATAGGCCTGTAAGTTTGACATCAGTGGTGGGTAAATTAATGGAAAGTATTCTTAGAGATGGTATATATAATTATCTGGATAGACGGGATCTGATTAGGAACAGCCAGCATGGATTTGTGCTTGGAAGGTCATGTTTGACAAATCTTATTGAATTTTTTGAAGAGGTTACGAGGAAAGTTGATGAGGGTAAAGCAGTGGATGTTGTCCACATGAACTTCAGTAAGGCCTTTGACAAGGTTCCGCATGGAAGGTTAGTTAGGAAGGTTCAATCATTAGATATTAATATTGAAGTAGTAAAATGGATTCAACAGTGCCTGGATGGGAGATGCCAGAGAATAGTGGTGGATAACTATTTGTCAGGTTGGAGGCCGGTGACTAGTGGTGTGCCTCAGGGATCTGTACTGGGTCCAATGTTGTTTGTCATATACATTAATGATCTGGATGATGGGGTGGTAAATTGGATTAGTAAGTATGCAGATGATACTAACATAGGTGGCGTTGTGGATAAGGAAGTAGGTTTTCAAATCTTGCAGAGAGATTTAGGCCAGTTAGAAGAGTGGGCTGAACGATGGCAGATGGAATTTTATGCAGGTAAGTGTGAGGTGCTACATTTTGGTAGGAATAATCCAAATAGGACATACATGGTAAATGGTAGGGCATTGAAGAATGCAGTAGAACAGAGTGATCGAGGAATAATGGTGCATAGTTCCCTGAAGGTGGAATCTCATGTGGATAGGGTGGTGAAGAAAGCTTTTGGTATGCTGGCCTTTATAAATCGGAGCATTGAGTATAGGAGTTACGATGTAATGTTAAAATTGTACAAGGCATTGGTAAGGCCAAATTTGGAGTATTGTGTACAGTTCTGGTCACCGAATTATAGGAAAGATGTCAACAAAATAGAGAGAGTACAGAGAAGATTTACCAGAATGTTACCTGGGTTTCAGCACCTAAGTTACAGGGAAAGGTTGAACAAGTTAGGCCTTTATTCTTTGGAGTGTAGAAGGTTGAGGGGGGACTTGATAGAGGTATTTAAAATTATGAGGGGGATAGATAGAGCTGACGTAGATAAGCTTTTTCCATTGAGAGTCGGGGAAATCCAAACAAGAGGACATGAGTTGAGAGTTAAGGGGCAAAAGTTTAGGGGTAACACGAGGGGTAATTTCTTTACTCAGAGAGTGGTAGCTGTGTGGAACGAGCTTCCAGTAGAAGTGGTAGAGGCAGGTTCGGTATTGTCATTTAAAGTAAAATTGGATAGGTATATGGACAGGAAAGAGATAGAGGATTATGGGCTGAGTGCGGGCCAATAGGACTAGGTGAGTGTAAGCATTCGGCACAGACTAGAAGGGCCGAGATGGCCTGTTTCCGTGCTGTAGTTGTTATATGGTTATATATGGTTACTGTTTAACTAAGTAACGAAGTATTATTTAAATGAATCAAAATACTGTATTAGAACATGATCAATACTATTACAGTACTATAAAACTGTATATTACAGTAGTTCCTAATAGTTACAAACAGGAATTCAGTCAATGTATGCTGCTGTGTTTTATTGAACAAAATTAGTGCAGGTACCTAGTGCAGATAATGGGCTGCTTTCAGTGACTGCATCCTCCAAATCTTAATTTTCATTGTAACATTCAAGGTAATTGTTGATGCCTTCAAATTTTTCATAGTTCCTAACTTGTTGAAGTAGTGAAATCAGTTTATCTTCCCGTCCAGCCAATGTTAGCATCTCCAAGCCTGCATGCTTGAAACCACAGTGAGCAAAACAGTTTTGAAATGTCTACTGCTTATTTATCACCAACTATCAGTGGCAAAAATAGCAGCTGATTCTACTTATAAACTGCTTACTCTAAGCATGATGTAGTGTCTGATGGCCACACACAACTGACCCTAGTTAAAAACTGTACGGCACAGTCTCCTTACCCAATTAAGTGGCATAGTGTCCCAATTAAAAAAGAGGGAATCCCGACTATTTTCTTTAAGATTTGTCCCAAATAAGCAGATGTCCTAATTAACTAATGACCCAACTAACCGGAATCCATTGTATTTACCTAGTTGCCAAGTTTGGGTATTTTACTTACTTAATGTAAGTAAGGGAAAAAATAAATAGGATATGTTGACCTACTGAAGAAATGAGGTGAGACATGGCTTATTTCCTTAAGATTTAGGAGATTATTTTGTCACATTGATTTCATTCTGGTCCCTCTGTCCCTCCTTCCACCCCCCCAGTTGTAACATTTACCCACCCATTAAAGGTAATTGACCTTCTAACTTGCATATCTTTGGAATGTGAAAGGAAATAAGGGTATCTTGAGAAAACCCAAATAATTACAGGCAGAACAAGCAACCACCACACAGGTCAGCTTTTGTGTTGGCTGAGCTATTGCACAAAGTAGCATGGACCCTAATGACCTGCTTCTGATCTGTAAAATTCTGTAATGCAATATAAATATTTTTCAGATTTCTCAAAAAACTCAGTTTATTACATACTTTAGAAATTTGGTCTATTATTGTCATATGTACTGAGATTCAGTGAAACACTTATTTTGCATACTATTCATACACGTCAATTCGTTGAAATAGTGTAAGTTTCAACAATAACTGTGCAGAATAAAGTGTTACAGAGTAAGTGTAGTGCAGGTTAGCAATACGACACAAGGTAATAACAAGGGAATTGTTTGGTCAAGGGTCTGTCTTATTGTACTAGGGAACTGTTCAATTGTCTTATAAAAGCAGCCTAGAAGCTTGGTGGTACGTATTTGCAATTTTTGTGTCTTTGCATTGTACTGCTGCAACAAAACAATAAAATTTATGTCCAATCGGTAGGTAATAAACCTAATTCTGATTCCATTTGTGCTTACTATAGTTTTGTTTTAAACTGGGATCAGCGATGGCAAGAAATGGAGAGTATAGAGTCAGTCACAGAGAGGAAGGGACAGCAGTGATCAGTGGGTGAGATCCAAAATAGGGAAAAAAATACAACAGTAAGTATTTGTCATAATTCCAGAAAGGAAGGATTCCATGAGAAAGATGAATAGTCTGTGATTAACAAAGCAAGTTAAAACAAATAATAAATCAAAAGGTAGAGCATACACCATGGCAAGAATCCAGGTAGACCAAAAAATTGGGATTTTTGTAAAACAGCCGTGAGAGATTAAAAAATTAATAAGGAGAGCGAAAATTGAAAACTGAAAAGTAAACACCGGTATAATGGATTCCTTTTTGAATCAGATGAGAATGTCAGACTGCAGAAGTGAAAGATTAAATATGTCAGTAAATATTCCAGACAGTTGGTCCACTCCGATTTTAGTACTCAGCTGCCTTCTCTCTGGAATAGTTATATTTTGTGGAATGCTGCTGAGCCCCAGTAATAATTTCTGCTGATGAATCCAGTTAGATGCTCCTGCTTTCATGACTTCTGTCCATCTGAACATGTTTTATGTGGTAATACTATGAGGAACTTATTGCAGAAAACCCACAGAAGTATCGCATGATGAGGAGCCAAACAAGAAATTGATGATCCTTCTTGCAAATTGCTTACTATACCTGAATCAATCAGAGGTGATGGGCTGCAGTGCATTACTTTAGAAATAGGGTAAGCCTCGCACCATGAGAGTTAATGGATCCCTCTACACTGGATCCTTGATTTTCTGACCAACAGACTGCACCAAGGAGAGGCTGCGGCACCACTGACAATTATTCTCAACATTGGTGCTCCACAAGGTTACATCCTCAGCCTCTTATTCTAAACCTTGTGCACTCATGACTGCGTGATCAGATTCTGCTCTAACTCCATCAACACATTTGCACTTAGTACTACCATGTGGTACTTAGTACCACATCTCAGATGAGCTGGAATGCAGGAAGGAGATTGAGAGCTTAATGGCATGATGCCATCACAACAACTTTTCATTCAATGTCAACAAAAGAGCTGGTCATTGACTTCAGAAAGGAGTGCAGTGCATATACTCCTGACTACATTAAGGATGTTGATTTTGAGAGGGTTGAAAGCTTCAAGTTCCTAGGTGTGACCATCACCACTAGCCTGTCCGGGTCCAAGCATACTGATGAGATGGCCAAGAAAGCTCACAAACACTTTTACTTCCTTAAGAGACTAAAGAAATCCAGCGTGTCTCCATCAACTCTTAGCAATTTTTATCGATGCACCATAGAAAGCATCCTGTCTGGATCCATGCTGGTTCAGGGACCTGATGGTTGTAGTGCAACAACTGTTCCTGAACCTGTTGGTGTGGTACTTAAATCTCCTGTACCATCTTCCTGATGGCAGCACTGAGGAGAGAGCATGACCTGGATGAAACATAGAAACAGAGAAAACCTACAGCATAATACAGGCCCTTCAGCCCACAAAGTTGTGCCGAACATGTCCCTACCTTAGAAATTACAGTACTAGGCTTAACTATAGCGCTCTATTTTACTAAACTTCATGTACCTATCTAAAAGTCTCTTAAAAGACTCTATCGTATCCGCCTTCACCACCGCTGCTGGCAGCCCATTCCACGCACTCACCACTCTCTGAGTAAAAAAAATTTACCCCTGACTTCTCCTCTGTACCTACACCCCAGCACCTTAAACCTGTGTCCTATTGTGGCAACCACTTCAGCCCTGGGGAAAAAGCCTCTGACTATCCACACAATCAATGCCTCTCATCATCTTTTACACTTCTATCAGGTCACCTCACGTCCTCTGTGGCTCCAAGGAAAAAAGGCCAGGTTCACTCAACCTATTCTCATAAGGTATGCTCCCCAATCCAGGCAACATCCTTGTAAGTCTCCTCTGCACCCTTTCTAAGGCTTCTACATCCTTCCTGTAGTGAGACGACCAGAACTGAGCACAGTACTTCAAGTGGGGTCTGACCAGGGTCCTATATAGCTGCAACATTACTTCTCGGCTCCTAAATTCAATTCCATGATTGATGAAGGCCAATACACCATATGCCTTCTTAACCATAGAGCCAACCTGCGCAGCTGCTTTGAGCATCCTATGGACTCGGACCCCAAGATCCCTCTGATCCTCCACACTGCCAAGAGTCTTACCATTAATACTATATTCTGCCATCATATTTGACCTACCAAAATGAATCACTTCACATTTACCTGGGTTGAACTCCATCTGCCACTTTTCAGCCCAGTTTTGCATCCTATCAATGCCCCACTGTAACCGCTGACTGCCCTCCACACTATCCACAACACCTCCAATCTTTCTGTCATCAGCAAACTTACTAACCCATCCCTCCACTTCCTCATCCAGGTCATTTATAAAAATCACGAAGAGTAGGGGTCCCAGAACAGATCCCTGAGGCATCCCCACTGGTGACCGACCTCCATGCAGAATTTAACCCGTCTACAACCAGTCTTTGCCTTCTATGGGCAAGCCAGCTCTGGATCCACAAAGCAAGGTCTCCTTGGATCCCATGCCTCTTTCTCAATAAGCCTTGCATGAGGTACCTTATCAAATGCATTGCTGAAATCCATATACACTACATCTACTGCTCTTCCTTCATCAATGTGCTTAGTCACGTTCTCAAAAAATTGAATCAGGCTCGTAAGGCACAACCTGCCTTTGACAAAGCCATGCTGACTACTCCTAATCATGTTACACCTCTCCAAATGTTCATAAATACTGCCTCTCAGGATCTTCTTCATCAACTTACCAACCACAGAAGTAAGACTCACTGGTCTATAATTTCCTGGGCTATCTCTGCTCCCTTTCTTGAACAAAGGAACAACATTCGCAACCCTCCAATCCTCCAGAACCTCTCCCATCCCCATTGACAATGCAAAGATCATTGCCAGAGGCTCATCAATCTCCTTCCTTGCCTCCCATAGTAGCTTGGGGTACATCTCATCTGGTCCTGGCAATTTATTGGACTTGATGCTTTCCAGAAGCTCCAGCACATCCTCTTTCTTAATATCTACATGCTCAAGCTTTTCAGTCTGCTGAATGTCATCACTATAATCACCTAGATCCTTTCCCATAGTGAATACTGAAGTAAAGTATTCATTCCCTCTGCTATTTCCTCCAGTTCCATACACACTTTCTCACTGTCACACTTGATAGGTCCTAATCTTTTACATCTTATCCTCTTGCTCTTCACATACTTGTAGAATGCTTTGAGGTTTTCATTAGCCCTGCCCACCAAGGCTTTCTCATGGTCCCTTCTGGCTCTCCTAATTTCCTTCTTAAGCTCCTTTCTATTTGCCTTAAAATCTTCTAGATCTCTAATATTAACTAGCTCTCTGAATCTTTTGGAAGCTTTTCTTTTCTTCTTGACCAGATTTATTACGGCCTTTGTACACCACAGTTCCTGTACCCTACTATAACTTCCCTGTCCCATTGGAACGTACATATACAGAACTCCACACAAATATCCCTTGATTAATTGCCACAGTTCTTCCGTACTTTTCTCTGAGAACATCTGTTTCCAATTTAAGCCTCCAATTTCCTTCCTGATAGCCTCATAATTCCCCTTACTTCAATTAAAAGCTTCTCTAACTTGCCTGTTCCTATCTCTCTCTCAATAAAAGAGATAGAATTATGATCACTATCTCCAAAATGCTCTCCCACTGAGAGATCTGACACCAGACCAGGCTCATTTTCCAATACCAAATCAAGTATAGCCTCTCCTCTTGTAGGCTTATCTACATATTGTGTCAAGAAACCTTCCTGAACATACCTAACAAACTCCACCCCATCTAATCCCCTTGCTCTAGGGAGATGCCAATTGATAATTGGGAAATTAAAATCTCCCATTACGACAACTCTATTATTATTATACCTTTCCAGGATCTGTTTCCCTATCTGCTCCTCGATATCCCTATTACTATTGGGCTGCCTATAAAAAAAACTCCCAGTAAAGTTATTGACCCCTTCCTGTTCCTAACCTCCACCCACAGAGACCCTGTAGACAATCCCTCCATGGAGTCCACCTTTTCTGCAGCCATGACACTATCTCTGAGCAACAGTGCCACACCCCCACCTCTTTTGTCTCCCTCCCTGTCCTTTCTGAAATATCTGAAACCCGGCACTTGAAGTAACCATTCCTGTCCCTGAACCATCCAAGTCTCTGTAATGGCCACCACATCATATCTCCAAGTCCTGATCCATGCTCTAAGCTCATCCGCTTTGTTCACAACATTCCTTGCAATAAAATAGACACACCTCAAACCTTCGGTCTGAGTGCGTCCCTTCTCTATCACCTGCCTATCCTCCCTCTCGCACTGTCTACAAACTTTCTCTATTGGTGAGCCAGTCTCCTCTTCCCCAGTCTCTTCAGTTCGGTTCCCACCCCGCAACAATTCTAATTTAAACTTTCCCCAGTAGTCTTAGCAAACCTCCCCACCAGGATATTGGTTGCCCTGGGATTTAAGTGCAACCCTTCTTTTTTGTACAGGTCACACCTGCCCCAAAAGAGGTCCCAATGATTCAGTAATCTGAATCCCTGCCCCTCGCTCCAATCCCCAAGCCACACATTTATCCTCCACCTCATCCTATTTCTATTCTCACTGTCGCATGGCACAGGCAGTAATCCCGAGATTACTACCTTTGTGGTCCTGCTTCTCAACTTACTTACTAACTCCCTGTAGTCATTTTTCAGGACCTCTTCCCTTTTCCTACCTATGTCACTGGTACCAATATGTACCACAACCTCTGACTCCCTCTGACCGCAGGATATCTCGGATGCGATCTGAAACATCCTGGACCCTGGAACCTGGGAGTCAAACTACCATCTGAGTTTCTTTCCTGCGTCCACAGAATCACCTGTCTGACCCCCTAACTATAAAGTACCCTATCACTACTGCCTTCCTCTTCCCTTCCCTACCCTTCTGAGTCACAGGGCCAGACTCTGTGCCAGAGGCACGGCCACTGCCGCGTCCCCCATGTAGGCTGTTCCCCCCCCCCCCAACAGTACTCAAACAGGAGTACTTATTGTCAAGGGGTACAGCCACAGGGGTACTCTCTAGTAAATGACTCTTCCCCTTCCCCCTCCTGACTGTGACCCACCTGTCTCTCTCCTGTGGCCCCAGTGTGACCACCTGCCTATAACTCCTGTCTATCACCTGCTCTCTCTCCCTGACCAGGTGAAGGTCATCGAGCTGCGTTTCTAGTTCCCTAACTCGGTCCCTCAGGAGCTGCAGCCCTCCGGGAGGCTAGGAGACTCTACATCTGACACCAAGCACCATACTACCTCCTTTCCGCAATTAACACAGTTAAACCTACCTCGCCTCGTCCTGTTACCTCCTAAGCCCGTTGAGCCAAAGCCCTATCACTCTGATGCCTGCTCCAATGCAGATGGTGGGGTCCTTGATGATTGCTGCTGTTTTCTTGTGTCTGCTGTCCTTGTAGATGTGAGCAAAGGTGGGGAGGCCTTCAGCTGTATCCATCACTATTTGTAGATCTTTCCATTCTTGGGCATTAGTGTTTCCATACCAGACCAGACCCTTCATCTTCTGAACTCCAAAAGATGCAGGTCTCATTAGTACTGGCTTTCCCATTAGAGACTTAACCCATTCAGCTATTAGCTTAGTACTTTCTTAACAGTTGCACATGTATTATACACTATTAATGTTGTAGGTAGGAAGAATATACTTGCCTTGAAGGTAATGTAGTGCATTTTTTACAGATTGATTCCTGGGTTGAAAGACAAAAATTAGCTCATGCTCTGTTGAATTTAAGGCAAGTGACTCATTGATCACCCTCAATTCTGAGAGGTTGATAGGCTGGAAAGCAGAAAGAATGTTTGAATATCTAAGGAGTTGGGGTATAGTTTCAGCATAAGGGATCATTCACTTAGGACTGAAATGAGAATAAGGTGAATTTTCTCTCAGTAATTTGCTGCTGTAAATCCTTTATAGCCATTGTTTTACAGCATTGAATCACAGTGGATTTAATTTGGCTTTTTTGCCACTGATAACAGAAAATACTCTTTTGTGTCAAAGTGAAAACAAAATTCTACAAATTGGTTTAAATTTACTACAATTAGTAAATACAAGATAATCAATTGCTTAATTACTGACCCCTTTTAAGTCAGTATTTAGTAGATGCACCTTTGGCAGAAACGACAGCCATGAGTCTGTGTGGGTAAGTCTTTCTCAGCTTTGCACATCCGGACTCTGCAATAATTCCCCATTCTTCTTTACAAAACTGCTCAAGCTCTGTCAGATTACATGGGGGTCGTGAGTGAACAGCCCTTTTCATGTCTAGCCACAAATTCTCAATTGAATTGAGGTCTGGACTCTGACTTGGCTTCTTCAGGACATTAACTTTCTTGCTTTTAGGCCTTTCCTGTGTAGCTTTGGCTTTATGCTTGCAGTCAATGTCTTGCTGGAGAACAAATCTTCTCCTAAGTGGCAGTCCTCTTGTAGACTGCATCAGGTTTTCATTAAGCATCTCCCTGTATTTTGCTGCATTCATTTTACCCTCTACCTTCACAAGTCTTCCAGGGCCTGTGGCAGTGAAACATCCTCAGAGCATGACGCAGCCACCACCATGCTTCGTGGCAGGGATGGTGTGCTTTGATGATGTGCGGTGTTTAGCTTATGCCAAACATAGCGTTCAGTCTGATGGCCAAAAAGTTCAATTTTGGTTTCATCATACCTTCATCTGGAACCTTCTTCCAGATGACTTCAGAGTCTCCCACATACCTTTTGACAAACTCTAGCTGGGATTTCATGAGTTTTTGTCAACAGCTGCTTCTCTTTGCCACTCTCCCATAAAGCTGCAACCAGAGAAATACCGGGCAACAGTTGGTTATGTGCAGTCTCTTCCATCTCAGCCACTGAAGCTTGTAACTCCTCCAGAATTGTATCTTTGTATCTGCATCCTTGCAGATAGAAGGGTATTTTTACTGCAGTTAATTGAAACACCTTGACTGAACATGGTGATCTCCATTTAGCTAATTATGTGACTTCTAAAACCACTTCTAATACCAATCGGGTTCACCAGTGATGATTTGAGGTGAATATTTATGCAATCAATTATTTTGTGTTTTATATCTGTAATTAATTTAGATCACTTTGTAGAGATCTATTTTCACTTTGACATGAAAAAATCCTTTTCTGTTGATCAGTGTTTAAAAAAAAAGCCAAATTAAATCCTCTGTGATATATACGAGGGATGATTGATAAGTTCGTGGCCTAAGGTAGAAGGAGTCAATTTTAGAAAACCTAGCACATTTATTTTTCAACATAGTCCCCTCCTACATTTACACATTTAATCCAGCGGCCGTGGAGCATACGGATCTTTGATTTCCAGAAAGTGCCCACAGATGGGTGATTGATAAGTTCGTGGCCTAGGGCAGAAGGAGATGAGTTATACAGCTCTCATTACATGCATGTGCAGGCCAACTCCTTGAGTGATTATGCAGAAAGTTTGAAATTAATAATATCTCCTGCTACCCTAGGTCACAAAGTTATCAATCACCCCGATGAGTTATTAATTTCAAACTTTCTGCATAATCACTCAAAGAGTTGACCTGCATGTGCATGTAACAAGAGCTGCATAACTCATCTCCTTCTACCTTAGGCCACGAACTTATCAATCACCCCTTGTATATGTTAAATAAGTAGTGCAAAAAGAGAACCAAAAAAAAAGTAAAAAACAGTGAGGTAGGGTACATGGGTTCATTATCCATTCAGAAATCTGATGGCCAAGGGGAAGAAACTGTTCCTGAGACATTGAGTGTGAGTCCTCAGGCTCCTGTTGCTCCTCCTTTGTGGTAGCAATGGGAAAAGGGCATGTACTGGGTGATGGAGCTCCTTGATGATGGATGCAGACTTTTGAAGATGTCCTTGATGCTGGGGAGGCTACTGCTCTTGATGGAGACAACTGGGTTTGCACCTTTCTGCAGCGTTTTACGATCCTGTGCAAACAGTGATGCATCCAGTTAGAATACTCTCCATGGTACATCTGTAGAGATTCTCGAGAGTTTTTGTTGACACACCAAGTCTCTTCAAAGTTCTAATGATATATAGCCACTGTCGTGTCTTCTTTGTAATTGCATCAATATGTTGGACCCAGGATAAATATTCAGAGGTGTTGACATCCAGGAACTTGAAACTGCTCACCCTTCTCTCAATGAGAACTGGCATGTGTTCTTTCAGCTTCCCCTTCCTGAAGTCCACAATTAACTCCTTGGTCTTACCGACATTTAATGGTTTTGTGACATCACTCAACCTGCTGAACATTACTGTTCATTTCCTTGTCACCATCTGAAATTCTGCTAACGTTAAGTGCATTGTCAGCAAATTTATAGATGGTGTTTGAACTGTGCCTAGCCACTCAGTCTTGGGTGAAACACTTGGCATCATCATGGTGGTTGTGTAGGGGGTTGGGGTGCGGTGTGATTGTAGTGTTCCTATGGCCAATTTCTCCTATTTGTATACTCTATGGTCAAGAAAGTCCAACAGTGTCTCAAAATCCTCAGGAGGCTAAAGAAATTTGGCATGTCCCCATTGACCCTTACCAATCTTTATTGATGTATCAAAGAAAGCATCTTATCTGGATGCTTAACAGCTTGGTGTGACAACTGCTCTGCCCGATGCGCCAAGAATCTGCAGAGTTGTGGATGGTGCTCAGCACATCGAGAAAACCAGCCTCCTTTCCATGGACTCAGTAAAGCAGCCAAACAGTTTCTGTTCTTCCCTCTACCATCAGGCAGAGGATACAAAATCCTGAATACAACCAGGCTCAAGGACAGCTTCCACTCAGCTGTTACAACTATTAAATGGTTCTTTAGTGATACAGGTTTCCCCCACTATCCGAAGGTAGAGCGTTCCTATGAAACCATTTGTAAGCCAAAAAGTCGTAAAGCGAAGAAGCAATTACCAATAATTAATATGGGAAAAATTTTTGAGTGTTCCCAGACCTAAAAAATGACCTATCAAATTATGCCAAATATCACATAAAACCTAAAATAACTCAAACATATAGTAAAAGCAGGAATGATATGATAAATATACAGCCTATATAAAGTAGAAATATTGTATGTACAGTGTAGTTTCACTTACCAAAATCGGGAAGACAGCGAGCTGAAATCGATTTGGAGGGGAAAATCGGCATGTACACGCGTACGCACACAACTGCCCGCACAAGGCTTCAGGGTCAAGTTAGTCTTTCTTGAGGTAAACATACATATAAAGCGGGTGTCAGTTTTTTCGTAAAAGTGAAAATCCTCTTTGGTTAGCAAAATCAGGTACCTATGTAGGTCTTTTGTAACAGCGAGCTGTTGTAAAGTGAACGTTTGAAAAATGGGGGCCACCTGTAGACTCTTGACATGACAACCTACCTTGTTATGATCTTACACCTTATTGTTTACTTGCACTGCACTTCTCTGTAGCTGTTACACTTTATTCTGCATTGGTTTTGTTTTACCATGTTGTACTTCAATGCACAGTGTAATGATTTGATCTATGTGAACAGTATGCTGGACAAGCCTTTTGCTGTTCTCGCCAAAAGTGACAATAATAAACCAATTCCAATTGCTTCTTACTTTATATTCTTTATATTTTGTATGCTTAGGGATCCTCAAATAGATTATGATTCAACAACAAGTGAAAAAGATTGCTTTGATTTAATTTAATTTAATTAAGGTACTGTTAATACAGGGAGTGATGGCTAGTCTAATGTAATGGCAGGTAGTATGTCATTTAACATGAATTACGCTAGTATCAGCACAATAATACTGTGTTTTTTTTTCTTACAGGAGCAAGTGGAATATCTGTTTCTCATCATTTTTACAGTGGAAGCATTTTTGAAAGTAATAGCTTATGGACTTCTCTTTCACCCCAATGCGTACCTCAGGAATGGCTGGAATTTACTAGATTTCATTATAGTGGTTGTAGGGTGAGTGGACATCTTTTTCACCCAGATGGTTTTCCCCTTGATAAACTATTGGAATGTAATTATTAATGTATTTTATACGGCTTTCAATTATATAAATTTTACAAGAATGGCACCCCTTACTTTAGGTCACAAATAACAACAAACAAAACCTTGCTGGTGTCTACAAGTTGATGCAATGGTGTGCAATAGGTCTGATGGCAATGAAGATTACTTAATCCAAAGTAAAGTTTCCACTGATTTATATGTAGTGCAAGTTTGCTGATCACCTGCTGTTGAAGCTCACTTGCACTTGAAGCAAGCTGTGAGGTGCAGTCTTGAATTTGGAAGCTGGTAGCCGAAGGAATAGAGAGGCACACACAGCGAGGTCTTTGTAAGCATCACTGACACATTTCACCTGATAATGGAATCTCCACTCCAGGTTTGTTGGCCGTTGAAAGTCGGCACTAAAGTGAATGCAATTATCTCTGATGATAATCAGAAATATTCAAAACATAAAAAATATTGTAAATAATCATAACAGTATTACTATTAACCATAAAAATAAAATGCTTAAACATTAAATACACTTAAATCAGCCAAATTAACCTAAAATAAAAGAGAAGGAAATTAACTTGCATTTACCTTTCCATATATAGCCTTATTTGCTCATTGAAATCATTGAGCCTGCAGTTTCTGTTATCTTGCCACAGGTGCAGCAAGCATATTTCCGATCCCCAGTGCTTAAAGAAGTTGCAGTACTATCACATGGACTTGAATGAGATCAGTAAAATAACTGGCAGGCTGTACTTCATGGGTGGTATAACAACTGATCATCTTTTTCCACATGTGGAATCACTTTCTGTGGGCAACATAAGATCATATTTAATTTTGTGGGGAAATTCCTTAAAATTGGCATCTAGTAACAATCTTAGTAACACTTTGCTGTAGATGAGTCTATCCTGCTGCATTTTGGAATGTGGCAATCCTTTCCAACTGACGTAGCATTAGGTGATTTTCATTGTGACTGGTACCATTTCATTTTATTCTGTGATTTCTCAGTTCCACCTCTTTTCTGTTTGAAGAAGTTACTACGGAATTTTATACTACTTCAGTGCTGCAGAATGTTGATCTCAATTAGTTTATTACACAGGCCCCTTTCATTGCATGGATACTTTACAAAAACATAACTAGGTACCTTCGGATTGTGAAGAAGTGGGCAAACAGGAGTAATTAGGTACACGTCTAATCACAATGCATTAGAACTTCACTGGTTACATTCATACAAATTATACCATTGTATCATTTATTGCTTAGGACATTGACCTTACCACAAAATTGCAAATGATGATTGAAGAGTATGTCTGGGTTCATTTGGAAATGGAGAAGCATAGACACTTTGCACAAAGTCCCCATATTATTCATAAGGAAATAGAAGCAGGATTTGAGTTACTTGTCATGAAATTTAATATAATAGTGCGTAATCTGTTCCAGGCTTCAATTCTTCTCTTAAGCCAGTTCCCCATAGCCCTCAATTTTCTAATCTTTCAAAACTTTATCTGGTGCCTGTTGAAGTATCTCCAGTGATCTAAATTCCATAACCCTCCAGGGTAGAATATTCCAGGGATTCACCACCCTCTGTGAGAAGAAACACTGATTCATTTCAGTTTTAATTGACTTTTTCCTGGGTTGGACGTATGTACTTAGTCACATTACATAGCCGGCACTGCACTGATGTAAGCAAATAGAGCAAGCTATTTTTTTTAAAGTAAATCTTAAACGGTTATTGAAACTGAAGTCTGTCATCGACTCTTGAGCAGTTCTTAGCCTATTCTTTAATTTTCACTTTATTTTCATTACAAATCTGTCTCTTTTGGTTGGATCTGCCTGGCATATTTATGCAGGTCTCAGTCTTTGAAGAGCCTATCACTGTTCCTTCACTCTTTTTTCATGTCAATGGTTTTTTATCAAATCAAGGGACCCTTCCTTCTTGAGGCCACCCTTATATATCAAATAAGTAAAAGACCAGGACCTGCAAAGATTGTGTCTGTTCCCTTGAGCTGTGATTGCACTTACATAAAGGTTCTGACAAAAAAATTCCAGGGCCTTTTTTAATCAATTATAGTATTGGATTGTTGTAATTATTTTCTCATAGCTTCAAACATGGAACAATGCTCTAAAATTAAGTATGTCAGAGTGGGATGGAGGATTAAAGATTTTAGAGATATCTTCCTTATAATTGCTACTCATTGGTTTGACTTACCCAGTGTCATGGAGACCATATAAAACTTGATGCAGTATACATCAATTAAAATAATTACAAGTAAATTGCTGCTTCATCAGAAGGGCAAGAGTTAAAGGGGTTGGTGATGCAGATTATAAGGATGAGAGGGAAAGAGCTATGAAAAAGGAAATAGTATTGGTGGAGACAAAAGAAGGAGCTGGAGCTTTGTGGACCAAATAGTCCCTTTGGAATGCTGTGAAGGGAGGGGAGTAGAAGCTAGTCTGCTGGTGGTACCATATTGGAGGTGTCACAAATTAAAGGTCTGTTGAAATAGAGGCTGGCGGGGTGAAAGGTGAAGGGTATACCTATCATTGTTTTGGATAGGAAAAGATACTGTGAGACCAGAAGCACAGGAAGTGGAATAGTTACATTTCAGAGCCCTACAAACTGTAGCAGACGGTTTATGAAAAAAACATTGGTGACAGTGCTATAAAAGATGATATAATTCAAGAAGACACAATAAAGGCTGGGAAACTAAAAGAATAGAATTAAGTCCTCACAGAAAACATGGTGGGGATATTTATATGTAAGGTATCTGTGGGGATTGATGAGCTTCAACTTCAAATTCAAGTTCAATTTATTGTCATTTAAATGGACTCATGTATAATACCAAATGAAACAACTTTCCTCCAGAACAAGGTGCACAACACAGTACACATAGCTCACACACACATAACGCATGAAGTAATATTACCACCTGTAAATTAACTTATAATAAATTGCATTTATGACACAAGTTAAAAAAGAGAACAGTATTTTGCTATTGCTGTTTCATACGTGATGTGACCAGAGTGGTGGCAGGGAGTTCAGTAGTCATTTGGCCTGGGGGAGGAAGATATTTCCCATCCTAACAGTTCTTGCCCTAATGTTTGGTACCTCTTGCCTGGTGGTAGGGTGAGGGGGGTCAAAGAGGTTGTTAAATGGATGGGAGGGATCACTGACGATGCTAAGGACACTGACTGCATACGCAGTGCTCCTGATATGTCTCTGACGGGTGGAAGAGAGACCCTGATGATCTTCTCAGCAGTCCTTGCAATCCCAATGCAGCTGGTCAAAACAATCTCAATGGTGCTCCTGTAAGAATTGTTCAGAATGGGGAGGTGGGGGTGGGGAGCCTGACTCACCTCAATCCCCTCAGGAAGTGGAGACACTGCTATGCTTTCTTGACCAGGTGAGATTGTCCATAAGTGCACTTTGAGAATCTTGGTGCTCCTAACTCTCTTCGAGGAGAAGCAGTGAGGAGTGGTCAGCCTGCACCTTTCTAAAGGCCACAATCATCTCTTTGATCCTGCCCAAGCTGAAACCCAAGTTGTTGTGCTCACACCATTCTACCAGCAGCTCTGCCTCTTCTCAGTACACCGTCTCACCGTAATTGTTGATGAGGCCAACCGCTGTGAACATGATGATTCTGTTTCAACTGAATCTAGTAGAGCAGGCGTGTAACAGCAGCATGAACAGCAGTGGGTTGAGCACACAGCCCGGGGAGCGCCAGTGCTCAGCGTGATGGCACGAGCTGTTTCTGCCAACGCAGACTGACTGTGGCCTTTCTGTCAAGAAGTCAAGGATCAAATTACAGAGCGAGGCATTGAGACCCAGCGAGGACAGTTTACCCACCTGGTTCAGTGGGCTGATTGTATTAAAACGCCAAGCTGAAGCCAATAAACAGGTTCAAAGGTTCATTGAATGTCAAAGAATACAGCTCTGAAATTCTTCAGTTCTCTGGGCAGCCATGAAACCAAAAAAGAAAAAGAAAACAAAGGCAGCTCAATCATCAGCCCCCAAATCCACATAAAAAATGGAACAGGCACATCAACCCCCCAATTCCCCCCTCACGGACAAAAACTGAGCAAAACAGAACAGGCACATCAGCCCCCAAGTCCCCCTTGCCACACAAATTAACAGACAAAATCGTTCAGGCACATCAACCCCCAAATCTCTCCTCCCACACAAAAAAATCAAACAAAACGGATCAGGCACATCAACCCCCAAATCCCCCCCACACAAAAAAATCAAACAAAATGGATCAGGCGCATTGACCCTCAAATACCCTCTTTAAAAAAAACCAAGAAGATCAGGCAAGAAACATAGAGCATAAAAGCTATAAGACTGAAAAATAGAGTCTGTGGTCCCAAAGTCCAAATCCAAAACACAGTAAAAACTGGATAATAGACTCCAGGCCCAGACTCAACAGCAGGCTGCCCCATCTCCGGTACAAAGCAACCAATCAAAAGACAGTGCTCACCCTCTGCACTCAGGTCAATGCTTCCTTTAATCCTCCTCCTCGTCATGTTAATCAGTGAACAATGGGAGCTTTAGTCTGCAAAATGGAGCCATGCCTCAGTCCTGCAGCCTGCCCGTTATGAGTTTCATGCACACTGCGTCCCAGAATCCTGTTGGAGACACCCAAACGATCTGCACACCTCCGCACTCACCTGGACGTTACAATCACCCTCGTGCTTTAATCAGCAAACAATGGAAACTATATCTTGTGAAATGGAGTCTAACATTGGCTCGTACGCCAGCCTGCAGGCATCTTGCCACAAGGTTCACTCACGTTGCCTCTGCCTCCCAGAATCTCGGAGTCTGCAGAGTCTGAAGCACCCAAATGACCCGCAAACAGCAAAACGTGGGTTCCAACAGTTCCAGAATCACTTTCAAGATGAGAAACAAACGTAGAAGACACAAAAGAAGTGAAAAAAATGGTTTCATGATCTATCCAGAAGATGTTGACCAAAGAAGGAACATTGTAGGCAGATGCCATCTTGACTGTTATAAACTGCATCCAGGCATATGAGGCGTTATTTTCTAGCTGAGACAGGACAGAGTGGAGTGCAGAGTCTATGGCATAATCAATGGATCGATTTAAGCTATAAGCGAGCTGGAAAGGGTCCAATGTAATGGGAAGATGGGATTTGATGTGATCTATAACCAGCCACACAAAGCACTTCAGTATTGTTAAGGTGTGTATCACTGGATGGTAGTCATTGAGGCAGGCTACTATCACCCTCTGAGTGGCCACCTTAAAGCCTGAGAGGACAGTGGACTGTTGATGCACCATCAATAACTCACTCTGAGACATAAGGTGAGATATTGGCTTTTATTGACTGAAAGAAGGAACCAGCAGTGAGTGACCACCATACTACATCCTGGAGACTGAGAGGCCGGACTCAGGCCTCAATTGCCTTTATACCGGGGTCTGTGGGAGGAGCCACAGGAGCAGTCAGCAGGGGGTGTGTCCAAACAGGTATATGTAGTTCACCACAACTGTTGAAGGTATCTGTTAGAACCTGGGCTGCACAGTCCCTCAGCACACAACCAGCCCCCACAACTTTAGTGGGGTGACCCTGGCTGGAGTCTTCCTCACATCAGCTGCCAGTCAGACAGAGTGCCTGCTCCTCGGAGGGGTGGGGACCCTTCCTTGCCGGCACATCGTTCCATACTTCCATGCATCAAACCGAGCATAAAGGATAGTCAACCTACCAGGAAGAGAAGTATCACATTTGTTGTCGTACTTGGTGGGCTTGTAATCATTATGGTCTGAGTGCCCTGCTACCTGTGCCTCATGTGTCTGGTGTCACAGAAATAGCTGCATATTCTGTGAGTAATCTGATTTTTCCTTCCCGATGGCATGGGAATGTGCAGCTCTTGCTGACCAGAGAGATGTCTTTTCACCAATCTGAAGGCAGCATGCCCGGACCTCTGCTGTCAGCCATGGCTTCTGATCTGCCCTCACAGAGATGTGTTAAGTAACGGTGATGTCTTCAATGCACTTCTCACATATTCATCAAAGTTAATGTGACAGTGGCCGGTAGCTGCCTGCCTGAACGTGTTCCAGTCTCGTTTTTTAAAAAGTGCTGCAATGCTGAGGTTTCTCTTTCTGGCCAGGCCTTTATCTCACTTCAAACTAGTTTCACTGGTTTAATCTTTGCAGGAATTAGAATAACAGAGAATCAGAGGTGAGCACTGGGAGCAGCTTTTTATGCACCATGGATGCACCAAAGTGTATTCACCTCTGGTAACAAAGTCAACATGCTAATACAGGACTGTTTTCAAGTTAGCATGGTCGAAATTGGCAGCAGCAGTAAAGAAACCATCAGGGTGTGTGGTTTGCAAGTCACTGATGGTGCGATGGAGCTCATGCAGAGTTCTTCAGCATTAACATGGGGAGGGAGGGAGTGAATGTATACAGCCACAATCACAGTAGCAGCGAACTCTCTCGGTAAATAGAAGGACCGGCAGCTCATAGTGCATACTAGTTGCTGGTCTCCAAAGCAGAGAAGTTGAGGAAGAGAAAGCATCATCCACTGACCAAAAGTGCATGAATGATGATGGACTTGCAAGTTTTGTATGAGATCAGGAAGTCAGGAAGTGACATCAGTGCAGTTTTCAAAGCATTGAAAGATGTGGTGAGGTAGGGAGCCTGAAGTAAGTAGTATCCCACTTTTTCAACAAAGATATCTCTCATGACTACATTGTTTATTTGAAGGAAGTGAGTGTGTTTAATGGAGAAGTCGCTCAATATGAGAACCATGTTCATACAGGTGAAGGATGAGGAGGCCATTTGGATCTCAAGCTAACTTGTCTTCTCAATTTACTGGATCTGTTGAAAGGATTTTGGCCTAAAATGTTAATTCTGTTTCTTTTTGCCTTTGCTTTTTGAAGCATTATGAGACGTTTTTATTTTTATTTAAGATGTCTGCAGCTCGTTTGACTACCCTTCCTTCCACCCTGCTTACCTGTAACTTCTTAATTGTCCAGTTTCTCTAAATCTGTTGCATCTAGTCCACCAGAACACACATTGCTTCTAATATCCTGAATTCATCCAGCATTTGATGTGATGCTCCAGATTCAAGCATGTGCACTCTATAACTGCAGTAAGATATGTATACTGCTGTAGTCAAATCCTATTGATAATGTTTCACATCCTAACTGTTTGTAGAATTTATATATTAGCTTTCAGTGACTTGTGTAGAAGAGAGTCCCATTGAAAATTTACCAATTTGCCACTGTTTAGAAATACATTCTGCTTTTCTGGTTGTGCATCAAAGTGGATGACATCGTATTTTCCCACATTTTTTTCATTTGCAATGTGATTGCCCATTCATTTAGCTTACTAAATCTCTTTGCAGCCTATTTACATTCTCCTGCTTGCTTACAATCTCACTTTGATTTGTATATTCAGCACTCTTGGAATTAAAAAATTTGGTTTCCTCTGCAAAATCATTTTGATAGATTGGGTCCCAAGCACGATCCCCAAGATACCTCACTAATCATTGCCTGCCAACCTGAGAAAGTCCTGTTTATTTCTCATCTTTGCTGTTTGCCTGATATGTAATCTTCATACAATGCCAGAGTTTCACCCTCATTTCATACACCCTAACCTTGACCAAGCTCTTGTGTGGAATTTTGTGTGAAAGCCTTCACAAAATTAGAATACTCCACAGCCACTTTAATTTTTTCTTATATTGGACATATCATCTAAAAATTACAAAACCTTAGTCAGACATGATCTACCTTTCATGTTAACTCTGCTCCCCGTTTTCTGGTAAGTTGGTGGTTCATTCAATCACAGTGGATTCTACCGAGTCAACCAAAGGTGTTATTGTCCTGCTTAAACATATTTTTTTTTACAATCGCAAGACACTGTTGGACATTGTTAATGTGGAATGCTGCAAGTCTGATTCAGACTTATTGGCAGATTGCGTGGTGGATGGCTGAAAGATGCATGGCCTCGGTCACAGCGAGGACCAGGCCTCAAGCAGCAGGTGATACCCGTTTACAACCACCCAGGGGAGAGGCGTCAGAGTTGGTGTGCTCCACCGGAGGTAGTGTGGTGTGTTGCAGCATCCAAGCTGGAGTTGGTGCGCCCACCGTTCCCCTCCCCCAGTGTTTGCTCAGCAAAAGCCAAGCTTCATTGTGTTCAGCCGCACACTGCTGCAACATTCATGCTTTATGGACTCAGAGTCTTGGACTATTTTTTTTTGTGTGACTGCGTTTTACTGGTATCTTATATGTGCCTTGTACTGTGTGAGATTGTTCATACTTTGTTTCGCATCTTAGCCCTGGAGTAACACTGTTTCATTTGACTGGATTCATGGGTTTTCATGCACGATTGAATGACAATTAAACTTGAACTATTGTTTTCTGTGTATATTGTTATTAGATGATTGAACATAGATTCCAGCATTTTATTTTCTGTTGAGGCTAGGCTAACATCAGTAGCTACTTGTTTTCCCTCTGCCCTTCCTTTCTTAAATGGTGAATCAAATTTACTTCCTCTAATTTGCAGTAACTATTCCAGAACCAACAAAGGTGTGGAAGACAGTAAAAAGTACTTTCAAAACCATGGAATGTAGGTCATTAGGCCCATTGTATTTATTGGCTTTCAGTCTTGTCAACTTCTTTTAATTTTAAATCTATTAAGTCTGTTCCTTGTTATCACAAGCCATTTGGCTGCTTGATGATAGAGCCTCAGCACAGAACCATCGGGTCCACATCAACCATCTAGCATCTACTTGCATTAATCCTACACTAATTCCATTTTATTCTTTCCACATTCCTTTAACCTCTCACTAGATTCTAACACACACAAATTGGAGACAATACACCTACCATCCTAAATGTCAAAGGTATATGAGAAGAAACCAATGAATTCCTATGCAGTCACATGAAGAATGTTCAAACTCCATCGACAGTTGAGGTTAGGATTGAACCCATGAGGCAACATCCCTTCTAGCTGCATTACTATGCTACCCAAAATAATAGCATTTTTGGCAGCTGTTATGTGCTTCAGTGAAAGCAGAACAAAATGTTTTACAAACAAGAGAAAATCTGCAGTTGCTGGAAATCAAAGTAGCACACACAAAATGCTGGAGGAATTCAGCTGGTCAGGCAACATCAATGAAAAAGAGTAAATAGTCGATGTCCTGATGAAGGGTCTTGGCCTGTAATGTCAATTGTTTACTCTTTTCCATAGATTCTGCCTGGCCTGCTGAGTTCCTCCAGCATTTTGTGTGTATTACTAGAACAAAATATTTATTATTCTTCCTCATTTCCTTGTACCCTGTTATAAATTTTCCCATCTCTCTCTGTAAGGGATTCAGATTTGCTTCCACTAATCTTTTTCTTTTTAGACACTGATAGAAGCTCTTACAATCCCTTTTATGTTTCTTGTAATTCTTTCCCAATTTTATATCTTTCCTTTATTTATCAATTTCATGCTCCTAGTCTCCAGGCCCACCACTATTTCTGGCAACTTTCTGAGCCTCTTTCTTGGATTTACTACACTTTACCACAAGAGATTCTGCAGATGCTACTCTTTAACGTTTCTGTCACTAATCATAGACTTGCTTTTCCACCTTACAGTGTAGTTTATTAGGACAGCACATTCCTCGTGCGTTTGTAATTTGTACATATTTTCTTACTGATTGAAAACTGATTCTACTTTTTACTGATCCATTAGTTGTCCTCCCACAGTAGCAGATTAAAGCCATTACCTGCTTCTGTGCTCAATAATAGTGCAAAAAATCTGTGAAGATTTTGTGTTAACGACAGCATGCCTCACCTTCATCATGGAAGTAAATGTTAATTAATATCCACCTTCATGACTGAGGTGAATGTTAAGTAACAGGAACATTCATCGGCATCAAATGTACTGCCCCTTTATTGCAAAATAGTGATGTTATTCAGCACTAAAGTATAAGAATATGTGGTCTGACTACTCAATTTTCATGTAAAAATGAGTGATTTCAGAAAAATTCTGGTGTTTCAAAAATGAGTTGTCAGAAACAGTTTCTCTGCCTCAACTCATCCATGGCCGTCTGTGCTAATTCCATTTTCCTGTATTTGACCCATTTCCTTCTGTTGCTTTCTGTCCATGTACCTGTTCAAATGCTGTGACTTTAAAAACCTGACCCACTGAGTGACAAGTTTGTCCCACCCGTAATGAACCCCAGTTTCAACACCTGGGACCGTACGTGATGTACTGGGAATCTGTGTGCTATGTACCCCAGTATCAATTCTTGTGACGGTACGTGATGTACTGGGAATCTGTGACTTTGCTTCTGTGAGTGTCCCGCGAGGACCTACCCCAACAGTAGAAAAGGAGCAGCGCAGATTGCTGCAGAGAGACACTTTGGTGGAGAGTCTTTGTGTTTGGACAGCAGAGTCGATCATGGAAAGACACCAGTGAGTGGGTTGCTGGTTTAAACTTTCAGTAACCCAAAGGGGTGAGTTGAGATCGATCCAGAGTCTTGATAAATGATTCTCACAAGTTGCTGCAACTAGAAGAAGTTTGCAGAGAAGAGGGGAGAAAAAGGTTTGAAACAGAAGAAGCCTAGTGACAAAGAGATTTTTTGGACTCTCTCCAAGTAGCCTGTAAGGGTGAGTTTGATTCCATTCGAATATGAAAGTGTGGTTGTCACGTAGTTAATCCACAGGTGTGGGTTCTCTGGCAAGGGAAAACCTTTGTGCATACCATGTGTGTGTTAACCCTTGACTGGGTATGGTAGTTCACTGAAGAAGGCAACCGTTGGAGTTACTTCGTTTGTCGTGCAACTGGATAATCCAAATGCGGATTTTTGGCACCCACTTTGGTGAAGCCCTGCAAAGTCTCGGGTGTGTGGTGACCAGTCCCGGAAAAGGGACGTTTCCTGTCAGTTACATGGTGAAATTCTCACTCTTTGGGTGCTGTGTGTCTGCCGAAATGCCTTTGGAAAGTTACGGTGGCCGTTTCTGGTGTATGTTTGCGAGACTCGCTTCTTCGTTGTATTTTGAATTTCCATCTTCAAGATCGTCTCTTCGCTACACTTTGAATCTAAAAGTCTCTCCTCTCAATTCCCCTGTAAATCCCTGAAACTTTCTGAGTTGACATTCTGAGACTGTGCTCCAGTAAGACTCTGTTAGGAATTGTTTCTAAGTTTAACCGTTTGGGAGCTATAGATGTGTAGTGCTGTTAACTTCATTTTAAGTTAGTTGCTTGCTTAATTTTCTATGTCTCTGCTTGAGTGTTAATAAATTCTGTTGTTTTCTGATAATATCCTGACTCCATTCCACATCTATTATTGCTGATCCACGTAACACACATGTGATCCTTTAAATATTTCCTGTCAGCTTAAATCAATGTCATCTTGTTTTAGACTTCCCTGCTCTTGAAAAAATACTACTACTATCTGCTCTATCGATGCTTCTCAGAATTTTATAAATCTCCAAAAGGCCACACCTCAGTTTTCTACACAACAGTAAGAAAAATCCCAACCTGTTCAATCTCTCTTTGAAACTAAAGCCCTCCATTTTGGGCGATATCCTGATGAATTTCTTTCGCATTTTTCTTAGTGCTACCACATCCTGTACAGTGACCAGAACTGCTTATAATATTCCAAGTGTGGTGTACGGAATGTCTTGTACAGCTGTAACATAATGTTCTAATGATCAGGCACCCTAACCACTGGTTAGAGACTTCCAATAGGAAAACAACCCCCCAACACTATTCTCTCCCTCCAGTTGGATCCAGTTTGCCAAAACACCTTGGATCATATGTACCCTAACTTTTTGGAGCTACCTACCATTGCAGGACCTTGTCAATAGACTTGCTAAAGGAGTATCAAATCAATGTGAATAGTTGAAACCGTTACCTACTGGTGTGCTCAGTTATATTGAAAGAAAATATGAAAGCTGAATAGAAGAATATGGTAATTATGAAGCCTAGCAAGATCCTAGTGAATCATTGTTACAGCCAAGTAGCTCACTGAAAGATGCACTAAAGATTCATTACTCACAATTCATGGAAATTTCTTTTAGATCCATTTAAAAATTGACATAAACATTGCTTCTATCAGTGTGAGATTCATCTGATGTGGTGAAATAGATCTATGGAAAGGAGTACAGGCGATGTTTCAGGCCGAGACCCTTCAACAGGACTGGAGAAAAGGATGAGAAGTTAAAGCAAGGAGATAGGAAGAAGGGAGGAAGAAGTACGAGGTGGAAGGCAACAGGTGAAACGGGGAGAGGGGTGAAATAAAGAGCTGGGAAGCTGGTTGGTGAAAGAGATACAAGGGGAGAGAAGGGGGAATCTGGTAGGAGAGGATAGAAGACCATGGAAGAAAGGGAAGTGGGAAGGAGCATCAGATAGTGGTGATAGCCAAGTAAAGAGATAAGGCGAGAGAGGGGAATGGAAATGGTGAAGAGCAGGGGGCAATTATTGGAACTTTGAGAAATCGATGTTTGTGCCATCAGGTTGGAGGCTACCCAGATGGAATATAAGGTATTGCTCCTCCAACCTGAGTGTGGCCTCATTGCGACAGTAGAGGACGCCATGGACTGATAGTCTGGAATGGGAGTGAAAAGTATGATTGAACTGGGTGGCCACCAGGAGATCCCACTTTTTCTAGTAGGTGCTCGGCGAAGCGGTCTCCCAATCTGTGTCAGGTCTCATTGATATTCAGGAGGCCACACTGGGAGCACCAGATAGAGTATATGACCCCAACAGACACAGAGGTGAAATGTCACCTCAACTCAAAGGATCTTATAGGGGTCCTGAATGGTAGTGAGGGAGCTGTAGGGACAGGTATGGAACTTGTTCCACTTGCAAGGATAAGTACCAGGTGGGAAATCAGTGGGGAGAGATGAATGGACAAGAGAGTGCATAGAGAGCAATCCCTGCAAAAAGCAGAAAGTGGGTTGGGGGTGGTGGGGGGGGGGGAGGGGAGGGAAAGATGTGCCTGATGGTGAGATCCTGTTGGAGTTGACGGAAGTTACAAAGAATTATATTCTGAATGCAAAGGCTGCTGGGGTGGTAGATGAGGACAAGAGCAACCCTATCCCTGGTAGGGTGGCAAGAGGATGGGGTGAGGGCAGCATTGATGGTGGAGGGAGGAAAGCCCCTTTCTTTGAAGAAGTAGGACTTTTGCGGAGTTAAAACAAAGTTTCACATCTGCATCTATCCTAGTTCTGCCAATCCAGACTTACCTTTTGTAGTGGAGATTGACACGTTGAACATTGGAGTTGAGGACATTTGAACCCAGCAACCTGCCTTGGACCATGTTCTGCATCCCTGTGTCTTCTACTCAAGACTTCTTTCTCCCATGGTGGTAAACTATGACATTGGGAATCGGGAATTGTTGGCTTGGCTATTAAACTATTACTTGAAGTGTGGAGGTACAGGTTAGAGGTTAATGGTCCAAACAGCCATTTGTGGTATGAACCAACCACAAAAATCTAGTGTACATCCAGGATGCAAAGAGGCTGAATTCCAGACAGGTATAGAACCATAGAGCATTACAGCACAGAAACAGGCCTTTTGGCCCTTCTTGGCTGTGCCGAACCATTTTTCTGCCTAGTCCTACTGACCTGCACCTGGACAACATCCCTCCATACACCTCTCATCCATATACCTGTCCAAGTTTTTCTTAAATGTTAAAAGTGAGCCCGCATTCACCACTTCAACTGGCAGCTCATTCCACACTCCCACCACTCTCTGTGTGAAGAAGCACCCTCTAATGTTCCCTTTAAACTTTTTCCCCTTCACCCTTAACCCATGTCCTCTGGTTTTTTTCTCCCCTAGCCTCAGCGGAAAAAGCCTGCTTGCATTCACTTTATTTATACCCATCATAATATTATATACCTCTGTCAAATCTCCCCTCATTCTTCTACGCTGCACAGAATAAAGTCCTAACCTATTTAACCTTTCTCTGTACCTCAGTTTCTCAAGTCCTGGCAACATCCTTGTAAAACTTCTCTGCTCTCTTTCAACCTTATTAATATTCTTCCTGTAATTAGGTGACCAAAACTGCACACAATACCCCAAATTCGGCCTCACCAATGTCTTATACAACCTCACCATAACATTCCAACTCTTATACTCAATACTTTGATTTATAAAGGCCAATGTGCCAAAAGCTCTCTTTATGACCCTATATACCTGTGACGCCACTTTTAGGGAATTATGTATCTGTACTCCCAAATCCCTCTGTTCTACTGCACTCCTCAGTGTCCTACCATTTACCTTGTATGTTCTACCTTTGTTTGTCCTTCCAAAGTGCAATACCTCACACTTGTCTGCATTAAATTCCATCTGCAGTTTTTCAGTCCATTTTTACAACTGGTCCAAATCCCTCTGCAAGCTTTGAAAACCTTTCTCACCATCCACTACACCTCCAATCTTTGTATCATCAGCAAATTTGCTGATCCAATTTACGACATTATCATCCAGATCATTGATATAGATGACAAATAACAGTAGACCCAGCACTGATCCCTGTGGCACACCACTAGCCTGCACTCAGAGAAGCAATCCTCCACTACCACTCTCTGACTCCTCCCACTGAGCCATGTCTAATCCAATTTACTACCTCACCATGTATACCTAGCGACTGAATCTTCCTAAATAACCTCCCATGTGGGACCTTGTCAAAGGCCTTACTAAAGTCCATGTATACAACATCCACTGCCCTTCATCCACTTTCCTGGTAACCTCCTTGAAAAACTCTAATAGATTGGGTAAACATGACCTACCATGCACAGAGCCATGTTGAGTCTTCCTATTAAGTCCCTGTCTGTCCAAATACTTGTAGGTCCTATCTCTTAGTACTCCTTCCAATAATTTATCTACTACTGACATCAAACTTACCGGCCTATAATTTCCCAGATTACTTTTAGAGCCTTTTTTAAACAATGGAACAACATGAGCTAACCTCACCCGTGGATATCGTCATTTTAAATATATCTGCCAGGGCCCCTACAATTTCAACACTAGTCTCCTTCAAGGTCCGAGGGAACACTCTGTCAGGTCCTGGGGATTTATCTGCTCTGATTTGCCTCAAGACAGCAAGTACCTCCGCCTCTTTAAACTGTATAGGTTCCATGACCTCACTACTTGTTTGCCTTATTTCCATTGACTCCTTGCCAGTTTCCTTAATAAATATAGATGCAAAAAACCCATTTAAGATCTCCCCCATTTATTTTGGTTCCATCCATAGCCAATCACTCTGATCTTCAAGAGGACCAATTTTATCTCTTACTATCCTTTTGCTCTTAACATACCTGTAGTAGCTCTTAGGATTATCCTTCACCTTGACTGCCAAAGCAACCTCATGTCTTCTTTTAGCCCTCCTGATTTCTTTCTTAAGTATTTTCTTACACTTTTTATACGCCTCAAGCACCTTATTTGCTCCTTGTTGCCTATACCTGTCATACATCTCTCTCTTCTTCTTTATCAGAGTTCCAATATCCCTTGAGAACCAAGGTTCCTTATTCTTATTCACTTTGCCTTTAATCCTGACAGGAACATACAAACTCTGCACTCTCAAAATTTCTCCTTTGAAGGCCTCCCACTTACCAATCACATCCTTGCCAGAGAACAACCTGTCCCAATCAATGCTTTTTAGATCCTTTCTCATTTCTTCAAATTTGGCCTTTTTCCAGTTTAGAACTTCAACCCGAGGACCAGATCTATCTTTATCCATGATCAAGTCGAAACTAATGATGTTATGATCACTAGACCCAAAGTGTTCCCCCACATACACTTCTGTCACTTGTCCTAACTTGTTTCCTAATAGATCTAATATTGCATCCTCTTTAGTTAGTAGCTCTATATATTGATTTAGAAAACTTTCCTGAACACATTTTACAAACTCTAACCCTTCTAGACCTTTAACAGTATGGGAGTCCCAATCAATGTGTGGAAAATTAAAATCCCCTACTATCACAACTTTATGTTTCCTGCAGTTGTCTACTTTGTCTCTGCAGATTTGCTCCTCCAATTCTCGATGACTATTGGGTGATCTATAATACAACCCCATTAATGAAGTCATGCCTTTCCTGTTTCTCAGCTCCACCCATCTGGCCTCGGTAGACAAGCCCTCTAATCTGCCCTGCCTGAGTACTGCCGTAACATTCTCCCTGACTAGCAATGCCACCCTTCCGCCCTTCACCCCTCTGCCTCTATCACATCTGAAACATACGAACTCTGGAACATTAAGCTGCCAGTCCTGCCCCTCCTGTAGCCAAGTTTCACTAATGGCTATAATGTCATAATTCCACGTGTCAATCCACACCCTCAGCTCATCTGCCTTCCCCACAATACTCCTCACATTGAAATAGACACACCTCAGAAGATTATTACCACCACACACAACTCTTCTATTTCTGACTTTGCATGAACCTTTAACATCATTTATATTCACCCCCGCTCCACCAACTGCTCTGACACTTTGGTTTCCATCCCCTGCAAATCTAGTTTAAACTCTCTCCAATAGCACTAGCAAACCTCCCTGCAAGGATATTGGTCCCCCTGTAGTTCAGGTGTAACCCAGCTCTCTTGTACAGGTCCCACCTGCCCCAGATGAGGTCCCTATGTTGGTCCCTATTCTTTAATAGGTTCAATTTCCTTATTACTTACCACCTAGGATCATAAAATCAAAAACCTGATGCCCTCTCTCGACAGCTTGAAGCAGCTAACGGGGAAGAGAACCTTTCAGCTATAATTCCCTACTCTAGAGTGGTGGTATCCATGAACTGAAACATAGACTTGATAGTGCACCACGCCCAAAAGCAACATGGGGCAAACCTTGGCAATGGTTCTCCCAGATGTATCCATGTTCTCAAGCCTGTTCATTCAGAGGTGCTCAACTAGGAACGCGTCTCAAACCTGGCTGGTCATCCAGCATGGCTCACATGCTAGAGTTCAACAAGGGACATTACTGGTGGACAGGCATGACTAAAGATGTCCAGGAATATGTCTTGACATGTGATGTCTGTGCCTGAAATAAAGAACCTCAGTCCATTCAAAATGCTGTGGTGCATCATCCCAGTTACCGATCATCTCTACCTCCCAAGCACCATGTGGATTCACCATGCTTTAAGCCCTTGAATGCCAGCCCCTTGGCTTTGGTTCCCACCTTCCAGGAGTATTGATGGACAACTCACCTACATAGTCTGGTGGCTTTTGGAAGCCTGCATTGTCCAATGTGAAAGGCAGTGCATCGTGGATTGGAATGGATGTGGCCCAGAATTCAGAAGCTGGATCCCTTTACAGGACAACCTGGACCCTACTTTGATTGAGGGCTTTCATAAGCACCATCCTAATCATCCGGGCTGTCAGGAGCTGGCCTTAGGAGGTAGGGGGTTCTGTCATGGTCCCAACTGAACAGCAGCAGGCATCTAAGTACTCCAATTCCCTGGAGTATGTGTAACTACTGCTATCCCTTCAAGACTCAGGCTGTCAATTATTGCCTGCCACATTCCCGCTTGGAAAGTCTGTATTTAATGGCCTCATGCTCAGTGCTCAGTTGTAGCTGTTCCATTTCTAGTATTATTGTTTGTGATTTTGTTTTTGGATTTCATTTGTATTTCGAGTCTGAGTGTATTCTAGATCTTACTGCACACTTGGGTTCACCACCATCAATAGCTCTCTCACTAGACCTCCTTAGTGCCAAAGGTTGAGATGAGCAGAATTTGTTAAAATAAGAACGTAAGAAATAGGAGCAGGAGTAGGCCATCCGGTCCATCAAGCCTGCCCCACCATTCAATAAGATCATGGCTGATCTGTCTGTAAACTCAGCTCCATCTACCTGCCTTTTCCCCCAGAACCCTTAATTCCCCAACTATATAAAATGCTATCTAACTGTATCTTAAATACATTTAGTAAAGAAGCCTCTTCTGCTTCCCTGGGCAGAGAATTCCCCAAATTCACCACTCTCTGGGAAAAACAGTTTCTCCTCATCTCCGTCTTAAATCTTCTCCCCTGAAACTTGAGGCAATGTCCCCTTGTTCTAGTCTCACCTACCAGTGGAAACAATTTTCCTACTTCCATCTTATCTATACCTTTCAAAATTGTGTATGTTTCTATAAGATCCCCTCTCATTCTTCTGAATTCCAGAGAGTATAGTCCCAGCGACTCAATCTCTCCTCATAGGTTAACCCCTCCATCTCTGGAATCAACCTGGTGAACCTCCTCTGCACTGCCTCCAAAGCCAGTATATCCTTCTTCAAATATGTCCAGGAGGGATTCCTGACACAATATATAGACAGTCTGACTAGGAGAGAGACCATACTGGATCTATTTCTAAGCAAAAGTGAATCATAATTATAATTATACATTAGACATTGCAATTTCAGACTCGAATATTATTTAACAAATTAATGACTGTATACATGATGCAACAAATTATTGATTGCTAAGATTTCAGTTTCAGACTGAGTGAAAAATAGTTGTAAATTGTACATATTTAAATGAAATTTAACTTAAACTGCACTATTATAAAAATATGACAGTAAAGAGCAGTGTCAAAAAGATATTCTAATTGCTTAACATTGTGTTTTGTTCCTGTAGGTATTTTCTTCAATATCTTCCTCTACTTCATCCTCATTACCAAGTTCACCTTGGACTAAAATATACCCACATATTAGGCCATTTATAGAATACACAGATGAAAGTTTCTACATGCTTCATATAATTAATTCAATTTTAATATATTTTTCATTTAGGATATAATATTGTCCTTTAGTTTTCTACTGTATTCAAATTAATTTTGGGGGGTGAAATGTGTTTGAATAAGTGATGTAGGTGTAAAGTAGCAAGTTCTCAAATTGAATCCTAAGCAGGATCTTCCAACGGTTATTTGATTAATTTATCACTCATAAAAATTCTGTTTTTCGTATGCTGATTGATGTGATGATCCACGTGATGTAAGTTCAATTACCTTGGACCAAGATAAATCCTTCCTCTGCTTCAACCAAATATGATGTGCTTTAGCTATGTAACAGCATTGCAGGTCATCTCTGTTTATGAAGGTCCCATACAGAGCAAGCTCTTCAATTGTGATATTCAAAGAACAGGGCTTTCTGTATTTCTCTGCAATGTGTCACTTTCTGGTGACCTATTTCAAGTTCTTGCAGTTGCTAACATTTGGCCTTGAAAGTGTAATGTTTGCAGGCAGCTCTTGAAGAGACTTCTGGCTACCATGGATTGTTGTATCTAGATGAATGGTGTAATTGAAAGGATGAGTAAGTTCTCTTAGATGTGACCTTATAAAGATGGTGAAGAAGAGTGACCCCAGAAGGCATACCCTCTGTGCAATGTTTCTCCAATGTTCCTGGCAGTAAGTTGCTAGGAAGGTTTCTGTAAGAAGTAAAGCAAGTGCAATTAATAAATGGCCTACAGGCAAATCACCAAAATCCACTCTGTCTGCTGCTCTATGCTGAAGGGAAAGTAAATGAAGTCCTGTGATATTAGGCATGGAGTTTGAGCAACCTCCCCATTGCAAAAGTGAGTAGTATACTTTTGAGATGTGGCAGAGATCATCAGTAGTAGTCTGGAAGAAGCTGGCACCAGCATACAACTCTACCATGGGTGACATTCTCCAGATGGTCCACAAAACTCTTTCTTTCACGTTTATGTCTTCTTTTTATTTTAAAAGTGGTTCTGATACTGTTGGAACCTGTATTCTACAGTTTGCATGTTTTCGGGTGGATGAGTGGTCTGGCACCTTGCTACCTCTCAGAAGGTTCTTGGAGGGATGTGGCCTCAAGGCCAAAAGACCCATGATTGACTCCATTTCTTGCCAATTTTGCTGATTAAATAGTCAAGGAAGATTGAATACATTGAGGCGAGTGATTGTTCAGCACTATATACCAGCCTCTCAGTCGCTTTGCTGGAGGATGGTGTTAGCGTATGAGGGTCTCTCTCTCCGTCTCACTTGCTACTCCAATGATCCATCTCTCCTCGATGCTGTCGGAGGATGGTGCTGGAGCAAGGGTAATCGACACTGTTTGTGAACTGTAGTTCACATTATGATGTTTTTTGTGGGTTTTGGTTGCTCCTTCTTCTGTTGCCATGTTTGGGTGACTTTGAATAGGGGTGACCTGCAGATAATGAACACTGAGCTGAAACTGAATATGCACTGTTCGATGTTGTGTCGTATATTCTGTGTTTTTGCTCATTCTTTCTTCTTGCCATTTGTGCGATTTTTTTTTTGGGCGGGGGTAGATGCTCTTGTTACTTTTTGCACGTGAGGGGTTTTCTCTTTGACCTGGTTCTGTGGTTTTCCTTGTGGCTGTCTGTAGAGAAGACAAATCTCAGGGTTGTACTTCATGCATGCATTGATAATAAATGTACGTTGAATCCTTTTGAATGATCGTAAGGCCTGGAAGCTGAGAATTACCATGACCATGACCTCTATTGCAAGACTAGTCCAGATTATATTCGAGATGATACAATGTCATGGATCTCAGTAAGGACGGAGAATTAACTTTAATGTAGACAAATTAAATAATAATTTCTGAAGTTAAGTGGGTTGATTAGTTTTATTAGCTATATTTAATAGTTTTATTTGTCACACGTACATTGATACATACAGTGAAATACGCTGTTCAAGTTTAATTATCATTCAACCACACATGAATATAGCCAAGCAAAACAGTGCTACTCCAGGGGCAAGGTGTAAAATACTTTGCCAACAGCACACAGCAAACTGCACATAGCATATAGACAAACACACATATGGCTACAATTTCAGAAAAACATACAGTCACAAAGAAAAAAATATAGCCCAAGTGTTTTCTAGTAAGGATACAATGATTCTGCAAAGGGTTATATATACGTACAGCTAAGTTTATATACCTACACACACACACACAAACACACTTTTTTAAGTGAATGGGCAAAAAAAAATGCTGACATTTGGAGTTTAATGTGGGAAAGTGAGTGACTATGCACTTGGGCAAGAGGAAAGGCAGATTATTATCCAAAAGGAGAGAGATGGCAAGTGAGTGAAGTACAGAGGGATCTAGTGCATGAATCACATCAACCTAGCAGGCAGATCCAATTAGTTAAGAAGGCAAATGACACTTTGAGAGCTTCTTTGCAAAGGAATTGGAGTTTCCATTGAAGTTTCAGATAGTTTTGTTGCAATAGTATGGCTATTGGTGAGGTCACATCTAGAATATTGCATACAGCTTTAGTTCCCTTACTGAATAAAATGCCATAAAATTGGCAGCAATATAAAGGAGATTTAATTGGCTAATTCCTGTGATGACAGGGTTGTCCTATTAAGAGAGACTAAAAAATTCGGGCATGCATTCCTTGGAGTTTAGTAAAGGGAAGGATGATCCTGATGTGGCTTGACAGGGTATATGCTGGAATGTTTTCATTTGTGGGAGGGTCTCAAACAAGTGGATATAACTACAAGATAAGGGACTAATCAGTTAAAATTGGCATGTGCAGAAATCTCTTCCTTCAGAGGGTGGTGATTCCCTGGAAATCTCTGCCTTGGTTGGTGGTGGATCATTAATAGTATTTAAAATAGAGCTGGGTAAATATTAGGTATATCTGAAGGAAATTGATAGGAATACAATGAGAATAAACTGGGATTAATGTAATGGAGGGAGTACTTAATGTTTAATAATTGTATGACCCAATGAGCAACAGGTTTGGTAGGGACTTGAGTAGACAGGGAGGGTCAGGAACTCTGAGACAGAGGAAGTAAACAGAAGTGCAAGGAGACAGACAAGTGTTAAGAGACCATCGTGTACAAAAGGACAGAGTCAGAGTAGAGGAGAGAGATGTATGAAGAGGCAAGATGTGACAAAATTGTGAATGAGGAGAGGGGTGATAGAGCAATTGGTCCCCACCAGGACTGATTGGAAGGACACTGCACTTTCTCTTTGATACTCTATCCTGCATCTGTTTTTTTTCTCTTCTACTGCCTCAATGTACTTGTGTATAGAATGGCCTGTCTGAAGGGCATGTAAACAACAGCTTTTCACTGTATGTGACAATAATAAATCAGTTACCTTCCTTCCCTTATTTTTACAATCCACTCCCTTTTATTCAACCTCCTATGTTCCTTCCTCGCATATAATTATATAACACAGCAACATGTTCTTTGACCCACCGTGCTGCCCAAATAGGCAAATCTTGTTGAGCATTAGTTGACTATAGCCTTCAAAACTATGGCAATTCATCAGCAAACTTGCACCTTCCTGCTTCCAAACCCTTCCCCTCTATCACACACCTTATAAACCTCACTTTCTGTAATGCATCCAGTCTCCCTTTTACACACCACCCTTTCTTGTCATTTGCAAAAGTGAGTAGTATACTTTTGAGATGTGGCAGAGATCATCAGTAGTAGTCTGATTTTTTTCCCCTTTCTTTCCCTTTCTTTGTCATGTGAGGTAGTGCCATCCACATCTACCTTACCTTGCTCTCCATCCTGCATCCTCTCACTTCCACAGCCACATCCCTTCCTCTGCCTCCAGCAGCCTCCTCTCGCCCTGCACAACCTCCCCTTCCCCTTCACTCTTTGTGTTGCTTTCTCTCCCTTCTCCCTCCCTCCTCTGTACATCAGAATCAGGTTTATTATCATTGGCATGTGTCGTGAAATTTGTTAACTTAGCAGCAGCAGTACAATGCAGTATGTGATAATATAGAAATAAATGGATTAAGAATAGTATAAAAACAAATAATATATATTGAAAACAAAAGTGAGGTAGTGTTCATGGGTTCATTGTCCATTTAGGAAATGTATGGCCAAGGGGAAGAAACTGTTCTAGAATCACTGAGTGTGTGCCTTCAGGCTTCTGTGTCTTCTTCGTGATGGTAGCAATGAGAGGAGGGCGTGTTCTGAGTGATGGGGGTCCTTAAAAATGGACATTGCCTTTTTGCGGCATTGCTCCTTGAAGGTGTCTTGGATGCTATGGAGGCTAGTACCCAAGATGGAACTGACTAATTTTGTAACTTTCTGTAGCTTATTTCTGTCCTCTGCAATAGCGGACCCTTCCCCCGCCCCCCCATGCCAGACAGTGATGCAACCTGTCAGAACGTGTTTTAAGTGACAAACTGAATCTCTTCAAACTCCTAATGAAATATAGCCACTGTCTTGCCTTCTGTATGGCTGTATCAATATGTTGGGACCAGGTTAGATCCTAAGAGATCTTGACACCCAGGAACTTGAAGTTTCTCACTCTCTCCACTTCTGATCCCTCTATGAGAATTGGTTCATGTTCCTTCGTCTTACCCTTCCTGACTTCCTGAAGATCACAAGCAGCTCTTTCATCTTACAAAATACTGAGTACAAGGTTGTTGCTGTGACACCACTCAACTAGCTGGTATATATCACCCCTGTACGCTGCATCTGAATAGCTGCATCTGGTATGGAAGGGGTTAACCAGGATACTGTGAAACAAAGGATGCACTTGTCCCAACATCCCTCTGATACAGCACCTTAGCTCTGAAATCTTTGGTTTTATTTACTAGAGGCTGTATGTTTACAGAAAGATAGTCGGTATTGGGAGTCTAAAACCCCGTTTCCTTATGTGCACTTGTACCCCCGACCTGCAGCCACTTTTTCCATGTGGAATTCAGCAAGAAGTATGGTCACAATTGGTATTGTTTCTGTCCGTTTTAAGCAGCGATAGTTTATCCAATCACATTAAGACATAGTTATTAACTGTACAGACCTTGGAAGCAGTTGTGATTCTCAGCTGTATCAGGCTGAAATGGGAATATTTAATCATATCCATTGACCTATGCTGCTGAGCCCCAGGTGCCCCAGAAGGAATAGTATGTCTATTCCTTCTTCCATTTGCACCATCCATGAGCCCTTCCTGCTCTATCCTCTTCTCTCCTGCCTCTAGGTCCTTCCTTTCCTCCCATATTCCACTGTGCTTCCTCCCTCTCCCTTCTACACCCTTTCCCTTCTTTCTCTTTCCTTTCCCTCCACCATACTCTCTTTTCCTTATCTTCCCTGTCCCTTACACCTTCCCTCTGCCACATCTCCTTCATTCCTCTTGCTCCAATAATCTATTCCTCCACCCTCTCCCTCCCATACCTTTTCCTATCCCTCTTCCTCCTGTCCTCTCTTCTTGAAGAAATGTGCACTAAATCCATAGGTTGCCCTTAGCTTTAGTGAGTGGAGTATAATGAGAACAAATAGAGCATGGTTAAAATGGCAGAACCAACTCAAACTAGATAGGTTGGAAGATGATTATTACACTTTAATGAAAAGACTTAACGACTTCCACATGATCTCTTCATGTGAGGGACGTCAAGACTCCCATGTGAAGAGGTCATTGTGAATTTGAACCATAAAATTTTGATGCTGCAAATTATGAATGACATTTTCCCTGAGAATTGAAATTGCAATGGCCTCTCAAAATATGTTACTATAAAGTGCTGCATTAGAGGTAGGAAGGTGGTAAGGGAATTGGGGTTGAGTTGTTTTGGCTGTGTGAGAGAGTAACTATAAGGAATATTCAGGAATGTAATTACTAAGAGAGCTGACATTGATACAATGGGCTGAAAGGTCTCTCCAATGTCAAAGGAGTATATGAGGTATCCTGACTACATGCAGAGAATACAATGCCAGTGTCACCATTCATCTGATGATTCTACTGTACAGCACATGAATTGTCTTCCATGATGCATTAGGAAGGGGGCATACGGAAATCCTGATTGTTCAGCATCCAGCTCACTGTTCATTGTTTCCAACACTAATCTCAGAAGGGCCCTGTTCCTCACACTCCCTTTACCAGGGCCCTGCTTCCTGTTCTCCCTTCAATCATTCTGTGTTCTATTTCTTGCACTCATTTTAAACACACCTGGACCCCATTTCTCAAACTCTCTTTAAAGCTCTCTGGGATCTGTTTCCAACACTCCCTTCAAACACATCATATTCTGGCTCCCATTTTTCTTTTAAACTTACTAGAACTTGTTTTCTTCAGACTAACTAGGTTCACTGAAAAAAAAAATATTGCACTGTGTAACATCTTAAGAAAAAGTGAATTTAAGGTATGTCGGGGTATTTTAAGTTATTTCTAGATAGCTACTTCATGTGGATGGAAGTATGCTCAGTGGATTTCTGCAATCATAACATGAAAGGACTATTGACTGGTTTGTCAGAAACAATGTAGGATGATGGGCTGCAATTGCATTCCAGGAAAATCTGTGTGCAGTCATGACATAAAACCCAGTCTCATCTCTTCAGTGCACCCCATTGCACTTGCTTGAAATCTGAAATAAAACAAAAGGTGCTGGAATTACTCAGCAATCTTACAGCATCTGTAGAGAGAAATGCAGAATGTATATTTGAAGTCACTGGCCTCTTTTAAGAAAAGGGAAAATATGAAAATAGGTATGTTTAATTTTACAGAGTAAAGGGAGGGACTGAGTGAGATGGTAGAGATCAAGTGAAGACAGATGACCACAGATTGGTATCAAAGAAGCTGCAAATTGAAGCCATTTCCAGCAATCTCCACTGGTTATGAACACATGGCTATTCTCTATCTCAATACTATATTCACTTTAGCCCTTGGTGCCTTATGTTTCTAAGAATCTATCTGTATCTGTATTCAGATTTTTTTATTTCTTGTTCCACTTCTGACCCAGAGATGTTGAAGTTTTTTCGTGACAGCCAACCTGTTTCCTTAATTTTCTGCTTTTGTATCAGATGAATCATATAGCATAAAAACAGGCCGTTTGACCCAACTGGTCCAAGATGACCAAAATTCCCATCAAAGATAGTCCCATTTGCCCACATTTGGCCCATATCCTTCTAAACCTTTCACATTCATTTACCTCTCTAAGTTCATTTTAAATGTTGTTAATGCACCTGCCTCAACCACTTTTTCTGGGAAATTATTTCATATCCTAACTACATTCTGGCTGAAAAAGTTGCCCCATAATTTCATATTAAATTTCTTCCCTCTCACCTTAAACCTATTCCCTCTAGTTCTTGATTCCCCAGAACTGGGAATAAGATCATGTACATTCACTCTGCCCCTCATAATTTTATACACTCTATAAGATCACCCCTCTTTCTCCTACACTCCAATAAAAAAAAAGTCCTAATCTGCTCAACCTTTCTCCATAGCTCAGTCCCCATGTCTTGGCAACGTCTTTCCAAATACCTCAATACTTTTCCAGTTTAATGGCATCTGTCCTATAGCAGAGTGACCAAAACGGAACACAATATTTTCAGTGTGGCATCACCAACGTCTTGTACAATGCAACGTAATATCCCACCTTTTATAGTGTGCCAAAAGCCATCTTCTCTACTCTATCCACCTGCATTGCCACTTTTGCAGAGCCATATACTTGGACTCCTAAATCCCTTTGACCTTCAACACTCCATAGGGTCCATGGATCACTGTGACAGTTCTACTCTCATTTGTTTTCTAAAATGCAACATTTCACACTCACAGACTCATTTACCCAGCTGAGTAAGATCACTCTTGAGGGTGAGATTTGCGAGGACTTGGAAGCTCATGATAAAATAGGCTGAAATCAGCATAGTTTCCTTAAGGGGAGATCATGCCTGACAAATCTGATGGAGGTTTTTGAGGAAGTATCAAGCAAAAAAAAACAAACAAGAGTCTGTCGATGTTGATTACTGGGATTTCTAGAAGGCCTTTGTAAATCATGAGGCTGCTAAACAAGATGGAAGCCTGTGGTATTACAGAAAAGATGGAGGACTGGCTGACTACCAGAAGGAAAAGAGTGGAAATAAAAGGGACCTTTACTAGTTGGCAGCCAGTGACAGTGGTGTATCTCAGAGGTTGATGTTGGGTCCACTACTTTTCCATGTTACAAGCTAATGGATTGGATAACAGAATTAATAGCTTTGTGTCTAAGTCTGCAGATGATTAAGGACAGGTGGAAGAGCAGGTAGTGTTGAGGAAGCAGGGAATCTATAAATGGTCTTGTACATGTTAAGAGAATGGGCAAAGAAACGGCAGATGAAGTACAGCAGGAGAAAATGTATGGTCACTCAGTTTGGTAGAAGGAATTCTGTTTTCTAAATGGGGAGAGAATCCATGAATCAAAGGTGCGAAGCTGACTTTGGAGACCTTTTACAGAATTCCCTAAAGGTTGAGTCAATAGCAAGGAAGGCAAATGCAATGTTAGCATTCATTTCAAGAGGACTGAAATACAAAAGCAAAGAGGTGATGCTTAGGCTTTTTAAGGCCACATTTGGAGTATTGTGAGCTGTTTCAGGCCTTCCTTTTGGGAAGCATGTGCTGGTGTTCAAGAGGGTCCAGAGGAAGTTTATGAAAATGATTCCATGCATGAAAAGGTTAATGTATGTGGAGTGGTTGATAGCTCTGGGCCTGTAGTTGCTGGAGTTTAGAAGAATGGGGGAGGAATCTCATTGAAACCCTATAAATTTTGAATGGATTGGATAGAGTAGACATGGAGAGGATGTTTCCAGTATTGGGAGAGTATAGGACCAAAGAGCAGAGCCTCAGAATAAAAGGATCTCCCTTAAGAATACAGATCAGGAGGAACTTATTTAGCCAGAGAGTGGTGAATCTGTGCAATTCACCACAGCAGGTGGCTGTGGAGAACAAGTTATTGGGTATATTTAAAGCAGAGATTGACATACATTCATGATTGGTAAGGTTATAGGGAGAAAGCAGAACAGATTGAGAAATAATAATATATCAGCCATGATTGAATGGCAGAGGAGACTTGAGGGGCCAAATGCCTGATCCTGCTGCTTGATCCTATGGTCTCTGTAAAACTTGATAGCTATCTTCATTGTCAATGATACCACCTATTCTGGTGACATCTGCAAATTTACTGATTATGCCTTTTACATTCTCATATAAATCATTGCTATAGATTACAAATGGCTGTAGGCCTAGCACCGAGCCCTGGGGAACACCACCAGACATAGGCCCTCAGTCCAATCTATACCCTTCCACCATCACCTTCCATTTTCTACTATCAAGCCATTTCTGTACCCAGTCCACTTGATCTCCCTGGATTCCACTTTACAAAGCAGCCTACTACACAGAACCTTATTAGAGGCCTTACAAAAGTTCATATAGACTACATTTAAAACCCTACCTTACCAGCCTTCTTGGTTGCTTCAAAAGTGCAATCCAATTCATGAGACATGATGTCCCAAGCACAAAGCTGTGCTGGCTATCCATGATCAACCTGTATTTCTAAATGCTTTTATACTTTATCCCTCATGATCAGATTATAGGTTTGCTGATCTGTTGTTCCCAGGTTTCTCTTTGTAGCCTTTTTAAATAAATAAAGGCACAACATTAGCCATCATCCAACCTTCCAAGACTTTACCCATGGCTAATGATGGTGTACATATCACAGCCAGAACTTCCACGATTTCTTCTCTTCCCACATTGTTCTTGGATGTACCTAATGAGGTCCTGGAGATGTATCTGCCTCCATATGCTTTAAGACATTCAATAGCACCTTTGCTGTAATGCAGACTGTCCTCAAGACCTATCCTTTCAGTATCTCAAGGTCTGAAGTCCTCATGTCTTTCTTCACAGTATAAAGAGAATTATTCATTGAGGATTCATTGGGAGGCGAATGTTGTCCCCTTGTTCAAAAAAAGTAGTAGGGATAGTTCAGGTAATTATAGACAGTGAGCCTTACGTCCGTGGTGGGAAAGCTGTTGAAAAGATTCTTAGAGACAGGATCTATGGGCATTTAAAGAATCATGGTCTGATCAGGGACAGTCAGCATGGCTTTGTGAAGGGCAGATCATGCCTAACAAGCCTGATAGAGTTCTTTGAGGAAGTGACCAGGCATATAGATGAGGATAGTGCAGTGGATGTGATCTACTTGGATTTTAGTAAGGCATTTGACAAGGTACCACACGGTAGGCTTATTCAGAAAGTCAGAAGGCATGGGATCCAGGGAAGTTTGGCCAGGTGGATTCAGAATTGCCTTGCCTGCAGAAGGCAGAGGGTCGTGGTGGAGGGAGTACATTCAGATTAGAGGGTTGTGATTAGTGGTGTCCCACAAGGATTTGTTCTGGGACCTCTACTTTTTGTGATTTTTATTAACGATCTGGATGTGGGGATAGAAGGGTGGGTTGGCAAGTTTGCAGATGACACAAAGGTTGGTGGTGTTGTAGATAGTGTAGGGGATTGTCGAAGATTGCAGAGAGACATTGATAGGAAGCAGAAGTGGGCTGAGAAGTGGCAGATGGAGTTCAACCCAGAGAAGTGTGAGGTGGTACACTTTGGAAGGACAAACTCCAAGGCAGAGTACAAAGTAAATGGCAGGATACTTGGTAGTGTGGAGGAGCAGAGGGATCTGGGGGTACATGTCCACAGATCTCTGAAAGTTGCCTCACAGGTTGTTAGAGAGTGGTTGGTGCGTGGAATGCACTGCCTGAGTCAGTGGTGGAGACAGATACACTAGTGAAATTTAAGAGACTACTAGACAGGTATATGGAGGAATTTAAGGTGGAGGGTTATATGGGAGGCAGGGTTTGAGGGTCAGCACAACATTGTGGGCCGAAGGGCCTATAATGGGCTGTACAATTCTATGTTCTTTGTTTTATGTTCTATGATCTTGCCCATCTCAAGTAGCTCCACACAATGGTATCCATTTTGGTCTTTATAGAGCCCAATGCTTTCCCTAGTTACTCTTCCCCATTTTTATATACACACATAAAATTTCTTTAGAGGCTCCTCAGCCTTCGTTTCCAAAGCTATCTCATACCCCTTTTTGATATTCTGATTTCCTTCTTGAGTATAGTGAATAACTATAATAACTGGGCCCAGAACACATGCACTGTTATGACTCAAGCCCTCTTATTTTATTGTGCACAGAGAGATGGCAGAGGCCCCTGTCACCCACACTGATCATAAGACCATAAGACATAGGAGCAGAATTAGGCCATTTGGCCCATCGAGTCTGTTCCGCCATTCAACCATGGCTGATCTTCTTTTCCTCTCCTCAGCCCCACTCTATCTGGCCTTTTCCCTGTAACCTTTGATGCGAATCCAGTACCTGTCAAGCTCTGCCTTAAATAGACCCAACGAGCTGGCCTGTACAGCTGCCTGCAGTAACAAGTTCCACAAATTTACCACCCTCTGGCTAATGAAGTGTCTTCACATCTCTGTTTTAAATGGATGCCTTGCTATTCTGAGGCTGTGTGCTCTTCTCCTAGACTCCCCCACCATGGGTAACATTTTTTCCACATCTACTCTGTCTATGCCTTCAACATTCAAAAGGTTTCAATAAGATACCACACCCCCGCATCTATCTAAATTCCAGCGAGTACAGACCCAGAGCTGTCAAATGATCCGCATATGATAACCCTTTCATTCCCAGAATCATCCTTGTGGACCTCCTCTGAAGCCTCTCCAATGCCAGCCCATCTTCTTCTAGATAAGGAGCCCAAAGCTGTTCACAATATCATCCAGATCATTGATGTAGATGACAAACAAAAACAGACTCAACACTGATCCCTGCAGCACACCACTTGTCACGGGTTTCCAGTCAGAGAGGCAACAATCTACTACCACTTCTCTTGCGAAGCCAGTTTACCTCATCTTGAATATCAAGCATCTGTAACTTCTTGACCAACCTTCCATATGGGACCTTGTTGAAGGCCTTGCTAAAGTCCATGTAGACAATATCCACTGCCTTGCCTTCATCAACTTTCCTGGTAACTTTCTCAAAAGCTCTATAAGATTAATTAGACACAATCTATCATGCATAAAGCCATGTTGACTATCCCTTATCAGTCCCTGTCTCTCCGATTACTGAATTTCCTTGTGCTTCATGTGGGACTCCAACCCAGACCACAACAAACTTGTCTGTTTTTCAAACCTGCAGCTTTCATATGTTGGTGACTAAAGTGACATACCTTAACTACTCTACCCAGGATGAAATTGGCATTCCAGCAGCAGATTCAGTCCCTTGCTCAAATACGAGAATTTTGGCTATTGGTGCTGGATTCTTTTCTCCTGTATAATGAAGCCAGGGGTTAGTCATCTCGGTGGAACCTCCAAGTAACTGTTAAAGTAACTTTTGTCACCAATAATAAAATAAAATAACTGAAATAACTGTGCCTGGAACACACACACTTGTATGACACAAGCATTCTTCTATTTTACATGTGCACAAGGAGAACAGCACGAGCTTGTCACCCACACTGTTTTGATGTCTGAACAGAAAAGAATTGGCTTATCAATTATGGATATTAATCATTGTAAATTGTATATGTTTGAATTCCTTACTTGCAAGATCAATCACCATTCATATTAGAGCTGTTAAAGAGAGTAGTTGAAAACAGAGGTGCTAAAGTGAATTGAAATTTCAAGCAGATGATAATTTGAAGTTCGTAAAGGCAATAGAGCCTTAGTTGTTGAGGATACTTCACATCCTTCTGTTACCTTGTCTGTCTCAGGCACTCCCTATTATGTAAAGGGAAGCAATATTTTAGGAAGACCTTTCTGGAAAAGTCTCACTACAGAGGCCTTATTCATCTGGCTTGATCACTGCCAGAGTCTAACACATCTTTAGTAAGTAGGGGTGTCTACAGAGATCTTACTTGACTACAACTGTCCCAGGCTATCATTGTCTTAATGCAACTTCCACGATATACCCTACATTCCCTACATCCTGCTGAGGATTCACTTGAACCCACCTGCATGTATCTGAGCCATGTTTTCTTTTTCTTGACTAGAGCCGCAATATCCCCCAATGCCCAGGGTTGCCCACTCCTGCCAGTCTTGCTCTTCACACTAACAGGAACATGCAGATTTTGAACTCTCAATATCCCAATTTAAAAGCCTCTCACTTCAGATGTCCCTTTTCCTGTAGGCAACCTATTACAATGAACTTTTGCAAGTTCCTAATACAAAATTTGCCTTGCCTAAATCTAGAACATTTGGGTCAGATTTGCAACTTTCTATGACAAATTTAAAACTAAAAATGCTGATCATTGGTCTCAAAGTGCTCCCCCAATGACGCTTCAGTCACTTGCCCTGTTCTGTTTCTCAAGAATAGGTCATACTTCCCTTCTCCCTTATAGGGCCTTCAATATATTGCATGAGGAGACTTTCCTGAACACTATGGAAATCCTAGTCTAAATTAGGAAAGTTAAAATCCCCTCCTATGACAATGCTATTATTCTTGTAATTTTCAGCATTCTCCCTATATATTTGCTCCACTAATTCTTGTTTCTATCAGGAGGTTTGTAGCACAAACCTAACAAGGTGATCACTCCCTTCTTATTTCTCAGCTCCATCCTTAAAGCCTCAGTGCATGATCCCTCAATAATTTCATCTTGAACTACCACCATGATGTTCTCCTTAATTAAATGCAACTCCTTTTCTCAATTTCCTCCATCTCTAACCTACCTGTAGCAACTCTACCCTGAAATATTTATCTACCCCTGATCGAGTACTTTAGCTGCCCATTGTCCCTCCTTGAACCATGTTTTCTGTACCAAGTATAATGTCTCAGTCCAACATAGTGATCCATGCCCAAGTTCATCTGTCAAGTCCCTTGCATTGAAATAATTGCAATTTAATCCAACAGCCTTTCCTCATTGCATGCCATGATGCTGCCTGTCTTGTCTACTGATCTTATTTTCATTGAATCATAGCCTCCCATCTGCCTCACTCATGGGGATGGCTTTGGATTCCATCCCCATGCCAACTGAGTTTAAACCCTCCCTAATAGTATCGGAAAATATGCCTGCTAGGATAATGTTTCCCCTGCCCCAAGTACAGATGCAACCCATCCCTCTTGAACAGGTCACCCCTGTCCCAGAATGAGACTCCAAAGGTCCACAAACCTGAATCTTTTCATCTGCACCAACTCTTCAGCCACGCATTCATCTGCCATCTTCTTACGTTTCCTTATGCTTATCCTCGTTGGCTTGTAGCACAGGGAGTAATCCAGAAGTAACTTAAGATCCTTTTCTTGAACTTTTCTAACTCCCTATATTCATTCATCCCTTTTTCTACCAACATCCACAATGACTTTTAGCTGCTCACCCTCCACCCTGAGAATGTTCTGCAGCCACTCAAGAGATATCTTGAATCTGGCATCAGGGATGTAACACACCATCCTGGAGTCCTTTTTATCAAAACGAGTCTCCTGTCATCTCTGTAACTATAAAGTTCCCTATCACGGAACTTCTTTCTGCCCTCACCCTTCTGTACTGAGCCACAGAAACAGACCTTGCTGCTACTGCTGCCTCACCTTGAATAGTCATTCCCCCCTTCTCCAAAAGTATCCAAAATGGTATACTTGTTTTCAAGGGGAATGCCCACAATGGATTCCTGCACAATATTTCTAACCCCTCACTGCATCCTCCCTGGCCACTTTCATGAAACTCTGAACTATGATGCTCCCAGCATCCTGGATCATCTCTGAACTCTGGAGTTACTTTTTTGCAATTCCGTCCATGCTCAGTTCTATTTAACTCAAAATTTTCTGCCCCCGTTGTTACTTTGTGACTTTCTGGGCTTTTCTTCTTTAATAAAACGTGGGCTACTATGGCACAGAAACAGGCTCTTCTGATCATAACATGATAAGTTAGTGATCATAACATGATAAGTTTTTATCTACAATTTGAGAGGGATAGGGGCAGATCAGAGGTGTCAGTGTTGCATTTAAATAAAGGAGACTACGGAGCCATGAGGGAAGAGCTGGCCAAAGTTAAATGGGCGGATGCCCTGGCAGGAAAGACAGTGGATCAGCAGTGGCAGATATTCTTGGGCATAATACAAAAGATGCAAATGCAGTTCATTCCAATGAGAAGGAAGGATTCAAAGAGGGGGAAGGGGCCACAGTGGTTGACAAAGGAAGTCAGAGATTGTATAGCATTAAAGAAAGAGAAGTATGACAGGGCTAAGATGAGTGGGAATACAGATGATTGGGAAAGTTTTAAGGAACAGCAGATCTTAACTAAAAAAGCAATACGGAGAGAAAAAATCAGGTATGAGCTCAGTCTAGCCAGGAATATAAAAGGGGATAGCAAAAGCTTTTTTAGCTATGTGAAGAGAAAGAAGATAGTTAAGAACAATGTTGGCCCCTTGAAGAATGAATTGGGAGAAATTGTATGGGAAACAGGGAAATGGCAACAGAATTTAATGCATACTTTAGATCTGTCTTCACCAGGGAGGACACAAGCAATCTCCCAGATGTATGGATGGGCCAGGGTCATAAGATATCAGAGGAATTGAGACAGATTGACATTAGGAAAGAAACTGTGATGAGTAGACTAGTAGGACTGAAGGCTAATAAATCCCCGGGTCCAGATGGTCTGCATCCGAGGATTCTAAAAGAGGTGGCTCAGGAAATTGCGGATGCATTGGTAATCATTTTCCAATGTTCCTTAGATTCAGGATCAGTTCCTGAAGATTGGAGAGTGGCTAATGTTGTCCCATTTTTCAAGAAGGGAGGGAAGGAGAAAACGGAGAACTATCGCCCTGTTAGCCTAACGTCAGTCGTGGGGAAGATGCTTGAGTCCATTATTAAGGACGAAATAGTGGCACATCTCGATGGCAGAAATAGGATTAGGCCGAGCCAGCATGGATTTACCAAGGGCAAATCATGCTTGACTAATCTGTTGGAGTTTTTTGAGGGTGTAACAAGGATGTTAGACGAGGGTAAGCCAGTGGATGTTGTGTACCTAGATTTTCAGAAGGCATTCGATAAGGTGCCACATAGGAGATTGGTGAGTAAAATCAGAGCTCATGGCATTGGGGGCAGGGTTTCAACATGGATAGAAAACTGGTTGGCAGATAGAAAGCAAAGGGTAGCAGTGAATGGGTGTTTCTCAGACTGGCTGGAGGTGACTAGTGGGGTACCACAGGGCTCTGTATTGGGACCACAGCTCTTTACGATTTATGTCAATGATTTAGATGAGGGCATTGAAAACTATATCAGCAAGTTTGCTGACGATACTAAACTAGGTGGCAGTGTGACATGCGAAGAGGACGTTAGGAGAATACAGGGAGACTTGGATAGGCTGAGTGAGTGGGCAGATACTTGGCAGATGTCATTCAATGTGAATAAATGTGAAGTTATCCACTTTGGAAGCTAGAACAAGAGGGCAGAGTATTGTCTGAACGGTGTCGAGTTAGGTAAGGGAGAAATGCAAAGAGACCTAGGAGTCCTACTTCACCAGTCAATGAAGGTGAATGAGCAAGTGCAACAGGCAGTGAAGAGGGCAAATGGAATGTTGGCCTTTGTTACAAGGGGAATTGAATACAAGAGCAAGGATGTTCTTTTGCATTTGTACAGGGCCCTGGTGAGACCACACCTGGAATATTGTGTACAGTTTTGGTCTCCAGGTTTAAGGAAGGACATTTTGGCAATTGAGGAAGTGCAGCGTAGATTCACTAGGTTGATTCCTGGGATGGCAGGGCTGTCTTACGCAGAGAGATTGGAGAGATTGGGCTTGTACACGCTGGAATTGAGGAGATTGAGAGGGGATCTGATTGAAACGTTTAAGATAATTAAAGGATTTGATAGGATTGAGGCAGGTAATATGTTCCAGATGTTGGGAGAGTCCAGTACCAGAGGGCATGGATTGAGAATAAGAAGTCAGTTATTTAAAACAGAGTTGAGGAAGAGCTTCTTCTCCCAGAGAGTTGTGGAGGTGTGGAATGCATTGCCTCGGAAGACGGTGGAGGCCAATTCTCTGGATGCTTTCAAGAAGGAGCTGGATAGATATCTGATGGATAGGGGAATCAAGGGATATGGGGACAAGGCAGGGACTGGGTATTGATAGTGAATGATCAGCCATGATCTCAGAATGGCGGTGCAGACTCGAGGGGCCGAATGGTCTACTTCTGCACCTATTGTCTATTGTCTATTCTGCTCACAATTTTGTACTGATCTAAATAAATCAGTAAGACACAGGAGTAGAATTAGGACATTTGGCTCATCAAGTCTACTCCTCCATTTGATCATGACTGATTAGTAAAATGCCCTACCATTGCCGGGGAATTCAACCTGGCCAGCTGGAAGAAGTCTCTGAACAACTGGCACAACGTATCACCTGTGGAACCAGAGGAGCCATCGCACTTGATGTACTGCTGTACCACCATCAAGAATGCTTACTGTGCCACCCCACACCCACAATTTGGAAAGTCTGATCCCATGGCTGTACTTCTATTCCCAGTGTATTAGCAGAGACTAAAGGTTGCAGCACCAATGGTGAGGACCAAGAAGGTATGGTGAAGGGAGGCAGAGGGGCAGTTACAGGTCTGTTTTGGGTCAGTGGACTGGACAATCTTTAGAGATTTATCTTTGAATCTGAATGAATACGCTGTCACCGTCTTCATCAAGATCTGTGTGGATGAGTGTGTGCCTTTGAGAACAGACTGCACATACCCAAACCAAAAGCTGTGGGTGAACCTGGACATTCGAAGTCTGCTGAGGGTTTGATCCATGGCATTCAAGACCTGTGATCCGAAACTACACAGGAACTCCAGATGTGACCTATGGAAGGCTATTTTAAGAGTGAGAAAACAATTCCGCTTGAAGTTAGAGAGGGAATCGCATGCACATCAGCTCTGCAGACCATCATTTCCTACAAGATGAAACCTAACATCATAAATGGCTGTGATGTTTTATGCATGGAGAAATGCATAATGAAATGGAAAATAAAACCACACCTGTGCAGCACCTGGTGACCTTGTAATCTCTGTTTCAGTGGCCAACATCAGGACACCTTTCATGAGGGTGAATCCTCACAAGGCATTAGGCCCTGATGATATACCTGGTCGGGCACTGAAAATCCATGGCAACCAACTAGCTGGAGTGTGCTAACACTTCTTCAATCTGTCACTGCTGCAGTTGAGGTTCCCACCTGCTTCAAAAGGGTGAAAATCATATGTGTCCAAGAAGAGCAGGGTGAGCTATCTCAATGAATTTTGCCCAGTGGCACTCATATCTACTGTGATGAAGTGCTTTGAGAGGTTGGTCATGGCCAGAATCAACTCCTGCCTAAGCAAGGACCTGGACTCGCCACTGTAATTTGCCTGTCACCAGAATAGGTCTACAGTGAATGCAATCTCACTGGCTCGCCACTCGGCTTTGCTGACGGCTGTCATGGTCCTGTCAGTGAAGTCCGCATTCTGGTTCACGGTCCAGTCCATTGATCTTTATTCCAGGCTTTCCTGTTTTCTCTGGTTCCATTGGGTGCCTTCACTGAGGCACCTGATTCTTATTTTGGGCTGGCTCCATAAGTAGCTTTGGGATTCAGCTTCAGGGCGCTGGACTGTTCCCTTCCCCTTCCTTCTGAAGCCATGCTTGCAACCTACGCCTGAAGCCTTGCCTACCCTGTGCTGGATCGTCCCCATCCAAATCCTCAGCAGTTTACCTCATCAGTCATCCTGACCTTGCATCCTAGGAAGCATCCCGACCCTATGTCCTAGTCAGCATCCTGGCCCTGTGTCCAAGAAAGGGGTCCCAGCCTTGCGAAAGCATCCCAGCCCCGCGTCCTAGGAAGGGTCCCGGCCCTGTACTCAAGAGCCGAGCTAGATCTAGTTCAAGAACCTTGTCCTGTGCTATCACTATCTAACTAGTGATAGTTGCATACATTTTTGTGGCCATAAGACGCTACACTGTACTTAGAGTGAACAGTTTTTAAGTACCGTAAATTCTGGACTATAAGCCGCTACTTTTTTCCCATGCTTTGAACACTGTGGCAACACTGCGGCCTATACTACGGTGCGGCTAATGCATGTTTTTTTTTCATGCCGCCAAAAACATTTTGCCTTGTAACAGTAGACCAATAAAATTGATGAGTAGTTCACAGAGGTCCAATGAATTTGTACGATAAATCAAGCGCACTTTCACAATTAAATTATTGTAAATCAGTCATTTGTACTCACCCTCATCAACATGGAAAACACTCGAAGAAAAGCATATGATGCAGCTTTTAAGTTAAAGGCGATCAATCTGGCGGTTGAAGAAGGAAATCGAGCTGCTGCACATAATCTTGGCATAAATGAATTGATGTTGAGACGGTGGAGACGCCAGCGTGAAGAACTGAGTCAATGCAAAAAGACGACAAAAGCTTTCGGAGGTAATCATAGCAGATGGCCCGAACTTGAAAAATTTCTTGAAGACTGGGTTAACACACAGAGAGCAGGCGGCCGCGGTGTTTCCACCGTGCAGATCAGACTGAAGGCTAAAGCAATCGCCACCAAAATGAAAATCGAAGATTTTAGAGGTGGGCCATCGTGGTGTTTTAGATTTATGAGACGAAAAGGCCTGTCCGTCAGGGTACGCACGACTCTGTGTCAGCAGCTGCCTCCCGACCACGAGGAAAAGCTTGCTAACTTCCGCACATTCACTCAAACAAAGATAGCAGAGAATTCCATCAGGCCAGATGATATCATAAATATGGATGAAGTACCTTTGACGTTTGACCTGCCTCTCACTCGGACTGTTAATAAAAAAGGTGACTCGTCCATCACACTGAAAACAAGTGGCCATGAGAGAACGCATTTTACTTGTGTTCTGAGCTGCACAGCATCCGGACTAAAGCTTCCACCGATGGTGATTTTTAAGCGGCTGACAATGAAAGTTCAGTGAAAGCTGCCATCAAGAGTACAAACTCAATTCCAGCTGTGATTCCTGGGGGCACCACGAAGTATTTGCAGCCACTGGACATCAACGTGAACCGGGCATTTAAAGTGGCGCTGCGCGTTGAGTGGGAGGCTTGGATGACGAGCGGCGAGTAATCCTTTACCAAAACAGGACGCATGCGAAGAGCATCTTTAACTCAAGTCTGCCAGTGGATCCTAAATGCGTGGAGCCGTGTCACAACATCCACCATCACCAGCGGGTTTAGAAAGGCTGGACTGCTGCGTGATGAAGAGGACCGCGTGCGCTCAAGTGAGAGCGACAACGAAGAGACTGAAGTGAGTGACGAGATCCTGAGGTTATTCAATTCGGACACTGAAGAAGAGGACTTTGATGGTTTTAGTGCGCAGGAGGAAGATGAAGAAGGCGATCAATAACTTTTCCTGATAGGCTGCAGTATATATATTTTTTTTACCAGTCGTTAGGAGATATTGGAATGTTGTTCGTGCACTGTTCAGTAAAAAAGTATACACGACGTAATTTGTGTGTTACCGATACGTATGTATATTTAAAAGTAGCTGTGTTACAGGCACTGTTCGAAAAAAAAAGCATTTGCAATATATATTTGTTTATGTTACCATACGGATTTAATTAAAAGTTAAAAAATCCTCACGTGTAATATCTTTCTGTGTAAATATCTCATATTACAACGTGGGACACCTGCGGCTTAAAATCCGGTGCGGCCTGTACAAGTACAAAATTGATTTTCTCTCTAAAATTAGAGCGTGCGGCTTTTAATCAGTTGCGCTCTGTAGTCCGGAATCTACAGTAGTATCAGCTGCATGTGTTTGTGTTGAAAAAGCAGTGATTTTTGTCACTGAGAGTTGGTGAGGAATAAGCAGCTGTTCAGTTCTGAACGGTTTTGCTCACTGCAGTTTCCAGCATTTAGGCATGGAGATGCCCGAAATATCCGGTAGTAAAAAATGAAACAATTTCACTACTTCAACAAGTTAAGAAGCAAGTTAGGAACTACAAAGAATTTGAAGTTACTGATAAATCATCTTGTATGTTGCGATGGAAATGAAAATTTGGAGGGTGCAGTTGTCGATGGCATTGTATTGCAATGTACTGCTGCCACAAAACAACATATATAAAAACATCCAGAGTCTGTCTGTAAGAGCCAGTTGATCAAATAACCATGATTTTGGATCTCCTAAGTCTTTTGTAATTTGTTCAGCATTTCACACAAAAGTTAACCTGAGAACCCAGATTCTGCAAGTCTCAAAACAACCAGATTCACGAACCTATTTCCCTGAAATTTTGCTTTATAAATCTCCTTTCTTTATCTGCACTGAGATCCACATCTTGTGAACTCAAATATAGTATTAGAGGTGTGATTATCTTGATTTACCCGTGGAATTCCAGTCCACAATCATCTTCAGCTTCTTAGCTTCAAATCCTTCCAGGTTGCAGCTGCTGATCTTTGCTACGTCTTACGGATTGCTGTTCAGTTGAATTTGGTGAAGTCACCCAAGTTCCATAGTCAAGCAGACTTTTTCTTCACAGAGCAAAATGTGTCCACAGAGACTTATCTGCTTTGAAGGCTTTCCAGAAAGACTAAGCATTTATCAACCATACTTATTTAACTCACTTATTATAGAGACCATACTGGAAAAGTTTTGTCAGAGATTCTTGGCTAGTAGCACTAGACAGTTTGCAATGCTCCTCACACAAAAAGACATATGTCTTTGGGGGAACAATTCCTCACCAGCTTGTTCAGGTTTTTCTGACTTTGAGAACATTCTTATCCCATCATTATGTTTTGTTAATTAGCATTTGTCTTCAAAAGTTGAAAGCGGTCTGCTTGCATTGTAATATGTCCCCTTAACAACTACTGCCAAGGTCATACTGCTTGGCTAGATTCTGTAACTGAGAACTTGCAATAAATCATAGTGGAGCTTGTTGAAATAGTTGAAGCTGACACAGCTGCAGCATCACAGAGAGGAACCCAACTGCACTGTTTATGGTACTTCAAAAATACTTTGATGACAGATCTGTTTTTACATCATTAAAATGTAATAAAGCAATTTCTCAACTACAATCTCTCAGATGATTATGATTTCAAGTCATACTTCAGAAACACGAGTATAAAGCTCAGATTGACTAGCATGTCTGAGTGAATGCTGCAGTCAGGAATTCAAATTTTTAGATGAGACATTCACAAATGTCCTGTTTGTTATCAGGAGGCAATATACGAAGAAGTATGGAGGTGTCTGTGTAGTACCGCAGCTAATCATTACCTTAGAATCAACTTAAGTAACATTTTTTCTCAGTTATGATCTACTTGCTTGTTTTTTATGAGCCCTGTTGAACATAAATTGGGTGTCATGCACCTGTGTTAATTCAGTGAAATGCTTCTGACACTTCAGGAAAGTGCACCTTCCCTTCTGACCATAATTGATTAAATTATCTGAGGAGATCACAGGGCAAAAGCAGACTAACTAAGCAAATTGGATTGGTCATTTGTGCAACTGTGTTCTTGATAAAAGATGCCTTTTTTTTTTCCCTTGTAGGCTTTTTAGTGCTATTTTAGAGCAAGCAACCAAATCAGACGGAGTTAACCCAATTGGAGGTAAAGCTACTGGATTTGATGTCAAAGCTCTAAGGGCATTCAGAGTCCTACGACCGTTACGCCTTGTGTCGGGGGTTCCTAGTAAGTATTTCAATAAGGTAGAGTTACAAAATATAGGATTCAAGTCTGTGTTATCTGAATTTCGTTGTCTCTTGATATATATCTGTAAAGTAAATCTAATTCTTTGAATAAGAACAAAATTCAGGAACTTTAACTGGGTATGAGTTTAAAGAATATGCATCAATCTTTTTCAGTAAATGGTTTGAGAACCAGTAACTCATTTACATCAGACTGGCAAACTGCTAAGTAAGTGAGTCAGTCCACCCACTTTTCAGCTAGTAGTGCAGCGAAAATTCAGAGACCTATTTAAAATGTGTTTATATTAAACCACTGGCAGAATAATTTGTGAACTCTGAAATGAGTCACAAGGCTAGTTCAAGTTGCACGCCCCTCTGGAAGTTCTGACAGAAAGATGTGATTAAGGAGAGATAAATTTTGTTCCGACAAATAAGATTCCCAATAGATTACCATTGCAGAGAACAGGTAAAAAAGATGTTCATTTTGATAAGTAGCATACTTAAAATCTGGATTCAAAATAAGAATCACTTGGATGAGCACAACCTTTTGTTTTGTCTCATAATCCTTACATTCCTTAATGTACAGTTTTCCCCCTACACCATGATCTTCACAAGGACATACTTCTTTTTTCATTCAAAGTAAAAATGGGAGATGGGGACAAAAACATTGAGCTCTTTGAGCCTGTTTTACCATTCAATGAGAAGAAGGCTGATCACCCTTTTAACCATATCCACACATCTTACTTCCCCATCCCTCAACACCCTTGAATATCAAAAATCTGTAGGTTTTAGGTTTAGATTATTAATTAAGCTAACAGTAGCTACTTTTTCTTTTCCTTTGTATGAAGGAATCTCCTATCGTCTTGTGAATGAATTTCTCCTATATCAATGTTTCATTGTCCAAAACACCTGGATTAGCAATAGAAGTGCCATTTTGTACATTCTCTCTCTATATTGGTATAGATATTTACATTGGTGTAAGTGCCAGTATCCCAATATCTTTTCAGTTGGTGTGGGGTTACCAGTCTGGCAAAATAACAAAACTCATCGCTGATTTCAAAGAAAATCTCTGTGGTGGGACTTATCTACCATTGATACTCTGGAATCGCTCAAATCACATTAAAGATGTCTGACTGACACAAAACCAGAAAAGAAAAAGAACAATATTTAGCCAATTAAAAAAAAATTCAGAAGGTGCTAAAAAGATTAGAATCTTTGCATGCCATTTAAACAGAAGCTGAAATATCATAAATATTTATTTTAATTTAATGCTCCTCACTTTTTATGTGAAGGGAGTACAATGTGTACACAATATGTATAACTAGCTTGTGAGTATAACATTAAAATTACAGGACTTGTAATAAAGTGCAACAGTTTTAGGGTATTGGATAGTGAGACTAGTTTATTAATTGCTAAAATTTCGTGCAATCATAAATTTCTTTTTGATTTGATTGAAAAGAGCTGCAAACAGAAGCTGTCTATTCACAGATAAGATTTTAGGGATATGCATACATGCGAACTTTGAGACCTCTGTCAATCAAACCAAGTCATGCTGGCAAACACCAGTAGTGTTGATATCATTATTGCTGTAAGAGCCAGGGTATTTTTCTTGCACTAATATTTTAAGTCCCCAGTGTTCCTAACTTTTTTGCATTTGAAATAATGCTCAAATTCTGTTGTGTCTTTGGAGTAATATGTGTCCATTTTCTTTTTTTAACCAGTTACTATTTTATGCACTTAAAGTAAGGTTCTTCCTTGCTATTTATACTCCAGAGCTGGAAGTCTCGTAAGTTTTCTGATCATTTTTATTGGTCAGTTACTCTTTACTTGACATCATTTGTGCCACTATTACTTCCACCCATCTGGGCCTAGTACAATTTTATGTTAAAGGCAGTACTGAAACACTGTGTAGATACCTTTAAATGAAACCTTAGCATTTCTGTGAATAACACACGCAAAATGCTGGAGGAACTCTGCAGGCCAGGCAACATCTGTGGGGGAGAAAAAATACAGTGTTTGTTTTGGGCCGAGACACTTTGGCAGGACTGGAGGAAAAAGGATGAGGAGTAGAATTAAAAGGTGGGGAAGGGGAGAGAGAAACACAAAGTGATAGGTGAAACCAGGAGGGAGAGGGTTGAAGTAAATAGCTGGAAAGTTGATTGCTGAAAGCGGTGCAGGGCTGGATAGGTGAGGACAGAAAGCCATGGAAGAAAGAAAAAGGGTGAGGAGCACCAGAGGGAGGTGATGGGCAGGCAAGGTGAAGGAAGGAAAAGGGGATGGGGACTGATGAAAGAGAGGGAAGGGGAGGGGGGCATTGCCAGAAATCAAGAAATTGATGTTCATGCCATCAGGTTGAAGGCTACACAAATGGAATATAAGGTGCTGTTCCTCCAACCTGAGTGTGGTCTCATTGTGACAGAAGAGGTGGCCATGGACTGACATATTGGAATGGAATTGGGAAATGGAATTAAAATGGGTGGTCACTGGGAGATCTTGCTTCTGGTGGACAGTGAGTAGTGCTCAGTGAAGCAGTCTCCCAACCTACACTGGGTTTCACTGATATACAGGAGGCTGCACCAGACACAGTGTATGACCCCAACAGACTCACAAGTGAAGTGTCGCGTCACTGGGAAAGGCAGTTTTCGGGTCCTGAATAGTAGTGAGGGAGGAGGTGTAGGGGAAGGTGTAGCACTTATTCCACTTGCAAGGATAAATGCCAGGAGGGAGATCAGTGGCGAGGGATGATGGACAAGTGAGTCATGTAGGGAGCGATCCCTGTGGAAAGTGGAGGGGGAAGGGAAAGATGTGTTTGGTGGTGGGATAACAGTGGAGATGGCAGAAGTTGCGGAGAATTATGTGCTGGATGTGGAGGCTGATGGAGTGGTAGGTGAGCACAAAAGGAGCCCCATCCCTGGTAGGGTGGCGGGAGGATGGTCTGAGATCAGACGTGCATGAAATGGAAGAGATGTGGTTGAGGGTAGTGTTGATGGAGGACGGGAAACCTCTTTCTTTGAAGAAGGAGAATATCTCCTTTGTTCTAAAATGAACATCCTGAGAGCAGATGCAGCAAAGACAGAGGAATTGAGAGGAGGAATCATGTTTTTACAAGTAACATGGTGGGAAGAGGTACAGTCCAGGTATCTCTGAGAGTCCATGAGTTTATAATAGACATTAGTGGATAAGCTGTCTCCAGAGATAGAGACAGTGAGATCGAGAAAGGGAATGAAGCTGTCGGAAATGGGCCAGGTAAATCTGAGGGCAGGGTGGAGGCAATTCTCTGAATACTTGTTTAAAGTGACCCAAAGATTCTCTACTGCAATCGATGAAGTCTGGTTCATTATCTGTGATCAATATTTCCATCAGTGAAGAGTTTGAAAAATAGCCTCCTAGATGGTAATGAATAAAGAGACATCTGTACTAAAAGAGGAAAAAAAGCAAATGAGAGAAGCTGTAAATTTGTTCACTTCCTGGTGTGATAGAAATTTATTCCATGTACTCAGTTGCTCTGAATTAATTTCTAGTCAGCTGATGCAATGATTAAATTGGAGTAAGTTGCCATTATCCATGACCCGTGCAGGTTTAAATTAAATGCCTACACATGAGGTCAACCAAATGGACTCTAATTGATAGCTTGTTTGTGTATCTCAGTACATTATAAAATCATCATTGCTTGAGGTTTGTTTAAGTGCCTTGATTATTTTGTTTATTCTTGTAATCCATTTTTTAAAATGCATATGATTTCTGAATCATTGCTGAATGACAAATGTAAAGATGGCTTAATTGCTTACCATGATATTTCAGCCAATGTCGCTCTGTTGTTGACAATTTATTAATTTGTGTCAGGTTATCTCCTTGGAGAATTGCCCCTTCAGTTTTTACTTTTAGTGTTGATTTGGTTGTAAAGCCTCATTTAAAAAAGGTCTTGAGCAAAAAAAAGGTTATTTACTGTTGTGTGCAATGGATTACATTGTGGATATCATTCTTCATCACCCTGCAGTTGTGATTTTCTTTAAGTTGGTATGGTATGAATGTTATTATTGCTGTATTTTCAGAAGAAACAAGAAAGGAAACTTAATGATATTAAGAATTAAATTATTTAATTGAAGCAAGATCCCAAAAATGAGTTTAAAATATTACAGTCATTGAGTTGTATAGCACAAAAATGGGCTCTTTCACTCACTGCTTTCATGCAGACTACTTTAGCCATCAACACTCATCCCATTTGCCAGATAGGAATCTGATTATGTATAAGTCATAGATGGTAAACAGATTAAACATTTTTTCTAGTTACAAGAGCAATTTAGGGAAAAGTGATATTTTTTCTGAACTTTAGATTAAGCACATATAGATTTATCTAGTTAAATTTGCGTTAATGCTTTGTGTGTGTTTAATAATGTGCAGTGTAGGTATGTGTAATTTGCATAATGACAGACTCTTCTGAAGTGAACAAAATATTGGCAAATGGCTTCTGCTTATATTGTGCCTTTTACACAGCAAAATTGTCAAGGATATATCACAGGTAATTAATTAACAAACAAATTATTGCAGAGCCATGTAATGGCAGGTGGCCAAAAGAAGAGAGAGTGGAAGATATGCTTCCAAAGCACAGGGCTTAGACAGAAGGTGAATTTCAAAACTAGGGTAAAAAATTTTAAAAGTAAGGACAATGACAAAAGAGTAAAAGTTAATATAAAAGTGACACTTTCAAAAGTGACACTTGACTAAACATTGCATTGCTGGATTCTTATTTTCTGTGAATTATGCAGTCTGTATTTATCTATGTTTTTATTTATTCAGGTGAGTGATTGAATGGGCAATTTTTAGGCCTCCTTTTCTGACATTTAGGAGAGCAGTGGTGTGGCAGTGGACATCAGATTAGATGGCAACCTCTTTAACATTAGGAGACTCCACACAACCACCAAACTCCATAGAGAATGGGACCTGGAGCTGCACTATGCAGATGTCTGTGCTCTTGTGGCCCATTCTCCGGAGGATCTTCTGACTGTGCTTGCTGTGGTGGTGAGAGCGTACAGCAGGATGGGCCGGACTGTCAATACCATCAAGACAGAAGTGGTTTGCCAATGGAGTACTAGTGTCCCACCCACCCTACCTGCCTTCACTGTTGGTGATGAAAAGCTGTCAGTAGTGCCATCTTTCAAATATCTGGGAAGCATTCTGTCTGAGGATAGCAGCATTGACAGCAACATCCAGAGCTGCGTTAAACAAGCATCAGCTGCCTTTGGGAAACCGGTGTAGAGTCTTTAAAAACAGGAGCCTTCGTCCCTCCACAAAGGTTGCTGTATACCTGTGGTAAACTATGTATACCTGTCTGGACACGCCCCTCTGCTGACTGCTCCTGTGGCTCCTCCCACAGACCCCGGTATAAAGGCGATTGGAGGCACTGTACCTCCCTCAGTCTCCAAGATGTCGTGGTCCCTTTTGTTGCTAATAAAAGCCTATCGTTCACCTCCCGTCTCTGAGAGTTATTGATGGTGCATCAATACCAAGCGGTCTGTGTCGCCACCCTCCTTTATGGCTGTGAAGCTTGGGTGACCTACAGCCGTCACATCAAGTCCTTGGAGCGCTTCCACATAAGCTGCCTTCAGCACATCCTGGGAATTACTTGGCGTGAGTGGGTGCCTCACATCGTAAAGACCAACTGCAGAAGTATTGAGGCCATGATCACCCAGCATTAGTTGCAGTGGCTGGGGCACGTGGTAAGGATGTCTCCATGTCAGCTACCCCGCAGAGTGTTTTACGGCCAGCTACATCATGGTCAGTGCTCAGCTGGGGGGTCGAAGAAGCGCTATAAGGATCAGATGAAGTATACTTTAAGGAACTGCAAGATCATTTCTGAGGACTTGGAGGATGTTGCTGCTGACCGTATCTCTTGGCGACAGCTGTGTAGGGATCGGATTCATATTCTGGGGATGGAAAGAACAACCAGAAGACAACAGGAGAGAGCCAGGAGAAATGCAGCCATGGTTGCCATCACCACCACCACCACCACATATACACGTCCCATATGCAATAGAGCTTGTGGGTCCAGGATAGGACTGTATAGTCATCAAATATCTCACCGTTAAAGGAGTGGATGTCATCATTGGATTCTGATGGACAACCAAAGAGAAGATGTATTTATTTTTTAAAATAAGATACAGCATGGAATAAGCCCTTTGAGCCCTGCCACCCAACAACCCTTGATTTAACCCTAGCCTAATTGGGACAATTTACAATGACCAATTTACCTACTAAATGGTACAGCTTTGGACTGTGGGAGGGAGGCAAGTGCCCAGAGGAAACTCACAGGGAGAACGTACCAACTCCTTGTAGACAGTGGCGGAAAGTGGAATTAAACATTACTCTTTTGACAGAGTAAGAAGTGAGCTACCAACATTTTCTTCTATTCAATGAAGCATGATTACTGGTGATAGGCCAGCTAAAGAGAATTTACAAATGGGCTATTGGCTATAAATTCTACTGAGCTGCACAGTTTTTGTTTGAGGTATTTGGGAATTTTATCTAAAACTTAATCCTGTTTGTAGAAAATATGATTCTGTGTACCATAGGCTGAGACAACCTGTGTTGTTGATGAATCAAAGGTGGTGATGAATCAGCATTTCGGAGGGAGATTGAAAATCTGGATGAATGGTGCCACAATAAAAAGCTCACTCAATGTCAGTAAGGAGCTGATTAGTGACCTCAGGAGGAGGAAATTAGACGTCCATGAGCAAGTCCTCATCAGAGGGTCAGAGGTGGAGACAGTCAGCAACTTTAAATTCCTCAGTATTATCATTTCAGAGGATCTGTCCTGGGCCTAGCACATAAGTGCAATTGTGAAGAAAGCAGGGTAGAACCTCAACTTCCTTTGAAGTTTGCAAAGATTACATATGACATCTAAAACTTTGACAAACTTCTAAGGGTGTGCAGTGGAGAGTATATTGACTTCTTGCATCATGGCCTAGTATGGAAGCACCGATGTCTTTGAATGGAAAGTCCTACAAAAAGTAGTGGATACAGCCTAGTCTATCACAGGTTAAAACCTTCCCCACCACTGAGCACATCTACATGGAGTGCTGGTGCAGGAAAGCAGCATCCATCATCAAGGACACCCACCACCCAGGGCATGCTTCCTTCTCACTGCTACCATCTGGAAGAAGGTACAGGAGCCTCAGGACTCTCACCACCAGGTCAGGAACAATTATCACCCCTCAACCAAAGGGGATAACTTATTCGCCCAGCTGCTGAACTGTTCCCACAACCAGTGGAGTTATTTTCAAGGACTCTTCATTTTGTGTTCACAATATTTATTGCTTATTTATTTGTTTGTTTTCTTTTGTATTTGCACAGCTTGCCTCTTGCACATTGGTTGTTTGTCCATCCTACTGGGTGCAGTATTTCATAGATTCCATTGTGTTTCTTGGATCTGCTGTATAAGCCCACAAGGAAACACAGCTCAAGGTTGTATATGGTGACATATACAGTATGTACTTTAATAATAAATTTACTCTGTACTTTGTAAATGCAAGGTGCCAGATATCCATTTGTAACATTTACAAGGCTCAGAGGACTCAGTCTAAACTTGCTTACATCCCCAGTCACCAATCACTTCAGACTTCCAAGTATTTTGAGGCTTCGAGGCCTTTACCTTCAAAGATGCACTTGTAGATAACTGTCTTCTTGTAACCAGACATTCAGGTGTTTGTGGTAGGCTTTCAAAAGAGAAACATTAACAGAAATGTCTTGTGTAAATCACTTCAAATGTGATGTTTTGTCCATGATGGTCCTATTAAAAATGTTGCATCATGTTCCAGCTGTGAGGACCTACGTCTTTGGCGTTGTTTTTCCTATTTAATCACTCAGGAATAGTTTGAAATGGATATCGCTTTGTATAACTGTGTATGTTATTAAAAGCTGAGTATTGATGAGAGGTGAAAGCTCACTTCTTCCCATGAGTATAAGCTAATGCATTGCATGTTGTTGACTCTTTCATAGTCTTAACTAGCGTCAAAGGATGCAGAAATTGGCAATGAGCATTTTGTTAATTTTTGGACATATTGATGTTCCTGAGAGATTCCGCAAAGCATTTTTGTTTGTGTTATTGTGATATGTATCGCAGATGTGAAGGTTATTCTATAGTGATTCATAAAATTTTAAGACATCTTGCTTTGAATTGGAGTTATGGTTGGAGTAAGACACTATAAGTATTTAAGTGAGCTCGCATTACATTGTATGGCGAGGCGGAGGTGGGTCCCTACCAAAGGAAATGTGGGACGCTCCTTCTTCTGCTTGCCAGCAGGTCCCCTTGGGCAATGTATAGTACCTGCTTAGCCCCCCACCTCCAGTCAGGGTCAAGTGAATTAGAATTCTATTTTTTACATCTATCTCACAACTTGTGGGAGTAAAAATCTTTATGTTGCATCTCTGTAGATGTATGTATAAGCAATAAGGAAGGGAAATGTGGGAGGATATTGCCCAAACACTAAGATTGTATATATAATTGTTTTGTGTACATGTATGTACAGTCAGATATGCGATCAGATCAATGTGTATTGATCAATCTGATGGCCTGGTGAAAGAAGCTGTCCCAGAGTCTGTTGGTCCTGGTCATAATGGTGTGGTACTGTTTGCCAAACAGAAACAGCTGAAACAGTTTATGGTGAGGGTAACTGGAGTTCCTGATATTCCTCCGGGACCTGTTTATGCACCTGCTGCTGTAAATGTCCTGAACAGAGGACAATTCATATTCACAGATGGGCTGGACTGTCCACACCACTCTCTGCAGTGCCCTGCGATTGAGGGTAGTACAGTTCCCGTACCAGGCAGTGACACAGTCAGTCAGGATGGTGTCCCTGTAGAAAGTCCTGAGGATCTGTAGACTTATGCCAAACTTCTTCGGCCGTCTGAGGTGAAAGAAGCACTGTTGTGCTTTTCTCCCCACACAGTATGTACTACTCAACCTCTCAACTACAGTCCCATTGATGTCAATAGGGGCTAGCCTGTCTCCTGTATTTCATGATCACGTTCTTCATTTTTCGGCATTGAGGGAGAGTTTGTTTTCTTGTCAGTGCACTGACACAGTGGTGCCTTCTCCTTTGTAGGCTGTCTCATCATTCTTGGAAATAAGGAATGTCAATGTTGTGTCTCTGCAAATTTGATCTGCAGATTGGTGCTGTGCATGGCAATGCAGTCATGGGTATATAGGGAGTAGAGGAGGTGGCTCATGACACAGCCCTGGGAGGGCTCCTGTGTTGAGGGGCAGAGGTGAGGGTGCCCATCCTTGCCACCTGTTGGCGATCTGACAGATAATCCAGATCCAGCTGCACAAGGCGGGGTGCAGGCCATGGACTCTGAGCTTCTTGTTGAGCCTGGGGAGAATTTATGGTGTTGAATGCTGAACTGTGGTCCAAGGACGGCATTCTAACATAAGCATCTTTCTTCTCCAGTGAGGACAGTGTGTGTAGTGCTGTGGCAATGGGTACGACAGTTGATCGGTTCTGTCAGTAGGTGAATTACTGAGGCTCCAGTGTGAGTAATAGCATGCTGCAGATGCAGGTGGTGGATGGTCGTATGAGCAGCTGGTGCGTAAGTCCTGGTTATGTGACCACTGACGCCAGGCAGACAGTCTCTGAAGGGTATTGATAATGGCTGGGGTCACCCATCTTGTAAAGACACTCCCTAGAAAAAAGACATTGGCAAACTACTTCACAATTATGGTCATGAGACCATGATTGCCTTTGTCTATGACACAGCACATGATGATGAACTTTATTTACGGTACTGATGTCCGTGAAGATTTTGCTTTCCAATAAAGGCACCATGAAGTTAAAAATGCAAGAGCATAAAATCCCATGGAGAGGGTCTTGAGTCACATCATCCTATTTGGAAAAAGATAAGAATTTCTACAGCATGAGTGATACTAGACATTAATTCCAGAGTTCATTAACTGGATGATTGGAGATTTATATGATTAGATGCACATTTTTCCTAAGGCATTATAGAACAAAATACTCTGCTGAGTGAAATCCAGTAAAAACAGTGGATTTTATTAAATCTGTTTTAGCGAAATGTTGTTGTAACCACCCACAATTATATTTTACAATTATTTGCAGCTTATTCATTATCTGCTCAGTACAAATCTTGAATCTGATAACTTAAGTTTATAATAATGCTAGTTCAATCTACTGAGACAAATGTAAGTGAATCCTGGCAGATATTTGAATAGGAACCCAGAACTGCACACAAGTACCAAATTACCAGAAGTGTATATATAAATTTATTCAATATGCACAACACGCTGGAGGAACTCAGCAGGTCGGGCAACATCCATGGAAATGAACAGTCAATGTTTTGGGCTGAGACCCTTTGTCAGGACTGAAGAGGGAGTGGGCAGGGGCCCTATAAAGAAGGTGGGGGAGGGTGGTAGGTGCCAGGTGAAAAACCAATAAGAGGAAAGATCAAGGGGTGGGGGAGGGGAAGCAGAGAAGGGATAGGCAGGAAAGGTGAAGAAGGAATGTAATGGGAAAGCACTATGGGTAGCAGAAGAAGGCAGAACCATGAGGGAGGCAGAGTGAAACTGGGATGGGGGGAGGGAATTACGCCGTTGTGGTGATGGGAGGATGGGGTGAGTGCCGAAGTGCAGGAAATGGAGGAGATGCGGGTGAGGGCATCATTGATGACGGCAGAAGGGAAACCATGATTCTTAAAGAAAGAGGACATTTGAGATGTCCTGGAACAAAGGCTGTTATGTGGAACAGTCTATGTACATAACCAACGATCCAGCAATTATCCTCCGCAACTTCTGCCACCTTCAACAGGATCCCACCACTAAACACATCTTTCCCTCTCTACCCCTCTCCACTTTCCACAGGGATCATTCCCTCCATGACTGCCTGGTCCACACGTCCCTCCCCACGGATCTCCCACCCGGCACTTATCCCTGCAAGCGTAAGTGCTACACCTGTCCCTACACCTCCTCTCTTACCACCATTCAGGGCCCCAAACAGTCCTTCCAGGTGAGGCAACACTTCACTTGTGAGTCTGTTCAGATCATCTATTGCATCCGGTGCAGAATGGTAGGGTGGAATCTGATTTAAAAACTAGACAGAGTGGATGTGGAGAGGATGTTTCCTATAGTGGGTGAATCTCAGACAAGAGAGCACAGCCTCACAATAGAGGGAAGAGAGATGGGAAAGAATTCTTTGGCCAGAGGGTGGTGAATCTGTAGAATTCATTGCCACAGACAGCTGTGGAAGCCAAATCATTGAGTATACTTAAAACAGAGGTTGATAGGTTCTTGATTAATCAAAGGTTATGGGAAGATGGCAGGAGAATGGGGTTGAGAGGGAGTAATAAAGCAGCCATGATAGAATGGTGGAGCAGACTCAATGGACTGAGTTGCCTAATTCTATTCCTATGTCTTAAGTCCTTATGGTCTTCTGGTATTCCCTCCTTTATCTTTTGTGCTGTTTGGCCTTTTAGCTTTTGAAGGAGGTGTTTCTTCACATTCCTCAGAATGCTGCAACCAGCATCATTTGTAAAGTGTGTCTTAGTTTGTTCCTTCTATGAACACACGTCCATACAGGGCAAAGTTGAACTGGTATGTTACTTCTGATGCATATACAGACCAAATCGTTTTGAAAAGGTCAGCTCTTCTGCATCAGCAGTTGTATTGAGCAGCTTCTAAAGTACATAAATTCAAGCTAATCATTCATGGATGAATGCCAGAATAGTTAGAAATAATTCCCAGATTATGATCAATTAGCACATGAATGTGGAATTAAACCTATTTTTGTCATTCATTTGCCTGAGCATTATTACCAATGAAATTAATATTTGATACAGACATTTAAGTCAATACTAATTGGAATCTGTACAATGAATCCCCATGCTTCCATTATATGTGCTTTCAATTAATTCTGCAGGCATCTGGAGACTAGAGAGCATTATGCTGGCAACATATCTTTTGTTTTATAAATTCCAGACAAACAATTTTGCAATGTTCCTCCACTTGTCAAGGTTTGTAACTTCAGAAGCTGGATCTGGTGTCAATCAAAAACAGTTAATAGAGAGTGCTACTCTGAAAGGCTTCCTATTCAGAGGAAATTATTAAAGGCAATTTGTGAGGCTCTTGAAAATTGTGCTGTAATTGTTGGATCATTAAATAATAGCACAGATAGCCCTTTGGTTATTATTGCTGTTCCAGCTCTATGATACAAAGATCCTGCAGGGTTTCTTTATCCTTTCATTAATTTTCCCATTCTCTTTTGAATGTTGATATTCTATCTTCCTTTCAGGCAGTGTATTCCAGCTCTCAACAATTCAATGACTGAAATTAAATGTTCCCTTTTCTCGCCCGTAATACTTTCACTAACAATTTTAAATCTGCAACTTATCATCATCGTACTGCCACTACATAGGTACATTGTCTCTATTTACAACCTGAGAACTTACCATGATTTAAAAGAGACAATGGGATTCTGGGCTTGTAGCAGATGTTTGTTACCAGCCTATTTCATAAGGTGGAAACAAGAGACTCGGAAAGGTCTGTGAGGACATGAGGAATTGGAGATAGGCCCTGTTTATGTGAGAACTGGCTGGAAATCAGCAGCAGAAATAATGTAATTTTCATGCTTTCTATGAATGCAGTAAGCAGCCCCAGTACAGTCATTGATGTACTAGAAGAAGAGCTGAGGAACAAGGCCCTGTTTCCACAAATGGGGAGAATTTTGTGGTACCATGTGAGTTCCTATCCTCCACTTTTGCTCTGGAGGAAGTGAGTGGAGTTGAAGAAATTGAGAACGTTCAACCAAGTGTCGGTAGAAGGAAATTCATTGGATCTTAGTCTAAGATATTTTTCTAAGTTCTTTAATTAGTTTGGAGTTGTGCTTTTCAGTAGTTTAGTGAGGATTTCTGAAGGCAGACTCAAAGTACATGGTTAATTTCTTTGCATTTCTCTTATAGCCCAATATAACTCCTTCTCATCCCAGTCTTTAAGAGGTCCATGTTTACTTAGCTAATATTTTATCTTTTTGACGCCCAAAGAACTCATCACATTCTCATTTTAATTTTATCACTAGATTACTCTGCTATTCTACTTTTCTTTGATGTCCATACCTTAGCCCTTCTTTGCCGAAAGTTTCACCAATCCTCAGGCTATTTTTTAGCAAAGTAATAAGGCTTTTCCATTACCTATGCAGCAAAACTCCAATAAACCACTCAGAATCCCCAATGGTTAGGCATCTATCTCACTTTGTAATGTTTGCAGTGGGCTCTGGTTCCCATGCTCCTTTGCAACTCACCAGGACCAACATTCTGTGTCCTCTCATTGGGTACCAAGTTCCTGTGCTCCATTCAAACTCACAAGTTGCATATTATTAATGATACTGTATATTTAAAAATGTAAATTAAAAATGTGGCATTTTTAATTTAAAAAGAAGTGAAATCCAGTTGACTGGAAAACCTGCAACCACTTCACCAATTTGCTGGGTTATAAGTTTAACAATACCATCTTTAATATCTCCATGGTTGACACACCATCCCTTTTATTGCCTTATGGGGGTTTCTTTTATAAATTATTTATAATTCTTTAAGTGTTAACTATTGGTTACTTAATATTTTTTTCTTTTTACCTTTCTTTTTAACATAGATTTTCAAGTTTGTCAGAGTGAATTTATGCCTTGTGTCTTTTTAGTTTGCTTTATTAAGATTTAAGACCTGGCTTCTGATCCAACTCTATTCCTTGCATCTTATAAAATCTACCTCTTGTTAAAATCCCTAAAGGCTCCTTAACTATCAGAAGTTTGTCCCTGCACCATACAGGATTTAAAATAGATTGTTTCCTTGCTGGTTTCTCAACATACTGATCTATAAGCTCCAAACAACAAAAAAATCCGCGGATGCTGGAAATTCGAGCAACACACATAAAATGCTGGGGAAACTCAGCAGGCCAGGCAGCATCTATGGAAAAAAAAAGTACAGTCAACGTTTTGGCAGGACTGGAGAAAAAAAATCTGAGGATCTATAAACCCACCATTTTTTCACTCTAATATTGCTCATTTGGTATATTTGATATATAATCTATATCTATTACTTATCTATCTCTGGAGGACAAAATTGTTTTTGTGCCTATTTGCAAACCCTACTATTTTATGTTTTGCTGCATGCTTTTTCACAGACCCACTAAAACTGATACTGCTACGTGATTTTCTAACTGAAGTCCTTCTTTGTTACCTTTAATCGATTTTGTTTTTTTTATTACCATGATTGCCCTATTTCATTTTTCATTTTACCTTTTTACAATAGCTGGTGGGCTATCTTCAAAGGACTCTTCTGCTTTGCTTGATTTAGTTACAGGATTGTGTGGGAGATTTTCATTGTTTTACTTGTTATTTTCATTTATTTTTATTTTTTATTTTTGAGAGAATATTTTATTAATCTTCTTCCTAATGTTCTTCCTATTTCATTCTACTCACAAAGCACATTAGTTACAGTTCTACAAACCAAAGTATTTGGGGTGATGTGATTAAATACATTGTGTGTCACTGGTTTATTTTTCTAGTGTTCATGAATTATGAAGTAATTCTACACATTCAAAGAGTATTTTATTGCATTGATATCAATTCTCAGAATCAACTATGTTTTTAGAGAAGCTGAGTACTTGCATTAATCCAATTAGTCCAAAATAAATATTAAGAGTTATTTTTAAAAGTTAAGAATAAATGTTTTGGGCATTTGAATGATTGACAATTACTGGTCCTGAATTTGGAGGGATTCTGAATCACCTTTCTTATTTCCAGATTAGAGAACCTATCCCAAAATGCAGAGAGATTAGTAAATGTTTAGAACTTTGCAGAAATTTTAGCGGGGGTTTATAACAGCATCAGGCAGCATGAATCCTGAGAAGGTGTTTCAGTTGCTAAAATGGTGACATTTGCCAGTGAAGCCTGAAGCCACACTGTGAAAAACGCTCCTTATGCAGAATGTTCTCTACCATTATTTGAGAAGTCCTTACAAGGGATAAAATTACTTCATGCTTAAGGTCGCCCTGTTTTTTAATTTCAGGTGTGTAGTATTTTCTAATGTGTATATTAGCACATTATTACAAATAGATTTAATCAAAATTTGTATAATCTGTAAAATATTTTATTAAATCAGCTACTTTATCCATTTAACAGCACAATTATAAATATTAAGCTTCTTGAATTTTGAGTTTGGAATATTAAGTTTGGATAAGTCCAATATAGAACTGAGAGAAATTATTGGTCTTCAGGAAGAATGCTCAGCCCAGATGCAGGATTGTGACCCACAGCACTGGCAGTTTCTTTCCCTCATAGATGCTGCACAACCCATTTAGCTCATCCCGCAGATTGATTGTTGCTCCAGGTTCAAGCAATTCATGCAGCTCCATTCTTACATAACTTACTCAGTTAATCCAATATCTAAGATAATTGCTGAAAAATAACCTTCTGGACTTCATCATTAATATTGTAATTTTTTTTTTCTTTCAGGCCTCCAGGTGGTATTAAACTCAATCATCAAGGCTATGGTCCCATTGTTACACATTGCTTTGTTGGTGCTGTTTGTAATTATCATCTATGCCATTATAGGATTAGAACTCTTCATGGGTAAAATGCACAAAACCTGCTTTAAGAATGGAACAGGTAAGAAATCTGACTATTATACAATGTGTACTATTTAAACTATTTGTATATCCTGCAGCAAATTACTATTTTGTATTTCTTTGGAAGTAATGATCATTTCCATTTATCATTGGCGTTAGAGAGAGTGGATATACTAGTTGTTATCCAAAATTCTATAGCATCTTTGGAACGTAGCAAGTGTTCTTCCATTACTACCTACCAACCTGTGATTATTAACTGAACAACCTGGAGACTTTTTTGGGATGTGGGAAGAAACTGGTGCACCATGGGGAAACCCACACAGTGACATGGCAGAGAACACCAGAAAGCAAGATCCCATCTGGGGACGGCAGCTTGAGTCAGTAGCTCTATAAACTACTATTGTGCTGCCCTAGAGGATTGAGAGAGTTGTGTTTTGAAAGCACTTGTCACCTTCCTCTTTCTCTTCATTTACCAACAAGGTATTTATCTGGTTTATGACACTTGTCTCTGAGCCTTTATGTGAGACCATGTGCGACTTTACTGTTCCCACCCACCCCTTTGGATGCTGGTATTTTTCTATCTTTGCATTGCAAACTTCTCTTTGGGCAGTGAATGATTCCCACCAAAGCCTGATGTGTAGTGAGGATACATTCCAGCTCAAGGAACTGCATTAGATTTAAGGCAGATCTGAAGCAGAAATCCTAACCCATTATAGTTTTGCCCTGTAATCTGCTCCTTCCAACATGCCTGCCCTAGCAGAGAGTTTCATCTGTTATGGAGTGTGACGATCAGGTTGTTTTCTCTCATCATCCAAAAGCACATTTTTATAAATCAGTGCTTTCCTATTGTTGTCTTTTTACTTGTTCAATAAATGTTAGGACCAAGGGTTTGGAATTAATTTCAGTCGGCTCAAATTAATTAATTTCAGTAGCTATCTACTGAAGGAGTTAAATCTCAAATGAGGATGGACCCCTCTAAAGGCATGACAAAGCAGTGAAACACTAAAACTACTATTCATGACCTGCTGATTTAAGGAATCTAAAAAGACCATTATATATATTGAGTGTATATTTGTTGCATTTGCTGCAGTAGCCCATCTACTTTGTTTGACATGTTGTGCATTCAGAGATGCTATTCAGCCCACCACTGTTGTAACCCATGGTTATTTGTGCTACTGTCACCTTCCTGTAAGTTTGAACCAGTCTCCCTTACCTCTCTCATCAACAAGGCTGCTATGCATGAACATCCCAGAAGATCAGCAGTTTCTGAGATACTCAAACCACCCCACCTGGCACCAGCAATCGTTCAACAGTCAAAGTCACTTAGATCACATTTCTTCTGCATTCTGGTGTTTGCTTTGAACAACAACCCAGCCTTTAGTCATACCTGAAAGCTTTTATGCATTGAGTTGCTGCAACATGATTGGCTGTTTAGATATTTGCATTAACGAGCAGGTGTACCTAATAAAGTGACCACTGAGTGTACAGTATAAGTCTGGCCTCAAATAGCACTCCTCAATCCCCTTGACTCTCTTCTTTGCACTCAACACCCAAGACCCAGATTGTACCAGAGGTCCCATTCCTTCCCGAGACAGATGACTCTCAACTTTTAGCCATTCAAATGCGCTAACATTGACATCATCTACAAATCATTCACCAGTGCATACTTAGAAAGATTTTTGAGATCGACACCAGGGTGAGAGTTTGGATGTCTGGGCAAGTCAGTGTTGACAGTCCAGTGTTCAATGCCTTTACTGAATTATCACAAGACACTGAAAGCATGTCTGATGATTTGACCCTTGGAAACCTGTGGCATATCACAGTCTTATAGAGTTTATTGCAGCATTGGTTTGGGGAACTGCTTCTCAGATTTGGCACCAGGTTGGCTGGTGTGATATCAATTACATGTAGTATTTAATTACATTGGTGATTGTAGGACTTCAGGTATTGAATCAAATTGGGAAAAAAAGCTTGTTTGCAGTAGTTTAATGTTATGTATACATTTGAGTTGTTTTTATTTTTGTTTTCAAAACCACTATTTCTAATTATTTACTATAATTTTATATGTGTTTACATTTTCTACCCAGCTTTTCCCCCAAGTTTTCAAAGATGTTTAGAAGGTGATATTAGGATCCTGTTACCACTGAGATGCATACATGGGGTGCCAGTACTTTGGATGAGCACAATTTATTATCTGAATCCAGCTAATAAATAAGGATAGGGTTGCAATAATTGCAGTGGTAGAGATGATGATTTTTTCAGGATGGACAACTGAAGCCCCCGGTTTCCTTGGCTGCGTAAATCTAAGGAAAACACTCTCCGGTCCCGCCAAACCCATGAGATTGAGACAGTTCTCCCGCCCAAACCCTGATTTGTGTGGCTGCTGTGTAATTTGCTGTCGTATTACAAATTAGTGCCACGAAATGACAGACAGTACACTGCATATGATTAAAGGAATTATATTAATGAATCTTAACTAAAGGGTTAGTAAAGAAAAACAAAAAGAAAAGGGCCCATTTTAATTAAACAGTCAAATGTGCACAAGTTGGAGCCCATCTTGAACTTCTCTATCACTCTGTGTTGGGCCCTTGGTCTGCGTGAAGGCACACACCACCTTCCAAACGTCGATCGCAATCCACCTCGAACAAATGGGTCTCCCACCGGGTCATATCCTACAACCGGCTCTCCCCAGCATCTTCGCTCTTCATCACCCGCTGAAACAAAACCCCAAGGCCAACCTTAGTGTCCCTCGCCCGGAAAAACCTCCCCTTAGTTCCACCATCCTAAATGGATGGCACACATTCCTCATCATCCCTTATCTTCAACAATAACCTAAATAGGCTGAAAGCAGAGAAGACTGTTCTTACAGAACCACTAAATTAAATACATACAGCATAACATTAAAGATATGAACCAGGGTATTACGCAACTAACAAGATCTAGCCCGGAGCTTTAAAAATTGGTTTATTACAATGCTGATAAGGGTGTCTAATACAATGGATATTAAGTTGCAAATAAACTAACCTTGATGTACTTATCGCATTTACTCTTAGCTATTGATTGATAATTTCAGTGACTGATTGGCAGATGGCTTACATGCATCATAATTGGCCTTACAATTTGTGGATGTTCAACAGTAGGTGTAGCAGGCAAACCTTTAATGCTTGGAAACTGTAAAGAAGTATAACACATAGGGAATCATTTTATAAACCTATTACTGCAAAACAGTGGGCAGTAAAAGGCTGTGTGAGAAGCTTGCAGTATGGAAAAGTTAGAAATCCATTTGTTAAAGTTGTGAAGTGGCCCACTAACGTGTGAACATATTATGCTCTTTTATATTTGCACAGTATAATTATGTCATTTATTAGGTATTAAATTTGTATATTTGATCAGAACTGTTTCCCTGAGCATTTGCTCATTGTGAAACCAGATAGCTTTATTTTGTCTTCTCTTTGGCCATTTGCAGCCACAGGAATTGAAGCAGCAAGCAAACAGCATAAATATACAGCATTTTTAGGACTAAATGGGGTATTACTGTTATAAAATTGCATTTGTTGGAAGCAATGGAATGGTGGAGTTCATTGAGACATGAAGTCTGGCACAGGATTTATAGGCAGAGGATGATGTATATCTGAATAGCATTGCTGTAGGAAGATAAACTTGTCATTTCAGTTGATGCCAGACCTTTCAGATTCCTAATCTGTAACTTTAATTCAGCTTCCCATTCCCATTCCAACATGTCAGTCCATGGCCTCCTCTACTGTCACGCTGAGGCCACACCAAGATTGGAGTAGCGACTCCATATATTCCGTCTGGGTAGCATCCAACCTGATGGCATGAACGTTGGTTTCTCAAACTTCTGGTATTGCCTCCCCCCCCCCCCCTTCACCATTCCCAATTCCCACTTCCCTCTCTCGCCTTCTCCTTACCTGCCCATCACCTCCCTCTGGTGCTCCTCCCCATTCTTTCTTCTGTGGCCTTCCGTCCTCTCCTATCAGATTCCCCCTTGCAGCCCTGTATCTCTTTCACCAATCAATTTCCAAGCTCTTTACTTCTTACCTCTCCCCCCCACTTAGCAGTTTCACCTATCACCTTGTGTTCCCCCTCCCCCACCTTCCTGCTCTGAATCCTTATCTTTTTTTTTCTCCAGTCCTGATGAAGGGCCTTGGCACAAAACATCAAATGTTCTCCTTTCCATAGATGCTTCCTGGCCTGCTGAGTTCCTCCAGCATTTTATGTGTGTTCTTAATCTGTAATGTCTGGCTATGCTTCTGTAAAATTCATATGATAACTAGTTATAATTGAACAGACTAGTTACATCGGAATCAGAATCAGGTTTATTATCACCGACAGGTTTCGTGAAATTTGTTAACTTAGAAGCATCAATTCAATGCAATACATAATATAAAAGAAAAAATAATATTACAGTATATGTATATTGAATAGATTAAAAATCATGCAAAAACAGCAATAATATGTATTTTAAAAGTGAGGTAGTGTTCACGGGTTTAATGGCCATTTGGGATCAGATAGCAAGGGGAAGAAGCTGTTCCTGAATCACTGAGTGTGTGCCTTCAGGCTTCTGTACTTCCTAACTGGTGGTAACAGTGAGAAAAGGGCATGCCTTGGGTGCTGGGGGTCCTTAATAATGGACACTGCCTTTCTGAGACACCGCTCCTTGAAGATATCCTGGGTACTTTGTAGGCCAGTACCCAAGATGAAGCCAACTAAATTTACAACCCTCCGCAGCTGCAGCTACATGCTGAACATGCTGCTTGTTGGCCAGTCTTAACTGAAGATATCCCATTAGTTACACCATTCAGGCTTCCCAGAGTGACCAAAGTATCCGGTACTCTGTATGATATTCCATAATCGAGGTTTGGAGTTGCAGGAGAACCAAAGTGAACAGAACAAAAAACCTACACGCGAGTTGGAGATGAAAAAAGATGAGGAATAATAGGACAATGAAGGTTTGCAGAACAAGCAAACTGGGAAAACTTCAACTGGGTTACCCAATGGCAAATCCCTTTATAATAGACACTGCTCTAACAATTATCCACAAACCATTAGCACAAAGTTTGAGTGATTCTATCAAAGAATAGCTACTTCATATAATATTTTTCCATATGCTTGCATGTGTACTCATGTGGAGATGCAAAGCATAACTTTTCCTTCTGCTGTGCCTCCAGTGTGCTGACGCCTTTACCTGCAGCAGGGGTAGAAGTCCGTTACCACCTCTAGTTGCACAGTTCCTTTGATAATCATATGTACATTTTGGATTCCATAGGAATACCATCATTGACTGCTGAATTGTGGGGTAGACTATGTCATCAGGTTATAAATTAGGTCCTGATTTGTGATAGAGGTTATGTGGATAGGAGGAAAGTGTTTTGATTAAAGCTCTTTTATGCTGTCATCCAACTATGGGTCAGCAACTAATTTACTCAGGAGGACTTGGATATTAATGCAGCAATGTAAAAATGAGGCTAAGCTATCTGTGTGAACTCATTTCATCACCTCATTTGGTATCATACATTTTGCAATATTTCCCCCTTCTTAATGCTCTATGCTGCACTGCTGCAGTTGAATAAAACTCCAAAATTATGACACCCTGTAATGGCTTATGTTCACTCAATGGATAAGTGCAACGGCTTTTCCACTTTAAAAAAGCTCCTGCACAGGCCTCCTGTCATTGTTGGACACGACGGACAATCACCCACAATGGATTTAGTGAGGTTAGCCATCAAGAAAAGCATGAAATTGCTCAAGGTAATTAGCTGTGATTCAAGAAGAAATGCAGATTTTGAAGAAGTACATTGAAGGTAAAAGATGTGTTTCTAAGACAAGTGAATATACTATGCAAGGTGATAAAATAAACTTATGGGTAGGATGATATCAGCAAAGTTCTTTTCAGCTGGTTTGGTTAGAGCAGTTAAACTACAAAGCAATCTGTATGCTTTTAAATGCAGTGCACTCAGTAACCTGGTACTTGTTTCTCATAGGCTCTTTCATTTGTTTTAAAATACCACTCAATTAACTCTGTATGCATATTTCAGTAGTGTCTTTCCGATGTAGCTAGCCATTTCTGATCTTTTTTTTTATTTATGATTGTTATCACCCGTACTCATTGTTTACAAACCTGAATTCCTCCACCTTCTGCTTTTTTTTTAAACTTAACCATGTCTTCTATTCCAAAGAATTTGTGCTTCACTGGTATTTTTACTCGACTTGTTTCTCACTGCACCTTTTTAAAACTCTAAGGTCTTGCTGTGCTTCAACAGGTAGGTAGTCATTTCAGGTTTGCTTAAAACTTCCTCATCACCACTGTTTGTAACTCTGAAACATATAAACTAATTGAAAAGAAAGTGAGAGCCAGGAATGTGGGTCTAACTTTGTCTTTACTTTTAAGAGAAGTGTGTATGTTCGATGGAGTGGTGTCATGGTGTATGCAATTCATGTATTTTTACATATAACCCATAATAAGTTATTTAAATGAACAAGAATGCTTAATCAAACAATATATATTTACAATATTACTCAAATATTAAATACACATGTACCATGTAGCCATTTTCAAAATCCATTGTCCAATTTGTTTTCTCCTTTTTCTAACTGTAAGTATATCTGACTTTTCAAAATGAGCTCAAAGATGCTGCAGTGAGATTTCTTCTATCCTGACTATGCATCAAACTGATACATAGTGCTCATAAGACCCCCCTATAAAGTTCTAAAAGTTAGGGTGTTAAAATGTCATTGACAAGTATGCTGAATTTCCAGGCTGCTTACATAATTTTAATTGGGTTTCCTGTCTGAATGGGTTTACTTTGGATTTGATATTAGGATTGACGTAAATGCTTAACTTCTCATGAACAGTTGATGTCAAACATACAGTAATTATCAGTGTGATGTGATTAAAAGTTACTCTATTGCCTTTCCGGTTTGAACCAGGATTAAAACAAATACAATGTAGTTTGGACCAAGAATGAAATGTTCTTAAATACTCTTCAAACTGTTTGTTCTCCAGTAATCAAAGAACCTTGTGTGATGTATTGGATTGTGTGTATTTCCAAAGTTATTTAGTACACTGTTCAGGGAGATTGGTAAGTAACAATAAGCAATATGTCCAAATGTTGTCTTGACTATATGACCCTCAGCATTGTCTGTGTATTCAGTGAGCTTGTTTCTAAAATCAACATTTTGTCATTGTTTACAAAATACATGATATGCAATCAACAAATGTCATTTATAATGGAAGGAAATCAATGAATCAAATTTTATGGATGGCTTAACTCGTTTCCTCTGTCTGAAATATATTTTAAAAATCTTTTACTGCATACAATTGTTCCATAATTATTCTGGAAGCTGATTGGATTAGTCATTGTACAGGCATTTTTCCTTATCCTAACTACCTGAGACAACATTAAAATTAACATTTAACATTAATATTTGTTAAGGTAAATTATTTGAGATTGGTTTAAAATTATAAAGGACTTTTTTCTATATATAGTGGTTAAGCAATTTCTGAGCTCATCATACTTGCTTTAAACTTGTGACATTTTTTAAAGAAAATTATAATTTTTTTTTGTTTTCTGCATTTTGACCTACTTTACTAAAATTCTGATGTAAAACGTCTGTATAACAAAATCCTTTTAATCTCCTTTTGTATATTGAAGCAGACAGATTAAGGATTCTGATTTTTGAAATTTTATTTAAAAATACCAATGAATGTACCAACATGTAAGAGGGCATAAAATTCTCTATAAGTTTGATTAAGCTGTTGTACACGTGGTATAAGTAATGATTAATATACGGTACATATTCCAATATGTACAAGTTTGAAATTTTATGAAGTTAAATATCTTAATGCCCTTTAGCTTACAAAATGCAGTTAGATGGTGTTCAAGAGGTAAATATAAAATGTGGCCTTATTAAGCCAAATTCTTAAAAAAAAAATTAGAGACCTGGTAAGTCATAGTCATAGCATGGAAACAGTCCCTTTGGTTTAACCTGTTGCTGCTAACCAAGTTGTCTTTAACCAGACTCATTTGCCTGCATTGGACCCATATCCCTCTGGTTTGTATCCCTGCACATGTCTAAATATTTTTTAAACATTATAATTGCATCTGCCTCAAGCACTCAGACCCCCACCTTTGCATTTTTCCCCTCTCACGTTAAACCAATGTCAATAGACAACAGGCAATAGGTGCAGAAGTAGACCATTCAGCCCTTCAAGACGGCACCGCCATTTTGAGATCATGGCTGATCATCTACTATCAATACCTGGTTCCTGCCTTGTACCCATATTCCTTGATTCCCCTATCCATAAGGTACCTATCTAGCTCCTTCTTGAAAGCATCCAGAGAATTGGCCTCCACTGCCTTCTGAGGCAGTGCATTCCAGACCCCCACAACTCTCTGGGAGAAGTTTTTCCTTAACTTTGTCCTAAATGACCTACCCCTTATTCTCAAACCATGCCCTCTGGTACTGGACTCTCCCAGCATCTGGAACATATTTCCTGCCTCTATCTTGTCCAAACCCTTAATAATCTTATATGTTGCAATCAGATCCCCTCTCAATCTCCTTAATTCCAGTGTGTACAAGCCCAGTCTCTCTAACCTCTCTGCGTAAGACAGTCGTGACATCCCAGGAATTAACCTTGTGAATCTACGCTGCACTTCCTCTACAGCCAGGATGTCCTTCCTTAACCCTGGAGACCAAAAGTGTACACAATACTCCAGGTGTGGTCTCACCAGGGCCCTGTACAAATGCAAGAGGATTTTCTTGCTCTTGTACTCAATTCCCTTTGTAATAAAGGCCAACATTCCGTTAGCTGTCTTCACTGCCTGCTGCACTTGCTCATTCACCTTTAGTGATTGATGAACAAGGACTCCTAGATCTCTTTGTATTTCTTCCTTACCCAACTCTATACCATTCAGATAATAATCTGCCTTCCTGTTCTTACTCCCAAAGTGGATAACCTCACACTTATTCACATTAAACGTCATCTGCCAAGTATCTGCCCACTCACTCAGCCTATCCAAGTCACCCTGAATTCTCCTAACATCCTCATCACATGTCACACTGCCACCCAGCTTAGTATCATCAGCAAACTTGCTGATGTTATTCTCAATGCCTTCATCTAAATCGTTGACATAAATCGTAACCAGCTGTGGCCCCAATACCAAGCCCTGTGGCACCCCACTAGTCACCACCTGCCATTCCGAGAAACACCCATTCACCGCTACCCTTCGCTTTCTATCTGCCAATCAGTTTCCTATCCAAGTCAATGTCTTCCCCCGATGCCCTGAGCTCTGATTTTACCCACCAATCTCCTATGTGGGACCTTATCAAATGCCTTCTGAAAATCGAGGTACACTACATCCACTGGATCTCCTTTAGTTTTACACTCACCTTCATGTGGGGTGAAAAATTCTCTGACCATTCACCTTATCTATGCCCCTCATAATTCTAAATATCTCACTAGGATCACACCCTCAGCCTCCTGAACTCCAGAGAAAACAGCCGCAGCCTATTCAGACTCCCCTTATAAGCTGTCCATGCTTATAAATAAATTCTGCACCCTTTCCAACTTAATACTTCATACTGCTAGGTTGTACACAATACTCCTAGGTCAGGTTGTCAAAGTTCTTTTACAGATGTAACATGAGGTCCCAAATCATGTACTTTATACACTGACCAATGTAGGACAAATATTGCCAAATACCACTCTCACTATTCTGTCCAACCCTTGATCATTCTCTTGCTTACCTCTTCAACAGATACTTATTTCCTTTCAATAAATTCTTTAGGTTTGTTTACTATTCTTTTGGGTGTTCTTAAACTGGTCACAAAACTGAAAACCTAGTTATGAATGTAAATGGATGTCTGCAATTTCATTAAATGCAGACAACTCAAATGTGTGGCATTGTGATAGATAGTAATAATAACTTAGTAGCAATATTCCTTTTCTGAATGTAATCTGATAAGCAGAGCTATCTACATTTGCCTGTTAACTTCAGATTCCTTAATACCTTTTTCTTTCTTGATTTATTTTTTATCAATAATTTTTGTCAGTGTGTGTGGCATAAAGCTTACAAAAGGTTCAAAAAAACTAGGTAATGATAGAGATCTAGAAGATTATAAGGCTAGCAAGAAGGAGATTAAGAGTGAAATTAGGAGAGCCAGAAGAGGCCATGAGATGGGCTTGGCAGACTGGATTAACGAAAATCGTAAGGCATTCTACAAGTATGTGAAGAGCAGGAGGATAAGATGTGAGTGAATAGGACCAGTCGAGTGTGACAGTGCAAAAGTGTGCATAGAACCGGAGGAGATGACAGAGGTATTTAATGAATACTTTGCTTCGGTATTCACCTGAGAAAAGTATCTTGGCGATTGTAGGGATGACTTACAGCAGACTGAAAAGCTTGAGCATGTAGATAATAAGAAAGAGGATGTACTGGAGTTTTTGGAAAAGCATCAAGGCTATTGTGGGAGGCGAGGGAAGAGATTGTAGAGCCTCTGGTGATGATCTTTGCTTCATCAATGGGGATGGGAGAGGTTCCGGAGGATTGGAGGGTTGCAGATGTTGCTCCTTTATTCAAGAAAGGGAGCAGAGATAGCCCGGGAAATTATAGACCAGTGAGTCTTACTTCTGTGATTGGTAAGTTGATGGAGAAGATCCTGAGAGGCAAGATTTATGAATATTTGGAGAGGCATAATATGATTAGGAGTAGTCAGCATGGCTTTGTCAAAGGCAGGTCATGCCATACAAGCCTGATTGAATTTCTTGAGGATGTGACTAAACACATTGAAGGTAGAGCAGTAGATGTTGTGTATATGGATTTCAGCAAGGCATTTGATAAGATACCCCATGCAAGGCTTATTGAGATGTTAAGGAAGCATGGGATCCAAGGGGACATTGCTTTGTGGATCCAGAACAGGCTTGCCCACAGAAGCCAAAGAGTGGTTGTAGACGGGTCATATTCTGCATGGAGGATGATGACTAGTGGCGTGCCTCAGGGATCTGTTCTGGGTCCTCTACTCTCTGGATGGGGAAGTTGAGAGCTGGGTTAGTAAATTTGCTGATGATACAAAGGTTGGGGGTGTTGTGGATAGTGTGGAGGGCTGTCAGAGGTTATAGTGGGACATTGATAAGATGCAAAACTGGGCTGAGAGTGGTTCATTTTGGTAAGTCAAGTATGATGGCAGAATATAGTATTAATGGTAAGACTCTTGGCAGTGTGGAGGATCAGAGGAATCATATTTATTACTGAACCTGAAACTGAAAAAATATATTAAATTTTTGAAGAGTCTCTACTGGTGCACAGTTATGTTTAAAATCATAGTTGAACCTCGATTTTTCCTCTATTTCGATGAACCAGCAATTTTGTGTAGAAGTTACTCTAATCAAAAGCGTAACCAAATAAAGAAGGTTCTTCTCTTTCCAGTTTTGGGTTGGTGGAATTATGAACCCAAGGAAATTCTAAGTAACCAAGATTTCTGTCAAAGTGAATTTTGTTGCAATTTAAAGTAAATGGGTGCAGAATAAAACTTAACATAACAATGACAAAGATTCTAGTGTGTACATTGGGGTTAGTGTAGCATATTTTAAAAATGGCCAACTAATGTTGCAACCAAAATGGGTGCTGCACATAGATGTCTGAAAATGCGCTGCTCAATCTGCCTCTATCATGACCATGACCAGGCCCGGGGCACCAGCCATAAGCTATTCTTTTATTCTGAAGAGAAACCATTTCTCCGTCATTTCTCATTTAGAAAATTCATCCAGGCATTACCTTTTGTCAGTCATCCATGCAACCACCATGCTGAATGAGACTCGTATGTCATTCCTCATTCTTGAGAGACACTGCAGAGGAACTTGTTCCATGGTGTCTCCAGGAATGCCCGATGATAGGTGCATCTGACAAATGGCATTACCTAGGAGATTTGCAAATTAAGTAAAATGCATTCATCTTTTGGACTGTGTTTACCCTGTACCTCCCCCTTCCCCATCTCCCACAGAAAAAAGCAAGTAATTTCTGACCCTCTCCCCACATTATTTGCTCATCAAGCCCTAGTGAATTTTCTGGCCTTGTTTTTATTTAAAAGGAAACGGAATCTGTTCTTAAATAGGCAAATGAAATTCAGTAAATAGTGAATCATTTCCCAAGTTCATGCCTGATTATAATATGAATTTAACTATTTAATATGCATATACTTTATACTTGCTGTAATGTTTTACTTATTTATTTTTTTCTATATTACATGTATTGCATTGTACTGCTGCTGCTAAGCTAACAAGTCCCATGAAATATGCCGATGACATTAAATCTGATTCTGAATATATATTACCTATTATCATTCTAGGTTATGTAAATTTTAGCTTTAAATACAGTGAAGAATAAGTCAACAATAGTCATAACACATGATGGCAATGGTTTGAGAAAAGCATAGTTCAAAAATGTTATCTTTTTGCTGCACAGGCCAGCAGCGCTATATGACGAAGCATACCAAAACCCATTCTTAACTTAACAATCAACGATCTCTCATTATTGGGCACCACAATAGTGTCGCGATTAGCGTGACACTGTCACTGCTTGGGGTGTCAGAGTTTGGAGTCCAACCCTCGCATCCTTTTTAAGGAATCTCAGTACATCCTTCCTGTGGAATGTGTGGGTTTTTCCAGGTGTTCTGATTTCCTCCCATGGTCCGAAGACGTAACGTGTAGGTTAACTGGTCATTGTAAGTTGTCCCAGGATTGGGTTCAGGTTAAATCGGAGCTGTTGGGGGTTGCTCTGCAATGAGGCTTGAAGGGCTTATTATGCTCTGTATCTCTAGAAATGATAAAATTCACCGACATACACCTCCCACACGGCAAATTTGATTCCTAGTCCAAAATTAACTGGCACATACATATATGGCAGTGAAGCTATTTAAAATAGAAATAAAGAGCTGGGAATTCAAATGACATTTTAATTTGAAGGCTTTGAGAACAGTGGTCTTAGTGGCTGGTACAGGGCTGGATAGAGTGAAGTACTTGCTCAACCTTAGTTCAACAAACTATTCTCCATTCTGCATGGAAGTGTTACATTGTTACCCAAATCAGCTAGTCTTTTGGGAAGGTTGCTAATATACTTCATTCAGTCACCTGAAGATGGAATAATGCAACTAATTTTCTTTATATTTCGCAACTTGTTTGTTTATATAAACAATATTTTGAAAATAAAGCATAGTTTACCTGAAGTAAATTCAAGATGCTAGATGTTTTTATGTACTATAGCTTCCTGCTTGTGTGCAGCAATGGAAATTCACCATCCTTTTAAACTGCAGCTTGCATATCTTTTCAAGGTTGAATTGTACAATCCCATGCCCAGTGCATGTTTATGTCTGAAGTACAGAGAATGCAAAGAAAGTTGTCTATCTTGTCAAATTTGGCTGCAAGTGTACTATCAACATTCAAAGTGTGCAATATGTACTGGAACTGAAACCTGAATACCTTTTAAAATGTATACTTCATGACTTGCTTGCACATTAAGATTTCAGCAACTTTTTCTTTCCCTAAACTACCAACACTGTCAATTTTTCCACTTCATTCCGGAAAACATGTGCAGGTATTAGACTAAGACCTAATAACCCTTGGCACTTGCAAAAATAGAACTGGTGTATGTGTCCGCAGCAAAATCAAATTAAGGGAACACTGTTGGCTGATGCATGGAAAGCTGTGTGACACGGCTAGTGCAGCAGCTGCCGCACAGCTCTCAGGTTCGGTACTGACCTTGCGTGTGTGGAGATTGCAAGTTCTCCCAGTGACTGTGCCCCATTGAGTCTGTTCTGCCATTTGATCATGGCTGACTTATTTTCCCTCTCAACCCCATTCTCCTGCCTTCTCCCTGTAACCTTCGATGACCCACTATTGGAGAAATGGTGGTTTCCTCCAGGTATTCCAGTTTCTGTACACGTCCCAAAGAAGAGCAGGTTGGTGGTAGAAGAGTGGTAGAATCTGAGGCTGAGCAGTTGATGAGAAAATGGGAGAGTAAAAAGAAAAGGAGGATTAATTTAGGGTTAATATAAATAGAGGGTTGAAGATCAGACCAGATTCAGTGCACTGAAGGACCTATGCTGCAACTATACAGGGTACTGGTGAAGTCATACCTGGAGTACCATGTGCAGTTCTGGTCTCCATACTTGAGGAAGGATATACTGGCTTTGGAGGCAGTGCAGAGGAGGTTCACCAGGTTGATTCCAGGGATGAAGGAGTTAACCTATGAGGAGCGATTGAGTCGCCTGGGAGTATACTCTCCGGGGTTCAGAAGAATGAGAGGGGATCTTAAAGAAACATGCAAAATTTTGAAAGGGATAGATGAGATAAAAGTAGGAAAGTTGTTTCCATTGGTAGGTGAGAGGACATTGCCGTAAGATTCAGGGGAGAAGATTTAGGACAGAGATGAGGAGAAACTGTTTTTCCCAGAGCATGGTGAATCTGTGGAATTCTCTGCCCAAGGAAGCAATTGAGTTTTCCTCACTAAATATATTTAAGATACGGTTAGATAGGTTTTTACATAGTAGGGGAATTAAGGGTTATGGGGGAAAAGGCAGATAGATGGAGCTGAGTTTACGGACAGATCAGCCATGAGCTTATTGAATGGTGGAGCAGGCTCGATGGGCCAGATGGCCTACTCCTGCTCCTATTTCTTATGAACCGTTACCATGTTGAATCAATCTGAATCTGTGCTGCATGAGACTCTATTTGTCACTCCATGAGCAGATAGTGATATAGGAATTAAATTTCAAAACTGGTATTTAACATTTTGTTTATTTTTACCATGAGTGATATGTCGGGAGAGAAAAAAATTATCCCTTGTAGTGATATTATTGTAGTATTCAGCCTAACCTGCTGAGTATTCCCAATTTATTCTATTTTTATTTGAAATTAAATTGTATGCCGACCTCTCAGATTAATACAGTGACATTTCATCAGGGCTTACTAAAGGTAACTATTAATTCAGATACACTAGAGCTGATACCTATTGTTAACCTATTGTCTTGTTAAATTTTCAGAAGTAGCAGCCGACGATGACCCTGCACCCTGCAGCTTAAATGTCGGAAGTGGCCGTCACTGTTCAAATGAAACATTCTGCAAAAGTGGATGGGTCGGCCCTAATGATGGAATTACTAATTTTGATAATTTTGCCTTTGCTATGTTAACCGTCTTTCAGTGCATCACCATGGAGGGCTGGACTGATGTGTTATACTGGGTATGTACTACAACAGAAACTAAACAAAGAAAAAGCACTGAGAGTTGGGCCAAGAGCTTTGAATGCAATATTTTGTGGACAGCTAACTTAACAGACTAAAGTGACTGCAATTTTGTCATTTGTTTTACCATGAAACATTGCTTAATGCATGCAGAGTTTATTAAGGAAGTAAATTAAAAGGTAGGTAGGTATAGGTTCAGACTATGTCATGCTTTCATTATAAGTGTGTATCATTTAGAAAAAGCAAGTTCTGAACTGAAAAATATATATCGTAAGCCATATTTATTTTAATTACATTGGTACACTAGTATTGGAATTAGATTTAAAGTTACAGAGTTTTATTAACACAGCTTCCTTTTTCTTATGCTTTATTTGGACAATTCTTATTTCTAGTCCCTCTTTTCCAATCTATCTTATTATTTATTAACCTTTTTAATACCCAACTCTGTTTTTATATCTCCATTGACTTGACTATTTTTATTGGTATCATCTTGTTTAGTCTTGTGTTGCAATTCAATTGTCATTACCCAGTTCTAAATTATTCCTTATTGTTTGGCTGTTCGTTTTCCTGGTTCCTGATGCATTTTCCCCTTTGTCTCTGGGAGCTACTCTATATTGACTATCTCTGCTATTCTGTGTTTCTAATGGACACTCGTTTATTCAGTGCAATATTTCTTTTAGATTTAGTCCTTTCAATAAAGTTACTTTTAACCTGAACTTTTCCAAAGAACATCAAGTAGCAGCAGGAAGATAACAGGCTGAAACCTGATGTTAATAAGTTGCATTCTTTCAAATATTGGAATTTCTGAAAGTGGGAGTGAAATAATAAAAACTGAGGGTTGTTTAAGAATACAGTAGATCAGCTGGAAACTTGGTTCGAGCAGTGGCAAATGCAAATTAATCCACACAAGTGTAATGTAATGTATTTTGGGAAGTCAAGTTCTGATAAGCTATATGGGGTAAATAGCAGGGTTGATCTATAGACATATCTTGGGATTTAAATTCATAGCTCCCTAAAGAAAACAGGAGTCTCGAGCTAGAGGGCATAGGTTTAAGATGAGCGGGAGAAATGTAAAGGGGATCTGAGCAACAAATTAAAGCTTCATGTTACAGAAAAATACAGCCCATTCTGACTGTGGTACCCATCTGGCTAGTCACAACTTCCTGTGTTCAACCGATATCCCTGTAAACCTCACCCCTCCTCTATGCAGTAATTATCCAAGTGCTGCTTAAATAATACTATTTTATCTGCCTCAACCACTTCCTCTGGAAACTCATTCTATATACTCAGCACTTTCAGAGTGGAAACAGTTGCCCCTTGGGCCCTGTTAAACCCTTTGACCCTCACCCTAAGCCTACATTTTTTACTCTCCTACCCTGGGGAAGACTCTTACAATCAACCTTATCTATGCCTCTCTTTATTTTAAATACTATTATAAGGTTGCTTCTCACTCTCTTGTCGTTTCAAATAAAGACCTGACTTGGCTAGCCTCTCAGTATAGCTCAGGTCCTCTAGTCTGGCAACATCCTTATAAGTCTTTTCTGCACTTTTTCCAGTTTAGCCATGTCTTTTCTGTAACAGACCAAAACACCACACAGCTTTAGTTACCCTGACTGTGTAACTGGATAGTTGACAGTAGGTGCAGATTCAATGGGCCAAAGGGCCTGCTTCGGCTCTGTAAGTCTTTATGTATGTGAACTTAGGGTTCAAATTGAATGCCATTTGGACAACTTTTAAGTGTTCAGATTGGTTAACCAAAAGGCAAAATAATACAAACAATCTGTTCTGAGATAATAGAATTCATTTCCATTTGTAGGTTTCAATGTATTTATTCCTTGTTTAATTTTCTTACAGTTATAATCAAAATTTAATCAGACTTAGTAAGCATTATAAAAGGATTTAAGAGTAAATAAAACTTGCCTTGCATCTGTAGAAATTTAGTAATTCAGATGCTTACTTTAAAAGATGTTTATTCTTTGAGGGAAGAAAATATGGGGCTGCACTATTCAGAATGAGTGATATATTAATCTGACAAAAACATAACCATAACTGCTGAGAGTAACTTATTTCAATGGAAATAAATAATCAAAATATTGAACTGAGCTAAAATTTTCATCTTGCTGTATTTGGTAAGCAAAAGTTGATGTGATGAAGCAGTGCATTTGGTTTGAATGTGTTATGCCACTGTCCAATAGATGAGTGTCTGTTCTTACGTTTCATTGGGAGTTGCCATGTGTAGCTAGGCAAATCCCCTGAAGAGGAGATCTGGGTTCAAGTTCTTTTGAAACTTGAATAAAAAATGAAACTTCACTGCATTGTTGGTAGTGCCATCTTCCAATAAGGCATTAAACTAATACCCCTTCCAGTCCCTCAGGCTGTTGTAAAAGATTCCATGACAATACTTCAAAAAGTGAATGGATGTTTCCTGTGTCCTTATCAGCATTTATTTCTTCATCAACATCATAATAAATATTTTATCATTATTGTAAGACCTGAGTGATTTTACTATGCACAGTTCTCTGTTGTGTCTCCTATATTAAGCTGATGATTAAAAAAATGTATTGACTATAAAGTACTCTGAGTTATCGCAAGCATCACAAAAATGTGTATAACACAGTTTTCTTTTTTTGAAGGAGCACAAATTCCTTACACCTCTCTTCCTAAATATTAGCATTATCTATTAATATTTTAGTAACTTGTAGGATTCCAAATCAAGCTAAGTTTGATTCTCAATATGTTTTTTTATTCTTTGGGCACCTCTGTGCGCATTCTAGTAGGTGTCATTGTAAAGTTAGAAATAATCATCGTTTTTCTTTTAAACTTTTCTCACCTGAGGATTCTTAAAACCAATAATAGTTGCTCTCTAATTTAGTTTAGTCCAGCAATCAACCTAAAAGCATCTATATCATTCATTGTCTCAACAATCATTTGTATAGCTACTGAGCATTAACTACTAATCTGCATTAGTAGTTAAAATCTTATTTTACCCAGTTTCCACAACCACTCCCACAGAATCCCAGACCTTGTTCCTTCTCCTGAATCTCATTCAGCACAAGGCCTCGCATCATTCAGCATCTAGATGAGCTGGACAATCTCAATGTTATTTGGAACAGAAATAGCAGGCGCTATCTATCCCAGCCCAAAGACTGAGATTTCATCTCCAAAGGAATGAGATTGAACTGCACATGGGGCAGTCAAAAGCTTGGATTATCGGAACAATTCTCCATCAAACCAATCACTACACATTGAGAGAAGATGGGAAAGTATCATCGGTTGCTCCTGTGCTATTAACCATGTTGAATAAACTTTGAGCCAATTTATAGACAATAGGTGCAGAAGTAGACCATTCAGCCCTTCGAGCCTGCACCGCCATTCTGAGATCATGGCTGATCATCTACTATCAAAACCCGGTTCCTGCCTTGGCCCATATCCCTTGATTCCCCTATCCATAAGATGCCTATCTAGCTCCTTCTTGAAAGCATCCAGAGAATTGGCCTCCACTGCCTTCTGAGGCAGTGCATTCCACACCCCAACAACTATCTGGGAGAAGAATTTTTTCCTTAACTCTGTCCTAAATGACCTACCCCTTATTCTCAAACCATGCCCTCTGGTACTGGACTCTCCCAGCATCTGGAACATATTTCCTGCCTCTATCTTGTCCAATCCTTTAATAATCTTATATGTTGCAATCAGATCCCCTCTCAATCTCCTTAATTCCAGCGTGTACAAGCCCAGTCTCTCTAACCTCTCCGCGTAAGACAGTCCGGACATCCCAGGAATTAACCTCTTGAATCTATGCTGCACTTCCTCTATAGCCAGGATGTCCTTCCTTAACCCTGGAGACCAAAACTGTACACAATACTCCAGGTGTGGTCTCACCAGGGCCCTGTACAAATGCAAAAGGATTTCCTTGCTCTTGTACTCAATTCCCTTTGTAATAAAGGCCAACATTCCATTAGCCTTCTTCACTGCCTGCTGCACTTGCTCATTCACCTTCAGTAACTGATGAACAAGGACTCCTAGATCTCTTTGTATTTCTCCCTTACCTAACTCTATACCGTTCAGATAATAATCTGCCTTCCTGTTCTTACTCCCAAAGTGGATAACCTCACACTTATTCACATTAAACGTCATCTGCCAAGTATCTGACCACTCACTCAGCCTATCCAAGTCACCCTGAATTCTCCTAACATCCTCATCACATGTCACACTGCCACCCAGCTTAGTATTATTAGCAAACTTGCTGATGCTATTCTCAATGCCTTCATCTAAATCGTTGATGTAAATCGTAAACAGCTGTGGTCTCAATACCGAGCCCTGTGGCACCCCACTAGTCACCACCTGCCATTCCGAGAAACACCCATTCACCGTTACCCTTTGCTTTCTATCTGCTAACCAGTTTTCTATCCATGTCAATATCTTCCCCCCAATGCCATGAGCTCTGATTTTACCCACCAATCTCCTATGTGGGACCTTATCAAATGCCTTCTGAAAATCGAGGTACATTACATCCACTGGATCTCCCTTGTCTAACTTCCTGGTAACATCCTCGAAAAGCTCCAATAGATTAGTCAAGCATGATTTGCCCTTGGTAAATCCATGCTGGCTCGGCCCAATCCTATCACTGCTATCTAGATATGCCACTATTTCATCTTTACTAATGGACTCTAGCATCTTCCCCACTACTGATGTTAGGCTGACAGGACAATAGTTCTCTGTTTTCTGCCTCCCTCCTTTCTTAAAAAGTGGGATAACATTAGCCATTCTCCAATCCTCAGGAACTGATCCTGAATCTAAGGAACATTGAAAAATGATTACCAATGCATCAGCAATTTCCAGGGCCACCTCTTTTAGTACCCTAGGATGCAGACCATCTGGACCTGGAGATTTGTCAGCCTTCAGTCCCATCAGTCTTCTCATCACCGTTTCCTTCTGAATGTCAACCTGTTTCATTTCCTCTGGTACCCTATGTCCTTGGCCCATCCATACATCTGGGAGATTGCTTGTGTCTTCCCTAGTGAAGACAGATCTAAAGAACTTATTAAATTCTTCTGCCATTTCTCTGTTTCCCATAACAATTTCACCCAATTCATTCTTCAAGGGCCCAACATTCTTCTTAACTATCTTCTTTCTCTTCACATACCTAAAAAAGCTTTTGCTATCCTCCTTTATATTCTTGGCTAGCTTGCATTCGTACCTCATTTTTTCTCCCCGTATTGCCTGTTTAGTTAAGTTCTGTTGTTCCTTAAAAATTTCCCAATCATCTGTCCTCCCACTCACCTTAGCTCTGTCATATTTCCTTTTTTTCAATGCTATGCAATCTCTGACTTCCTTTGTCAACCACTGTGGCTGCTTTCCCCCCTTTGAACCCTTCCTTCTCTGGGGGATGAACTGATTTTGCACCTTGTGCATTATTCCCAAGAATACCTGCCATTGCTGTTCCACTGTCCTTTCTGCCAGGTTATCCGTCCAGTTAACTTTGGCCAGCTCCTCCCTCATGGCTCCATAGTTTCCCCTGTTCAACTGCAACACTGACACCTCCGATTTGCCCTTATCCTTCTCAAATTGCAGATAAAAACTTATCATATTATGGTCTTATTATTATATTATAATTTGCTTTTATATATGCCAGGCTTCTGTTGTGCTCTATATTCATAATTTAAGAAAACAAGAACAGTAATAGGCCATTCAGCCTCTCAGGCCTGCCTCGTCATTCAATATTATGAAGGCAGATCAATGCTGACCTCGACTCTACTGCCATTTCCCCATTGCCCTCAATTCATTCAATCTTGCATATATTTCTCCATCTCCTCTTTAAATATATCTAATGATCTGGTCTCCACCACACTCGGGCCAGAGAATTCCAGAGATTCACTACCTTCTGTGAGAAGAAGTTTCCATGTAAATCAGTTGTAAACATCTGGCCCCTTATTCATGACTCTGCCACAAATGAAAATATCTCAACATCTACCCTATCAAGCCCCGTAGCATCTTATTCCTCATTCTTCTGCAGTCCAAAAGATAAAGTCCCAAAGTATCATGATTTTGTGCAAGTATTTTATGAAATAAGCTGGTTCCTTACATGTAGTACTCATTATTTTACTGCTGAAAAAGATAGTTTATGGATGCTTATGTATTCATGACTTTTGGGTATTATCAATTTTTTAAAAAATATATCTATATATATATATATAAATGACCAGCTTGTAACATTGTGCATTGCTTCACTTTCTTCAAACATATAACATTGTGGTAGGAATTTACATTCTTCAAAGTGTTTTGGGACTTTTTCCATAAAGAAGCTCAGTAAGTGATGATAGTACTGTATTTACTTGTATTCAAGTGTTGATTTTTTTACAGCAGCATTTGTGAACTAACTAATCTAAAAATAGGAACATGAATATGAAAAATTTGACAATTACCACAATTTTAAATTGCCACTCTCTTGGAATGGTAAAAATAATAAACTAAAGTAAGATTCAGCAGGGAATTGAGAATTATGAGCTGAGATGGTGATTCTTACAAGATCTGCGTGATTTGGTCTGAGTTTCACATTGCTTCATCATGCTAACATTATTATTTGCCTTTAGAAAGTATTTCATTACGTGAGTCACATTTGATATGTTCCTTTGAGAGATAGTGTGATATAAAGAAACCTTAATAGAAATTTTATGCACAGGTGCGGAAGCTTATGTGAAATGAAAATATGAACTGCATGGAGTAAAAAATCTGTTGTGCAGGTCTTTAAATCTCAATGCTTATCTAAAGACATATCTGTATTCTACAAGTCATTTATCCTATAATATATCTAGCTTTGACTTACTAATATTTTCACTCATTTAACATTCCTTCATCTTTTCAGATGCAGGACGCCATGGGCTATGAGTTACCTTGGGTCTATTTTGTGAGCCTGGTCATCTTTGGATCCTTTTTCGTTTTAAATCTGGTTCTTGGTGTGTTAAGTGGGTAAGCTGTAAATTTGTTATCTTCATTCTGGTCTATGCTTTCCTCCTCAATATACCTTTATTTCCTATACCCTTTTGAAATCAGGTCACATGTTATGTTTCTTTTGGTCATCAGCAAATAGAAATAATGAATGCAACCTTCAGGTTTCAACTAAGAAAGAAGTTATAACTTTAAGATGGAGGCTGTCAGAGTAGTTTGTGTGCCTGGTTATATGGTTATAATTCCACATTGGCCGTTGTTTTGTGCAAATGCTGAACAAAGTCCATTCATTATCATTCATTTTCTAGCTAAACGACACAAGAAGGAATTGGGGGCCATGGGTCTATTTTGTTACTCATTAATTAAGAATGAATTAATTTGTACTTGGTGGGTAAACAGCATTGCATTATTTTTTATGTTTATTATTTTTGATCCCTGTGTTGACTGATTCATTTGTAATGGTTCATTTGTAATAGCATATGATGATTTGCAATGCAGCGCTGAAAATAAGAAGCAACCTATGCAGTTTATTTTAATATAGAAATTAGAACAGTACAGTAAAGGAACAGGCCCTTCAGTCGAAAATATTGTGCCATGCCATACCAAATAAATAATCAAATTACCAGTGAAAGTAATCCCGTATGCTTACACATTTTTCCATAGCCTTCCATTCTCCTCAGATTATAGCCTATTTAAATATCTCTTAAAAGTCCTTACTGTATTTGCTTCTACCGCCACCCCAGGCAGCGCATTCCAGGCATCTCCATACTGTAGATTTTTAAAAATTGCCCCTCACGTCTTTAAAATTTGCCCTTCTGACCTTAAATGTGTGTCCTCTGGTATTAGACATTCCAACCTTGGTAAAAAGATACTGTCTGTCTACTCTACTGAATGTCTCTCATAATCTTAGAACTTCTATCATCGGATATCCCATCAGACTCCGCTGCTCTAGAGAAAACAAACTGTAATTTGCCCAGCTTCTAGTTATTACACATGTCCAGGTGGTATCCTGATAAACTCCTTTTGCACAGTCTTCAAAGCTTCAATGTTCTTCTTGTAATGGGACAAACAGAACTGTATGCAATTCTACAGATGTGGCTTAACTAGAGTTTTTTATAGTTTCAACATAACTTCCTGACTTTTGAACTCAGTGTCTCAATTAATAAAGACAGGCATGTCATATGCCTTTAAACCACCCCACCAACCTGTGTAGCCACTTCCAGGGGAGCTCTGAGCATGGACCTAGAGATCATTTTGCTTATCAACACTGTTAAAGGTTGTGCCCTTAACAGTGTACCGTCTCTATACATTTGACCTATCAATGTGCAACCCCTCACATTTAGCCAGGTTAAACTCCATCTGCCATTTTTCCACCCATTTCTACAACTGATCTATATCCTGCTGTATTGTTTGTCAGACATCTTCACTATCCACGCACCATCCATCTTAGTATCATCTGCTAATTTATTAACCCACATTTTCAGGTCATTTATATACATCACAAACAGTAGAGGTCCCAGTACAGATCTCTGTGGAAAACCACTAATCACAGACTGTCAGCTAGAATAAGTCCCTACAACCACCACCTTGTATTGGGAAGCCAGTTCTGAATCCAAACAGCCAATCCACCATTGTTCCCATGCATCTTAATCTTCTGGATGAACCTTCCATGAGGGACTTTGTTAAAGGCCTTATTAAAATCCATGTAGACAACATCCACAGCTCTACCTTCACCCTAGTCGCCTCATCAAAAAACTCAATTAAGTTGTTAAGACTCGACTTGCCCCTTACAAAGCCTTGCTGCTCTCCCTAATTAGGCCATGGTTTTCCAAATGTTCATAAGTCCTATCTCGAAGAATCTTGTCCAGTAATTTTCCTCCCACTGACTTGAGACTCGCCAGATTATAGTTTCCAGGATTATTCCTGGTTCCCTTCTTGAACAATGGAACTACATTAGCTACTAATCTGTGGCTAGAGAGTACTCAAAGATATTGTCCAAGACCCCAGCAATCTCTGCACTTGCCTCAGTAACCTGGGGTATATCCCATCAGACCCTAGGGACTTATCCACCATAATGCTCTTTAAGAGACTCAACTCTAACACTACCTCCTACTTTGCTTTGAAATGCCATAGTATATTAATACTCTTGGCACTGATGTCCCTATCCTCCATGTCCTCATTGCTGGTAAATACTGATGTCAAGTACTCATTAAGAACCTGATTCACATTGAAGGAAATGTCTCCTCTTTATGCTTGAGTGGTCCCACCCTTTCCTTAGTTATCCACTTGCTCCTGATGCATGTCTACAATGGCTGGGGTTAATAAGGAAGTGGTTCATTGTGGTTCAAGATACTTTGTGTTAGAAAACATTGTGACTAGAAAACCAAATTCTGATCCAGTTTTATTATGCTAAGGCATGAACATTTCTCATCACCTTTCTTATTTCTATTTCATGAAATAGAGCTTTGTTGATATTTCTATAAAGCTGTATTTATTATGATTATATTTTATACCTATTCTCATTGGATTAAAACACTTTTAATATATAAATTATGGTGATACAATGGGGAATATTCTTGGTGCCAGTTTTTGAAAATTGTTCTCATCTGAGTATATATAATGTTATACCAAAGAGCACAATTTATGCATTGAAGACTTGGAAATGCATGGCATCATTTCAGAATTTGCAAACAACCATTAAATAAGTTGATGGAATACATATAAATAAATTAATAAGCTTCAGGGAGAACAATACAATGAGGAAGTCTACGTAGACATAGACCAGTACAGCACAGGAGAAGGATATTTGTCCTGCAGTATTATGCTGAACCAATTAAATTGGCAATCAAATGGCTAACTAGATTAATCTACTCTGTCTACACATTTTCCGTATCCTTCCATTACATATACAGCAGTTGAGATTTATCACTTTGGTGATGTGAGAAAGCAAAGTACAAGCTATATGATACAAGGTAAGATAAGCGGTCAAACAATAACTCCTAGATGCTTTTCTTCAAATAAGATGTAAGGCTGATTAAGCAAAGGATTTAAATACTTATTTATAAGTAATTGCATGGAGTATGAGAACTATAAAGTTATGTTATTGAAAACATGATGGGCCTCTGCAGGAACATTGTTTGCCAATTTGAGCAACTCTTTCTGGGAAGGCAGTCTGAGTAAAGGAAACCCAGTGGCTAAAGAATGAATGACAAAAAAGACTATATTAATCATTTATAAACATGATTTGCAAGGAACCCAAGACATTGTGATTGACTTCTTTAATGGAATTGACTATTTGATAGGATGATGAAAACAGATTCAATAGAATAGATTATTGGAGGAGATAAAACTTGTAGAGTTATACGGAAATCTAGGAGTAATGACTCACTGGATATAATAACCACCTTTGCTGCACTGTGCTTTTTGTGATTATTTTATATAGATATATAGATTTGGATTTATGGGTGTGCTAATTTCAAAGTTTGATATGCTACAAAGACTGGTGAACATTTTACTTGTGAAGAGGACTATTCAAAATAGGGAAGATTAGTCAATGGAAGATGTACCTACATGGACAAATTTAATGCAGAGTAATGTGAAGCAGTAATACTTTGGAACAACGGAATAGAGATATTACTGAGGTTCAAAAACCTAGGTAAATTAAAAGTTAATAAAAATTAATAAAATGAATACGTCATCTTGAGTTGTAAGAGCAGCAGAACAGAAAATAAAAGCAGTGGGAATGCTAATGTGTGTGGAAATGATAGGCTAGTCCATGGATAGAATAATAGGCATCTTGTACAGATGAAGCATGTTGCGGATATTGTGAGGATATAGGTGAGGATATTGACCTGTGTGTATATATAAAGTCAAACAAAAGTGTATTTTATGTGTGCTTGTTTTACTCTAAAGTTCTTTATAGTTTCCATCTGTAGAGAGGCTGCATCAAAATTTAAATAAGATGATACAAAAAGATGTGAGACTTGAACTTTGAAGACTAGAAAAGATGGTGGATGTTGAGTTACTCAACATTATAAAAGCTTCTAGTATTAAATTCACTGAAACTTGGGAGTATTTAAGATTACTACCATGCAAGAATAAGGTTGAAATGAAAAAAGATATTAGACCATAAGACGCACAATTAGGTCATTCAGCCCATCGAGTCTGCTCCACCATTCCATCATGGCTGATCTTGGATCCCGCTCAACCCCATACACCTGCCTTTTCTCCATAACCTTTTGATCCCCTGCCAATCAAGAAACTATCAATTTTCACTTTAAGCTGTTAGTGGCAGAGCACTCCACAGATTCACTACTCAGGCAAAAAAAAAATCCTCCATAATTCTGTTCTAAAGGGACAACCCTCAATTTTGAGGCTGTGTCCTTCTATTCTGGACACCCTTACCTTAGGAAACATCCTCTCCACACTCAACTTATTTAGTCCTTTGAATATTCGGTAGTTTTCAATAAGATCCCCCATATTGTTCTAAATTCCAGTGAGTACAGGCCCAAAGCTGCCAAACACTGACTACTTCATTCCTGACAGATCACCAGCGGGTGGTTAGTGTGAGCTCCCTCACCTCTACCCCTCTGACCCTCAACACAGGTGCCCCTCAGGGCTGTATCCTAAGTCCCCTCCTTTACTCTTGGTATACCCATGACTCTGTCACCACCCACAGCTCCAATCTGCTAATTATATTTGCTGACTACACTACATTGATTGGTCTAATCTCAAATAATAAGAGGCAGCCGACAGAGAAGTCCTCACCCAACCCAGTGGTGTCAAGAAACCAACCTCTCCCTCAATGTCGTAAAAACAAAGGAGTTGGTTGTGGATTACAGGAGGAATGGAGACAGGCTAAGCCCTATTGACATCAATGAATCTGAGGTTGAGAAAGTGAACAGCTTAAAGTTCCTTGGCATAAAAATCACCAAGAACCTCACATGGTCAGTACATACTGGCTGTGTGGTGAAAAAGGCACAACAGCATCCCTTTCACCTCAGACGGTTGAAGAAGTTTGCTATGGGCCCCCAGATCCTAAGAACTTTGTATAGGGGCACAACTGAGAGCATCCTGATTGGCTGCATCAATGCCTGGTATGGGAACTGTACTTCACTCAATCGCAGGACTCTGCAGAGAGTGGTGCAGACAGCCCATTCGTCCAATGTGTCTAAGTCCTTCTGCAATCACATTGCTTTCTCAGCACTACCTTCTATCTTTGTATCATCCACAAACTTTGCCACAAAGCCATCAATTCCATTATTGAAATTGGTGACAAACAATGTGAAAAGTAGTAGTCCCAATACTGACTCCTGAGGAACATCACTAGTCACTGGCAGCCAACCAGCAAAGACCCCTTATATTCCCACTCACTGCCTCCTGCCTGTCAGCCATTCCCCTATCCATGCCAGTATCATTCCTATAACACCATAGGATTTTATCTTGTTAAGCAACCTCATGAGGCACCTTATCAAATGCCTTCTGAAAATCCAAATAATGACATCCACTGCTTCTCCTTTGTCCACCTTACTTATTACTTCCTCAGAGGACTCTAACAGATTTGTCAGGCAAGATTTCCCTTCACAGAAACCATACTGACTGTGAATTATTTTATTAATAGTCTATAGTACCCCAAAGCCTCATCCTTAATAACGGACTCCAACACTTTCCCAACCACTGAGGTTAGGCTAACTGACGTATAATTCCTTTTTGTTTCCCTTCCTCCCTTCTTAAAGAGTGGAGTGACATCTGCGATTTAGCAGTCCTCCAGCACCATGCCAGAATCAAGTGATTCTTGAAAGGTCATAACCAATTCATCTGCTATCTCTTCAGCAAACCTCTCTCAAGACTGTGATGTAGATCATCTGGTCCAGGTGATTTATCCACCTTAAGACCTTCCAGTTTGCTTAGCACTTTTTCCTTTGTAATAGCAATGGTACTCACTCCTGCTCCCTGACACTCACGGACCTCTGGCACACTTGTAATGTCTTCCACAGTGAAGACTGATGCATAGTACTTATTAAGTTCCTCCACCATTTCTTTGTCCCTCATTACTACCTCACCAGCATCATTTTCCAGTGGTCCAATATCAACTCTCACCTCTCTTTTACTCATTTTATCACTGAAAAACTTATGGTATCCTGCTTTATATTATTGGCTAGTTTGCCTTCATGTTTCATCTTTTCCCTTCTTATAGCTTTTTAGTTCCCTTTTGTTGGATTTTAAGACCTTCCCAATCGTCCAACTTCCCACTTCCTTATGCCCTTCCCTTGGCTTTTATGCAGTCCTTAACTTCTCTAGTCTGTCATAGTTGTCTATCCCTGCCATTTGAGAACAACTTCTTCTGTGGGACATATCTATCCTGCACCTTGTGACCCATTCCTAGAAACTTCAGCCACCACTGCTGTGTCGTCATCCCCACCAGTATCCTCCTCCAGTCTACCTGGGCAAGCTCCTTCCTCATGCATTGTAATTCCATTTATTCCATTGCAATGCTGATACATCTGCCATGTACTTCTCCCTCTCAACCTGCAGTATGAATTCAATCTTATTATGATCACTGTCTTCTAAGGCTTCCTTTACTTAAACTCCCTAATAAAATCTGGATTATTACACAACACCTAATCTATTTCACCTTTCCCCAAGTAGGTTCAAGCATGAGCTGCTCTCAAAGGCCATCTTGTAAGCATTCAACAAAATTCCTCTCTTGCGATCTGACACAAACCAGATTTTCCCAATCCCTTTGTGTATTGAAGATCCCTATTACATTTGTGCCATTACACTTATTACATGCCCTTTCCAGCACCTTTTGCAATCTCTACCTCACATTTTGGCTGCAATTTGGAGGCCTATATATGATTCCCATTATGTTTTTTCTTTTACCCTTGCAGTTTCTTAACTCCACCCACAAAGATTCAACATTCTCTGACTCTCTGTCACCTCTTTCTAAAGATGCAATTCCATCTCTTACCAGCAGAACCACAACACTGCCTATGCCTTCCTGCCTGTCCTCTTGATACAAAGTATATCCTTTGATATTAAGCTCCCAACTATGGCCATCTTTCAGCCATGACTCAGTGATGCCCACAATGTCATACCGATCAATCTCTAATTGTGCCACGAGTTTGTCCACCTTATTTCAAAAATTCTTATGGCATATCAGAAACAGTGATGTAAGCAAAATCCATAACTTGGTTTACTTAACAAAAATGATACCATGAAAGGTGATATTAAATCATATAAAGCCCTAATTAGATAAATATCTTGCAGAGGCAACTCAAATGGAATGGATTGACTTTTTCTGCATCCTTTCCATTTCTTCATTGGAGGTGCACCAAGAGGACAGTGATTGGGTTGGTTAACTGTATGGAAGTTGGCCATAGAACAGAAATGGGCTCAAGATGGCATGGGATAAATGTGAACAAAAATCCATTTTACATTGACAGAAGGATAGATAGTCCATGGAAATGGATGCAAGAGCCCCAATGGAGAATTAACTTGCACATATTCCTTCTGATTCCTACTGATCAAGGCAGCACCCTGACTCCACGTTGTCTGTTAACTACCTTGATTGTGCACCAAAGCTCATCCATTGTTGCCATTCAAGGATTCTGCATGGTTGAAAGTTAGTTAGTTAAGCCACCCTTGTGGAATTCATTCCATATGAAAAATGATATTAAAAATATGACTGTGCTGGGTTGTATCTCAAATAATGATTCAGAGTCTATGAGGGAGATAGAGTACTTAGTAAGATGATTTCACAACAACAACCTTTCTCTCAGTGTCAGCAAAACATAAGAGTTGGTCATTGACTTCAGGAAGGGGGCAGTGCACATGCTCCTGTCCACTTCAGCAGTGTTGAGGTTGAGAGTACCAGAGCCTCTTCCTAAGAGTGAATATCAGCAGTAGCCTGTCCTGGTCCAACCATGTAGGTACAAAGAAGACTCACCAATGCCTCTACTTTCTAAGGAGGCTAAAGAAATGTCCCCATAGACTTTTACCAATTTTATTTTGTACACCAGAGAAAGCATCCTGTGTGGATGCATAATGGCTTGGTATGGCAACTACTCAGCATGTGACCTCAAGAAACTACAGATAGCTGTGGACACTGCTCAGTACATCATGGATATCAGCCTCTCCTCCATGGACTCTTTCTATACTTATTGCTGTCTCAATAAAGCAGCCAGAATAATTGAAGACTGCCATCATCCCAAACATTCCATCTCTCACTGGGCAGAAGATACAAAAGACTGAAAGTACGTGCCCCTGGCTGAAGGACAGCTTCTACCCCACTGTTATAAGTGGTTTCATAGTACAATAAGATGGGCTATAATTTCACAACTACATCGTTATGATCTTGCATTTTATTGTTCACCTGCATACACTTTATCTGTAATTACTACACTTTATTTACATTGTTATTATACTACCTTGTTCTACCTCAAGCACTGTTCAATGATTTGATCTACATGAACAATATGCAAGTCAAACTTTTCACTGTATCTAGGTACATATGACAATAATAAATCAATTCTAATTCTGTTACTGGGTGTCTGTTCACCCGCTGTTTCCCATCAGTTAGACAGCTGACACAAGTACGAAAACAATGCAATCCAAAAGTAAACATAGCAAACTCAGTGATCCTCTGAAGCAATTTTTCAATGTCTAATTTCAAATAATCAAATGTCTTGGAAGTGGCCCAATTGCCAACCATGCTTCAACCACAGGGATATCATTGTTTTGAAGCAATAGAGGAAGAAATGCATATCAAGTTTAATTATCATTCAACCATACAGGAATATAGCCAAATAAAAGTGTTCCTCGGGAGAAAACGTACAAAATATATTATCAACAGCACATAGCGCAAATAACACATGCGATTATGATTTCAGAGAAACAGCCATACAGTCAATGAGAAAAAAATATATAGTCCACAAGTCCATGAGGGGCATGACTAGATTGTCCTGGTCCAGCTTGTTGTTCTGCCAATTGAGCACTGGGGGGGTGGCACCAAAGGGAGGGGCAAGCTTCCAAACCAGTATGCATTCCAGCACACCCACAGAGGCCTCTGCTCTCTCCACCTTGCAACAGGTGACCCCACAGCCTAGGCTTCATCCTCACCACAAGCAAGGCAATGCAGCTCACATGCTGGCGGTCTTACCAGTGAATCAGTGAACCAGAATAGCAGCTTTCTGCATTGCGAATGTCCAACAGGGCCTTGTAATCCCAATAAAAATTACTCAACTTAATTAGGTTTATAGAAAATTGGCATGCCACAACAATGTCATATTGTAAAAGGAAGTTTTCTATCTGAAATAGGAAGGTTTGTATAAAATGGGATAGTTAGCATCTCACCTTTCACTAGATGAATGCTGTCCACCTGTTTAAGGTGTATCTTGGTACATGAGGTATGCCATTAGTAAATAGCCCTTGTCATCCATTACCCACCCTTTACTGTGTATGTTAATTCAAATTCAAATGAAAAGATGAATTGGCATAGCTTGAAGCCGCTATGATTGCACCAGTATGTATAGTAAAAGGGTCACAACATCCCGTCCTATACTTCATAACTTCATATCTGCATACGTTGGCCACTCATAAACAAGTGTCCAGTGCAATTCCCATCATGAATATTCCAAGTGCCAGATGTCATTTGTAACTGACATGGCATCAGTAACCCCTTCCCCTCACACACAGAATTATACATTGCTGATTTAATGTAGTAATTAGCACGACGCTAATACAGCTCTGGCATCAGAGTTTGGAGTCCAATTCTGTGTATGTATATCCTCCCTGTGCAACATGTGGGTTTTCTCTGGGTGCTTCAGTTTCTTCCCATGGTCCAAATAGGTACCAGTTAGTAGGTTAATTGATCATTGTAAATTGTTCCATCAGTCGGCTAGGAATTAAATCAGAGTGTTGGACAGTGCAGCCTGAAGAGAGGGAAGGCCTTTTCTGCACTGTATCTCAATAAATATTAGATATTAGATTGTTGTTCAAAATCTGGCTCATAATCCTTTTTATTTATGTTTTCTTAACTATCCTGGTATGCTGATTACATTCCTTAGTTATTCCACTGTGATAACTGGTATCTCAAAGTTGTTAATTACATGCAGATGTACAAAAACATAGAAGTAGCTTTTGTTGTGACACCTTAGCACATACATTTCACACTTTTCTGATGTTTTCTAAAACTCTGACATTTAAAAATTCTCTTCACCTTCAGATATACAGGTAAAACTTTAAAGGGGTTGATTATATTCTGAAACAGAATTCTTTAATCTGTTTACTCTTAGTAATGTACAGTATAATAGTAAAATAAGAATATAGATACAGGAGAGTATCTATCTTAGTAAGTATTAGAGAAATGTAGCAAGGAAATAGTTTCTGAAGGATACAAGCTTACCACAAACTGAATAAATGGTTGTGTCCTGGAGGCATATAGGTTATTGAAACGGATTAGTGATTTCTAGAGAAAGAAAAAGGGTCATAAAATAACAGGAATGTTATTATAGGATATAGAAGTAGTGCTTTATTATTTGGGACTAGAATAAGAGAGACTATGAGGAATATAGAAACAGGTTTGGAATACATGTATACATTGGGTGGAAGAATGAAGATGATGTCGATGGACTTCATATTATGATATGGGTCTTATAAGTGAAATGTGGTTCAAGAAAGAACAGGACTGGGCATACAGTAATCCAAGATAATAAAGAGAATACACACTAATAAGGCAAACAAGAACTTGACTTATTTTGAGTCACTTCGTGAAAACTTTCAGAAACTTTCAAAACACATTTCACAACAAAACAGTGATGGTTTGCATGCTTCATACAACATTTCATTGCTCGTTGCCTAATTTGGAAAGCCCCATACAATAGGAGAAGAACTAATTCTGCCTGCAGTAAAGGAGGTTCTAAGTTTGGTTTTGTATAATTCACCAGAGCAAATTATTAAAATGATTTCCACTCAGCGACAACACTTTGTTCAAAGATGAATAAGTGGAACATCTGAGAATGTGAAGACACATTCTGCAATGTACTTAGGTCAACAGAATTTTCTCTGTAGGTGGACTAGAAACAGATAGAAAGGGGGAGTTAATATTTCAGGTTATAGAGGAATTTTCTAAAGCGAAGGATGTTCCACTCAACATTCTTGCTTGTGCAACAGATGGGGCACCGTCAATGGTAGGACACCACCATGGGGTTATCACTCTCTTGAAAAAAACTGCAGCCCAACCACAAACTGTTCCAGCAGCTACCATAAAGGAAACAGTACTGCAGCATAAAAGCCAGGACCAACAGGCTCCGGGACAGCTTCTTCCACCAGGCCATCAGACTGCTTAACTCATGCTGACACAACTGTATTTCTGTCATATTGACTATCCTGTTGTACATAATATTTATTATAAATTGCAATACTTATACATTGCACATTTGAATGGAAACATAACGTAAAGGTTTAAGGATGCAAGTAATCAAGTCAATTCAATTCAATTTACCATTCACAGAGATCATCTTGTCACAAATCAATCTGAATGTTCACCTGCACAGCTCATTAAATACTGTTAGCATAGTGGTAAATAAAATAAATAAAACTTGAGATGCTTTTATGTGCTGTTTGAAACTGTGATAAAATTCTTTGAAGATGGGAAAACTTCATTCAGTTATCAACTCGAAAATATTAGGCACAACATTTTGTCAGAATTATTCACAAGAGCTTAATGAAATCAATCTTCACTTACAAGGAAATTATGTAAATCTTATCAAATTCAAATCAGTTGTCTCCACTTTTCTGTCCAAGTTAACCCTATTTAAGTGCAACATTGGCTGTTGTGATCTTTTCCAATTCTTGAGCCTCTGTGAGTTGGAAGAGAAAGAAAGAATACCAGATGACGACCTTCAAGAATACTGTGCACATCTGGGTGAGCTGCATTAGTCATGTCAGAGGGACTTCAGGATCTTCTCTTAACCCAAATTCCAGATTGGGTAATAAATCCATCCCTGAACACTTGCAATGATGAATTAACAGGAAGGATGGAGGAAGAACAGATCTTGCTACAAATTGACTCTGAGTTGAAGCCAAGATTCAAAAAAATCACATCAAATCTTCTGTTTGCAGAAAAAAACTATGAATACTGTCTTGCATTGTGGAAAAAGGTCAAGATGTTCTTTATTACCTTTCCAGCATCATATTTAGTGGCATGCAGTTTCAGTGCAGTCTTCCAACTTCTTTCAAAGCAATGAAACAGACTGCAAATTATAATGTGGGGATTTGAGACCCCTGAGTACCATTTAGCCTGATGTTGAGAAGCTGATATCACTTCACCAAGCCCATCCATCTCACTGAAATGTGAAAAAGTGAAGTAGTGAATAGCTGAACTACTAATGTACACACTAAAGTTATTAATGAAAATTGTACTGTAATTAGATTTAAAATGATTTTATTTGTAGATTTTAATAATTTTTGCAATTGTTTGTCCTTGCTATGAGTTTGTAGTTCTTATTTTCTTTCACTGTGCATCATAATGGCCAGAAAGGTAGAGGGAAGCGCTGGGCATGAGGTCCGGGAGCCAATGGGGTGATAACACCAAAAACTTTGGGAACCACTGCTTTAAATTGTCTCTATTGTTAATTGTCTTAAATGAGGAGATCAAAACTATTCATGGTACTCTATATGTAGTCTCACTCATGCTTGGTACAAATAAAGTGAGGCAAATAGATTGAAAGGCACACCTCAGAAGGAGAGGGACTTGAAAATGCAGGTGCATGATTCCTTGAAAATAGCAGAGAGAGTAAAGCATCCTAGGATTCATAATTAGAAGCAGAGAATGCAAAAGCAAGGATATTATGCTGAACCTGTCTACCACACTAATTTAGCCAAAATTGAAAAATAGCTTTCAACGCCAGCTGAATATGGAAATCAGATTGGGTGCTAAAATCAGTTTTGCTGAGTGGTTTGAGGGAGAATTTTTTTCTGTAATAAGATTGGACAAATGAAGCTGTGATCATTCTCTTTGGAGGAAAAAAAACAGTTTAAGAGGAGATTTGAGAGTGTTGTATAGTTATTTCTGGTTTAGAGAGGATAAATAGAGGAAATCTCTTACCATTAACAGATGATTCAAGGACTAGGAAACACATTAAAAATGGGCAGTAGATACAAGAGGTATGGGAGGAGAAAACTTGTTTCATTCAGACAGTATTAAAGATCTGGATTTAAATGGTTTTAAGGATAATAATAACATCAGCCAATATCTACTGTACATTTGGAATTAAGATAGGCATGTGGTAGAAGATAACTTCTGGAAGAATAGGATTAACCAGACTGCAGTTTCAGGAGCTCGCACAGATTTAATGTGCTAAATGTTCTTTGATTCTATTGTGCTATTCCAATATCTTCAATGTCAAGCTGGTGAGCTTTTTAGCCCTGGACAAGCTTTCAAAATACAGTGCGGGAGGGGAGCATGATTGCTAGCGACATGAAGGTGGAGGGTGGGAGGAAGGTTTGCATTGATTTTGGTTGAGTGATTAGGGTCTCAGCTGTAGAAGCTGAAGGTTGGTTTGGGGTCTCAGGAGATGGAATGTGGATTCAAGGAAACAGCATGTTTGGGAGATATGGCTCTGTAATTAGGAGTGATTGATTGGCTGGAGGTGCTAATTATATGGGAGGCTATGCCACTTCCATGTGATGTTAAGCTTGGATACTGAGATGAGTAAATGGATTATCTCTAGAATAGTGTTATAGTATCATTCTGGGAGTGACCACTGACTGTCCATTATTGTGATTCCTGGAACATCTGGATCCCATTTCCTGGACACCATTCTAAAGTAACATTGCAACTGAACTAATTTCAAGGTATACTGATCTCATAACTATTACAAGGGTGAAATAAGACTGACAGATTTTAGCACAGATTTAAGATGTTGTGGGTGCCATTTTATATGTATCAGATTTCATTGCCATGAAAAAAAACAGAGGGAACCGAAATCTAGGTCACTTTTTCCATGTGAGGTAGAGGTTAACTTGCATTTCTTTCAATTTAGTATGGTGTATTCATTGCTTAAGAAATGGTGTCTTCTACATTAAAGAGACCTAAAGCTAATTAGATGTCCTAGTTACAGAACATTTCTATCCTCAATTGTGACACTGAGCTTCCAATCACATATTATTTTTGTTCTCTGTCTCAGTCTAAACTTTATTCTTGACTTTTTTATGTTCTTATGAAGCTCATTGTAAGTTACAAAAACACTTCTATTTCAAAACTCAGCAGTAATGTCAACAATTCCTTTGGTAATTTGGGGTAATTATTCTACACTTACATTTTTTTGTGGACTTACCTATCATTTCTTTACTTGTTTCTTTGCAATCTTTTTACACCTTTTTCTTTTTAATGACTCAAGTCTTTTGTTCTATCACTTTTTTTTCCATTTTATTACCTCTTACACAGCTCTCTTTCTCTTCCTTTTAAAGCCTTATACCTAATTTTGATCACTAACCCTGGATGATAAACATGTGCAAATTCACCAGAAGACTTGAAGGCTGTCTGACAAACTTTACAATATATCAAGCTTTCCATTATTGCCCATATCAAACAAAAGCTGATTTTAGCAGTGACTCAGCCTCCCGGTCTGCCACCTGTGGGCAGAAACTCCAAAGATTTTCTGGCTCGACCTTCTGAAAGAAGAAATTCCTTATCCTGATCCTAAATGAGTGGTCCTTTAATCTGAAACTTACTCTCCTTGCTGTCAGCTTCTCAATGAGGGAAATTATCTGGTAAATTGACATGGTAAATTGGACAGTAAGTTGTAACAGCAAAATTTTACTAACATAGAATACTGTACACCTACCCATAGATTATTTACTTCACATCGAGTTTATGTGTTTCTGATGTTATATCAATACTTATTGTTTAAGCCATCATGTTAAGTTTCATAGGCAGAAACTATTTCAATCCCTTTATTGCTGCCTGAGAATTTTTTTTCCTGTTTATTGTATCATAACAATGATTAGTATAACTGAAATAATGTTTTTAAGTATGGATTTACAAATGCTAAAGAATAAAACATCCCAAATGAGTAAGATAAGATAAATCTGGATCCTAATGATATTTTTATTTTAAAATTTCTCATGGAATCATTGTTTTTTGTGACATTGCTAGAATCTATGAATAAATTGCAGGCATATTCATGCTTGATTTGCCCTTTCTAATAGAAATAAAGGAAGAGTATTATATTGTTCAGGCTTCAGAGCAGCTGGAATTGGCAGAGGAAGGTCATACAGAATGTGTGATAACACCATTTGTTCTAGCTAGATGAATTGTATTGCTTCTGTATCTAAAGCACACTTTCTGTGTTTTGGGGGAATGCAGCGAGTTTTCCAAAGAGAGGGAGAAGGCCAAGGCCCGTGGAGATTTTCAAAAACTAAGGGAAAAACAACAGTTAGAGGAAGACCTCAAAGGTTATCTAGACTGGATTACCCAAGCTGAAGACATCGATCCAGAAAATGAAGATGAAGGAATGGATGACGATAAACCTAGAAACCGTAAGTAACATTTTCTCTCTTCTGTAAGAAATAATAATTATATTTTTTTAAAATTAATAACTATACAATATAGTGTTGATATATTGAAAAAGTGCAACATATATAGCACTATTAAAAACCTGAACATATTGTTCCATTTATAAGACATAAATTTTCTTGGACTGCCACTTTTTACATATCTGCAATCTGATATTGTATTATTTCTGAAAATCTTGCATCTGAGAGATTAAGTACAAATAAATAATATCACAAAGTGGTAGTTGTATGCCTGCATCTGTGCTTTTTCACATCGTGGAGTTTCATGTGGGAAATTTCAGCATTCAGTGTTGCTAATCTATTAACAATGTTAGTGTAGTCAACATAAAGTTATTGAAATAGTTTGCCTTACAATTCTGATTATAATGAAGAAAATCATAGTATCATACTTATGACATTAAAGGAGACTATTTGGTCTATCATATTTGTACTGCTTGAAAAAGAGCTACCCTGTATAATTTTTTAGCACTCGATTCATAGGGCATGAGCTTTCAAATGCCAACTACATTTTAAATGTAATGAGCATATTTGCTACCACCATCTCTAGAAGCAATGAATTCCAGGTCCCGACAATAGTTCTAGTAAAATAATTTTCTTCATCTCCCCTCTAACCTTTCAACTGAGTTGTGGATTACAGAAATACTACATCTTTGTGCCTCCTCATTGGTTGTATCTGACTTGTTAAGCTGGCGTGCCTGCAGAGGAAGAGAACTGTTAGTTCCTAATAACAGCTGGGTGGGTAGATAAAATTTGTATTTCAGGACCCTAATTAGTACAGATCCAAATTACAGCAATTAATGTCATTGTGAGATGTTAATAAGATCCTTTAGCATTGTATTTTATTCACTTTAACTAATTTAACTCTTCCAGCACAGGTTTCCCAAGCCTTGGGAAACCAGGAAGCTGAAAGGGAGACAAGAAGGGCTGGATCCAACTGGTAAGTGCGTTTCCAGCACTGCTTGTCAGTCTGGAGGAGCAGGAGTGCTTCCTCTTTGGCTTTCAAGAAATACCTGCTCCTTTCCCTGTGATCAGCCTACCACCCAATTGTCACCTCCACAGTTCCCCTGATCTTCTACCCATGATGTCTCCCAATCTTCTCAAACCTTCAGCTGACCAGTAGAGAATGGAGAAAATATAATCTTCAGCAGCAAATGCTGGAAATAATAAATGGAATAGCTGATATTAGTCAGCAAAATCTACTGGCTGCTTAATATGTAGCAGGTCCTGGGACTTGTTTGCATGCATTGTATTATGTGGAATCATAAGACTTACTGATATATTTGGAAGCTAAGTCCATCATTGTGCTCTGCCACATGCTCTCCACTGGAATTCAGTGGCAGTAGCCAGTCACGCTGAGATTAACAGTTTTACACAAGAGAATTCCCCTCAAATACATGGGGTGGAATTTCTGACCCCAATAATTTCATTGGGCATTTTGGGCAAAGGTTTAGGATGGAAGGGAAAAGCTTGTACAGCACACAAAGCACTGGAGGAACTCAGCAGGTCAGGGAGCCTCAATAGAGGGAAATGGACAGTCAAGGTTTATCAGACAAGGAAGCGGGGTAGAATGGTAATGGTGTCATGCTGGGAGGTGATAGGTGGAAGTGCCAGAGTGATGTAGATAATGGAATCTGATAGGTGAGGAAGGTGGACCATGAGGTAAGTGGGGACAAAAACCAATGGGAAGAGTGTATGGGCAATGGGCAGATGGAAAGGATGTGTGAGGGGGAAAAATAGGGTGATGAGTCCCATGTTGATCACTGTTTTCCTTTTTTTACTTTTTAAGAATTAAATTTTACTTTAATGTTAGTAATTCTTCAATATTTCTGAATGTTATTTATAACACTAGTGACTGGAAACACCCAGCATTCAATTTTGATAGAAGTCAAAGTTTGTTATGGGTGTTTGGGGTTGGGTCTGCCGAGGATGTCACAATAAAGGCAGATTCCGTATGAACCCGGGGGAACTAATACCCTTGTGGGAAGATTTGTTAGAGTTGTTGGGGAGGGTTTAAACTAATTTGGCAGGGGATGTGAGCCAGAGTGGTATTACTGAAGTTAGGGCAGTTGGAATGAAAGTAGATGCAGTGTGTAGTGAGACTGTGAGGAAGGACAGGCAGATGATAGGGCAACATTGCAGTCAATGGGATGAATTGAGATGTGGAGGCATAATTGAAAATGGTGTTGAATACAGGACTGAAGATGTTATATTTGAATGCATGCAGTATGCAGAACAAGGTACAAACATTTGTAGATGATTTTGAAATGCTGTTAGACATTGGGGGGCATGATGTTGTGAGCATCACTGAGTCGTGGCTGAAAGAAAATCATAGCTGCGATCTTAACATCTAAGAATACACATTGTATCAAAAGGAGAGGCAGGTAGCAGAAGGGACGGGGTACCTCTGTTGGTAAAAAGTGAAATCAAAACCTTAGAGCTGACATAGGATCAGAAGATGCAGAATCCTTGTGGTAGAGTTAAGAAGTATAAGGGTAAAAAGACCCTGATGGGAATTATATACAGGCCTCCGAACAGTAGATAGAAGAGGCATGTGTACAGGGCAATGTGCGGGCAAGGTCATGGGAGATTTCAATATGCAGGTAAGTTGGGAAAATCAGGTTGATCACAAGAGAGGGAGTTTGTGGAGTGGCTTCATGATGGCATTTTAGAGCAGCTTGTGATTGAACCCATGTGAGTAATTGCAATTATGGTTTAGGTGTTGTCTAATGAAGATAGCTGGAGGGGCAGGTAGTGTTGAGGAAGCAGAGAGACTGCAGAAGGTCTTAGACAGATTGAGAGAATGGACAAAGAAGTGGTAGATGGAATAGTTTAGAAAAGTGTATGGTCATGCACTTTGGTAGAATAAATAAAGGCATAGATTATATTCTGAGGGGTGGCATGGTAGTGTAGTGGTTAGCACAATGCTTTACAGTATAGGTAACCCAGGTTCAGTTCCTACCACTGCCTGTAAAGAATTTGTACGTTCTCCCCATACCCATATGAGGTTTCTCCAGATGCTCTGGTTTCCTCCCACAGTCCAAAGATGCACCGGTAGGTAGGTTCATTGTGTGTTGGCACTTGGCCTGGTGGATAAGGCATCAGTCCAGTGATCTGAAGGTCACCGGTTCAAGCCTCAGATAAGGCAGCGCATTGTGTCCTTGAGCAAGGCATTTAACGACACCGGTGCCAAGCTGCTTGGGTCCTAATGCCCTTCCTTTGGACAACATCAGCTTGGGCAACTGCTGGTCTCCCATAAAATCCTGCCCAGGCCTGCGCCCTGGAAACCTTCCAAGGCACAAATCCACGGTCTCACGAGACTAACAGATGCCTATTAGGTAGGTTCATTGGTTATTGTAAATTGTCCATAATTAAATCAGATTACATCTTGA